>NC_084845.1:21084603-21732603 GCF_033115175.1 Lepus europaeus | reverse complement strand
ACACACAGATAGAGAGAAAGAAATAAATATCTTCCATCTGCTGGTTCACTTCCCAAATGGTTCCAACAGCCAGGACTGGGCCAGGTCAAAGCCAGGAGCTTCATCTGTGTCTGCAACCACTTGGTGTATCTTTCACTACTTTTCCAGGCTATTAGCAGGGAGCTGGATAGGAAGTAGAGCTGCTAGATATGAACTGGAATCCATATGGGATGATGGCATCACAGGCAGTGATTTAAGCCACAATGCCCAATGCAAGCTCTGCCACAAAAAAAAAAAAAAACATGTGGGGTTGGACTCTGCCACAGCACACCCACCCTCAGCCTTCTGTTTATCCTCAGTGCCTCCTGGGGCCTTTGGCTGACCTTATATACTACCAGATGCACGTACAAGTACCAAGGGCTGGCACTGTGGTGTAGTGGTTAAAGCTGCCGCCTGCAGGGCCAGATCCCACAGGGGTGCCAGTTTGAGTCCTGGCTACTCCTCTTCTGATCCAACACTCTGCTGTGGCCTGGGAAAGCAGTGGAGCATGGCACAGGTCTTTGGGCTCCTGCACCCATGTGGGAGACCTGGGAGAAGCTTCTGGCTCCTGGCTTCAGATTGGCACAGTTCTGGCCATGGCGGCTAATTGGGGAGTGAACCAGTGGATGGAAGACCTCTCTCCCTCTCTCTCTCTCTCATTCTCTCTATGTGTAACTCTTTCAAATAAATTAATCTTTTTTAAAGAACTGTAAACAATTCTGTCTATATTCTCCCCCTTGTCTAGGTTATTGCTTATATCCCTTACTAAATAATACAAATTAACTTAGAAAAGCTAGGTCATTCCTTTGGAGAATTATCAGTTATTTGAATGGCTTAGAGCAGTTTGGTTTATTGAACCGACCTGAAGCTTTAGAAAAATAAGGACTCAAGTGACAGCTGTTTTTTGAAAAATGGCATAATACACTGTGGCATTGGACCAGCCAACTGTCCAGTGCAATGGAATTTCTGTTACCAAGCCGGCTGGTAAGAGCAAATGGTGCCTGCCTAGATTCAACATGGCTTGACCCACTGCATAAGCCAAGGAGCTAAAATATTAATGATTAACTTTAAGGGGGAAGCACCTCTGATGCAGGCTGCTTTTATAAAGTATTAGCATTAGCAATTATCATGTTTTTATAAAGATTTATTTATTTATTTGAAAGGCAGAGTTGCAGAGAGACAGAGAGACAGAGAGAGAGAGAGAGGTCAGTCTTCCATCTGCTGGTTAACTCTCCAAATGGCCACAACAGCCAGAGCTGTGCTGATCTGAAGCCAGGAGCCAGGAGTTTCTTCCAGGTCTGCCACACAGGTGCAGGGGCCCAAACACTTGGACCATCTTCTACTGCTTTCCCAGGCCATAGCAGGGAGCAGGATCAGAAGTGGAGCAGCTAGGACTCGAACTGGTGCCCGTATGGGATGACAGCACTGCAGGTGGTGGCTTTACACATTACATCATAGCACCGGACTCTAAAATGTTTTAAAAACTGTTCCAACCAACAATTTGTAAATTAATTAATTAATTAATGTGTAGAGGTTTTCTCTGCATATGGAACCAATTAGTGTTTGCCAGCACAAAACAAAATGTTCCCTGCTAAAATTCATTCCAAACCATAAAGTCCATTGATAATATGCAAAGGACCCAGAAAAGCACAGTCAAAACAAACAGGTTTTGGAAAAAAGCACAGTCCTTTTCCTGGCCAAGTGGATTCATTGTCATGTTTATAAACATAAATATTATGTTTGTTTCCTACAGTTGCTGTAGCTTTCTCCCTAGAGAACACGAATGTGTAGAGGTTTTGTCTGCATATGGAACCAATTAGCATTTGACAGCACAAAACTAAATGTTCCCTGAAAATTCATTCCAAACTGTAAAGTCCATTGATAATATCCAGAAAGCACAAAAAACAGAGGCTGTAGCAAGATGTGGGATTGAGTTAGCTACAAATCAACGGCATATTTCTGGTTTCATCCAGTCATATCTGACAAAGTATTGTGGAATTCATATTCAATGGACCCAAAAAATCACAGTGAAACTGGTTTTGGAGAAAAGCACAGTCTTTTTACTGGGCAAGTGGATTCAATGTCATATTTACAAACATAAATATCATGTTTGCAGCAGTTGCTCTTGCTTTCTCCCTAGAAAACAGCAATGTGTAGATCTTTTCTCTTACTGTGGAACCAATTAGCCTTTGCCGGCAGAAAACAAAATATTTCCTGCTAAATTTCATTCCATACCATAAAGTCAATAGAGAATATCTAGAAAACAGAAACGAACACAGAGGCTGTCGCAAGATTTGGGATTGAGATAGCCACAACACGACTGGATATTTCTGGTATGATCCTGTCATAACTGGTAAAAGTGTTGTGGAATTATTATGCAATGGACCCAGAAAATCACAATCAATCTGGTTTTGGAGAAAAGCAAAGCCTTTATCTTGTTTTAGCCACACCAGGACTGGATGTTTCTGGTTTAATCCAGTCATTTCCTGAGAAAGTGTTGTGGCATTCGCATGCAATGGACCCATAAAATCACAGTTAAACTGGTTTTGGAGAAAAGCACAGTCTTTTTCTTAGGCAAGTGGATAAACTGTCATGTATACAAACACAAATATGATGTCTGTTTGCCACAGTTTCTCTAGCTTTCTCCCTTAAACATGAATGTGTAGAGTTTTTGTCTCCATGTGAAACCAAATAGTGTTTGCCAGCACAACACAAAATGTTCCCTGCTAAATTTCATTCCATACCATAAAGTCCATAGAGAATATCCAGAAAATGCAAACAAACACAGAGGCTATAGCAAGATCTGGGATTAAGTTAACCACAACACGACTCAATATTTCTGGTATAATCCAGTCATATCCGGACAAATTGTTGTGGCATTCGCATGCAATGGACCCAGAAAATCACAGCCAAATTGGTTATTTTTCTGGGCAATTGGACTCAATGTCATCTTTACAAACACAGATATCATATGTGCAGCAGTTGCTCTAGCTTTCTCCCTAGAACAGGAATGTGTAGAGTTTTTTTCTCTATGTGGAAACAATTAGCCTTTGCCTCCATGTGGAACCAATAAGTGTTTGCCAGCAAAAAATAAAATATTCCCTGCTAAAATTCATTCAAATCCGTAATGTCCATAGAGAATATCCTGAAAACACAAACAAACACAGAGGATGTAAAAAGATCTGGGATTGAGTTAGCCGCAACTAAACCGGATATTCTGGTTTGTTCCAGTTATATCCAGACAAAGTGTTGTGGAATTCAGGTGCAATGGACCCAGAAAATCACTGTGAAGTTAGTTTTGGAGAAAAGCACAGTGCTTTTCATGCGCAAGTGGATTCAATGTCATATTTACAAACATAAATACCATGTTTGCAGCAGTTGCTCTAGCTTTCTCCCTAGAGAACACGAATGTGTAGATTTTTTTTTCCATGTGGAAATAATTAGCCTTTACCAGCAGAAAATGGAGAGTTCCCTGCTAAAATTCATTCAAAACTGTAAAGACCATATGTAATATCCAGAAAACACAAACAAACACAGAGATTGTAGTAAGATTTGGATTTGAGTAAGCCACAGCACAACCGGATATTTCTGGTATGATCCAGTCATATCCAGACATAGTGTTTTGGAATTTGTATGGAAGGGAAACAGAAAATCACAAACTGGTTTTAGATAAAAGCATAGTCTTTTTCCTGAACAAGTGGATTCAAAGACATGTTTATAAACATAAATGTCATGTTTCCCTCAGTTGCTCTAGTTTTCTCTCTAGAAAACATGAGTGTGTAGAGGGTTTTTCTCCATGTGGAAACAATTATCATTGGCCAGCACAAAATAACATGTTTCCTGCTAAATTTCCTTCCATACCATAAAGTTCATAGATAATATCCAGAAAACACAAGCAAACCAGAGGCTGTAGCATTATCTGGTTTTGAGTTAGCCACAACACAAACAAATATTTCTGGAGGATCCAGTCATATCCAGACAAAGTGTTGTGGAATTCCTATGCAAGAGACCCAGAAAATCACAGTCAAACTCGTTTTGGAGAAAAGCACAGTCTTTATCCTGGGCAAGTGGATTCAATGTCATGTTTACAAACACAAATATCATGTGTGCAGCAGTTCTTCTAGCTTTCTCCCTAGAAACCATGAATGTGTAGAGGTTTTATCTTGTGATGGAACCAATTAGCCTTTGCCAGTATAAAACAAAATATTCCCTGCTAACATTCATTCAAAACCATAAAGTACATAGAGAATATCCGGAAAACATAAAGAAACACAGAGGCTGTAGTAAGATCTGGAATTGAGTTAGCCACAAACCAAACAGATATTTCTGGTTTGATCCAGTCATATTTGGACAAAGTGTTTTGATTTTCATGTGCAATGGACCCAGAAAATCAGAGTGAAGTTGATTTTGGAGAAAAGTCCAGTGCTTTTGCAGCGCAAGTACATTCAATGTCATGTTTACAATCATAAATATCATGTTTTCCTCAGTTGCTCCAGCATTATCCCTAGAAAACATGAATCTGTAGAGGTTTTTTCTATATGTGGAAACAATTGGTATTTGCCAGCACAAATAAAATATTCTTTGCTAAAATTCATTCAAAACCATAAAGTGCATAGAGAATATCCAGAAACAACAAACAAACACAGAAGCTGTAGCAAGATCTGCAATTATGATAGCCACAACAGAACTGGATATATCTGGTATGATCCAGTCACATCCTGAGGAAGTGTTGTGGAATTTGTATGCAATGGACCCTCAAAATCACAGTCTTTTTCCTGGGTAAGTGGATTCAATGTCATGTTTACAAACATAAATATAATGTTTCTGGCAGTTGCTCTAACTTTTTCTCAAGAAAACACCAATATGTAGAGCTTTTATCTTATTGTGGAACCAATTAGCCTTTGCCAGCAAAAAACAAAATATTCTCTGCAAAATTTCATTCCATACCGTTAAGTCCATAGAGAATATCCAGAAAACAACAACAAACAGAGAGGCTGTAGCAAGATCTGAGATTATGATAGCCACAACACAACCGGATATTTCTGGTATGATCCAGTTATATCCGGACAAAGTGTTGTGGAATTCCTATGCAGAGGACCCAGAAAATCACATTCAAACTGGTTTTGGAGAAAAGCACAGTCTTTTTCCTGGGCAACTGGATTCAATGTGACATTTACAAACATAAATATCATGTTTGCAGAAGTTGCTCTAGCTTTCTCCCTAGAAAACTCGGATCATTAGAGGTCATTGCTCCATCAGGAAACAATTAGCGTTTGCCAGCACAAAACAAAATGTTCCCTGCTTGGCCGGCGTCGCGGCTCAGTAGGCTAATCCTCCGCCTTGCGGCGCTGGCACACCGGTTTCTAGTCCCAGTCAGGGCACCAATCCTGTCTCGGTTGCCCCTCTTCCAGGCCAGCTCTCTGCTGTGGCCAGGGAGTGCAGTGGAGGATGGCCCAAGTGCTTGGGCCCTGCACCCCATGGGAGACCAGGATAAGCACCTGGCTCCTGCAATCGGAACAGTGCGGTGCACCAGCCGCAGCGCGCCTACCGCAGCGGCCATTGGAGGGTGAACCAACAGCAAAAAGGAAGACCTTTCTCTCTGTCTCCCTCTACTGTCCACTCTGCCTGTCAAAAATGAAAAAAAAATTTAAAAAAAAATGTTCCCTGCTAATGTTCACTCAAAACCATAAAGTCCATAAGAATATCCAGAAAACACAAAAAACACATAGGCTGTAGCAAGATCTGGGATTGACTTAGCAACAACACAACCGGATATTTCTGGTTTCATCCAGTCATATCCGGGCAAAGTGTTGTGGAATTCATATGCAATGGACCCAGAAAATCTTAGTCAAACTGGTTTTGGAGAAAAGCACAGTCTTTTTCCTGGGCAAAAAGATTCAATGTCATGTTCACAAAAATAAATATCATGTGTGCAGCAGTTGCTCTAGCTTTCTCCGTAGAAAAAACAAATATGTAGAGGTTTCTTCTCCATGTGGAAACACTTGGCATTTGCCAGCACAAAATAAAATGTTCTCTGCTAAAATTCATTCTAAAACGTAAAGTCCATAGATAATATCCAGAAAACACAAACAAACACAGAGGCTGCAGCAAGATCTGGATTTGAGTAAGCCACAGCACAACCGGATATTTCTAGTATGATCCAGTCTTATCCGGACAAAGTGTTTTGGAATTCGTATGCAAGGGACCCAGAAAATCACAGTCAAACTCATTTTGGAGAAAAGCACAGTCTTTTCCCTGGGCAAGTGGATTCAATGTCATGTTAACAAACACAAATATCATGTGTGCAGCAGTTTCTCTAGCTTTCTCCCTAGAAAACAACAATGTGTAGACATTTTTAACCAGGTGGAAACAATTAGGGTTTGCCAGCACAAAATAAAATGTTCCCTGCTAAAATTAAGTCAAAACTGTAAAGTATATAGAGAAGATCTGGAAAACACAAACAAACACAGAGGCTGTAGTAAGATCAGGATTTGAGTTAGCTACAACTCAACCGGATATTTCTGGTTTCTTCCAGTCATATCCAGACAAATTGTTGAAGAATTTGTATGCAATGGACACAGAAAATCACAGTGAAGTTGGTTTTGGAGAAAAGCACAGTGCTTTTCCTGCACAAGTGGATTAAATGTCATACTTACAAACACAAATATCATGTGTGCAGCAGTTGCTCTAGCTTTCTCACTAGAAAACACGAATTGGAAGAGGTTTTTTCTCCATGTGGAAACAATTAGCGTTTGCCAGCACAAAACAAAATGTTCCTGGCTAAAATTCATTCAAAACCATAAAGTCCATAAGAAATATCCAGAGAACGTGAATAAACACAGAGGTTGTAGCAAGATCTGATTTGATTTAGCCACTACCCAACTGGATTACTGGTGTGTTCCTGTCTTATCCTTAGAAAGCGTTGTGGAATTCATATGCAATGGACCCACAAAATCACAGTCGAGTTGGTTCTGGAGAAAATCACATTCTTTTTCCTGGGCAAGTGGATTCAATGTCATATTTACAAAGGTAAATTTCATGTTTGCAGCAGTTGCTCTAGCTTTCCCCCTAGAAAACACCAATGTATGGAGTTTACCATATTCTGGAACCAGTTAGCCTTTGCAAGCACAAAACAAAATATTCCCTGCTAATTTATATTCCATACCATAAAGTCCATAGAGAATATCCAGAAAACACAAACAAACACAGAGTCTGTAGCAAGATCTGGGATTGAGTTAGCCACAACACGACTGGATATTTCTGGTTTGATCCAGTCACATATGGACAAAGTGTTGTGGAATTTGTATTCAATGGACCCAGAAAATTAGAATCAATCTGGATTTGGAGAAAAGCAGAGTCTTTTTTCCTGGGCAAAAGATTCAAAGTCATGTTTACAAACATAAATATCATGTGTGCAGCAGTTGCTCTAGCTTTCTCCCTAGAAAACACAAATATGCAGAGGTTTTTTCTCCATGTGGAAACAATTAGCACTTGCCAGCACAAAATAAAATGTTCCCTGCTAAAAGTCATTCCAAAACATTAAGTCCACAGATAATTTCCAGAAAACACAAACAAACACAGAGGCTGTAGTAAGATCTGGATTTGAGTTAGCCACAACCCATCGGGATATTTCTGGTATGATCCAGTCATATCTAGACAAAGTGTTGCTGAATTCATATGTAATAGACCCAGAAAATCACAGTGAAGTTTGTTTTGGAGAAAAGTACAGTGCTTTTCCTGCACAAGTGGATTCAATGTCATGTTAAAAAAGCAAATATCATGCATGCAGCAGTTGCTCTAGCTATCTCCCAAGAAAACATGAATGTGTAGAGGTTTTTCATCCATGTGGAAACAATTAGCATTTGCTAGCACAAAACATAATGTTCCCTGTGAAAATTCATTCAAAACCATAAAGTCCATAAAGAATATCTGGAAAACACAAACAAACACAGAGGATGTAGTAAGATCTGGGATTGAGTTAGCCACAGCACACCTGGATATTTCTGGTTTGTTCCAGTCATACCCAACAAAGTGTTTTGGAATTCGTATGCAAGGGACCCAGAAAATCACATTAAAACTCGTTTTGGAGAAAAGAACAGTCTTTTTCCTGGGCAACTGGATTCAATGTCATGTTAACAGATACAACTATCATGTGTGCAGCAGTTGCTCTAGCTTTCTCCCTAGAAAAGACAAATATGTAGTGGTGTTTTTCTCCATGTGGAACAATTAGCGTTTTTTTTTAAACTTTTATTTAATGAATATAAATTTCCAGTGTATAGCTTATGGATTACAATGGCTTCCCCCTCCCATAACTTCCCTCCCACCCGCAACCCTCCCCTCTCCCGCTCCCTCTCCCCTTCCATTTGCATCAAGATTCATTTTCAATTCTCTTTATATACAGAAGATCAATTTAGTATACATTAAGTAAAGATTTCAACAGTTTGCACCAACATAGAAACACAAAATGAAACATACTGTTTGAGTACTGGTTATAGCATTAAATCACAATGTACAGCACATTAAGGACAGAGATCCCACATGAGGAGCAAGTGCACAGTGACTCCTTTTGTTGACCCAACAAATTGACACTCTAGTTTATGGCGCCAGTAACCACCCTAGGCTCTTGTCATTAGTTGCCAAGGCTATGGAAGCCATCCAAGTTCACCGACTCTGATCATATTTAGACAAGGTCATAAAAGACAGGGTGAGGATAGTAACCAATGTTGCTAAGAGTGGCGTTAACCAGGTCTGAACAATTATACAGCATTAAGAGGGGAAGAGGACCATCAGTCCACACAGGTTGGGAATAGAACCATGGGTGGTAGAGTAGAGGTTATGATTACAAAGGAATGCTGCCCAAGTGCACTAGACAGGGTCTAGAACAAAGGACAGAGTCATTATTAGAGGAGCTAAGAAAGGTGCTGTCTAAGCTACAATTAAGTTTTCTGATTGAGAGGCAAATAGAACCTGAAAGAAGGGGCCTGGTAATAATCCGGTGGGCTTTAGGCCTTCTAAGTGAAGAGGCCCAGACCTATCTATCTCTTCGCATGGGGTATATCCTAAGGGAGGTGTGAACCACCTGAGGGAATGCACCCTGTTGACTTTCATTACTTGGCTGGCCTGGGAGGAGAGCTGGCCAGGTAAAGGCAGGTGGCATCTCTAACAAGAAATTTACAGTTCGGCCTGCAATGTTGCTGACCCTACTTGACCATACCCTCAGCTGCAGTGGTCACTTTGGAAGTTGGGCTGAGTGAAGGGCTTTTTAGCTTAGAGCCAATAAGATCTGTGGCTCTGACCTGGGCATCCTTCGACTCCAGGGCAGGTCCATTTCCAGTGATCCAACTCTTGGCAGAGCTGTCAGGGCTCTTCACAAGCTGACTTCTGCTGAAGCCCAGGCTTACCACATTGAAAGCCACTGCAGTGGACTGGCCTGTTGGGTCTCCTTGAGGGTAGATCACTGTACAGAACAGCCATTAATAGGCCTGCCATCCATTGCTTCTGATGCCGAGCTTTCTTTTCCTCCTGGATTTTGTTAAAGCAGACCAGAGGATGCAAGTCAAGGGAGTGCCCGTGTCCCATCTCTAATCTTCGGTGGCCTGAACTACAAGTCTAGGGTCACAGGCATGTTCTGTAGTACTTTTTCTAAGGTAGACAATGCCCATGAAGAAAATTATATTCTGACTTTAAAACTTTCTTTCCCTTTGGTCTGAAAGGGAGGTTTTTTCTACTTACTGTTAACTTGACAGATGGCGAAGTAAATCTAGCTATGAGATTATTATTTAAGCTCTTATTTTGGCTATGCTATAACAGAAAAATGTTAGCCATCTCTTTTATAAGGTCTGAAGATTGAATTGTGCATCCTACAGATTCCTTCATAATAGAATTAGTTTCCTACCTTGAAGAGAATAGAGAAATGAAAGAACAAGTTGGGCTTAGAATAGAGAAATGAGGGAGCAATTCCTAGATCACATGCTGACAATAGCAATATCACATGAATACTTAGCAAACAGTTGCAGCCATTAGATAACAAGTTAAGTAAACATTTACTAGCAGGTCCAATGCCTCTATAAATTTTAAGAATCATGTATTTGGAAACACCTCTTAAATATCTAACATGGTGTAGTTTGTTTAACTTAAGCACAAACATATATAATGTTTTTAGTTTCTTTCTACCAACAAGTATAAAACATATGAAACAGAGATTCAGGTCATACGAATTAAAATGTATCTTTGATTAAATTTAGCAGCTTAAATTTATGGGCAATCTTATCTATATCCAATTAAATAAAATTCTTAATAAAATTTTCCCATGTGGACATACAATATGTACACATATATAACATAACATAGTAGACCAATATAGCAATTTTAATAATAGCTTTTAAAATATTTAACTCTTTTTGTAAATTGCCAATTGATTTGAATTTCCTTTTGTTTTTAGTAACCTCAGTTAACCATACTTTCTCTCAGTTGGTACTGTTAATACATTATTGGCTTCATCTGTTTACAGAGCCATCCCAAAGTACTGAATACAAAAGAAGTGGCTGGAAAAAGTCCATAGGAACCTATAGGAGGACAGCTAAACACAGAACCAACAACGCTTTAGTTTTATGAGCAGCACATCATAGATAACTGTGGATGACAAAAGACTTTAAGTCGCCATGTTTAAAATTCTAAACTCATCAACCAACAAGAGGCACTTGCTGACTTCACAGTATTTTTGAAAGCACCTGTAGGATTTTACAAGTATTTAACCCTTTAGGCCTCTGGGGCTTTCTAATTAAGATAACTATCATGTCTAGTAACACAAGATCATTAGACTTTTTAATTCTCAAACATTTGTATTGATAGCATTTTCCATTATAGAAACTTAAAATTTGGCCGGCGCCGCGGCTCACTAGGCTAATCCTCCGCCTTGCTGCACCGGCACACCAGTTTCTAGTCCCAGACGGGGCACCGATCCTGTCCCGGTTGCCCCTCTTCCAGGCCAGCTCTCTGCTTTGGCCAGGGAGTGCAGTGGAGGATGGCCCAAGTGCTTGGGCCCTGCACCCCATGAGAGACCAGGAGAAGCATCTGGCTCCTGCCATCGGATCAGCGCGGTGCGCCAGCCGCAGCGCACCTACCGCAGTGGCCATTGGAGGGTGAACCAACGGCAAAAGGAAGACCTTTCTCTCTGTCTCTCTCTCTCACTGTCCACTCTGCCTGTCAAAAAAATTTTTAAAAAAATTAAAAAAAAAGAAACTTAAAATTTAGTACCACAGTACTTCTAATATAATTCAAATAGCATGATTAGTTGGTGTCTCCATAGGATGAGAGACATATGTCCTTTGATTTTTTTCAGTTGGGCCCAACCTGGAAAATTCTAAGTCCAAGATTTACTGGAAATTTTAGAGTCCAGATTGTTTGAAACTTTAATTTGTTGAATGCCTGTCAAGAATGCCAAGAAGGCTCAAAATCCACAATATCTGGTTGAAATAAGATTCCTTAAAATCATGACACATTATAGACCAAATGTGATTGTTGTTACAAGGTGATTATTCAAATCCTTGAAAATAAGCACATATTTAATTAACCCGTAGCTCTTAATAAAAATTCAGCTGTTTTTGAACAATTAGAATGTAAAAGACATCAAGAGAACATAATAGATTACTTTAACACATTGCTTTAACAGAGAATCAGATTTTAATTCTATGTCAAAGAGAAATTGAGCTTCCTGTGATCTTTTGCTGTGAGGTTTCCTTCCTTTACCTTCTTTCATATTGGTGACCATGTTTCTGTGTTTCTGTGTATAACACATCTTTAAGCATCTTTTGCAGGGCAGGATGAGTGGCAACAAATTCTTTCAATTTCTGTTTGCTATGAAAAGTCTTTATTTCACCTTCATTCACAAATGAGAGCTTTGCAGGATATAATATTCTAGGCTGGCATTTTTTCTTAGTACTTGGGCTATGTCTTGCCATTCCCTTCTGGCTTGTAGGGTTTCTGATGAGAAGTCTGACGTTTCTCTCTTGCACATTTTAGAATCTTTTCTTTATGTTTCACTGTGGTGAGTTTGATTACAACATGTCGTGGTGAGGATCGCTTTTGGTCATGTTTACTAGAGGTTCTATGAGCTTCCTGTACTAGGATGTCTCCGTCCTTCTCCAGACCCAGAAAGTTCTCTGCAAGTATCTCACTAAAAGGCCTTCTAATCCTTTCTCTCACTCCATGCCTTCGGGAACTCCTAGAACCCAAATGTTGGTTTTTTTAATAGTATCCCGTAGATTCCTGACAATATTTTTTAGATTTCTAATTTCCTCTTCTTTTCTTTGGTTTGACTTTATACTTTCCTGTGCTCTGTCTTCTAAGTCTGATATTCTCTCTTCTGCTTCACCCATTCTGTTTTTAAGGCTCTCTAATGTGTTTATCATTTGACCTATTGAATTTTTCATTTCATTATGATTTCTCATCACTATCACAGTTTCTTGTTCTACTAGTTATTTCATTTCATTTTGATTCCTCCTTAATATTTCATTTTCGTGCGAGAGATTTTCTATCTTGTCCATTAAGGATTTCTGTAGTTCAATAATTTGTTTCTTAGAACTTCTTAATGTTCTTATCAATTTTTTGGGATCCGCTTCTTGCGTTTCTTCGATCTCATCATCTTCATAATCTTGAATTGGAGTGTCTTTTTCATTTGGGGCCGTCATAATGTCTTCCTTGTTCTTGTTACCTCAGTTTTTGCGTGTGCTGTTCGACATATTGGAGATATTCTTTGGTTTCTTCACTGTGGTGTTTTTTTCTTTTTATAATGTGACTCTCTGATTTCGATGGAGCCTTAGAGACTTGAGATGGGTGTGGCCTGAGAGCTCTGTTTGGTTCCTCAGGGCTGAGGGTGTGTCAAAGGTGACACTCCCAGGTGAGGCATGGTAAATCTCTCTCTTTCTTCTTTTTTTTTTGGATTCAAAAGGGAAGTAATTCCACACAGCTGAACAGAATTGGAGGTAGTTAGCAGGCAAATGATATAGCCAGAGATCGGAAGCTCTTTCCCAAGGACCACACAAGGAATCAGTGCTGCCCTCAGTGTGGGCTCCAATTCTCCTACAGACTCCCACTGGGTTGCCAAGGTTACCGAATTGTAGCGTCTCTGGAGAGTACTCATGTGAATTCTGTGAGTTCTCTCCCCCACCATCTCTTTTTTCACAGTCTCAGTTCATTAGCACCACACATTCATTAAATCCTAATCTCCTGTTATTTCACCACTCCCCCCAGAGTCAGGTGTTTCTTGTAGGCTCTGGGCCGGTGCAGACCTGAGGTCACCCTGCTTATGATGTATGTCCAAAATGGCACCTGCTCTTTGTCTTGCTCACCTTTGAGAGGTGAGCAGAGAGAGAGAAACTCGTGTCCGTATCAGTCACTTTTTTTCTCTCTCTCTCTCTTCTAGTTAGCCTGGCGAACTTTTACCCATGGGGTTTCAAGCCTCATTCCCACTAGTCTCCTCTTTCCACTTTCCCGCTGGTGTCTCGGGCTATTGAGGTTCGGCTCAGCTCACGTTCCAGCGCTGGTGTGTTGAGTCTGCCGCTGGTATCCCGAATGTGGGCTACCACGCTCTCCCCGCAGGTCCACTGTGAATCACTAGTTCTGGAAGAGTTTCCTTTGCTGTTTCTTCCCCTACTGTTCCTTGAACATGCAGTATCTCCACTTTTATTAAACTATCTCTCCCTGTATTATCCATGTGCTCCCTTCCTATTCCGCCATCTTGCCGCTCTCCAGTGAAGTTGGTTTTGGAGAAAAGAACAGTGCTTTTCCTGCACAAGTAGATTCAATGTCATGTTTACGAACATAAATATCATGTTTGTTTCCTGCAGTTGCTCTAACTTTCTCCCTAGAAAACACGAATGTGTAGAGTTTTTTTCTCCAAGTGGAAACAATTAGCATCTGCCAGCACAAATAAAATGTTCCCTGCTAAAATTCAATCAAAATCATAGAGTAGATAGAGACTATCTGGAAAACAGAAACAAACACAGAGGCTGTAGCAATATCTGGATTTGAGTTAGCCACAACACAACTGGATATTTATGGCATGATCGAGTCATATCCTGACAAAGTGTTGTGGAATTCCTATGCAATGGACGCAGAAAATCACTGTCAAACTGGTTCTGGAGAAAAGTGGATTCAATGTCACATTTGCAAACATAAATATCATGTTTGCAGCACTTGCTCTAGCTTTCTCCCTAGAAAACACCAATGTGTAGAGCATTTACCTTATTGTGGAACCAACAAGCCTTTACAAGCACAAAACAAAATATTTCCTGCTAAATTCCCTCCATACCATAAAGTCCATACAGAATATCCAGAAAACACAAACAAACACAGAGGCTGTAGCAATATCTGGGATTAAGTTAGCCACAACTAAACCGGATCGTTCTGGTATGATCCAGTCATATCCTGAGAAAGTGTTGTGGAATTCATATCAATGGCCCCAGAAAATCACAGTCAAACTGGATTGGGAGTAAAGAAGTCTTTTTCCTGGGCAAGTGGATTCAATGTCATGTTTACAAACACAAATATCATGTTAGCAGCAGTTGTTCTAGCTTTCTCGCTAGAAAACACGAATGTGTAGAGACTTTTTCT
The DNA here is from genome assembly GCF_033115175.1 of Lepus europaeus. Classification (NCBI taxonomy): domain Eukaryota; kingdom Metazoa; phylum Chordata; class Mammalia; order Lagomorpha; family Leporidae; genus Lepus; species Lepus europaeus. Next base: position 21,717,972 of record NC_084845.1, on the reverse strand, counting down.
CCATATGGAAGCAAATAGCATTTGCCAGCACATAATAAAATGTTCCCTCCTAAAATTCTTTCAAAACTGTAAAGTGCATAGAGAATATATGGAAAACAAAAACAAAGACAGAGGCTGTATCAAGATCTGGATTTCAGTTAGCCTCACCCCAACCGGATATTTCTGGTTCGTTCCTATCATATCCAAACAAAGTCTTTTGGAATTGCTATGCAATGGACACAGAAAATTGTAGTGAAGTTGGTTTTGGAGAAAAGAACAGTGCTTTTCCTGCACAAGTGTATTCAATGCCTTATTATTTACAAACATAAATATCATGTTTGCCACACTTGCTCTAGCTACTCCCTAGAAAACACGAATGTGTAGAGGTTTTTTCTCCATGTGGAATGAATTAGCATTTGCCAACACAAAACAAAATATTCCCTACTAAATATCATTCCATATGGGAAGGCCAAAGAGAATATGCAGAAAAAACAAACAAACACAGGGGCTATAGCAAGATCTGGGTTTGAGTCAGCCACAACATGACTGGATATTTCTGCTTTGACCCAGTCAAATCTGGACAAAGTGTTGTGTCATTTGCATGCATTGGACCCAGAAAATCACAGTCCAATTGGTTTTGGAGAAAAGGAAAGTCATTTTCATAGGCAAGTTGATAATATTCCATATATAGAAACACAAATATCATGTGTGTATGCCACAGTTTCTCTAGCTTTCTCCCTTAAAAGACCAATGTGTAGAGATTTTGTCTCCATGTGAAACCAAATAGTGTTTGCCAACATAGCACAAAATGTTCCTTGCTAAAATTCATTCCAAACCATAAAGTCCATTAATAATATCCAGAAAACACAAACACAGAGGCTATATCAAGATTTTTCATAGAGTTAGCCACAACACAACTGGATGTTTCTGGTATGATCTAGTCATATCCAGACAAAATGTTGTGGAATTCGTATGCAAGGGACCCAGAAAATCACAGTCAACCTGGTTTTGGAGAAAAGCAAAGTCTTTTTCTCGGGCAAGTGGATAAAATGTCATGTATACAAACAGAAGTATCATGTTTGTTTCCCGCAGTTGCTCTAGCTTTCTCCCTAGGAAACACGAATGAGTAGAGTTTTTGTCTCCATCTGGAATGAGTTACTGTTTGCCAGTACAAAACAAAATGTTCACTGCTAAAATTCATTCCAAACCATGAAGTCTATTGATAATATCCAGAAATCACAAACACAGAGGCTGTAGCAAGATGTGGGATTGAGTTAGCAACAACACAACCAGATATTTCTGGATTCATCCAGTCTTATCTGGACAAAGTATTGTGGATTAGTGTGCAAGGGACCCAGAAAGTCACAGTCAAACTGGTTTTGGAGAAAAGCAAAGTCATTTTCTTTGGCATATGGATAAAATGTCACATTTACAAACATAAATATCCTGTTTGTTTCCCACAGTTGCTATAGCTTTCTCCCTAGAAAACATGAATGTGTAGAGGATTTTTCTTCTTGTGGAACCAACTAGCGTTTGCCAGAACGAAAAAAGGGTTTCCTGCTAAAATTCATTCGAAACCATAAAGTCCATTGAAAATATCCAGAAAACACAAACACAGAGGCTCTAGCAAGATCTGGGATTGAGTAAGCCACAACACAACTGTATATCTCTGGTTTGATCCAGTCATACCCAGACAGTGTTTTGGATTCATATGCAATGGACCCAGAAACTCACAGTCAAACTGGTTCTGGAGAAAAGCAATGTCTTTATCTTCGGCGAGTGGATAAATATGTGTCGGGGCCAGTGGCCCTGGCCTGACATGAGATGCAGCAGGCTGAGGCTGTCCCTTATCTAATCCTGTTTCCTGTGCTTATTGTCCTGAAGGCTGAAGGCACAAGATTTTTCATCCCACATTCCTGCAGGCAGGATGTGACTTCTGATGAAGGTTTATGATGTTCTTTGCTCTATCCGCAGAGCTTGTACCCTGATCTTTGCTACCTTGTAAACTTGTTTCGTTCCTGTGCTATGCATGATTGTACACAATGAATGTTATCTGTATGGGGCCTGGGGTATATATCCTTGTGTTTCTTGGTGCTCGTGGCTGGAGACTGAAGGGTTTCCTTAGGGAGACTGCCTCCAGTCCCTCATCACCGGGCCCCCTACTTTGGCTTGGAACGTGACGAGGCAATAAACGTGGTGATGAATTGACTGAGCGCTGCGTGTCTCCATGTGGTTTGTCGGGTGGCCTCCGACAGCTAGTGCCATGACTCGGATTCATCTCATCCACAGGTAAGCCTCTGTAAGAGGGAAGGCTGCGGCGGTAGCAGGCCGTAGGGATTAAAAGGGAGGCAGATAAGCACGAGTAGGGCGTGGCAGACTAGGGCTTGCCCAGGGAGCCTCTCCAATTGCCCATGGGGAATATACAGTCACATCTAAATGTGACAAGGATATAAAGGCCTTGTAAAAAAGCACCGGGATGCCGGTTGCAGGAGAAAGGAGGGAGCAATTGGCACATGTAGGACTTAAAAGACTAAAAATTTCTCAGGAGCCCCTCTAAGCCATAACTATGGAAAATGCGCATTTAAAGAAACAAAGCAAGCAGTGTCAAAGTGTCCGGACTACCCATTCTATTTTTGTATTATGTACTAACTCTACCCTTATTATTGATAGGAATGCTTGGGCAGATTATGTGTGGTTGGCTTTAAAAAAAATGTAAATCAAAATATGCCACAAATAGTTAAGGTTGCACAAACCTACAAAAATGTAACAATTACAGTTAGTAAGAGGCTACTATCATTATGGCTAAATTGTTACCCACCGTGTTCCATCTGCTGAAAAATTTGTTGTCTTATCAAAAAGAGATGTTGCAAATATTTAATGAAACCCAAATCACTAATTTCAGAGTAATGCAAAATGTTAGCGCATTTGTTAATTGGACCGTGTGCACCTCAACATGTCTGTTTAACAAGTAACAATGCCTCAGATCTCCATGCCATGGGATTGTCTAGCCAGTTCTCAGGCTGTCTGCAGCAGCTTGAGTTGTTGTATTGGAATGGTACTGTTTTTTATGTCCCTGACATGGGTGCCCAAGAAGCTAATTCTCCCTCAGTTATGCTTCAATTTACCCTTAAAACACATTGAGTATTATTGTGTTTGATTGCTGGATATATACTTGTATGAAAAATTTGTATTGTATTCTTATAATGTGTTAATTATGTCTACCTCTCAATGCAGCCCTAGGGTCCAAATGTAAGGACAAATTTTTGGAATGAAGAGGCTTGTATCTAGGTTCAGCTCTGGTGGACAAGTAACTTTGTTGCCAAATGACCTTCTCCTGCTCCTTGGGAGCCTGGCCAGTTCCCGGGGAGGAGAATAAAGGAATGTTTCTGATAAACAGGTGGGCATGCTTCGTGTCTTGGCTCTCTGGCCAAGATCCGGGACGGGACGCACTGCTTGCCTAAAATCTTGGCAATGAGCCACCCTTGTCCTTGGAGGCTTTAAGAGGGAGTCAAAACAAGCCTCTACTGCTGCTTCATCCCAGGGGAACACACAGTCAAGCTAAATGTTAAACATGCCTGTAATGATTACTAATAATGTCTGATTCTCAGTATGGATTCTTTTCCGGTGCTTTGTAAAGATTGCCTAGTGATGCCCACAACACTATAAATTCTACTAAACGTAAGTACAATGTAAACATGGATCAATTTACTACTGTGGCTGAGGTGTTCTGTGACAGTCCCTTTCATAAAAAATTAACAAAATAAATTCACTTAAAAACAGAACATTCAGGACCTGCCACTCTACATGGTTTGTCATTACAAAAATTATCAAGGAGGACTACCTAATAAATAAGGGTGCTATAAATGTGGACAGCAGAAACATGTACAAAAATTGTCCAAAAGTCAAACATCAAAATAAGGCTCCTCCTGGAATTTTCTCCCAGTGCTAAAGAGGAAGGCATTGGGCCAATAAATGTCACTCCAAAACTAATAAAAAAGGTAATTCATTAAAAAACAAAGTTCAAAAAACTGAAAGCGGGGCCAGCCTCAGGCCCTCCCAACAAAAATCAGTGGACCGTCTTGCTATAGTATCATTAAAGCAATGGAACCATGTTTATTGCAACATTCTGTCAATCTATACTCCTTTACCATCTTTCCTCTAAATAATTTTAGTGTGAACTATAAGGCTTGCAGTGTATTTCTTGCAGATTAAACTAAAAGTAACTAAGTCTGTACACAGCAGACAGATAAAAAATAATTTGCTGTCACAAATTGGTGTAGTTGACAGGATCTGCAAGTATACAAAGCAATGCCTTTCTTTAAAAGGAAAACTAAAGTTACATGTGTAACCTGTGATGTTCCTGACTAAAAAGACCCTCAGTTCGCCTCTTTGGCAAAGGAATGGGCTCTCTGCTCAGGATTGAGTAAAAATTGGGATGGCAAGTTACGGAGTACACAGCCTCCACAAGTTATTAAAGTTTTACAATCGGTAAAATAAAGGGATCCTATCACCAATCAATGAAATACACCTAATCCAATACTGGTATGGGACATGGACTCCTAAGGGATGGGTTTTTTTATGTAACAAATATGCCTTCACATTGTTAGCCTCTGATAACTTCCGCAATTGCTCCCTGGACTGTGTGGCCCCGATGCTGACATCTGTATTTACAGTGGCAGATAGAGTGCGTCGGCAACACGCTTCACCTAAAGACTGTAATGGCAACGTCATCCTAATAGGAAAGGACACTGCCCTGGCCATGGCTGTACCAGTAATAAGTGTTCCTGGACTGGCCTTTGGAAATAACCGTGGACTGCGAAGGCTTACATGTTTAGTGACCACAACAATTAATCTTACTGCTACTGGACTGTCCAATATAGCAGAAGAATTGGATCAAGTTCACTCAGGAGTACTTTTAAACCATGCAGCTAACAATTACTTGATGTTAAAAAATCATATAAGTTATAAATCTGTAACAGGAAAATGTTGTTTTAACATTACTAACAATTTGCCATATATAGTCTGTCATTGATAAACTTAAGAATGAAATGCAACATATGTTTATTACTAACCCCCTAACATTTGGAGGGTTTCAATGGATTCATTGGTTATTAATGTTGACTGGACCACTACTGCTTTTCCTACTTTGTATGGGATGTTTTCTGTGTGTTCTGCATTTTCTGCTGACTTCACTACAGTCTTTATGAACTGATATTCATCATTATTTGTAATCACAAATAATTAATATTTGGCTGTATGTTTCATCTCTCACCTAATGTTGGGCTGGAATGGTACTCAGAGATGGGTAAGATGCTCAGCATCCTGTACCAACCTAAGACAGGGCTCTAGGCCAAGCTGCCAGAGTTACCGATGACGGGTAAGGACAGAGATGACTGAGGGCAACCTAAGACAGAGGCCATTCTCAATTAAATAAAAATGGGGGAGATGTAGGCAGCCCATAAACAAGTCATAGACAAGTCAAGGTCAGTCTTGGCTTGTGAAATTCCTAAAAGGAAAAAAGGTCACCTATTCCCATGCTCCAGAAGAATGACCAAATAAGAACACTCCGAGTGGCAGTGGATCAGCATATCCATTCAGGAATCTTATTACTAAACCAACGGGTCGATGTTCTCCAGGAAGAACTGAATCTTAGACGGGGATGTGGGGAACCCCCTGCTTGGTTCTATCTGTCGCGCTTTGCACTACTCTGTTTCCCTGGCATAACTATACTCGTCTTGCTAATTTGTCTTGCTCTTTAGGTGCCATCTTGAACCATAACTGGGATAGTAATTTTACTTGTTTGCTGTGTGAACTACGGCAAGAGATTTGGGTTCTTAACACAACTGGACACAGATATTTGGTCCCCATTCGAAGTCATCGCTGCAAAACCCCCCTCCCCTGCAATACAGCAGGTGTTGCTTGGTTTCTTGGACCAGTAGCCAGAGACGGGTAAGTGCCTTGAGGGATGGCATGCAACCTAAGACAGCGGAGGGCTGAGACTGCTCATGCAAGTTGACCCTCTGGCAAAGACGGGTAAGCTGCCACTCCGCTCAGGGGCACCTAAGACAGGAGCTGGTCCTAAAGTAATAAAAGGGGGAGTTGTGGGGAGCCTGCCCCCACAACCTCTGTCTTCTGCCTGCCTGCCTAGCCCTGCCTGTAGACTGATGTGAAGTAAAACAACCAAACGTTCCCACCATTCCAATGTACGCAAACAGAGAGGCTATCAAAAGGACAGTACATACCTGTAGTCATTGATTTCTCAACAATGTTGCAGTGGGTTCATTTCTGAGAGGAGCAGCGTGGTGGGGGCAAGAGGTGCGGAGTCAACACACAGACCCCGGGAGTCCGGTGAGAGCAGGCTTGAGGCGAGCAGCCGGCAGACTCATTTATTACAGTTGGTACAACAGCTTATATAGCCAAGACCAGCCAATCTGGTCAAGGGGCGGTCCGTACCCCAACCAATCACAGCCTGTTGCCAGGCAGTTTCCACAGCCATCCAATCACAGCCTGTCGCCAGGCAGTTTCAAATCCATCCAATCACAGCCTGTCGCCAGGCAGTTTCCAGAGCCATCCAATCACAGCCTGTCGCCAGGCAGTTTCAAATCCATCCAATCACAGCCTGTCACCAGGCAGTTTCCAGAGCCATCCAATCACAGCCTGTTGCTAGGCAGTTTCAAAGCCATTCCTGACTAACTGATGCTCGCTTGCCAGTGGCCACCTTGGCATGGCCTTCTCATTCCACTACACATACCCTCAAGGACACTCTCTAAAACAGGGGGCTGCGGTATGTGATATGCCGTGAAAGCCTCGGTCTCTCTCTTCCTAACTGCCTCATTGACCGCTTGCTCCTACACTGTTCTAAGGGTGGACCGGTAGTCAACGACAGGTAAGTACTTGCAGGCTTCTCTAGCAACCTAAGACAGAGGGCAGGACATGCCTCCTGTATCCTTGATGACGGGTAAGCAGAGTAAGCGCTGTGGGGCACCTAAGACAGGCCCGAGTCCATGCCATTCAGCGTTTAACGCGAGGGACTTGTGGGGGATGGATCCTCCCCCACAGCCCTCTGGACAGTGTAGACACCAGTTACCATAAACACCAGGCCATTCTTGTACAAACAAGAAGGGGGAGATGTCGGGGCCAGTGGCCCTGGCCCGACATGAGATGCAGCAGGCTGAGGCTGTCCCTTATCTAATCCTGTTTCCTGTGCTTATTGTCCTGAAGGCTGAAGGCACAAGATTTTTCATCCCACATTCCTGCAGGCAGGATGTGACTTCTGATGAAGGTTTATGATGTTCTTTGCTCTATCCGCAGAGCTTGTACCCTGATCTTTGCTACCTTGTAAACTTGTTTCATTCCTGTGCTATGCATGATTGTACACAATGAATGTTATCTGTATGGGGCCTGGGGTATATATCCTTGTGTTTCTTGGTGCTCGTGGCTGGAGACTGAAGGGTTTCCTTAGGGAGACTGCCTCCAGTCCCTCATCACCGGGCCCCCTATTTTGGCTTGGAACGCGACGAGGCAATAAACGTGGTGATGAATTGACTGAGCGCTGCGTGTCTCCATGTGGTTTGCCGGGTGGCCTCCGACAAATATGATGTTTACAAACATTAATATCATGTTTGTTTCTCTCAGTTGCTCTAACTTTTTACCTAGAAAACATGAATGTTTAGAGGTTTTGTCTTCTTGTGGAACCAACTAGCGTTTCATGGTGCAAAACAAAATGTTGCATGCTAAAATCAATCCAAACCCTAAAGTACCTAGAGTATAACAAGAAAACACACACACACAAAAAAAAACAAAGAATGTAGCAAGATCTGGGATTGAGTTAGCCACAACACAACCAGCTAATTCTGGTTTGATTCAGTCATATCCAGACAAAGTATTGTAGAATTCGTATACAAGGGACACAGAAAATCACAGTGATACTGGCTTTGGAGAAAAGCAAAGTCCTTTTCCTGGGCCAGTGGATTCAATGTCATGTTTACAAACATAAATATCATGTTGGAAGCAGTTGCTCTAGCTTTCTCCCTAGAAAATGCAAATGTGAAGATCTGGATTTGAGTTAGCCACAACACAACTGCATATTACTGGCTTGATCCCCTCATATCCAGACAAAATGTTGTGGAAATCATATGCAATGGACCCAGAAAATGACAGTCAAACTGCGCTTGGAGAAAAGCAAATTCTTTTTCTTAGACAAGTGGTTAAAATGTCATGTTTACAAACATAAATATCATGTTGGTACCTGCAGTTGCTCTAGCTTTCTTCCTACAAAACACCAATGTGTAGAGGTTTTGTCTTCTTGGGGAAGCAATTAGCGTTTGCCAGCACAAAACAAAATGTTCCCTACTAAAATCCATCTACCTCTCTCTCTCTCTCTCTCTCTCTCTCTCTCTCTCGCTCTCTCTCTCAAATGAATGTCTTCTAAAAAGAATGATTTATTTGAAAGGCAGAATGAAAGAGAGAGAGAGAGAGAGAGAGAGAGAGAGAGAGAGAGAGAGGAAATAAATATCTTCCATCTGCTGGTCCACTTCCCAAATGGTTCCAACCACCAGGACTGGGCCAAGTCAAAGCCAGAGCATCATCTGTGTCTGCAACCACTTGGTGTATCTTTCACTCTTTTTCCAGGCTATTAGCAGGGAGCTGGATCAGAAGTGGAGCAGCCAGGACTTGAGCTGGTGCCCAGTTTGGATGGTGGTGCCATAGGTGGTGGCTTTACCATCTGTGCCACAGCCCTGACCCCTCTCTGTTTTTCTGTCTGTCTCTCCCTCTCTTTCTCTTACTCTGACTTCCAAATAAAAAAATCTTTTTTAAAAACTAAAGTATAAAATAGAGATAATAGTGCCAGTCTCAAGATTCTTAGGAGATTGGTTCTGATGTTCTTACAGCGCCTGTTTTGGAAGAAAAGTGGAGTGATATGAGCTACTGTTGGGAGTGTTTCTTCCAGTTCCTCATTCACTGAGTCAGCCAATCCAGGAACCTGGGAGTCTTCCTCAATGCCTGCTGTCCCCAGCTCCTGCATCCAGCTGATCACCCAGTGTTGCTGATTTCTCGTTATGGTTTGTTTCCTAGTTTTGGAACCAATAAGCCTTCTCCTTTCCAGATTCCCACTGCCACTGCTGGTGTACAGACTGCACTGTTGCTCTCCCAAGATGAAACCACAGTCTCTTGCCTTCTGTATGTTCCTGGGAAACCACTCTGCAGTGTGTTACCAGGCAGCCTCTCTGCCTAGTGGGGTCTTTGTTCTCCTTGAAACCCTGTGGTGACTCCCCACCTTGAAACCCTGTGGTGACTCCCCATCATGTGCAATTCAGACACCAAGCTGTCTGATGTGGTGGGCGTGGCACTCTTAATGACACTTAATGCCCTTTAACCTCTCTTCTCACCAAGTCCTGATTCCACCTTTGTACTCAAAAAGCACCATCCTGCTAGCTACCTCTGCACATTGAGTTTTTTGGCTGTTTCTTGCCTTTATTAGCCAAACTGCTTGGAGTGCTCCTTTCCCTGTTTTTCCCATACTGATTCCTTATTCTGAAGGTGCAGCTGAGGTGTCATCCCCTCCAGGAAGCCTTCCCTGACCCTCCCAGGACAGGGAAGGTAGCCTTCCATAGAGATATTCACTGGGTAACTTGACTTGTATCATATTGGATCATTGTCTTTGTATGATGCAACCTTCTTCCCAGCAGAAACCATATAATTCAGTTTCCTATTTTTGTGCTGAGTTGGATGCTCAGCATGGAGTAGGTGCTCATGAAATGTTTGGTAAATGAGCAACTGAGTTCTCTGAGAGACCTCAAATTCCAGTGTGTGTGGACTACAGTGTTCTAAGGCAAGCCTGGGAATCAGCAGTTCAAGCCTGGGCTGGGGCAGGCACAACTGAAGAGACAGCCTTCAATTCCTTCCACTGAGCACCCAGCCCTAGCACCTGCAGTAAGATTGTCAGCCCTCTAGTGTCAGAGTGAGCCTGAAAAGTGTTCCTTCCAGGAGTAAAATAAAGCAGTGTAAATCCTAGGCTTAATTCTTACTTTATTGTTATTAGAGAACACTTTAATATTTTAGAACCTATGGTAATATTGGCAACTTTTGTTTGCATATGAAGTCCCCTGATAGAAGACCCTGAAGATATAAGTCTTCCTAAGCAGTGTGACACCATACTAGAACTAGGTTATCACTCAGGAAGCTCAGTGCCTTGATTGTAGGGCCACCCTTAGATCTCAGAATCTGAGGATGCTTAAGTTTCTTCTTCTTGTATGCTTTAACTCATCTCTAGATGCCTTATAATACCTAATATAATATAAACACTGTGTGAACATGTTAGGGTCTATGATGTGGACAGTAAAGACATGAAGCAAAGTTTGTGTATGTTTAGTACAGATGTCTTTTTGCCAAATATTTTCAGTCTGCACTTGGTTGAATACACAGGTACAGAACCCCTGGATATGAAGGGCTGGCTAGTTTCCATGGAGATGAAGGACATGTATGCTATGAGAACAGGACCTCTGGGAGCTGTAAATTAGGCTATATTCTTTGAGAGGCTACCTGAATCGCAATTGTCCTTTTTTTAAAAAAAATGATGATGACCAAACACTGAAAAGCTTGGAATGTTCTAGAATTATATTACCAAATGTAGAGTGCTGTATTGCATCTGGAAATGTTTTATGCAGCTCAGAAAGGGAAGACTGTGTGTTGAAAAAATGAAATTATTTTTTCCTGTTTCACATTCTCATATGAATCCAAAGCAGCTAAACTATGTCCTGGAAAACAATGTTTATGTTTCTTAAAGAAAGCCACATGTGCTTGCTTTGAATGACAGAGAAATGAGGATGAGGTGTATAGTTGGATAATAATATCAAAAAGTTTTTACAAAGTAAAAAAATTGGAAGTCGCGCCGGCACACCGGGTTCTAGTCCCGGTCGGGGCACCGATCCTGTCCCGGTTGCTCCTCTTCCAGGCCAGCTCTCTGCTGTGGCCAGGGAGTGCAGTGGAGGATGGCCCAAGTGTTTGGGCTCTGCACCCCATGGGAGACCAGGATAAGCACCTGGCTCCTGCCATCGGAATAGCGCGGTGTGCCGGCCGCAGCGCGCTACCGCGGCGGCCATTAGAGGGTGAACCAATGGCAAAGAAAGACCTTTCTCTCTGTCTCTCTCTCTCTCTCTCACTGTCCACTCTGCCTGTCAAAAATAAAATAAAAAAAAAATGGAAGTCAAGATTTCCTTCCTTTTTTTTCCTTCCATAGTTAATTAACTCTGTTCTCTGGCTTCTGGTGGCCAGAATAATGAGAGTAAGTCCAGAGTAAGCCTAGGTGAGGTCAGCTACATCTGCTCCTGGAAGTTCTTAGTCAGGGACCCAATTGCTTGAACTGTCACCTATGTTTCCAAAAGGTCTGCACTGGCAGGAAGCCAGACTCAGTCACTAGCACTGGGTAATGAAACCAGGTACCCCAATATGGAATACATGTGGTTTTAACTGCTAGGCCACATGTCTGCCCTTAGACTGCCTTGACCAGTGAGAAGGGTGAAAGAGAAGGTGAAAAGCATTCAAGACTGAGAACGAAGAGTATGAACACATTCAACAGATCACATATGCTTGCAAGTGCAAACCTTTCAGTGCTAATGGAGTGGAAAGCATGAAGTGGAGCCTCATGGACTAGAAAGGGATGTGGTATAGTTGGAGACCAGCTCATCAAGAACCAGGTACCCTCTGTAAGGATACAGGTAACATTAATCCACTGTCTCAGGAGACATTGTAGCACTTTATCCAGGGGTATAAATGGTCAGACTTGCCTTTTGGATGGATTGCCAGAACAACCCAGTGGATCACAAATTTGAGGTTGGTCTGTAGAAAGTTATGGTGACAGGGCAGCTGGGAATGGATGCATACAAGCACTAAAGCTGCCAAAATGGTGCAAAGAAGATAGGTTTGAGAAGTTCCCAAGATGTGGAGTTGACGTGGTCTTTTGACTATGAGGATATGAACAATATGGAAGAGAACAGCATGTCCCAAAGAATATCCTTATATATATAGATAGATATAGATATAGATATAGATATAGATATAGATATAGAAACGATATAGATATAGATAGATATAGATGTATTTATTTTTGACAGGCAGTTTGGCCAGTGTGGACAGTGAGAGAGAGACAGAGAGCAAGGTCTTCCTTTGCTGTTGGTTCACCCTCCAATGGCTGCCGATGCACACACCTATCCTCTATTCATGACTATTCCAATACAGAAAAGCAGTACCAAGAAAGAATTCCGGAAGTTGGAAGCAGGTAAAAAAGCAGAACTTGCAGCAGGTATGAAGATGCAGCAGGTGAAGCTGCATAGAGAAAAAAGGTATAGATATATAATGAATTGCACCCAGATTATTCTTTCAGGTTTAACCAACTAAAGTCAATTAGTCATTATGTCCTTTTCTCACATAAAATTTTCATGAATGTCAACATTTTTCCAATGACTGATTTGGCCACTCATTCCCATTACAGGGCAATAATACGAATTCAGGAAGCATTGTGCTGATTCACTCATTTACCCACTCACTCAGGAAAGCAACACTTCCTGGGACTATCAAGTCACAGTCACAGTCTGAAGAGAAGCCAAAAGGACGAAAGCTTGATTTTACCTATTATTCAAGTGGAGGAACAGATTGGGGAGAACTAGAAGAGCAAAGTCATCTATCAGTTCCCCTCAGACCGGGAACCAGACTAGATATCAACTCCCACCGCTCTTATTTCATGGAGTATTGGAAGCCTTCTCAAGAGCAGTTCGAAAAAGAGAAAGCCAGCAGGAGTCAGACATGAGGCTGTCACTCTCAAGGGGGTAGGACAAAGCATGGCTGTTACTGCCACAGGGGTGGAATAAAGCAGGGCTGTCACTCCCAGGAGGCGGGAGCAAGCAAGACTGTCACAACTGGAGGGGCAGTAAAAAGCAGGGCTGCCATGCCCAGAGGGGCAGAACAAAGCAGTTCTGTCAATCTCAGGGGTCAGGGAAATCAGGGCTGCCACCCCCAGGGGGAGGGACAATGCAGGCTTGCCACACCCAGAGGCGCAGGACAAAGCAAGACTGCCACAGCCACAGGGCCCGGACAAACCAAGTCTGTCACTCTTAGAGGGGCTGGACAAAGCAGGGCTCTCACTTACAGGGTGTAGGATTAAGAGAAAAACCAAAAGTCCATATCTGCTGGTGACATGATTAGACCCTCAGAAACACCTCCACAGCCCATCCAAAAGCTGTGAAAATGGGTGAACTATTCAAGGAGGAGGTGGGTCACAGAGTCCGTACCTATGGTGGTCTGGGGCCACTTCACCTGCGCTGGCAGACCCCGGACTGGGATTTCATCCTACCCACCATTTTCACACCTGATCCCCCTTCCGAAATGGGAAGGAGCAAGCTGGCTCAGAGTGTCAGGACGCTGAAGGCATCATGCAGAGTCAACTCCCTTGAAAGCCCTCTCTCCGAATCACCTGATCCCACAGTGGATTCCCCCTCCAGATCCCTCAGGGTCCTAGTGGGTTTCCATGGGAATGCAAGAAAGTAAGCCATGACTTGACATACACACAGAGTATAGATACCACTAAGGCTGTCACACATTTCATTTCTAGAAATGGTTTCAACTGCTGATACACTACTCAACCAAACTGTTGTTCTTGTATACCTTGCATTTCACATTAGCAAAATGATTGCTAAAACTCTAACCAGTGATTGTCAGTCAGTTCCTCAAAGTCCCGGGTTGATATCATTCTCCTCCTCTTCTCCTAACCCTCATCTGGATGTCACATCTTTAACATGTTGGTACTGATCCATTCGTGAAAACATTGATGACTGTGAATGTGAAATCGATGCACACACCTATCCTCTATTCATGAATATTCCAATACAGAAAAGCAGTACCAAGAAAGAATTCCAGAAGTTGGAAGCAGTTAAAAGCAGAAGTTGCAGCAGGCGAGAACGTGCAGCAGGTGAAGCTGCCACAAGAGACAATGGCATCCATATCCAAGTGCCATTGGGAGCCCTGTAAACTCTGCATCCAACCGAGCTTCTTGCTAATGCACATGAGAATGAGGTGGTTCATGATCCTAGTCCTGGAGTCCTGGCCACGGCCACCCAAGTCAGGGCCCTGAATAGAGCTCCAGGTTCCTGGATCCTGCCTGGCCCAGCTCAAGTTCGTGGAGGAATCTTGAAGAGTGAACCAGCAGATGTGTGATCTCTCACTTGCTCACTCTTCCATTCAAGTAAATACATGTCTGATATAATGCAAAAAAGTGTTACAAAGAATAACTTCTAATAACAATATCAGAAAGAAACGAACATCCTATTTGGATCTGCCGAGTATAGCAAAAATAGTTGGCCAACACTAGATTTTTTTTAATTGTGAAGCATCTATTTATCATAATTCCTTTGTATATCACATTTTCAACCTAGATTCAGGTAAGCATCTGTGTCTCCCGTCAAAGGAGAATGGTCCTGCACATTACAAAGAACATTTTTTTTTCAGAATTAAAACTTTAAATTGATCCATTTCTATTTTCTAAAGTTTCTTGAGTATATTGGAGAGTGGAAAAAATAAAGAGGAACATATATACATCAAACAGGGACATTGTGATAGCCTACATTAGGTTGGTAGGGTATATATTCTTTTATCTGTAATTCAGACCCTGAACCCTCTGACATCCCCTCAAAATTCCTACAACACAATGCTCTAAATTCTCCTACATCTCAATGTCAAAGAGCTTGTTGGTAACCACACACCTATTATCCTTCCCCAAGAAGGCTGACAAAAAGCAGCAGGCTATTCTAGTGTTTGTTAGTGCTGAGGTCTACCTTTCTTTAAAGGCCACTGGAGAGCCACTGGGGCTCACATGGGAAGAAAGAAGCAAAGGTTTAATTTTGCAAGGCAGCCAATCCTGTCACAGTTTATTTTCTCCTCCTAACCCAAGAATTTGCATCCTTCCTTCTCATATCACCAGTGCTATTGCGCATAGGCCCACTCCTCTCAACCCTAGCTCAAGAGCCCCCTACTCCCTTGTCCTCAGGTTGTTTTGTTCATAAGCAACCTGGTTTCCTGCCTCCAGTGGCTCCCAAATCTAGAACCACTGTCACCTCTAGACTCTGGAGTCAGCCCTTCCCAAGGGGAGGATCACTATGGCTTGTTCACTTTGGAGACATATATCACCATCTCTTCTGGGTCTGAATTGCTGCTAGATTACTTGTAGATGCCGCTTCCCAATTCCCAAAGTCCTCTCTTTGCTCTCAAAAACTCCCTGCCAGAAGCAAGGACCACTACTCCTCTGAACTGTACTGTGTGTTAGGATGCTGACAACTAAAAGCTAGCCCACTAAGGTGGTGAAGTTCACACCCAGATAGTCCACGATTTGAATCCTGCCTCTCACACTGACTGGTCTTATGGCTTCATTGCACCTTGTCTAAGCAGCCTCGTGTAATATGATGATTTGCCTCTATCTCCTATGATATTTGGAGCTTCTTGGGAAAATCTTACCCAGCTATAAGTTCCTTGTGCATATATTTGGTGAATAAGTGAAATCATCTTCTCTTGGCCTGCTTTCTCAATTATAAAATGGAGTTATTACTTACCTGCCCGATTGAGTGAAGAGGGCACCCATCACGTGTCCACTGGCATAAGTTGGACTCTTAATGGGTGAAGTTTTCTTCAGTTTCCTCTTCAGTTTGCTCAACAGTTTTCACCCATTCCTATCTCAATTGCAAGCCCAGTTTACTGGGGCTTTCCTTTTTCTCCCACATGGGTACAGGGGCCCAAACCCTTGGGACAT
The DNA here is from genome assembly GCF_033115175.1 of Lepus europaeus. Classification (NCBI taxonomy): domain Eukaryota; kingdom Metazoa; phylum Chordata; class Mammalia; order Lagomorpha; family Leporidae; genus Lepus; species Lepus europaeus. The sequence goes on along the minus strand of NC_084845.1, from coordinate 21,702,200 downwards.
CTTCTACCACTTTCCCACACTATAAGCAGAGAGCTGGATAGGGAATGGAGCAGCTGGGAGATGGACTGGCACCCATATGGGGGATGCTGGCCTTGCAGGTGGAAGCTTAGCCTAGTATGCCACAACACTGGACCCCAAAAACTCTTTTATTAATATAAAGATTTTATACATTTCGAGGGTATGATTCCAAGAAGATAACCACAATCCCCTTAATTATATATATATATATGTGTGTGTGTGTGTGTGTGTGTGTGCGTGTGTGTGTGATTTATCTATCTATTTAAATATAGAGTAATAGAGAGAGAAGGAAAGACAGGGAGAGAGAGAGAGAGAGAGGGAGAGAGAGATTCCACCACTGGTTCAATCCCCCAAAAGCCACAGTGCTTCTGGGCTAGATAAAGCCAGAAGCCTGGACTCCATTCAAATCTCCCACATAGGTGATGGGGGGCTCAAGTACTTGGGTCATCTTCCATTGCTTTCCCAGACACATTAACAGGGAACTGGATCAGAAGTTAAGCAGCTAGGACTTGAAGTGGCACTCATATGGGGGGCCAGTGTCACAGGCAATGGCTTAACCCACTGTGCCACACCACCAGCCCCATGTTCATTTTTACATCCTCATTTATCCATTCAGCTAAGAGACAGACTCTGCCAGGTTCTGAGGTTATTGGGTCAAATAAAGCAAACACAGTTCTTGCTCTCATGAAGTCTGCAGTCTGACAGGAAAGAATGAACCAGGCAAACGATATTTCCTTGTGTAGCAAATACTAAGTGTGAAGTGAATGGCTGAAGATTTAAACTGTCCAAACCAAGCAATTCTAATCTTGTGAATAAGAGACAGAAGTCACAGACATAGAACTGCAAATGATCCCGTTAACTATTTATCTAAACAGCTTCTAATTAAAAACTTAAAATACAAATAACACACGCATATCTGAGCACAGTTGTTACCTTCACATTAACCATAAAAAAAGACCATGAAATAATAAGAGTGAGACTTTGAGTGTAATTCATTTTTTAGACAATTTGCAATCCTACGTGGTTTTCTGAAGTTTGTTCTTCTACAGGTATCCTTCCTCTTTCCCACATTTTTTGGGAAAGATTTATTTATTTGGAAGGCAGAGTAACAGAGGGAGGGGTCAGAGAGAGTGATCTTTCATCTGAAGGCTCACTCCCCACATGGCCACAATAGCCAAGGCTGCAGCAGGTTGAAGCCAGAAGCCTAGAACTCCATCTGGGTCTCCTACATGTGTGCAGGGGCCCAATGACTTGAGCCACAATACACTGCTTTATCAGCCACACTTGCAGGCAATGGGATCAGAAGTGGAGCAGTAGAGACTCAAAGTGGCCCCCATATGGAATGCCAGCCTTGCAGCTGGTGGCTTAAGCCACTGTGCTACATTGCTGGTCCTCTCATTTTTTTTCCAGCTGGGAAATGTGAGGTTTCAAAAACTGAGCCATAAGACAAAGCAATGATTTCTTAAGCTGTGTTAGATTTCAGCTGGCGTTCCTTCTAGTCTAAAAGACTATATTCCCCATGGGCAAATGAAAAAATCTTTTCCACCTAAGTCTCTTCTTAGCAAACTAGTGATAATATGGTCTCCAGAAGTAATCTATGGGCTAAAAGATATGATGTAAGGCATTTATTCTCTCAAGAATATTAGTTCTCTATCCAGGTCTCTTGTTTCTCTTTCTGTACTTGGTGAACTAAAGGATGCTGTAAAATGATTTGAAAATAACTACCAACCAGCAATAAAACACCAATACAAATTGTATTCTCAAATCTGGATACTAAGCTTTCCCCTCTGCAACTCATCAAAATTATTTTGCATTCATTCTCATGTATTATTTGACTGTTACAGGTAAAAACCCAGAGAAATCTTCCAGGTAAGCAGCAGGTAAGGTACTTTTTGAAGAAGGCAGAGTTTATAAAGCATCCTGAAATTGGGGTCAGCTTCTCTGGGTGTCACTCTTAAGGATGTTGGTTCACTTTCTCTGAAGGGAGGAGAGAACTTCCACTTTGCTTATGGTCTTATCTGAATAAGGATGGAGGTTGTGAACTCAAGAGGCTTCCATGGCCTTGGCAGCTCGTGACAAGATTCTCAGGTAATTACTGACGTCATAAATAAGAATATCCTTTGTTAAATCAACAAGGGGAGTCATTGTGCACTTCCTCCCCACGTAGGATCTCTGTCCTTAATGTGTTGTACTATGCGAATTAATGGTAAAACTAGTCTTCAAACAGTACTTTACCCTTTGTGTGTCTGTGTGGGTGCAAACTGTTGAAATCTTTACTTAGTATATACTAAGTTGATCTTCTGCATATAAAGAGAATTAAAAATGAATCTTAATGAAGAATGGGATGGAAAAGAGTAAGAGATGGGATGGTTTGCAGGTGGGAGGGTGGTTATGGGGGGGAAAAACCCGCTATAATCCAAAAGTTGTACTTTTGAACTTTATATTTATTAAATAAAAGTTTTGTAAGAAAATTTGAAAAAGGATGTTGGTTGCAGAAAGGAATAAGGGCAGCAACCTATCTTTGAAATTTTTGGAGGGGAAGAGTGGAGAGATGTAAACAAAAGCAAAGGCTCTTAGTTCCCATTCTGTCTCCACCTGCTGGAGGCTGTAAAGCCCTTGAGGATGGCCAGCGAGTCTGGTCTGCAGCCAAGCCTTGGTCCTGGACTCCATTTCCCAGAGTCCCTTGTGCCCTGACGCCCTGCATACCCGAGCGCCTGCGTGCATGTGTGCACATCAGAGCGGGCATGCACACAGGGAGATCCCAGGCCCCAGACTGTGGAAGGTCATTCACTGACCAGAGCCAGCGCTGGGAGGCAGGGCAGTGACTTGGCTCTGGCTCAGCGAGTCCGGTACTCTGCACCTGCGGTCCCAGGCAGTTTGCGAGCACAACACCCAGGGAGGCCCCTGCTGCTTCTCCTTCCGCTGCTGTTGGTCTGTAGCAGTGACCACTACCATTCCCACGCATCCCTTTGCTTCCCTGCGCGTCATGAAGGGAGCCGCCAGGCTCTCTGAGAATTCTCATGGCAGATATGGTACCATGCAGAGGGTTTGGGTGCCAGGGCTGCTGGCAGCTGGGGATCCCGGCTCGCTGGGTGCCATCGGGCGGCAGCAGGGACTGAGAGGGACCCAGGATGTCCCGCATTTCCCCACGCTCTGGGGTTCCTGTGTCTCCCCTTTTCTCAAGTTTCCTTAATGCCTTTTATTTACAGGGTCCCGGGGGGTGTTCCCAGTCGCAAAGGGTGTGTGTGGGGTGTTCAGTGTTACTGGAACAGATGGGTGGGTTCATTTCTTCAGCTCAGTGTAGCAATAAATGGCTGGGAAAAGGTTGCAAAAAGGCAGAAGTTTTATTGCGTCAAGTGAAAGTAGAGTCTTATTTGAGCTGGATGCTGATTTTCCAGAGGTGTACTAGGTTTTTAAAGGTCTCACTTTTTATTTTTTAATTGGACCACAATCGGAGGGGTGGGGTGGGATAGTTCATTTTTATATTGTTCTAACTATGGCAGGGACCCCTCCTCTCACGAAGATAAAACTAGCTAAAGGCAAAACAAAAATACAGAAACAAAAAGAACAGCAACAACAACACATTACAACCAGGTAGATGTTTTGGAGCTGAGACTTTCTGAGAAATGCCACAGTGCAGATCTGGGTCAGTGGTCTGGGTGCATGCAGGCGGGTGACTGCCGGGAACTGGAGTTAGGAGCTAGTTTCCTCTTTTGGTGCCCATGTGACCTCAGACTTACCAGGCCATTTTGCAGTGGTTCCCATGGAGCAGGGTTGGGTGGCCCCCAGCAGGGAGCCTAGTGCTGAGTGGATGGCTCAGCCCTGCAGCCACCACTCTACATGCACACAGCCCACAAGGTGGGGTCCCTGCGGGCAATCGGGGCAGCTAGGGCTCTGCGGGCTCTGCTGACATTTTCCCCCTCTTCTTCACTGTCCCCACAATGCCACTCCCCGCTGATTGTGCTACAGTCCCTGTAGCTGGAAGTAAGGGGGCCGCTGAGTTTTCTTATTTTTTGTTTGGTGCCAAAGCCCAAGATATTTTTAGCATTGGGAGCACACTAACTAATAATTTGCACAAGGATTGGTCTGTGGAGCCCTCTGTACAAGTGTGAGGAGTGGTAAGACAGAAAAAGGACCAGAAATAAGCGGCCCCCTTCCCCCACAGAGATGCCCATGCAGTGGGGAAATAGATGTGGCCTAGGAAAATATGGCACTTATCTTCCGCATAGTGGAATTGTCAGGAGAGTAACCAGTCTTGAGTGAGTCCCTGTTCTGTTAGATTAGTGCTGTCACCTGATTCCCTGTTGATGACCTGATTGCCCATCATGAGGTTGCCTAGGAGGGAGGAGCAGAAGGGACTCTAGGCAGTGGGTGTGAAGGTTGCCGCGTGACTCTTCTCAGCCCCAGTATGGGGTTTGCTTGTCTCCAGGCTGCTTCCTGTCATGGTGCCTCTGATGGACCAGCAGCTGTGTGTCGCAGCTGGGAGGAACTGCTTCAAGCCGGCGTTCTGAGCACCTATGTCCTGTGACCATTCATCTCCCAGGGAAACAGCCAGGAACAGGATTCCTAGAGCTGTCCAGCTGGCTGGCTGTCCTCGGCAGATTGTACCCTGTGCCGCTGGAGGGTGACAGCAAGGTATTTAGCATCTGGAAGAGAAGTTTTTAATATGCGATACATGCTCTGGTGACTTAGCAGTGATGTCTCTAGGAAAGGTGCCCTGTGAGGAAGCTGATGGTGTCCATTCATCTTCCCATTAGTAGCAGCCACTGACAGCTGCTGTGGGCTGGAGAAGGAAGCCTTGTCCTTGAACTCCAGTGAGTGGGAAGATTCAGCTACAGCTTAATGGAGGCTTCATTTGGAGGGAGTACCCAAAGCACTTCATTTTGCATTTTTTTTAAAGAGGTAGTAACATTTTTTCAGTTATAGCTCTGCAGGTGAGGATTGTAATTTGTAGCAAATGATGATTTTTTTCGTTACATTTTGAGTTTCATTTAGTTTCTGTTTAATTTATGTTTTTCAAGTTAATGAGTCCTAGAAATCAGCTTATATTATCTTGGCTGTTAATGCGATAACCTTTCTCTCATCTCTCACCCAATGTACATTTTAAAGATTTATTTTATTTCTTGGAAAGGCAGAGTGACACAGAGAAGAAGAGGAGACATAGAGACTGAGGGACCCAGAACTCCATCTGGGTCTCCCATGTGGGTGGCAAGGACCCAAATACTGCAGCTATCTTCTGCTGCTTTCCCAGGTGTGTGAGCAGGGAGCTGGATCAGAAGCAGAGCAAGTAGGTCTTGAGTAGTGTTCATAGGGGATGCCAGCATTGGAGGCAGTGGCATAACCCTCTGTGCCATGGAGCCAGCTCCTCCATAGACATTTGGAAATGCTGTCGGTAGCATTGAAAAGGTACAGTCTTAATTTTACAAGGGAAAGGGAAAGAAGTCTGTTCTAACTCTGGTCAGTTCCAGGATCTTTTGGCTCACATAGAAGCTGTTTCTGAAGAGAGACACAGGAGATGTGTGTGTCTGTGCCACAGTATTGGAGGTATCTGTGTGTTTGCACACTGACTCACATGTACAGATGTTCCTTGTGCAGATGAATGTGATGCGGGGATTCCTCTGTGTCTGGGCCTTGTCTGGGGAGATGAAGAGAAGATGTATGGGTGGGGGAACCACACAGCTAGAAACTGGGCTCTGAATCAGGCCCACCATGCACAGTGCTTCTTCACCACAGAGACCCCCACCTGTTCTGGGTGACTTGGCCTTGCAAATCTCATCTCCCCAGGGAATATTGTAGCTGAAGGTTTTTCAGTTCGGTTTTTTTTTTTTTTGGCTTGGCTCAACTGCATTTTACCCAGCGTGTGTGCAGACCAAAGTCAGCTGTGTGTAGATCCCAGGACACCATCTGTGGGTTTTCCTGAGTGACAGTGCTCTGCTGCTGCTGCCCACTGGCTCGTAAGGCCTGTGGTGGCTCTCACCTGAGCATCTGGAAGCCAGCAAGATGGCAGCTCAGCCATTGGGGCTTCCCTGTTTTTCTGCCCCTGACTTTCTCTGCCTTCTCTCTTTTTCTATTTGCTGTTACTGCTGGTCTGGAAAGACTATGATTTTCCAGGAATATTCACTTCTGGATCCAAATTGCCAGTCAGCCTCTGTCCCTCTGGGAAGACTGCTTCTTGTGGGACATTGGGCATTGGCAGAGATGCTGATGGACATAATGTGGGCACCTTTGAGACAGCCAACTTGTGCTACCTTTTCAGTCCTTTGGCAGTGGAATGAATGCCCCTGCTTCAGCAAGTGTAAGTTCCTGTGGAATGTGGTGGAAGAGATGGCATCCAGAAATCCATCCATCCATCCATCCCTCATGTCTTTGCTTTCCTCCTTATGCCTCTCTGACCTCGGAATTATTTTCCAGGGTTTCTGTTGTTTCACACTTAACAGACTGCATGGGATTCTATTTTCACAACTCTCAGCCCTTGTCCACCTCAGAATATTTTTCAGAGAAGGACGGAGGTGTCATCAGTCATCCATAAAGCATCCATCTTTCATTTCAAGCAGCTGTTTTCCTGGTACTTCCCTTTAATGGACTGGAAAGCTGACTTCTCTTGGGATATAACAGGCTTGCTGCCCTGGGTCTCACTTTGAACACTGGACACAGCTGTCCTGTGTGACTGCCCCATATTTCATGTCTACAACTTATGAAATAGCTGTTCTCAAGTTTTTCAAGTGCCTGATTGGACTCTGGCTACATTCGCCCAGAGTGACAACTAAATATTTCTTTGGTGCTTGGAGACTTGGAGTGCTGAGCCCTATAATCTTCTACTCAAATTTAACCAGAAAATAATTGTGTTTTGAAAAATTTGGGTGTCCAGCACTGTGGCATAGTGGGTAAGGCTGCTTCCTGCAGTGCCAGAATCCCCTGTGGGTACTGGTTTAAGAACTGGCTGCTCCACTTCCAATCCAACTCTGCTATGGCCTGGAAAATCATTGGAAGATGGCCCAAGCCCTTGGACCCCTACACCCATGTGGGAGACCTAGAAAAAGCTCCTGGCTCCTGCCTTCAGATTGGTGTTGCTCCAATTGTTTCAGCCAATTGGGGAGTGAACCAGTGGATGGAAGACCTCTCTCAGTCTCTCCTTCTCTTTGTGTTTAACTCTTTCAAATAAATAAATAAGTCTTAAAAAAAACCATTTGGGCTGTGCATAGAAAGGGCAGTTTGCTTCAAGTCTGGGGAGAATTTATGAACTGGTGTTGTTTTACACCCCATATTAAAGATTTGCTTCATTTACTTTTCTTTCTTAAAAAAAAGATTTATGTATTTGAAAATCAGAGTTAAAAAGGAAGATGGAGAGACAGAGAAAGAGAGATCTTCCATCTATTGGTTCACTTCCCAGTTAGCTGTAATGGCCAGGGATTTGCCAGGCCAAATCCAGGAGATTCTTCCAGGTCTCCTGCATTGGTGGCTAGGGCCCAAGAACGTGGGCCATCTTTCACTTCTTTTCCAGGGCCATTGCATGGAGCCATGTCAGAAGTAAAGCAGCCCTGGTGAGGTGGAGCCAAGATGGCGGATAGTGAGGACGTGCGCCGTAGTTTGGGAAAATAAAGTTTCATAAAAGTGGAATTACTGTAGCCTCAGGAAAAGACTCAAGAGAAAATCTGCAGAGGAAACGCTTCCGGATATAGTGGATGTGACACAGAGGACCTACAGGGAGCCCACTGCGTGGAAACCCAACCGCGGGAGCCGAGCCGCAGAATCTCGCCAGCGCGGGAACGAACGGGAGGTAAGACAAAGGCGGCAAAAACCCAAGACATTTGGGGGAAAAGCAGAGGCCTCTCTATTCACTCACTGAGCAAAACAAAGCGCAGGCAACATTTTACATATCTAAAGTGCCGCCAACTAACTCAGTAACTTGGAACTTAGGTGAAACTTGAGAACATATTGAGGGCTGCATAAACTCTTTGTGTGGTCCCAGGGGTAGATCAAATAAATACTCACAGAGGCCAGATTTCAACTACCCTCAATTCCACTCGCAGAATTACTTCCCAACTGAGTCAAAAAAAATAAAAAGAGAGACAGAGAGAGAGAGAGAGAGAGATCAGCAAGGAGCAAGGGAGTGAACAATCCAGGTGAGTCACTCTTTGCACAGCTTTAAACCTGAAGAATCAAGCATAGCTCTCTGGCCACACCCATCACAGCCCCTAAGGATACATCAAAGCAGACAGCCCACTTAGAGGCATAGTATAATGAGAAAAAATCACCACAGCCAAAAAAAAAACCATAAATTTTCTCCAACATGCCAAACAACAAACGTAGAAGCCGAGGTTACAAGAGCATGGAAGACACTATGATGCCTCCAAATGAACAAGACACCCCAATGCAAGATTATGAAGATGAAGAGATAGAGGAAATGCAAGAAGCGGATCTCAAAAAATTGATAAGAACATTAAGAAGTTCTCAAAAACAAATTCTTGAACTAGAGAAATCCTTAATGGACAAGGAGGTTTCCTTCCTTTATCTTCTTTCATATTGGTGATCGTGTTTCTGTGTTTCTGTGTGTAACACATCTTTAAGCATCTTTTGCAGGGCTGGACAAGTGGCGACAAATTCTTTCAATTTCTGTTTGCTATGAAAAGTCTTAATTTCGCCTTCATTCACAAATGAGAGCTTTGCAGGATATAATATTCTGGGCTGGCAGTTTTTCTCTCTTAGTACCTGGGCTATATCTTGCCATTCTCTCCTAGCTTGTAGGATTTCTGATGAGAAGTCTGCTGTGAGTCTAATTGGAGATCCTCTGAGAGTAATCTGGCATTTCTCTCTTGCACATTTTAGGATCTTTTCTTTATGTTTCACTGTGGTGAGTTTGATTACGACGGGTAGTGGTGAGAATTTCTTTTGGTCATGTTTATTAGGGGTTCTATGAGCTTCCTGTTCTAGGATGTCTCTGTCCTTCTCCAAACCTGGGAAATTTTCTGCTAGTATCTCACTAAAAAGGCCTTCTAATCCTTTCTCCCTCTCCATGCCTTCAGGATCTCCTAGAACCTGAATGTTGGGTTTTTTAATAGTATCCTGTAGATTCCTGACAGTATTTTTTAGATTTCTGATTTCTTCTTCTTTTCTTTGATTTGACTGTTTCCTTTCCTGTTCTCTGTCTTCTAATTCCGATATTCTCTCTTCTGCTTCACCCATTCTGTTTTTAAGGCTCTCTAACGTGTTTGTCATTTGATCTATTGAGTTCTTCATTTCATTATGGTTTCTTGTCACTATCACAGTTTCATGTTCTACTAGTTGTTTCATTTCATTTTGATTCCTCCTTAATATTTCATTTTCACGAGAGAGATTTTCTATCTTGTCCATTAAGGATTTCTGTAGTTCAAGAATTTGTTTTTGAGAACATCTTAATGTTCTTATCAATTTTTTGAGATCCGCTTCTTGCATTTCCTCTATCTCTTCATCTTCATAATCTTGCATTGGGGTGTCTTGTTCATTTGGGGGCATCATAGTGTCTTCCTTGCTCTTGTTACCTCAGTTTCTGCATTTGTTGTTTGGCATGTTGGAGATAATTTATTTTTTTTTGCTGTGGTGTTTTTTTTTTCTCATTATACTATGCCTGTAGATTAAGTGGGCTGCTGCTTTGATGGATCCTTAGTCTGTGATGGGTGTGGCCAGAGAGCTCTGTTTGATTCTTCAGGTTAAGTGTGTGCCAATTTTGACTCACCCAGATTGTTCTCTCCCTTGCTCCTTGCTCGATCTCTCTCTCTCTCTCTCTCTCTCTCTCTCTCTCTCTCTTGACTCAGTTGGGAAGTAATTCCGCACAGCTGAGTGGAATTGAGGGTAGTTGAAATCTGGCCTCTGTGAGTATTCGTTTGATCTACCTTTGGGACCACACAAAGATTTTATTCAGCCTTCAATGTGTTCTCAAGTTTCTCCACAGTCCCAAGGTTACCAAGTTTGCACATTCCGTGAGTTCGCTCACCCCCTCAGATTTTCACAGTCTCAGATAGTTAGCTCCACCTGCTTTCACTACATTCTAACCTCCTGTTATTTCTCCTGACCAGAGTCAAGTTTTTTCTGCTTGGCTATGCAAGTTTGCCATTTTACATATGTAAAATGGTGCTTGCTCTTTGTCTTGCTCAGCTTTGTTAGGTGAGTGGAGAGAGAGGCTAGTGTCCGTGCTGGTTCCCCTGATTTATTCATTTTTTTCTCTCCTCCAGTCAGCCTGGTTAACTTTGCCCAGTGGGGCCTCAGGCCTCCTTTTGCCTTTCCCCGCCAATGTCTTGGGTTTCTGAGGTTTTTGTCTTACCTCCCATTCCTGCGCTGGCGAGATTCTGCAGCTTGGCTCCTGTGGCTGGGCTTCCATGCAGTGGACTCCCTGTAGGTCCTCTGTGTCACATCCACTAGATCCAGAAGCATTTCCTCTGCAGTTTTTTTCTTGAGTCTTTTCCTAAGGCTACAGTAACTCCACTTTTTTTAAACTATCTTTTCCCGGACTATTGGTGTGCGCCCTCACTATCCGCCATCTTGGCTCCGCCCCCAACTTTTCTGTTTTCAATGTGTTTGTTTCCTTCTCTGGTTCATTTATTTGTCTGGCCCCAAAAATATAGTTTTTGAGATAGTATCCTTTAGGACATACAAAAAGAGTACAAATTAGACCTTTATGGCTAGAAATCTACAGGCAACACTGACCAAGATTGTTTTTGTGCTTGTGAAAATGAAATTTAAAGCTTTTGTGGGACAGAAGAATGTTCAATTTTTTTCAAAACAAGTTTGAGTGCAATTTTCTGGTTCAAATCCATGGGAATTCGACACCATTTTGACGGTTTGGCTGAATCGAACCAGAAAAATCTGGTTCTCTTGTGGTTATCTCCATATCAGAGCTTACTCTAGCTTTCGATTTGTGTGTGTGTGTTTTGCATATTTTTCATGTCTTTCACTATTTGAATGAATTTTATGATGTTACATTGTGTTTTCATGCTGGATAACCGAAATAGGGTAACTGGAGGAATGGTCATTTTAATCAGGGCACAGAATTTTTGCTTTGTGGAATTCAAGGTTCTTATGATTATTTTGGCTACACCAGCCAAATTTTTCATTGTTAAAAGCAATTGTAAAAATTTGTCTGGTTTTAAATGTGTTTGCTTTTTTCTTTCTTTGGTTCATTTTTTAGTCTCACCCAAAAATACAGTTTAGGGATAGTATAGATTAGGACATAAAAAAAAAAAAAACAGTACAAATTGGATGTTTATGGCTAGAAATCTATAGGCAACACTGACCAAGATGGTCAGCCCTAGCCCTAAACCTGACACTAAAACTTACCCTACACTAGCACAAGCCCAAGCCCTAGCACTACACTAACCCTAACCTTAACACTAACCATAACCATAACACTAAACCTAATCATAACCCGAACCTTGGCCCTAACACTAACCGAGGCCTAACCCTAACCCTAAACTTATATCTAACACTAACCCTAGCCCTAAACCTATCATAGCCCTAACCCTAACCTTAACCCTAACCCTAAAACTAGCACTAGCCCTACCCTAATGCTAACCCTAAACCTAATCATAAACCTAACCCTAACCCTAACCCAACACTAAAACCTAACACTAATCCTAACCCTAACCTTAGACCTGACCATAGCCCTAGACCTAATGCTAGCCATAGCCCTACCCTACACCTAGCCCTAACCCTAACCCTAACCCTAATCTTACAACTAGCCCCAGCACTAACAATAACTCTAACCTGTACCCTAACCCTAGCCTTAACCCTAACCCTAACGCTAACCCTAATCAAAACCAAACCCTAACCCTAGCCCTAGACCTAACACTAGCCCTAGTCCTAGCCCTAGCCCTAACCCTACCCCTAACCCTATCCACAACCCTAACCCTAACCCTAATATTAAACCTAATCCTAACCCTAGCCATAACCCTATCCCTAACCCAAACACTAGCCCATCTGTAACCTAACCCTAACATTAAACCTAACCCTAACCCGAACCTGAGCCCTAGCCCTAACCTTAACCTAACCCTAGCCATAACCCTAGCCATAACCCTAACACTAAAACTAACCCTAATCCTAGCAATAGCCCTAGTCATTACCCTAACCCTAACACTATTCCTAGCCCTAGCCCTAACACTAAGCCTAAGCCTAACCCTAACCCTAACCTGAACCCAAGCCCTAGACCTAGCCATAAACCTAACCTGAACCCAAGCCCTAGACCTAGCCATAACCCTAACACTACACCTAAGTCTAACCCTAGCCCTAGCTGTAACCCTAACCTTAACCATAACCCTAACTTAACCCTAACCCAAGACCTAACCTAAATTTAACCCAAGCCCTAACCCTAGCCTCTCCAATAACCTAGCCCTAGCCCTAGCACTAACCCTCAGCCTAGCACTAGGCCTAACCCTAGCACTAGCCCTATGCATAACACTAACCCTAACCCTACCCCTAACCCTAGACCTAGCCCTAGACTTAGCCCTAACATTAGCCCTAACCCTAACCTTGGCCCTAACCCTTACCTTTACCCTAACCTTAGCCATGACAAAACCCTAACCCTAACCCTAACCCTGACACTGACCCTAGACCTAGCCCTAGCCCTAGACTAACATCAGCCTTATCCCTACACCTACCCCTACACCGAGCCTAAACCTAGCCCTAGACCTAGGCCTAACCCTAAACCTAACCCTAGCCCTAACACTAGCCCTAGCCCAAGCATTATCCCTAGCTCTAGCCATAGCCCTAGGCCTAGATCTAACCCTAGACTAAACCTAAACCTAAGCCTACCCCCACCTCTAATGCTCACCCTAGCTGGGCCCAATCCCTATCCCAAGCCCAAGCCCTAGCCATAACTCTAACCATAACACTAACCCTAACCCTAACTGTAACCCTAAACCTAATCTCAACACTAGCAGTAGCCCTAGCCCTATTCATATCAATAACACTAAGCCTAACCCTAACCCTAAGCCTAGTCCTAACCCTAGCCCTTGCCCTAGCCCTAGCCCTAGCACTAGCCCTAACACTAACCCTAACCCTAGCCCTACCATATCCATAAAGCAAGCCCTCACCCTAGCCTCTCCTCTATGCTAACCTAGTCCTAGCCCTAAACCTAACCCTAACTCTAGCCCTAAACCTACCCATAACCCTAGCCATAACCCTAACACTAACCCTACCACTAACCCTAGCACTAGCCTAACCCTAACCCTAACCCTAGCCATAACCCTAACTCAAACCCTAACCCTAGACCTAACCCTAGCCTTAACCTAACCCAGGCCCTAGCCCTAATTGTACTCTTACTCCTAACACTAACCCCAGCCCTAGACCTAGCCTTACACCATGTTCAAGCCCTAGCCCTAGCCCTCAATGTAAATCTAACCCTAATATTTAGCCTATTCCTAACCCTAACCATCACACTAGCCCTCACCCTAGCCCTAGCACTAGCCCAAGTCCTAACCCTAAACCTAGCCCTAACCCTAACCCCAACCCTAACCCTAACCCAAAACCCAACCCCAATGTTAACCCTAAACCTAACATTAAACCTAACCTTAATCACAAACCTAAACCTAACTCTAGCCATAGCCCTAACCATAACCCTCACTCTAATCCTATACCTAGCAACTAGCCCTAACCCTAACCCTAACCTTGATGCTAAACCTAACACTAACCATAACCCTAGCTCTAGCCCTAGCACTAACAATAACCCTACCCTAACCCTAAGCCTACCCTTACTGCTAACACTCACCCTAGTCTTAGCCCTAGCCATAGCCATAAACCTAACTCTAACCCTTACCCTAACCCTAGCCCTAGCATTAGCCCTAAACCAAACAATGAGCCTAGGCCTAGCCCTAGCCCTAGCCCTAATCCTAATGCTAGCCTAACCAAGCCTTAGACCTAACTCTAGCTCTAGCCCTAGCCCTACCCTACACTTAGACTTAACCCTAAACCTAGCCCTAACTATAACGCTAAACCTAACCCTACCTGTAACCCTAACCCTCATCCTAGCACTAGCCCTAACTCTAACACTTATGCTAACCCTAGCCTTAACCATAACCCTAATGCTAACCCTAATCAAAACCCTAACCCTAACAATAACATTAACCCTAGCCCTAGACCTAATCCTAGCCCTAGCCCTAACCCTAGCCCTAACCTATCCCTAACACAAACCCTCACCGTAGCCTCTCTCCTATGCTAGCCCTAGCCCTAACCCTAACCCTAACCCAAACCCTAGCTCTAGTCCTAAACTTGGTTGTAACCCTAGCCATAACCCTCATGCTAACCTACCACTAATCCTAGCACTAGCCCTGGCCCTAGCCCTAGCCCTAACCCTAACCCTAACCCTAAACTTAGCTCTAACCCTCACTCTAACCCTTACCCAAGATTTAGCCCTAGACCTAACCCCAGCCCTAGCCCTAACTGTACCCCTACTCCAAACACTAACCCTAGCCCGAGACCTAGCCTTATCCCTAGTTCAAACCCTAGCCCTAGCCCTCACCTTAACCCTAACCATAACATTAAGCCAACCCCTACCCCTAACCATCACACTAGCCCTTGCTGTAGAACTAACCCTAGCTCTAACACTAGCCCAAGCCCTAACCCTAAACCTAGCCCTAACCCTAACACCAACCCCAACCCGAACCCGAACCCTAACCCTAATCCTAACCCTAGCCTTGGCCTTAGCCCTAAACCGAACCCCAACCCTAGAACTAGCCCAAGCCCTAACCATATAGCAAATCCTGACCTTAGCCCTAACACTATCTCTAGCTCCATTACTAGCCCTAGCCAAAACTCTAGCCCTAGCACTTGCCATAACCCTAACCATAACCCTGAAGCTACCCTAACCCTAAGCCTACCTCAACCATTAACCCTCACCATAGCCCTAGCCCTAGTTCTAGCCCTAGCCCTAGCCTTAACCCTAGTCCTAGACCTAGAGCTATCCCTAACAATAGCCCTACACATAACCCTAGCCCTAACCATAGCCCGAGCTCTAACCCTAACACTAACCCTAGCCCTAACCCAACCTAAACCCTAAACCTAGTCCTAGCCCTAGCCCTAGCCCTGGTGTAACCCTAGGACTAGCCCTAACCCTAACTCTAACCCTAGCCCTAGCCCTAGCCCTAGCTCTAGCCCTAAACCTGGACCTAGCCCATGCCCTATCCCTAACCCTACCCCTAGCCCTAGTCCTAACACTAGGGGTAGCCCTAACCCTAGCCCTAATCCTCTGTCCAAAACCTAGCCCCAGACCTAGCCCTAATCATAGCCCTAGCCCTAACCCTAACCCTAACCCTAACTATTACCCTTACCATAGCCCTAAAACTAACACTAACCCTATCCCTAATCATAAGCCTAAACTTACCCTAACCCTAACCCTAGCCCGAGCCCTATCCATATCCCTAACTCTTGCCCTAATCATGGCCCTAACGGTAACCTAACACTAACCCTAAACCTAGCCCTAGAACTATCCCTAACCTTTAGCACTAACCGTAAACTTAACCCTAACACTAGTCCTAGTCCTAATTCTAATCCTAAATCTAACCTTAGCCCTAACCCTAACACAACCCTAGCACCAATTTAACAGTAATCTTAACACTAAACCCTAACCGTAATACCAAAACTAGGCCTGGCCCTAGCCCTAACCCCAGCTCTACCCCTAACCCTACACCTATCACTAACCCTAACCCTAGTCCTAGACCAAGCCCTAACCCTAACCTTAACACTAACCTTACCCTAACCCTAACTCTAACCCTAACCCTAACCCCAATACTAACCCTAACCCTAGCCCTAGCCCTAAACATAAACCTGATACTAACCCTATCCCTAACACTAACCCTAGCCGAACTCTACCCCTACCCCTAGGCTTAAACTTAAACCTAAACCTAACCCTAGCCCTAACCCTAACCCTAACCAGAACCCAAACCTTAACCTTAGCCCTAGCTCTAACCCTACCCTACCCCTACCCTAAACCTAACCCTAACTCTCACCATAACCCTAACCCTAGCCCTAGCCCTAACCTTAACGCTAAGACTAGTCGTAACCCTAGCCCAAACGCTAAGCCTAACCCTAGCCTAGCCCTCACAATAAACTAATACATAACCCTAATCTTAACTGCAACCCTAACCCTAACCATAATGTCAACCCTAATCAACCCTAACCCTAACCATAACGCCAACCATAATCATAACCCTAACAATAAAAATAACCCTAACCCTAACACTAAACCTAGACTAACCAAAAACCCTAAACTTATACCTAACCCTAACCCTAACCCTAGCCCTAAACCTAGCCCTAGACATAACTCTGAACCTAACCCTAACACTAAACCTAAACTTAAACTTAACCCTAGCCCTAGCTCTAGCACTAGCCCTAATCCTAACCTAAACCTAAACATAAACCGAGCCCTAGCCCTAAACATACCCCTACTCCTACCCTAACCCTAGCCTTAGCCTAGCCTTATCCCTAGATCAAGCCCTAGCCCAAGCCCTAGCCCTAACCCTAACCCTAACACAAACCCTAGCCCTAGCCTTACCCTAGCCCTAAACACAACCCTCACCGTTTCAATAACCCTAGCCTAACCCTCACCCTAAACTTATACCTAACCCTAACCCTAGCCCCAAAACTTAACACTAACCTTAAAAATAACCCTAGCCATAACCCCAGCCCAACCCTAAGCCTAAACCTAGCCTAACCCTCACCCTAAACTAATACATAACCCTAACCCTAACGCCAACCCTAGCCTTATACCTAACCCTAACCCTAGCCCTAAACTTAACACTAACCTTAATACTAACCCTAGCCATAACCCTAGCCCAAACCCTAAGCCTAACCCTAGTCTAACCCTCACCCTAAACTAATACATAACCCTAACCCTAACAATAACCCTAACCCTAACCCTAACAACAACCCTAACCTTATACCTAACCCTAACCAAAACCCTAACCATCACCTTAACCCTAACCCTAAACCTAACCCTAGCGTAACCCTCACCCTAAACTTAAACCTAACCCTAACCCTAGGCCTAAGCCTAGCCCTAGTCCTAACCCTAATCCAGGCCTAAACGTAACCCTATTACTAGCCCTAACCCTAAACTTAACCTTAACCCTAGCCATAGCACTAGCCCTACCCAACATAAACCTAACCCTAACACCAGCCCTAGCCCTAACCCTCACCCTAAACTAATACCTAACACTAACCCTAACTGTAACCCTAAACCTAACCCTAATGCCAGCCCTAATCATAACACTAACCGTAACCCTAACAATAACCCTAATCCTAACCCTAAACCTAGCCTAACCCAAACCCTAAACTTATACCTAACCCTAGCCCTAGCCCTAAATCTAGCCCTAGCCCTAGCCCTAACCCTAGCCGTATATCAAGTCCTAACCATAGCCCTAACACTAACTCTAACCCTAACCATTACACTACCATAGCCATAACTTTAACCCTAACCATATTACCTACCCATAACACTAATGCTAGCACTAGCACTAGCCCCAAAATAACTCTACCCTTATGTTAACTCAGGCCCTAACCCTAACGATAACCCTTATAATAATCCTAACCCTAACACCAGCCCTAAACTTAAACCTAGCCCTAACCCTAACCCTAGCCCTAACTCTAGACCTAGCCCTAGCCCTAACTCTAACCCTAACCCTAGCTTTAACCCTAACCCTACCACTAACCCTAGCCTAACACTAACCCTAAACTTATACCTAACCCTAAACCTAGCCCTAACCCTAGTCTAGCCCTAGCCCTAGCCCTAGCCCTAACCCTAACCCTAACACTAACCCTAACACTAACCCTAACACTAACCCTAACCATAGCACTAGCCCTAATCCTAACCTAACCCTAGCCCTAGCCCCAGCCCTAACTCTAGCCCTAGCCCTAGTCCTAACCCTAACCCTAATACTAACCCTGCCCTAACACTAAGCATACTCCTATCGCTAACCTCACCCTAGCCCTATCCCTATCCCTAGCCCTAATGCTAATGCTACGTAGCTCTAACTGTAGCCCAACCTCTAACCCTAACCCTAAACCTTGCCCTAACTCTAGCCCTAAACCTAACCCTAGCCCTAACCCTAATCTTAAGTCTAACCCTAACCCTAAAACTAAACCTTGCCATAACCCTAGCCCTAACCCTAAACCTAACTCTCACCCTAGTCCTAGCCCTAGTACTAGCCCTAACCCTAAACCTAGCTCTAACTGTAGCCCTAGCCATAACAATAACCCTTGCCCTAACCATAGCCCTAACACTAACCCTAACCCATGCCCTAATGCTAGCCCTAACCCTAACCCTAACCCTAAACCTAACACTAGTCCTAATCCTAACCTTAGCCATAATCTTAACTGTAACAATAGCCCTAGCCCTAACCCTAACCCTAACCCTGGCATTTACCCTAGCCCTAAATCTAACACCAAACCTCAACCTAACCCTAGCCCTAGCCATAGCCCTAGCCCTAAACCTAACCGTAAACCTAAACCTAGACTTAGCATTAGCACTAGCCCTAACAATAAGCATAACCCTAACCCTAACCTTAACACTATCCCTATTTCTAACCCTAAACCTAACCGAAACTCTAGCCCTAACTCTAACCCTAATCCTAACACAAGCCCTAGACCGAACCGTAACACTAACCCTAACCTTACCCCTAACCCTAGCCCTAGCCTCTCCACTACCCTAGGCATAAACCTAGCCCTTTACCTAATCCTAGACATAGCCTCTCCACTACCCTAAGCATAAACCTAGTCCTTTACATAGCGCTAGACATAGTCCTAGACCAAACCCTAGCAGTAGCAGGAGCACTAGCCCTAGCCCTAACCGAACCCCCACCCCTAACCATAGCCCTAGTCCTAGTGCTAACCATAATCCTAGCCCTAACATTAATCCAAACGTAACCGTAACTCTAGCCCTAGCCCTAACAATAAACTAACACTAACCCTATCCTAACCCTAGACTTAACCCTAAACCTAAGCCTAACCCTAGCCCTAATCCTAGCCTTAACTCTAACCCTAACCTTAACCCTAACCCTAGCCCTAACCCTAGACCTAAAACTAGCCCTAGCCCTAGCCCTTACCCTAGTGGTAGCCCAACCATAGGCTAACCCTAACCCTAGCCTGAACCCTAAATCTAACCCTAAACCTAAACCTAACCGTAGCTCTAGCACTAACTCTAATTCTGATCCTAACACAAACCCTAGCCCTTACGCTAGTGGAAGCACTAACCATAACCCTAGCCCAGGCCTAACCCTAACCATATCACTAAACCTTTCACTAACACTAACCCAAGCCCTAACCCTAACCATAACACTAACCCTATCACTAACCTAGCCCTAAACCTAACCCAAACACTAACCCTAGCCCTAACCCTAGCCCTAACCCTAAACATAACACTAACCCTATCACTAACCTAGCCCTAGACCTAATACTAGGCCTAAACCTAGACCCAACCTTAGCCCTAGCCCTAACCCTAGCCCTACCCCTAGCCTTAACACTATCCCTAGACCTAGCCCTAACCATAGCACTAGCCTTAACCCTAACCCTAACCCTAAATCTAGCCCTAACCTGAACACTAACCCTTTCCCTAGCCCTAGCCTTAGCATTGGCATAGACTTAGAACTAGCCCTAGACCTTTCCATAGCCCTAAACCTAACCCTAACCCTAACCCCAGCCCTAACCCTAACACTAGCGCTAACCCTAACCGTAGCCATAACACTAACCCTATTCCTAACCATAGCCCTAGCCCTAGCCCTAACACAAACCCTAACCCAAAACAACCCTAACCCTAACCTTAAACCTAGATTTAGCCCTAGCCCTACCCCTAGTCCTAACCTTAGTCCTAGCCCTAGCCCTAACCGTAGCCCTAGCCCTAACCATAATCCTAACCCTAACCTAACCCTAATCTTAGCCTTAGAACTAACATTACCTTAACCCTAACTCGATCACAAGCCTAGCCCTAACCCTAACCCTAATCATAATACTACCCCAGCCCTACCCTTGCCCTAGCCCTAATCCTAGAATTAGCACTAGCCCTGGCCCTATCCCTTGAACTATCCCTAGTGGCAGCCCTAACCCGAGCCCTAGCCCTAGCCCTAAACCTAGTCTAGACCTAGCCCTAACCCTAGCCCTAGACCTAACCGTAGCCCTAGCCCCAACCATAATCCTAACCCTAACCTAACCCTAACCCTAACCCTAATCTTAGCCTTAGAACTAACATTAGCCTTAAGTATAACACTAACCCTGGCCCAGCCCTAACCCTAACCCTAATCATAGTCCTACCCCTAGCCCTACCCTTGTCCTAGCCCTAATCCTAGAGTTAGCACTAGCACTAGCCCTAGCCCTAGCCCTAGCCCTTGAACTATCCCTAGTGGCAGCCCTAACCCTAGCCCTAGACCTAGCCCTAAACCTAGTCTAGCCCTAGCCCTAACCGTAGCCCTAGCCCTAACCATAATCCTAACCCTAACATAACACTAACCCTAACCCTAACCATAATCAAAGTCCTACCCCTAGCCCTACCCTTGCCCTAGCCCTAGCCATAAACCTAGTCTAGACCTAGCCCTAACCATAGCCCTAGCCCCAAACCCTAACCCTAACACATGCCCTTACCCTAGCCTTAACCCTAACGCTAACTCTAGCCCTAATCCCAAGACTAAACCTAAGCCATACCCTAGCCCTAGCACTAACCCTAAACCCTACATAACTGTAGCCCTAACCATAACCCTAACCTTAACTCTAACAGTAACCCTAACACTAACCCTATCCCTAATACTAGCCTTAGCCCTAAACCTAAACCTAACCCTAACCCTAACACTAACAGTAACCCTAACCCTAACCCTAACCTTAGCCCTAGCCCTAATTCTAATCCTAAACTGAACCCTAACCTTAACCCCAGCCCTAGCTCTAACTGTAACCATAACCCTAACACTAACCCTATCCATAACCCTAGGCCTAGCTCTAGACTACCCCAACACTAACCCTAGCCCTAATCCTAACCCTAACCATAACAATAACCCTACCCTAACCCTAACCCTAGTCCTAGCCCTAGCCCTAGCCCTAGCCCTAGCCCTAGCCCTAGCCCTAGCCTAAACCTAGCCTTAGCCCTAGCCCTAGCACTAACCCTAGTCCTAACCATAGTCCTTCCCCAAAGTTAAACCCAACTCAAACCCTAGGCATACCTTAACCCTAACCCAAGCCCTAGCCCTAACATCACCACTATTCTAGCCCTAAACATAGACCTAACCCTAACCCTAGCTCTAGCTCTAACCCTAGCCATAACCCTAACATGTACCTACCCTAGCCCTAACCCTAACCCTAACTCTAACCCTAAACCTAAGCCTACCACTACCCCAACCCTAACACTAGCCCTAGCCATAGCCCTAACCCTAATCCTAACCCTAGCCCTAATCCTAGCCATAGCCCTATGTTGCCATTGATTTCTCAACAATGTTGCAGTGGGTTCATTTCTGAGAGGAGCAGCATGGTGGGGCAAGAGGCGCGGAGTCAACACACAGACTCTGGGAGTCGGGAGAAAGCAGGCTTGAGGTGAGCAGCCCGCAGACTCGTTTATTTGAGTTAGTACAACAGCTTATATAGCCAAGACCAGCCAATCCGATCAAGGGGCTGTCTATGCCCCAACCAATCACAGCCTGTTGCCAGGCAGTTTCCAAAGCCCTCCAATCACAGCCTGTTGCCAGTCAGGCTCTTGTTGCCAGACAGTTTCTGAAACCATCCAATCATGGCCTGCCGTCAGTCAGGCTCTGTTGTCATGTGGTTTCCAAAGCCATCCAATCATGGCCTGTTGCCAGGCAGTTTCTGTTGTCAGCAGTCATCTTAGCATGACCTTTTCACCTCAGTGGCCATCTTGGCATGAAATTTTCACCTCAGCAGCCATCTTGATATGAACTTTTCACCTCATTCCACCACAGCCCTAGCCTTAGCCTTAACCCCAGCTCTAGACCTAGTCCTAGCCCTAACCCTAACCCTAAGCCTGCCCCTAAACCTAACTCTAACCTTAGCCCTAGCCTAGCCCTAGATCTAGCCCTATTCCTAACCCTAACCCTAGCCCTAACCCTAACACTAACCCTAGCCCTAACCATAACACAAACCCTAACCCTATTCCAAAAATAATCCTAAACCTAGCCTGAGACCTAACCCTAAAACGAACCCTAGCCCCAGCCATAACCCTAACCCTAACCCTAGCCCTAGCCCTAACCCTAACCCTAACCCTAGCCCTAGCCCTAGCCTTAGTCCTAACCCTAACACTAACCATAACGCTAACCCTAATCTTAGCCCTAGAACTAACCCTAGCCCTAACGCTAACACTAACCCTAGCCATAGCCTTAACCCTAACCCTAACCCTAATCATAGTCCTAGCCCTAGCCCTACTCTAGCCCTAGCCCTAGAACTAAACCTAACCATAGCTCTAGCCATAACCCTAGCTCTAGCCATACCCCTAACTCTGACCCTAGCCCTAGCCATAAACCCAGACCTAGAACAAACCCTATCCTACCTCTAAACTTTGCCCTAGCCCAAGCCTTAGCCCTAGCCCTAACATAACCCTATACCTAACCCAAATCTAAACCTAAGCCTAGCCCAGACCTAGCAATAAGTCTAGCACTAGCCCTAAACCTAACCCTAAGCCTAGCCCTGGCCCTAACCTTAACATAACCCTAACCCTAAACCTAACCTTATGCTAACCCTAGCCCTAGCCCAAGCCCTAACACTAGCCCAAGCCCTAAACCTAGCCATTATTCTAGCACTAGCCCTAGCCCTAACCCCAGCCCTAGCCCTAACCTTACCCCTAACCCTAACCCTAGCCCTAGCCCTAACCCTAGCTCTAACCCTAACACTAAACCTGACCTTAAGCCTAGTCCTAGCCCTTGAATAACCCTAACTATAACCCTAAACCTAGACTTAGCCCAAGCCCTAGCTCTAACAATAAGCCTAACCCTAACCATAGCACTAAAACTATTCGTAGCCCTAACCCTAATCCTAACCCTAACGCTAACCTTAATCGTAACTCTAGCCCTAACTCTAACCCCTAGCCCTAGACTGAACCCTAACCCTAACCCTAACCCTACCCCCACCCCTACCCCTACCCCTAACCCTACCAGTAGCCCTAGCTGTACCCTAAGCCAAAGCCTTAGCCCTAGCAGTAGCCTTAGCCATAGACATGGCCCTTTCACTAGCCCTAACCCTAGCCCTATACCTAGCCATAGCCCTAACCCTAGCCCTAGTCCCAAACTTAACCCTAACCCTAGTCATAACCCTAACCCTAGGCATTCCCTAATTGGAACTCAAGTC
Source organism: Lepus europaeus (assembly GCF_033115175.1). Classification (NCBI taxonomy): domain Eukaryota; kingdom Metazoa; phylum Chordata; class Mammalia; order Lagomorpha; family Leporidae; genus Lepus; species Lepus europaeus. The sequence continues at coordinate 21,678,896 of NC_084845.1, read as the reverse complement.
TTAGGCCTAGTGTCACCACTACTCTAGCCCTAAACATAGACCTAAACCTAACCCAAGCTCTAGCCCTAACCTAGCCCTAACCCTAAGAGTACCTACCCCTAGCCTTAGCCCTAACCCTAACCCTAAACCTAAGCCTACCCCTACCCCTAACCTTAACATAGCTCTAGCCCTAGCCCAAACCCTACCCCTAAACCTAGTCCTAATCCTAGCCATGGCCCTAGACCTAGCCTTAGCACTAGCTCTAGCCCTAAACCTAGACCTAACCCAAACCCTAACCCTAAGCATACCACTAACACTAACCCAATCTGAGCCCAAACCCTAGCCCTAGCTCTATTCCTAGACCTATCCCTAACCCTAGCCCAAACCTTAACCTTAACCCTAACCCTAACCATAACCTCAGGCCTAAACCTAACCCTAGCCTTACCACTAACAGTAAACCTAACACTAACACTAAACCTAACCCTAGCCCTAACTTTAGGATTAAACACAACCCTAACCCTAATCCTAATCATAGCCCTAACCCTAGCCCTAGCCCTAGCCCTAGCCCTAGCCCTACCCTAACACTAACCATAGCCCTAGCCCTAACACTACCCTCAACCTAGCCCTAACCCGAACCTCAACACTAGCCCTAACCCTAACCCTGACATATTCTTTTTTTTTTTTGGACAAAGTGGACAGTGAGAGAGAGACAGAGAGAAAGGTCTTCCTTTTTGCCGTTGGTTCACCCTCCAATGGCCGCCGCGGTAGCGCGCTGCGGCCGGTGCACCGCACTCATCCGATGGCAGGAGCCAGGTGCTTCTCCTGGTCTCCCATGGGGTGCAGGGCCCAAGCACTTGGGCCATCCTCCACTGCACTCCCTGGCCACAGCAGAGAGCTGGCCTGGAAGAGGGGCAACCGGGACAGAATCCGGCGCCCCGACCAGGACTAGAACCCGGTGTGCCAGCGCCGCAAGGCGGAGGATTAGCCTGTTGAGCCACGGCGCCGGCCAACCCTGACCTATTCTAACCATAACCCTAACCTTAATGCTAGCCCTAGCCCTAGCCCTAGCCCTAGCCATAACCCTAACCCTAATGCTACCTCTAACCCTAACCCTAAACCCAGCCCTAACCCTAGACGTAACCCTAACCCTAAATCTAACCATAATCCTAGCCCTAGCCCTAGCCATAGCCCTAGTCCTAACCCTTGCTAACCTTAATGCTAACCCTAATCTTAGCACCAGAACTAACCCTAGCCCTAATTCTAACACTAACCCTAGCCCTAGCCCTATTCATAGTCCTAGACCTAGCCCTACCCTAGCCCTTGCCATAGACCTAAACCTAAGCATAGCTCTAGCCATAACCCTAGCCCTAGACATAACCCTAACCCTAACCCTTACCCTAGCCCTAGCCCTAGCCCTAATCTTAACACTCACCCCAACACTAACTCTTACACTAACCCTAACCCTAGCCATAGACCTTGCCGTAGACCTAGCCCTAACCATAGCCCTAGAACTAACCCTACCCCTACCTCTAAACTTTGCCCTAGCCCTAGCCCTAACATAACCCTAACCCCAACCCTAAACCTAAGCCTAACCCTAGCCCTGCCATGGCCATAGTTCTAGCACTAGCCCTAACACAAACCCTAAACCTAACCCTAGCCCTAGCCCTAACCCTAAAAATAACCCTAACCATAACCCTAACACTAGCCCTAGCCACAATCCTCGCCCAAGCCTTAACCCTAGCTCTTGTTCTAGCACTAGCCCCTAACCCTAACCCTAGCCCTAAGCCAAACACTAAGCCTAACCCTAAGGCTAGCCCTAGCCATAACCATAACCATAAACCTAGACTTAGCCCTAGCTCTAACAATAAGCCTAACACTAACCATAACATTAACACTATCCTTAGCCCAAACCATAATCCTAACCCTAACCAGAACTCTAGCCCTAGACCGAACCCTACCCTACCCCTAACCCTACCAGTAGCCCTAGCCATAGCCCAAGCCCTAGCCTTAGCCATAGCCTTAGCCCTAGCCCTAGCACTTTCCCTAGCCCTAACCCTAAACCTAACCCAATCCTACCATAGCCCTAGACCTAGTCTTAGCACTAGCTCTAGCCCTAAACCTAGCCCTAACCCTAGCCTTAAACCTAGCCCTAGCTCTAGCCATAGCCCTAGCCCTTACTCTAGTGGAAGCTGTAACACTAACCCTAGCCCTAGCTCTAATCCTAACCATAACACTAACCCTATCACTAACCCTAGCCCTAACCCTAACCCGAACCTGAAACCTAAGCCTACCACTAGACTTCGCCCTAGCCCTTTCCCTAGCCCTAGCCCTAACCCTAGCCCTAACCTAGAACTAGCCTTAACCCTAACACTAGCCTTAAGCCCTAGCACTAGACCTTACCCTAGTAGTAACCCTAGCCCTAGCCCTAGCCCTAACACTAGCCCTAAACATAGCCCTAGTCCTAACCCTAATACTAGCCCTAAACTGAACCAAATCCCTATCCCTAGCCCTAGCCCTAGCGATAACCCTAGCCATAGCCCTAGCCCTAGCTATAGCCATTTTCCCTAGCCCTAACCCTAGCCCTTACCCTAGTGGTAGCCTTAACACTAGCCCTAGCCCTAGCCAAACCCTAAACCTACTGATAAACCTAAACCTAGACCTAAACCTAGCCTTAACCCTAACCCTAACCCTAACCCTAACCCTAACCCTAACCCTAGCACTATACCTAATTCTAACCCTAGCCCTAGCCCTAGCCATAACCCCAGCCCTAGAACTCACTCTAACCCTACCTCTAACCTTAGGCCAAACCTAATCCTAACCCTAACCCTAGCCCTGGCCCTATCCCTAGCCTTAACCCTATCCCTAACAATAACACTATATCTAATCCTAGCCGTCTCCCTAACCCGAACCAACACTAGCCCTACCCTAACCCTGAACCAAAAGCTAACCCTAATGCATCACTAGACCTAACCTGAACCCTAAGCCTAATGCTAACCCTACCACTAAACCTAACCCTAGGCCTAGCCCTAGGCTTAACCCTAGTCCTATCCATAGCCCTAACCATAACTATAACCCTTACACTAACCCTAGCCCTAGCACAAGTCGTAGCCCTAACCCTAATCCTAACCCTAGCCCTAGCCCTAACCCTAAACCTAAACATAGCACTAACCCTAGCCTTGACCCTAACCCTAGTCCTAGCACTAGCCCTAGTCCTAACCCTAGCTCTAGCTCTAACCATAACACTAACCCTAACCCTAAACCTAACCTTAGCCCTACCCTAACCTTAGCCCTAACCCTAATCGTAAACCCTAAACCTAAAACCTAACCCTAGCCCTAACCAAAGTCCTAGTGCTAACCCTAGCCCAAGCCCTTGCCCTAGCGCTAACCCTAACCACAACCTTAACCCTAAACCGAAACCTAATCCTAACCCTATCCCTAGTCCTAACCCTAGCCCTAACCTTAAACTTAAACCTAACCTTAGCCTAACTCTATCCCTAACCCTAGCCTTAACCCTAGCCCTAGTCCTAGCCCTAACCCTAAACCTAATGCTAACCCTAGACCTAGCCATCACACTAATCCTAGCCCTAATTCTAGACATAGCCCTACCCTAGCACTAGAACTAGCCTGAACCCTAACTCTAGCTCTAGCCCTAACCCTAGCCCTAGCACTAGCCATAACCCTAACCAAACCCTAACCCTAGGCCTAGCCCTAGCCCTAATCCTGAACCTCAACCTACAAACTCACCCTAACCCTAACCCTAACCCTAGCCCTAACTATAAACTTAAACCTAACCCTAACCCTTACTCTACCCCTAGCCCTAGCCCTAAACCTAGCCTTACCTAACCTTACCACTACCCCTAACCCTAGCACTAGCCTTGCCCTAACGCTAACCATATCCCTAGTGCTAGCCCTAGCCCTAGCCATAACCCTAACCCTAATGCTACCTCTAACCCTAACCCTAAACCCAGCCCTAACCCTAGACGTAACCCTAACCCTAAATCTAACCATAATCCTAGCCCTAGCCCTAGCCATAGCCCTAGTCCTAACCCTTGCTAACCTTAATGCTAACCCTAATCTTAGCACCAGAACTAACCCTAGCCCTAATTCTAACACTAACTCTAGCCCTATCCCTAACCCTATCCATAGCCCTAGCCCTAGTGCTAGTCCTAGCCCTATCCTTATCCTTATCCATAACCCTATCCTAACCCTAACCATAACCCTAACTCTAACCCTAACCCTAACCCTAACCCTAACTCTAAGCCTAAACCTAACATTAAAACTAGTCCCACCCCTAGTTTTCCTAACAGTAAACCTAACCCTAGCCTTAACTCTAGCTCTAGCCCTAATCCTAACCCTAGCCAAAGCCCTAACCCTAACCCTAACCCTAACCTTCACCCTACACCTAGTGCTAGCAGTAGTCCTAGCCCTAACCCTAATTGTAATCCTAGCCTAACCCTACGCCTAAGCCTAAACCTATCCCTAGCTCTAGTCCTAGCCAAGTCCCTAGCCCTAGCCCTAGCACCACCCCCAGCCTAGCCATATCTCAACACTAGAACTAGCCCTATCCCTATCCGTAGCCCTAGCCCTAACCCTATCCATAGTCCTAATCCTGCACGAGCACTAGCCCTAACCTAGCCCTATACCAGGCTATAACCATACACCTAGCCCTAACACTACCTAAACCTTGTCCTAACCCTAGCCCAACATCTAACCCTAACCCTGATTATAACCCTAGCCCTAGCCCTAACCCTAACCCTAACCCTAAGCTGAATACTAACCCTAGTCCTAGTTCTAGCCCTAGCCCTAGCCCTCGCATAACCCTAACTCTAACCATAACGAACCCTAGTCCTAGCCCTAACCCTAACCCTAATCCTAACACTAAAACTAATCATAACCCTAACCCTAACCCTAACCCTAATCCTAACACTAAAACTAATCATAACCCTAACCCTAACCCTAAACCTAATCCTAACCCTAAACCTAAACCCTATCCCTAAACCTAACCCTAACCCAGCCCTAACCCTCCCCTAGACATAAACCCAGCCATGGTGCTAGCCCTAGACCTAGCCTTAACCATAACCCTAAACCTAGTCCTAACCCTAACCATAACCCAAACCCTAAGCCTACCCTAACTATAACCTAACCCTAACCCTAAACTTATACCTAACCCTAACCCTAACCCTAACCCTAGCCCTAGTCCTAGCCCTAACCCTAGCCCAGGCCTATACCTAACCCTAACCCTACCCTAACCCCTACCACTAACCCTCACCCTGGCCCCAGCCCTTGCCCTAGCCCTAGCCCTAACCCTTACCCTACACTAGATCTAGACCTAACCCTAGCTCTAACCCTGATTATAACCCTAGCCCTAACCATAACCATAACTGTAAACCTAGCCCTAACTCTTACACTAACCCAAACAGTAAAACAACCCTAACCTAACCCTAATCCTAGACCTAGTCCTATCCCTATCCCTAACCCAGACCTAACCCTACACCTACCCATAACCCTAGCCCTAGCCCTAACACTAGCCTGAAACCTACCACCACTAACCCTAGCCCTAGCCCTAGCCTTAGGCCAAGCTCTAGTCCTAGCTCAAGACCTAACCCTAACACTAACCCTAACCCTAAGGCTACACTTACCCCTAAAACTCATCCTAGGCCTAACACAAGCCCAAGCCCTAACCCTAGCCCTAGACCAAACAATAACCCTAACCCTAACACTAGCCCTAGCCCTAGCCTTAACAATAACCCTAACACTAACCCTAGCCCTAACCCTAGCCCTAGCCCCAGCCTTAGCCCTAGATCTAGCCCTAACCCTAACACAAACCCTTACCCTAACCTGACACTAACCCTAGCCCTAGAAATAACCATAGCCATAGCCATAGCCCTAGCCCTAACCCTAACCCTAACCCTAACCCTAACCCTAACCTTAACACAAGCACTAAACCTACACCTATACAGACCCTACGCCTAGCACTATTCCTAGTCCAAGCCCGAGCCTGAGCCCAAGCCCAGGCCTAAAAATAACACTAACACTTACCCTAAACCTAGCCGTAAACCTAACCATAATCATAACCCTAGCAGTAACCCTAACCCTAAACTTAAAGCCATCCCCTAAACATAACACTAACCCTGGCCCTAACCCTACCCCTAGCCCTAGCCCTAACCCAGCCCTAGCCCTAGCCCTGGCCCTAACCCTAACCCTAACTCTAAACCTAACCATAAACCTAGCCCTAACCGTAGCCATAACCCTAGTCTTAGACCTAGCCCTAACCCTAAAAATAACCCTAGCCCTATCTCTAACATTATCCCTAACCCTAACAATAAACCCTAGCCAGAGCCCTAATCCTAACCCTAGCCCTTACCCTAACCCTAACCCTAGCCCTAGTCATAGCCCTAGCCATAACCCTAATATAACCTTAAACTTAGTCCTAGTCCTAACCCTAACCCTAACACTTACGTTAGCCCTAACCCTAACCCTAAACCTAAACCTAGCCAAGACCTAACCCTAGTTCTATCCCTAGCCCTAGACTGTACCCTAACCCTAACCCTAACTCTAACCCTAAGCTTACCTGTATACCTAAACTTAACCCTAGCCCTAGCCTTAGCTCTAGTCCTAACCATAAACCTAAACTTAGCCTTAGGCCTATCCCTATCCCTATCCCTAGCCCTTGCCCTAAACCTAAACCTAACCCTAATTCTAGCCCTAGTCCTAGCTGTAGCCCAGACCCTAACCCTTATCCTAAATCTAGCTCTAGTCTGAGCCATAGCCCTAAAAATAACTCTAACCCTTACCCTAAACCTATCCCTAAACCTAACTCTTTACCTAACCCTAATCATAGCCCTAACCCTAACCCCAACCCTAACCCTAGCTGTAACCCAAAACCTAACCCTAACCTTAACCCTAGCCTAACCCTAAACCTAAACTTATACCTAACCCTAACCCTAGCCCTAACCCTAGCCCTAACCATAGCCTTAGCCCTAGCCATTGCCCTAGCACAAATGCTAAACCTAACCCTAGTCCTAGCCCTAATTCTAGCCACAACCCTAGCCATACACATAGCCCTAGACCTAGCCATAGCCACAACCCTAACTGTAACTTATCCTAGCCCTATATCTAACATTATCCTAACACTAAAACTAACCCTAGCCAGAGTCCTAACCCTAAACCTAACCCTAACCCTAACCCTAACCATAGTCCTAGTCATAGCCCTAGCAATAGCCCTAATATAAGCCTAACCCTAGTCCTAGTCCTAATCATAACCCTCACATTAACCTTAGACCTAACCCTAACCCTAATCCTAAACCTAGCCAAGACCTAACCCTAACTCTATCCCTAGCCCTAGACTTTACCTTAACACTAACCCTAACCCTAACCCTAACCATAACCATAACCATAACCATAACCCTAAGCTTACTCGTATCCCTAAATGTAACCCTATCCTGAGCCCTAACCTTAGTTCTAAACAAAAACCTAACCTAGACTTAGGCCTATACCTAGCCCTAGCGCTTGCCCTAATCCTACGCCCAATCCTAAACCTAGCCCTAATCCTAGCCCTAGCATTAAACCTAACATTTATCCTAAAACCTATCGCCAAACCTGACCCTAACCCTACAAATAATCCTAGTCCTAGATATAGCCCTAGCCTTTAACCTTACCCTAACTCTATCCATAACCCTAACTCTGACCCTAACCATAACCCTAGCTTAACCCTAACCCTAAACGTATATCTAAACCTAATGGCCTGAACAGTTCAATTAAAAGACACCGATTGGATGATTGGGTTAAGGAACAAAACCCATCTTTTTGCTGCTTACAAGAAACTCATCTTTCCAACAATGAGGCATACAAACTGAAAGTCAAAGGCTGGAAAAATATATACCATGCCAACAGAAATGAAAAAAAGAGTGGACGTAACCATCTTAATATCAGACAACATAAATGTTACAACAAAAACTTTTAGGAAAGACAAAGAGGAGCACTATTTAATGATTAAGGGATCCATTCAACAGGAAGACATAACGATTATCAATGAATATGCACCTAATTACAGGGCACAAGCTTATTTAAAAGACTTGCTAAGGGACTTAAAGGGAGACTTAGACCCCAATACAATAGTACTGGGGGACTTCAATACTCCACTCTCAGAGCTAGACAGATCAACAGGACAGAAGATCAACAAGGAGACAGTAGATTTAAATGACAATATAGCCCAAATGGATCTAACAGATATCTACAGAACATTTCATCCTACATCTAAGGACTTTACATTCTTCTCAGCAGTACATGGAACCCTCTCTAGGATGGACCACATACTAGGCCATAAAGCAAGTCTCAGCAAATTCAAAAGGATTAGAATCCTACCATGCAGCTTCTCAGACCACAAAAAAATGAAATTGGAAATTAGCAACTCGGGAATCCCTAGAGCACGGGAAAACACATGGAGATTGAACAACATGCTCCTGAATGAACAATGGGTCCTAGAAGAAATTAAAAGAGAAATCAAAAATTTTCTGGAAGTAAATAAGGATAACAGCACAACATACCAAAAAAAAAAAAAAAAACAAAAGCAGTGTTAAGAGGAAAGTTTATATCAATAGGTGCCTACATCAAGAAATTGGAAAGGCACCAAATAGATGAGCTTTCAAGTCATCTCAAGGATTTAGAAAATCTGCAGCAAACCAAACCCAAACCCAGTAGGAGAAGAGAAATAATTAAAATCAAAGAAGAAATCAACAGGATAAAATAAAAAAAAATTTTAAAAATCAACCAAAAAAGGAGCTGTTTTTTGAAAAAATAAACAAAATTGACACCCCATTGGCCCAACTAACTAAAAAAAGAAGAGAAAAGACCCAAATCAATAGGATCAGAGATGAAAAGGGAAACATAACACAGACACCACAGAAATAAAAAGAATCATCAGAAATTACTACAAGGACTTGTATGCCAGCAAACAGGGAAATCTAGCAGAAATGGACAGATTCTTGGACACATACAACCTACCTAAATTGAGCCAGCAAGACATAGAAAACCTAAACAGACCCATAACTGACACAGAAATAGAAACAGTAGTAAAGGCTCTCCCAACAAAGAAAAGCCCAGGACCAGATGGATTCACTGCTGAGTTCTACCAGACATTTAGAGAAGAACTAACTCCAATTCTTCTCCAACTATTCAAAACAATCAAAAAAGAGGGAATCCTCCCAAATTCTTTCTATGAAGCCACCATCACCTTAATTCCTAAGCCAGAAAAAGATGCAGCATTGAAAGAGAATTACAGACCAATATCCCTGATGAACATAGATGCAAAAATACTCAATAAAATTCTGGCCAATAGAATGCAACAACACTTCAGAAAGATCATCCACCCAGACCAAGTGGGATTTATCCCTGGAATGCAGGGATGGTTCAACATTGGCAAAACAATCAACGTAATACACTACATTAACAGACTGCAGAAGAAAAACCATATGATTCTCTCAATAGACGCAGAGAAAGCATTTGATAAAATACAACACCCTTTCATGATGAAAACTCTAAGCAAACTGGGTATGGAAGGAACATTCCTCAATACAATCAAAGCAATATATGAAAAACCCACGGCCAACATCCTATTGAATGGGAAAAAGTTGGAAGCATTTCCGCTGAGATCTGATACCAGACAGGGATGCCCTCTCTCACCACTGCTATTCAATATAGTTCTGGAAGTTTTAGCCAGAGCTATTAGGCAAGAAAAAGAAATTAAAGGGATACAAATCGGGAAGGAAGAACTCAAACTATCCCTCTTTGCAGATGATATGATTCTTTATTTAGGGGACCCAAAGAACTATACTAAGAGACTACTGGAACTCATCGAAGAGTTTGGCAAAGTCGCAGGATATAAAATCAATCCACAAAAATCAACAGCCTTTGTATACACAGGAAATGCCACAGCTGAGGAAGAACTTCTAAGATCCATCCCATTCACAATAGCTACAAAAACAATCAAATACCTTGGAATAAACTGAACCAAGGACGTTAAAGATCTCTACGAGGAAAACTACAAAACCTTACAGAAAGAAATAGAAGAGGATACCAAAAAATGGAGAAATCTTCCATGCTCATGGATTGGAAGAATCAATATCATCAAAATGTCTATTCTACCAAAAGCAATTTATACATTCAATGCAATACCAATCAAGAGACCAAAGACATTCTTCTCAGATCTGGAAAAAATGATGCTGAAATTCATATGGAGACACAGAAGACCTCGAATAGCCAAAGCAATCCTGTACAACAAAAACAAAGCCGGAGGCCTCACAATACCAGTTTTCAGGACATACTACAGGGCAGTTGTTATCAAAACAGCATGGTACTGGTACAGAAACAGATGGATAGACCAATGGAACAGAATAGAAACACCAGAAATCAATCCAAACATCTACAGCCAAGTTACATTTGATCAAAGATCCAAACCTAATCCCTGGAATAAGGACAGCCTATTCAATAAATGGTGCTGGGAAAATTGGATTTCCACGTGCAGAAGCTTGAAGCAAGACCCATACCTTTCGCCTTACACAAAAATTCACTCAACATGGATTAAATACTTAAATCTATGACCCAAAACCATCAAATTATTAGAGAGCATTGGAGAAACCCTGCAAGATATAGGTACAGGCAAAGACGTCTTGGAAAAGACCCCAGGAGCACAGGCAGTCAAAACCAAAATTAACATTTGGGATTGCATCAAATTGAGAAGTTTCTGTACTTCAAAAGAAACAGTCAGGAAAGTGAAGAGGCAACCAACAGAATGGGAAAAAATATTTGCAAACTATACTACAGATAAAGGGTTCATAACCAGAATCTACAAAGAAATCAAGAAACTCCACAACAACAGTACAAACAACCCACTTAAGAGATGGGCCAAGGACCTCAATAGACATTTTTCAAAAGAAGAAATCCAAATGGCCAACAGATGCATGAAAAAATGTTCAAGATCACTAGCAATCAGAGAAATGCAAATCAAAACCACAATGAGGTTTCACCTCACCCCGGTGAGAATGGCTCACATCCAGAAATCTACCAACAACAGATGCTGGAGAGGATGTGGGGAAAAAGGGACACTAACCCACTGTTGGTGGGAATGCAAACTGGTTAAGCCACTATGGAAGTCAGTCTGGAGATTCCTCAGAAACCTGAACATAACCCTACCATACAACCCAGCCATCCCACTCCTTGGAATTTACCCAAAGGAAATTAATTTGGCAAATAAAAAAGCCATCTGCACATTAATGTTTATTGCAGCTCAATTCACAATTGCTAAGATCTGGAACCAACCCAAATGCCCATCAACAGTAGACTGGATAAAGAAATTATGGGACGAGGCGGAGCCAAGATGGCGGATAGTGAAGACATGCGCTGATAGTCTGCAAAAATAAAGTTTCATAAAAGTGGAATTACTTCACCCTCGGAAAAGACTCAAGAAAAAAACTGCAGAGGAAAAGCTTCCGGATCTAGTGGATGTGACACAGAGGACCTACAGAGAGCCCACTGCATGGAAACCCACCGCGGGACCCGAGCCGCAGAATCTCGCCAGCGCAGGAACCAGAGGTAAGACAAAAGCCTCAGAAACTCTCCTCCTCCCTCCTCAGCCTGCAGCTCTGCCGCGGCGGCGGCATCCCGAGCGCCTCTCTCCACGGTCCCAGTCCCGGGGAGCGCGCGCAGGCACTACGGCGGCGGCAGCGGCGATTTTGTGGCCCGATTCGCATTTGGCGACAGCGCCTAGAGAGGAAGATCACGGGAGAAGCCCCAGGTGGAGCCATGGATCGTCAGCTGAGGCAAGGCCTCAGAAAAAGACTCAAGGAAAAAACTGCAGAGGAAACGCTTCCAGATCTAGTGGATGTGACACAGAGGACCGACAAGGAGCCCACCGCGTGGAAAACCAACCGTGGGAGATGAGCCACAGAATCTCCCCAGCGCGGGACCCAACGGGAGGTAAGACAAAAGCCCCAGAAACAGGAGACATTAGTGGGTAAAGGCAGAGGCCCCTCCTTCCACTTGAGCAAAACAGAGAGTAGGCACCATTTTACATATGTAAAGTGGCAATGAGTACACAAACTAAGTAACTTTGGGTCTAAGGTGAAACAGGAGAACACATTGAGGGCTGCATAAACTCTGTGTGTGGTCCCAGGGGTAGTTCAAATGAATAATCACAGAGGGGAGATTTCAACTACACTCAATTCCACTCAGCCATTTGGAATTACTTCCCAACAGAGTCAAAAAAACAACAGATACAGAGAGAGAGAGAGAGATCCAGCAAGGAGCAAGGAGAGTCACTTTTTGCACAGCCTTAAACCTGAAGAATCAAGCAAAGCTCTCTGGCCACAGCCACTAAGGATCCATCAAAGCAGACAGCCTACTTAGAGGCATAGTATAACGAGAAAAAAAACACCACAGCAAAAAAAAAAATAAATTATCTCCAACATGCCAAACAACAAACGTAGAAGCCGAGGTAACAAGAGCAAGGAAGACACTATGATGCCCCCAAATGAAAAAGACCCCCAATCCAAGATGATGAAGATGAAGAGATAGAGGAAATGCAAGAAGCAGATCTCAAGAAACTGATAAGAACATTAAGAAGTTCTCAAAAACAAATTCTTGAACTACAGAAATCCTTAATGGACAAGATAGAAACTCTCTCTCGTGAAAATGAAATATTAAGGAGGAATCAAAATGAAATGAAACAACTAGTAGAACATGAAACTGTGGTAGTAACAAAACACTATAATGAAATGAAGAAATCAATAGATCAAATGACAAACACATTAGAAAGCCTCAAAAACAGAATGGGTGAAGCAGAAGAGAGAATATCGGAATTAGAAGACAGAGAACAGGAAAGGAAACAATCAAATCAAAGAAAAGAAGAAGAAATCAGAAATCTAAAAAATACTGTCAGGAATCTACAGGATACTATTAAAAAACCCAACATTCAGGTTCTAGGAGTACCTGAAGGAATGGAGAGGGAGAAAGGATTAGAAGGCCTTTTTAGTGAGATACTAGCAGAAAATTTCCCAGGTTTGGAGAAGGAAAGAGACATCCTAGTACAGGAAGCTTATAGAACCCCTAATAAACATGACCAAAAGAGATCTTCACCACGACACGTCGTAATCAAACTCACCACAGTGAAACATAAAGAAAAGATCCTAAAATGTGCAAGAGAGAAACGTCAGATTACTCTCAGAGGATCTCCAATTAGATTCACAGCTGACTTCTCTTCAGAAATCCTACAAGCTAGGAGAGAATGGCGAGACATAGCCCAGGTACTAAGAGAGAAAAACTGCTAGCCCAGAATATTATATCCTGCAAAGCTCTCATTTATGAATGAAGGTGAAATAAAGACCTTTCACAGCAAACAGAAATTGAAAGAATTTGCCGCCACTCGTCCAGCCCTGCAAAAGATGCTTAAAGATGTGTTACATACAGAAACACAGAAACACGGTCACCAATATGAAAGAAGGTAAAGGAAGAAAACCTCACACCAAAAGATCACAGGAATCTCAAACCATATATTAGAAAATATCTTTGGCAAATGGCAGGGCAAAGTTGCTCCTTCTCAATAGTCACATTGAATGTTAATGGCTTGAACTGTCCAGTTAAAAGACACCGATTGGATGATTGGGTTAAGGAACAAAACCCATCTTTTTGCTGCTTACAAGAAACTCATCTATCCAACAATGATCCATACAGGCTGAAAGTGAAAGGCTGGAAAAAGATATACCATGCCAACAGAAATGAAAAAAGAGCGGGCGTAGCCATCTTAATATCGGACAACATAAACTTTACCACAAAAACTGTTAGGAGAGACAAAGAGGAGCACTATATAATGATTAAGGGATCCATTCAACAGGAAGATATAACGATTATCAATGTATATGCACCTAATTACAGGGCACCAGCTTATTTAAAAGACTTGTTAAGGGACTTAAAGGGAGACTTAGACACCAATACAGTAGTACTGGGGGACTTCAATACTCCACTATCAGAGCTAGACAGATCAACAGGACAGAAGATCAACAAGGAGACAGTAGATTTAAATGACACTATAGCCCAAATGGATCTAACAGATATCTACAGAACATTTCATCCTACATCTAAGGACTTTACATTCTTCTCAGCAGTACATGGAACCTTCTCTAAGATGGACCACATACTAGGCCATAAAGCAAGTCTCAGGAAATTCAAAAGGATTAGAATCCTACCATGCAACTTCTCAGACCACAAAGGAATGAAATTGGAAATTAGCAACTCGGGAATCCCTAGAGCACGGGAAAACACATGGAGATTGAACAACATGCTCCTGAATGAACAATGGGTCCTAGAAGAAATTAAAAGAGAAATCAAAAATTTTCTGGAAGTAAATGAGGATAACAGCACAACATACCAAAACCTATGGGATACAACAAAAGCAGTGTTAAGAGGAAAGTTTATATCAATAGGTGCCTACATCAAGAAATTGGAAAGGCACCAAATAGATGAGCTTTCAAGTCATCTCAAGGATCTAGAAAATCTGCAGCAAACCAAACCCAAACCCAGTAGGAGAAGAGAAATAATTAAAATCAAAGAAGAAATCAACAGGATGAATCCAAAAAAACATTACAAAAAATCAGCCAAACGAGGAGCTGGTTTTCTGAATAAATAAACAAAATTGACACCCCATTGGCCCAACTAACTAAAAAAAGAAGAGAAAAGACCCAAATCAATAGGATCAGAGATGAAATGGGAAACGTAACAACAGACGCCACAGAAATAAAAAGAATCATCAGAAATTACTACAAGGACTTGTATGCAAGCAAACAGGGAAATCTAGCAGAAATGGACAGATTCTTGGACACATACAACCTACCTAAATTGAGCCAGCAAGACATAGAAAACCTAAACAGACCCATAACTGACACGGAAATTGAAACAGTAATAAAGGCCCTCCCAACAAAGAAAAGCCCAGGACCAGATGGATTCACTGCTGAGTTCTACCAGACATTTAGAGAAGAACTAACTCCAATTCTTCTCCAACTATTCAAAACAATCAAAAAAGAGGGAATCCTCTCAAATTCTTTCTATGAAGCCACCATCACCTTAATTCCTAAGCCAGAAAAAGATGCAACATTGAAAGAGAATTACAGACCAATATCCCTGATGAACATAGATGCAAAAATACTCAATAAAATTCTGGCCAATAGAATGCAACAACACTTCAGAAAGATCATCCACCCAGACCAAGTGGGATTTATCCCTGGAATGCAGGGATGGTTCAACATTGGCAAAACAATCAATGTAATACACTACATTAACAGACTGCAGAAGAAAAACCATATGATTCTCTCAATAGACGCAGAGAAAGCATTTGATAAAATACAACACCCTTTCATGATGAAAACTCTAAGCAAACTGGGTATGGAAGGAACATTCCTCAATACAATCAAAGCAATATATGAAAAACCCACGGCCAACATCCTATTGAATGGGAAAAAGTTGGAAGCATTTCCGCTGAGATCTGGTACCAGACAGGGATGCCCACTCTCACCACTGCTCTTCAATATAGTTCTGGAAGTTTTAGCCAGAGCTATTAGGCAAGGAAAAGAAATTAAAGGGATACAAATTGGGAAGGAAGAACTCAAACTATCCCTCTTTGCAGATGATATGATTCTTTATTTAGGGGACCGAAAGAACTCTAAGAGACTGCTGGAACTCATCGAAGAGTTTGGCAAAGTCGCAGGATATAAAATCAATGCACAAAAATCAATAGCCTTTGTATACACAGGAAATGCCACAGCTGAGGAAGAACTTCTAAAATCAATCCCATTCAAAATAGCTACAAAAACAATCAAATACCTTGGAATAAATTTAACCAAAGACGTTAAAGATCTCTACGAGGAAAATTACAAAACCTTACAGAAAGAAATAGAAGAGGATACCAAAATATGGAGAAATCTTCCATGCTCATGGATTGGAAGAATCAATATCATCAAAATGTCTATTCTCCCAAAAGCAATTTATACATTGAATGAAATACCAATCAAGATACCAAAGACATTCTTCTCAGATCTGGAAAAAATGATGCTGAAATTCATATGGAGACACAGAAGACCTCGAATAGCCAAAGCAATCCTGTACAACAAAAACAAAGCCAGAGGCATCACAATATCAGTTTTCAGGACATACTACAGGGCAGCTGTTATCAAAACAGCATGGTACTGGTACAGAAACAGATGGATAGACCAATGGAACAGAATAGAAACACCAGAAATCAATCCAAACATCTACAGCCAACTTATATTTGACCAAAGATCCAAACCTAATCCCTGGAATAAGGACAGTCTATTCAATAAATGGTGCAGGGAATTTTGGATTTCCACGTGAAGAAGCTTGAAGCAAGACCCATACCTTTCACCTTACACAAAAATTCACTCAAAATGGATTAAAGACTTAAATCTACGACCCGAAACCATCAAATTATTAGAGAGCATTGGAGATACCCTGCAAGATATAGGCACAGGCAAAGACGTCTTGGAAAAGACCCCAGGAGCACAGGCAGTCAAAACCAAAATTAACATTTGGGATTGCATCAAATTGAGAAGTTTCTGTACTTCAAAAGAAACAGTCAGGAAAGTGAAGAGGCAACCGACAGAATGGGAAAAAATATTTGCAAACTATACTACAGATAAAGGGTTCATAACCAGAATCTACAAAGAAATCAAGAAACTCCACAACAACAGTACAAACAACCCACTTAAGAGATGGGCCAAGGACCTCAACAGACATTTTTCGAAAGAGGAAATCCAAATGGCCAACAGACACATGAAAAAATGTTCAAGATCACTAGCAATCAGAGAAATGCAAATCAAAACCACAATGAGGTTCCATCTCACCCCGGTGAGAATGGCTCACATTCAGAAATCTACCAACAACAGATGCTGGAGAGGATGTGGGGAAAAAGGGACACTAACCCACTGTTGGTGGGAATGCAAACTGGTTAAGCCACTATGGAAGTCAGTCTGGAGATTCCTCAGAAACCTGAACATAACCCTACCATACAACCCAGCCATCCCACTCCTTGGAATTTACCCAAAGGAAACTAATTTGGCAAATAAAAAAGCCATCTGCACATTAATGTTTATTGCAGCTCAATTCACAATAGCTAAGACATGGAACCAACCCAAATGCCCATCAACAGTAGACTGGATAAAGAAATTATGGGACATGTACTCCATAGAATATTATACAACAGTAAGAAACAACGAAACCCGGTCATTCGCAACAAGATGGAGCAATCTGGAAAACATCATGCTGAGTGAATTAAGCCAGTCCCAAAGAGACAAATATCATTTGTTTTCCCTGATCGGTGACAACTGAGCACCAAAGGGGAAACCTGTGAAGTGAAATAGACACTATTAGAAACAATAACCTGATCAGCTCTTGTCCTGACTTTAGATGTACAATGTAATACTTTATCCTTTTTAGTATTTGTTGTTGTTGTTGTTGTTCTAGAACTAATGGTTGAACTCTGTAATTAACACACAATTATTCTTAGGTGTTTAAATTTTCACTGAAAAGTGATCCCTGTTAAATATAAGAATGGGAATAAGAGAGGGAGGAGATGTACAATTTGGGACATGCTCAATCGGACTTCCCGCAAATGGTGGAGTTAGAAATGTGCAAGGGGATTCCAACAGAATCCCATCAAGGTGGCATGTACCAATGCCATCTCACTAGTCCAAGTGATAAATTTCAGCTCACAATTGATGGCTCTGATAGGTCTAAGAATCAAAGGGATCACACAAACAAGACAAGTGTCTGCTAATACTAACTGATAGAATCAAAAAGGGAGAGCAAGATCCAAATATGGGAAGCGGGATACACAGAAGACTCATAGAATGGCAGATGTCCTAAACAACACTCTGGCCTCAGAATCAGCCCTCAAGGCATTCAGATCTGGCTGAAGAGCCCATGAGAGTATAGTAGGCATGGAAAGCCAAGACACCATTGAAAAGAAAAAAAAGACCTAAATGAATGATCTTTGTGAGTGATATCCCAGTGGAATGAACGGGGCCATCAAAGAAGGAGGTACCTTTCTCCGAAGGGAGGAGAGAACTTCCACTTTGACTATGACCCTATCGGAATAAGATCAAAGTCAGCGAACTCTACAGGCTTCCATAGCCCTGGCAACTCATGACTAGAGCCTAGGGAGATTACTGACGCCATGAACAGGAGTGTCAAATTGCTAAGTCAGCAACAGGAGTCACTGTGTACTGACACACCATGTGGGATCTGTCCTTAATGTGTTGTCTAATGTGCAGTGATGCTATAACTAGTACTGAAACAGTATTTTTACACTTTGTGTTTCGTGTGGGTACAAACTGATGAGGTCTTTACTAATCATATACTGAATTGATCTTCTGTATATAAAGAGAATTGGAAATGAAAAAAAAAAAACAACCTGGTGTTAAATTGGAAATGGCATAGAAAATTAATTAATTTTAAAAAAATATTATGTAGGATCTCTGTCTTTAATGTGCTGTACATTGTTATTTAATGCTATAATTAGTACTCCAATGGTAGTTTTTTCACTTTATGTTGCTAGATGGGCAAACTGTTGAAATCTTTACCTAATATATACTAAACTGATCTTCTGTATATAAAGAGAATTGAAAATGAATCTTTATGTGAATGGAAGGTGAAAGGGAGCGGGAAAGGGGAGGGTTGCGGGCGGGAGGGAAGTTATTGGAGGGGGGAAGCCATTGTAACCCATAAGCTGTACTTTGGAAATTTATATTCATTAAATAAAAGTTTAATTAAAAAAAAGAAATTATGGGACATGTACTCCATAGAATATTATACAGCAGTAAGAAACAATGAAACCCAGTCATTTGCAACAAGATGGAGGAATCTGGAAAACATCATGCTGAGTGAATTAAGCCAGTCCCAAAGAGACAAATATCATTTGTTTTCCATGGTCGGCGACAACTGAGCACCAAAGGGAAACCTGTTGAAGTGAAATGGACACTATAAGAAACAAAGACCTGATCAGCTCTTGTCCTGACTCTAGATGTACAATGTAATACTTTATCCTTTTTTTAATTTTTTTTATTATTATTTTTTGACAGGCAGAGTGGACAGTGAGAGAGAGACAGACAGAGAGAAAGGTCTTCCTTGGCCGTTGGTTCACCCTCCAATGGCCGCCGCGGAAGGCGCGCTGCGGCCGGCGCACCGCGCTGATCTGATGGCAGGAGCCAGGCGCCTATCCTGGTCTCCCATGGGGTGCAGGACCCAAGCACTTGAGCCATCCTCCACTGTACTCCCTGGTCACAGCAGAGAGCTGGCCTGGAAGAGGGGCAGCCGGGACAGAACCGGCGCCCCGACCGGGACTAGAACCCGGTGTGCCGGCGCCGCAAGGCGGAGGATTAGCCTAGTGAGCCGTGGCGCCGGCCATACTTTATCCTTTTTAGTATTTGTTGTTGTTTTTGTTGTTCTAGTACTAGTGGTTGAACTCTGTAATTAACACACAATTACTCTTAGGTGTTTAAATTTTAACTGAAAAGTGATCCCTGTTAAATTTAAGAGTGGGAATAAGAGAGGGAGGAGATGTACAATTTGGGACATGCACAATCAGACTTCCCCCTAATGATAGAGTTAGAAATGTGCCAGGGGATTCCAACAGAATCCCATCAAGGTGGCATGTACCAATGCCATCGCACTAGTCCAAGTGATCAATTTCAGTTCACATTCGATGGCTCTGATAGGTCTAAGAATCAAAGGGATCACACAAACAAGACAAGCGTCTGCTAATACTAACTGATAGAATCAAAAAGGGAGAGCAAGATCCAACATGGGAAGCGGGATACACAGAAGACTCATAGAATGGCAGACTTCCTAAACAACACTCTGGCCTCAGAATCAGCCCTTAAGGCATTCGGATCTGGCTGAAGAGCCCATGAGAGTATTTTAGGCATGGAAAGCCAAGGCACTCTGGAAAAGAAAAAAAAAGAAGAAGACCTAAATGAAAGATCTCTGTGAGTGAGATCCCAGTGGAAAGAATGGGCCCATCAAAGAAGGAGGTACCTTTCTCTGAAGGGAGGAGAGAACTTCCACTTTGACTATGACCCTATCGGAATAAGATCAAAGTCAGCGAACTCTACAGGCTTCCATAGCCCTGGCAACTCATGACTAGAGCCTAGGGAGATTACTGATGCCATGAACAGGAGTGTCAAATTGTTAAGTCAGCAACAGAAGTTACTCTGTACTTACATCCCATGTGGGATCTGTCCTTAATGTGTTGTCTAATGTGCAGTGATGCTATAACTAGTACTGAAACAGTATTTTTACACTTTGTGTTTCTGCGTGGGTACAAACTGATGAGATCTTTACTAATTATATACTGAAGTGATCTTCTGTATATAAAGAGAATTGGAAATGAAAAAAAAAACCCGGTGTTAAATTGGAAATGGCAAAGAAAATTAATTATTTTTTTTAAATTATGTAGGATCTCTGTCTTTAATGTGATGTACACTCTTATTTAATGCTATAACTGGTACTCCAACAGTATTTTTTTTCACTTTATGTTGCTAGATGGGCAAACTGTTGAAATCATTACCTAATATATACTAAACTGATCTTTTGTATATAGAGAATTGAAAATGAATCATGATGTGATTGGAAGGGGAGAGGGAGTGGGAAAGTGGAGGGTTGTGGGTGGGAGGGAAGTTTTGAGAGGGGGAAGCCATTGTAACCCATAAGCTATACTTTGGAAATTTATATTCATTAAATAAAAGTTTAATTAAAAAAAAAGAAAAACTTGAGAACAGCTATTTCATAAGTTGTAGACATGAAATATGGGGCAGTCACACAGGACAGCTGTGTCCAGTGTTCAAAGTGAGACCCAGGACAGCAAGCCTGTTATATCCCAAGAGAAGTCAGCTTTCCAGTCCATTAAAGGAAAGCACCAGGAAAACACAGCTGCTTGAAATGTAAGATGGATGCTTTATGTATGACTGATGACACCCCTGTCTTAGTTTTCATTTAGATAGCTCAGGTATTTGGGTCCTTGACACCCACATGGGAGACCCAGATGGAGTTCTGGGTCCCTCTGTCTCTCTGTCTCCTCTTCTTCTCTGTGTCACTCTGCCTTTCCAAGAAATAAAATAAATTTTTTAAATGTACATTGGGTGAGGGATGAGAGAAAGGTTATCGCATTAACAGCCAAGATAATATAAGCTGATTTCTAGGACTCATTAACTTGAAAAACATAAATTAAACAGAAACTAAATGAAACTCAAAATGTAACGAAAAAAATCATCATTTGCTACAAATTACAATCCTCACATGCAGAGCTATAACTGAAAAAATGTTACTACCTCTTTTAAAAAAATGCAAAATGAAGTGCTTTGGGTACTCCCTCCAAATGAAGCCTCCATTAAGCTGTAGCTGAATCTTCCCACTCACTGGAGTTCAAGGACAAGGCTTCCTTCTCCAGCCCACAGCAGATGTCAGTGGCTCCTACTAATGGGAAGATGAATGGACACCATCAGCTTCCTCACAGGGCACCTTTCCTAGAGACATCACTGCTAAGTCACCAGAGCATGTATCACATATTAAAAACTTCTCTTCCAGATGCTAAATACCTTGCCTGTCACCCCTCCAGCGGCACAGGGTACAATCTGCCGAGGACAGCCAGCCAGCTGGACAGCTCTAGGAATCCTGTTCCTGGCTGTTTCCCTGGGAGATGAATGGTCACAGGACATAGGTGCTCAGAACGCCGGCTTGAAGCAGTTCCTCCCAGCTGCGACACACAGCTGTTGGTCCATCAGAGGCACCATGACAGGAAGCAGCCTGGAGACAAGCAAACCCCATACTGGGGCTGAGAAGAGTCACGCGGCAACCTTCACACCCACTGCCTAGAGTCCCTTCTGCTCCTCCCTCCTAGGCAACCTCATGATGGGCAATCAGGTCATCAACAGGGAATCAGGTGACAGCACTAATCTAACAGAACAGGGACTCACTCAAGACTGGTTACTCTCCTGACAATTCCACTATGCGGAAGATAAGTGCCATATTTTCCTAGGCCACATCTATTTCCCCACTGCATGGGCATCTCTGTGGGGGAAGGGGGCCGCTTATTTCTGGTCCTTTTTCTGTCTTACCACTCCTCACACTTGTACAGAGGGCTCCACAGACCAATCCTTGTGCAAATTATTAGTTAGTGTGCTCCCAATGCTAAAAATGTCTTGGGCTTTGGCACCAAACAAAAAATAAGAAAACTCAGCGGCCCCCTTACTTCCAGCTACAGGGACTGTAGCACAATCAGCGGGGAGTGGCATTGTGGGGACAGTGAAGAAGAGGGGGAAAATGTCAGCAGAGCCCGCAGAGCCCTAGCTGCCCCGATTGCCCGCAGGGACCCCACCTTGTGGGCTGTGTGCATGTGGAGTGGTGGCTGCAGGGCTGAGCCATCCACTGCAGCCCTGGGCTCCCTGCTGGGGGCCACCAAAGCCCTGCTCCATGGGAACCACTGCAAAATGGCCTGGTAAGTCTGAGGTCACATGGGCACCAAAAGAGGAAACTAGCTCCTAACTCCAGTTCCCGGCAGTCACCCGCCTGCATGCACCCAGACCACTGACCCAGATCTGCACTGTGGCATTTCTCAGAAAGTCTCAGCTCCAAAACATCTACCTGGTTGTAATGTGTTGTTGTTGCTGTTCTTTTTGTTTCTGTATTTTTGTTTTGCCTTTAGCTAGTTTTATCTTCGTGAGAGGAGGGGTCCCTGCCATAGTTAGAACAATATAAAAATGAACTATCCCACCCCACCCCTCCGATTGTGGTCCAATTAAAAAATAAAAAGTGAGACCTTTAAAAACCTAGTACACCTCCTGAAAATCAGCATCCAGCTCAAATAAAACTCTACTTTTGCTTGACGCAATAAAACTTCTGCCTTTTTGCAACCTTTTCCCAGCCATTTATTGCTACACTGAGCTGAAGAAATGAACCCACCCATCTGTTCCAGTAACACTGAACACCCCACACACACCCTTCGCGACTGGGAATACCCCCTGGGACCCCGTAAATAAAAGGCATTAAGGAAACTTGAGAAAAGGGGAGACGCGGGAGCCCCAGAGCGTGGGGAAATGCAGGACATCCTGGGTCTATCTCAGTCCCTGCTGCCGCCTAATGGCACCCAGCGAGCCAGGACCCCCGGCCACCAGCAGCCCTGGCACTCAACCCCTCTACATGGTCTCCATATCTGCAGTGTGAATTCCCGGGAAGCCCAGCGGCTCCTTTCAGGACGTGCAGGAAAGCAAACGGACTCACGGGAACGGTAGTGGCCATAGCTACAGACCAACAGCAGCGGAAGGAGAAGCAGCAGGGGCCACCCCGGCTGTTGTTCTCGCAAACTGCCTGGGACCGCAGGTGCAGAGTACCAGACTCGCTGAGCCAGAGCCAAGTCACTGCCCCGCCTCCCAGCGCTGGCTCTGGTCAGTGAATGACCTTCCACAGTCTGGGGCCTGGGATCCCCCTGTGCAAACACTTGATCTGATGTACACACAGGCACGGAGGCGCTCCGTTACGCATGACGTCAGGGCACAAGGGACTCTGGGAAATGGAGTCCAGGACCAAGGCTTGGCTGCAGACCAGACTCGCTGGCCATCCTCAAGGGCTTTACAGCCTCCAGCAGGTGGAGACAGAATGGGAACTAAGAGCCTTTGCTTTTGTTTACATCTCTCCACTCTTCCCCTCCAAAAATTTCAAAGATAGGTTGCTGCCCTTATTCCTTTCTGCAACCAACATCCTTTTTCAAATTTTCTTACAAAACTTTTATTTAATAAATATAAAGTTCAAAAGTACAACTTTTGGATTATAGCGGGTTTTTCCCCCCCATAACCACCCTCCCACCTGCAAACCATCCCATCTCTTACTCTTTTCCATCCCATTCTTCATTAAGATTCATTTTTAATTCTCTTTATATGCAGAAGATCAACTTAGTATATACTAAGTAAAGATTTCAACAGTTTGCACCCACACAGACACACAAAGGGTAAAGTACTGTTTGAAGACTAGTTTTACCATTAATTCGCATAGTACAACACATTAAGGACAGAGATCCTACGTGGGGAGGAAGTGCACAATGACTCCCCTTGTTGATTTAACAATGGACATTCTTATTTATGATGTCAGTAATCACCTGAGGATCTTGTCACGAGCTGCCAAGGCCATGGAAGCCTCTTGAGTTCACAACCTCCATCCTTATTCAGATAAGACCATAAGCAAAGTGGAAGTTCTCTCCTCCCTTCAGAGAAATTGATCCAATATGCTTAAGAGTGACACCCAGAGAAGCTGACCCCAATTTCAGGATGCTTTATAAACTCTGCCTTCTTCAAAAAGTACCTTACCTGCTGCTTACCTGGGAGATTTCTCTGGGTTTTTACCTGTAACAGTCAAATAATACATGAGAATGAATGCAAAATAATTTTGATGAGTTGCAGAGGGGAAAGCTTAGCTTCCAGATTTGAGAATACAATTTGTATTGGTGTTTTATTGATGTTTGGTAGTTATTTTCAAATCATTTTACAGCATCCTTTAGTTCACCAAGTACAAAAAGATAAACAGGAGACCTGGATAGAGAACTAACATTCCTGAGAGAATAAATGCCTTACATCATATCTTTTAGCCCATAGATTACTTCTGGAGACCATATTATCACTAGTTTGCTAAGAGGAGACTTAGGTGGAAAAGATTTTGTCATTTGCCCATGGGGAATATAGTCTTTTAGACTAGAAGGAACGCCAGCTGAAATCTAACACAGCTTAAGAAATCATTGCTTTGTCTTATGGCTCAGTTTTTCAAACCTCACATTTCCCAGCTGGAAAAAAAAATGAGAGGACCAGCAATGTAGCACAGTGGCTTAAGCCACCAGCTGCAAGGCTGGCATTCCATATGGGTGCCGCTTTGAGTCTCTACGGCTCCACTTCTGATCCCATTGCCTGCAAGTGTGGCTGATAAAGCAGTGTATTGTGGCTCAAGTCATTGGGCCCCTGCACACATGTAGGAGACCCAGATGGAGTTCTAGGCTTCTGGCTTCAACCTGCTGCAGCCTTGGCTATTGTGGCCATGTGGGGAGTGAGCCTTCAGATGAAAGATCGCTCTCTCTGATCCCTCTCTCTGTTACTCTACTTTCCAAATAAATAAATCTTTCCCAAAAATGTGAGAAAGAGGAAGAATACCTGTGGAAGAACACACTGCAGAAATCCACGTAGGATTGCAAATTGTCTAAAAAATGAATTACACTCAAAGTCTCACTCTTATTATTTCATGGTCTTTTTTTATGGTTAATGTGAAGGTAACAACTGTGCTCAGATGTGCGTGTGTTATTTGTATTTTTAATACAAATAATTTTAATACAAATAATTAGAAGCTGTTTAGATAAATAGTTAATGGGATCATTTGCAGTTCTATGTCTGTGCCTTCTTTCTCTTGTTCACAAGATTAGAATTGCTTGGTTTGGACAGTTTAAATCTTCAGCCATTCACTTCACACTTAGTATTTGCTACACAAGGAAATATCGTTTGCCTGGTTCATTCTTTCCTGTCAGACTGCAGACTTCATGAGAGCAAGAACTGTGTTTGCTTTATTTGACCCAATAACCTCAGAACCTGGCAGAGTGTCTCTTAGCTGAATGGATAAATGAGGATGTAAAAATGAACATGGGGCTGGTGGTGTGGCACAGTGGGTTAAGCCATTGCCTGTGACACTGGCCCCCCATATGAGTGCCACTTCAAGTCCTAGCTGCTTAACTTCTGATCCAGTTCTCTGTTAATGTGTCTGGGAAAGCAATGGAAGATGACCCAAGTACTTGAGCCCCCCATCACCTATGTGGGAGATTTGAATAGAGTCCAG
Organism: Lepus europaeus; assembly: GCF_033115175.1. NCBI lineage: Eukaryota > Metazoa > Chordata > Mammalia > Lagomorpha > Leporidae > Lepus > Lepus europaeus. Next base: position 21,653,000 of record NC_084845.1, on the reverse strand, counting down.
GCTTCTGGCTTTATCTAGCCCAGAAGCACTGTGGCTTTTGGGGGAGTGAACCAGTGGATGGGATATCTCTCTCTCTCTATCTATCTATCTCTCCCTCCCTCCCTTCCTCCCTCTCTCTCTCTCCCTGTCTTTCCTTCTCTCGCTGTTACTCTACTTTTCAAATAGATAGATAAATCACACACACACACGCACACACACACACACACACACACACACACATATATATATATATATAATTAAGGGGATTGTGGTTATCTTCTTGGAATCATACCCTCGAAATGTATAAAATCTTTATATTAATAAGAGTTTTTGGGGTCCAGTGTTGTGGCATACTAGGCTAAGCCTCCACCTGCAGGGCCAGCATCCCCCATATGGGTGCCAGTCCATCTCCCAGCTGCTCCATTCCCTATCCAGCTCTCTGCTTATAGTGTGGGAAAGTGGTAGAAGATGTCCCAAGGGTTTGGGCCCCTGTACCCATGTGGGAGAAAAAGGAAAGCCCCAGTAAGCTGGGCTTGCAATTGAGATAGGAATGGGTGAAAACTGTTGAGCAAACTGAAGAGGAAACTGAAGAAAACTTCACCCATTAAGAGTCCAACTTATGCCAGTGGACACGTGATGGGTGCCCTCTTCACTCAATCGGGCAGGTAAGTAATAACTCCATTTTATAATTGAGAAAGCAGGCCAAGAGAAGATGATTTCACTTATTCACCAAATATATGCACAAGGAACTTATAGCTGGGTAAGATTTTCCCAAGAAGCTCCGAATATCATAGGAGATAGAGGCAAATCATCATATTACACGAGGCTGCTTAGACAAGGTGCAATGAAGCCATAAGACCAGTCAGTGTGAGAGGCAGGATTCAAATCGTGGACTATCTGGGTGTGAACTTCACCACCTTAGTGGGCTAGCTTTTAGTTGTCAGCATCCTAACACACAGTACAGTTCAGAGGAGTAGTGGTCCTTGCTTCTGGCAGGGAGTTTTTGAGAGCAAAGAGAGGACTTTGGGAATTGGGAAGCGGCATCTACAAGTAATCTAGCAGCAATTCAGACCCAGAAGAGATGGTGATATATGTCTCCAAAGTGAACAAGCCATAGTGATCCTCCCCTTGGGAAGGGCTGACTCCAGAGTCTAGAGGTGACAGTGGTTCTAGATTTGGGAGCCACTGGAGGCAGGAAACCAGGTTGCTTATGAACAAAACAACCTGAGGACAAGGGAGTAGGGGGCTCTTGAGCTAGGGTTGAGAGGAGTGGGCCTATGCACAATAGCACTGGTGATATGAGAAGGAAGGATGCAAATTCTTGGGTTAGGAGGAGAAAATAAACTGTGACAGGATTGGCTGCCTTGCAAAAAGTAAGCTTTTGCTTCTTTCTTCCCCTGTGAGCCCCATAGTTCAGGGACCCTGGGCTCCAACATTTCTAGAGATGCGTAGTCTGTGGCCAGTGGATGCATAGCTCAAGCAGGCCTTGTGCATTGGGACAGGCTGTAGGCTTTATTGAGTTTGTGACCCATTCCTCTGGGGCATGTGCATGCACCACTCTGGACCAGAGGCAAGGTTGGCTGAATGGCGACAGAGGAAGTGAGGAGAAGAGGTGAGAACTAGATGAGACACAGGAAGTAGAGTGTGGAGCTGCTAGAGGAAGAGCTCCACTCTTGACAGGTGCATTTGCTTTCTGCTCAAATGGGAGGTTTATAAAGCCAAGAAGAAAAAGACTAATTTAAAATATATATATATTGGGCACTGGCATTGTTGTATAGCAGGTAAAGCCACTGCCTGTGACTCTGGCATCCCAAATGGACATGAGTTCAAGTCCTGGCTGCTCCACTTCCAATCCAGCTCCCTGTTAATGGTCTCATAAAAGCAGTGGAAGATGCTCCAAGTGCTTGGGCCCCTGCCACACATGTAGGAGACCTGAAAGTAGCTCCTAGCTCCTGGCTTTGGCACAGCACAGCCCAGCCCTTGCCATTGCAACCATCTGGGCAGTGAAGCAATGGATGGAAAATCTCTCTCTCTCTCTCTCTCTCTGAAATAAATAAATGAATTTTTCAAAAACATATTGAACCGCCGCATATGTGTCCCCAGGGAGTTTGCCCTTGCCATGAGGTTTCTCCCAGGGAGGCCGTGCATTCCCAAGCCCGGCAGCTTTCTAGGCACTTGCAGGTCTGTAGAAACACCAATGAGCTGCTGCACTTGGTTTTGGTCACTGAAATTTTCAACAAATTCATACTAAAACCAAAGAGAAAAGTAAATGGGGCCAAGTGAGTGCTATGGAAGACCTTTCTCACTGTCTCTCCCTCTCACTGTCTATAACTCTACCTCTCAAATAAATAATTTCTTTTTTACAAAAGTGATCTGAATGTCTTATTGCTCCTGAACACCGTCACCCCTACAACTTTTGGAACCTCTGCTCTGTATAGCTCACAGATAAGTATGCATGGAATCTGTACAATGTCCCCATTTTGTGAGAAAGGAAACCAAGGCACAGATGCTGCATAGTTCTGACGAGGTTGGCAGCACCCAAGAGAAGGCCCTTCATGCTTCCAGCGAGAGCAACCTCCTGACCAACATCCAGCAATGCAACCAGACAAAGAGGCTCAGGACGCTCAGCAGCCCAAGGCACAGGGAATCACTGAGATTCAAATCATTGAAAACTCTGGTATACTGGGAAAGGAAAGGAGAGTGGAAAGATCCAGGACAACTTTGGAGAAGCAGAGAATTAAAAATAGTGGAACTTTGAATCTTTTTTTGTTCTCTGGATGGTGGAGGCAGACTGAGGATGGCCGGTGCTGGCCAGGACACAAGAAGCATTTGCTTTCTCTTCTCTGGGAGGAGAAGATACGTGTGAATGAAATGTTCTGGGTCACTGTCCAGAGCACTCACACACTGCACACAGATCAAGGATTCCCTTGTCCCCAGAATCCCCTGTGCACCCACCAGCTTCTGCCTACAGGTGACGCTTGATGAATTCCCATTTGGTCCCTGTGCACCTAGAGTAGCATTAGACTGGGCACTGAGGAATGACGAGAACACCATTCAAGGCATAGGAGGGGATAGTGGCTGAGAGACTGGGTATAGGAGACAGACATCATTTTTAAAGAGTTTTAATTGACACATAATAATTGTCCATATTGATCAGGTCCAGTGTGATGTTTCAATACATGAAGACTGAATGTAATGCTCAGAACAGAGTAATAGGTATTATCTATCACCTCAGACCTTTATCAATTCGTTATTGTGATTAGAACATTCAGAATTCTCTCTTAATAGCTACTTTAGAATACACAATAAATTATTATTGTTAACTGCCATTACCCTGTTGTGCTATAAAATGCTAGTACCCATCAACCAGGTGTACGTAGAGTTTTTTCTCCCCATTCCTAGGCTCTGGTAACCATTCTTTCTGCTCCTGTGAAATCAACATTTTTAGCTTCTAGATATGAGACAGAACATGTGATATTTGTCCTTCTATGGCTGGGTTATTTCACTTAGCATGCCCTGCAGTTCCATCCATGCTGCAAGTGACTGGATTTTTTTTAAGATTTATTTTAATTATTTGAAAGGCAGAGTTACAGAAAGAGAGAGGAGGATAGTGCATGGGAGAAAGAGAGAGCAAGAGAGAGACTGAGAGAGATCTTCCACCTGCTTGGTTCACTCCCTAAATGGCTGCAATAGTCAGAGCTGGGCCAGGCCAAAGTCAGGAGCCTAGAACTCCACTTGAGTCTCTCAAGGGGTCCAAGCACTTGGTCCATCTTCTGATGTTTTCACAAACACATTCTCAGGGATCTGGATCACAGGTTGAGCAGTCAGGACTGGAGCTGGAGCTCATATGGATGCCAGAGTTGTGGGCAGTGGCTTAACCCACTGAACCACAACAGCAGCCCCCAGAATTTCATTCATTTTTCTGACTAAATAGTAGTCTGTAGTATATAACATTCATCATTCGTGTGTCAATGGACACCTAGGAAACTTCTCTACCTTAGCCATTGTGAATAATGCTGTGATAACAATGAGATCACAAGTATCTACAGAAGAGGGACAGTATTCACTGCAGAAGGCATTCTCAAGGGGAAGGTGCTCAGCAGAGTGGCTTCACCTGGGGCTTTGGCATTTGGGATAGGTGAAGATGGGTCATGGACCAGCTCCTAAGAGTGAGGGAAAAGATGCAGCCGAGAGGATGCTGGCCAGGATAGAGCTGTTAGAGCAGCAGTCCACCACAAGGTGCCTGAAAATCTAAGCCAGCCTATCGGCATCAGAATGGGGAAAGGAGTTAGGGGAATTACTATCAATCAGGTCCTTATTATGCCAGGCAGGTGCCATGGTCTCCCTTTCATAATAGCTACCTTTGAATGAGCAGCCATTGAGTATGAGGTACTTTCTGTCCATGAACCCACCTACTTCACGCTGATTACTCTGTGAGTTGGTCATTAAAATCTCCATTGTTAAATTAGGCAACAGGAACTCAGAAAAGTTAAGTGGCTTGCCTGAAGTTACACAGCTGGTGCAGACCCCAAATTTGAATCCAGTTCTGACCGACTTTGAAGTTAATGTTTACTATGCTAGTCAGTCAGTCATTCCTCAGTGCCAACACACTCCCCCAGATCTTGGGTACAAGAGATTCCGCAGGAAAAAAGGACGTCCTGACTGTTAGTCATGACAGGACAGCATAAATTCTGTAACAGGTACCATCCAAATCTCAGGGGTTTAAGGTAATCAATAACTCTCATCAGTGTCACAGTCTGGTGCTGCTTGGGAAGGGTGGAGGGTGGGTTGGGTTGATGGACTACTTGTGCAGTCATTCTGGGGGTCCAAGTTCATTTCATGGTGTTTCTTGTCCATCTTTTCCATCCTTAGAATCTCTTATTGAATCCTCTGTAATCTTCCAACAGATAAGGGAAAAGGGAATATAAAGGCAGACATTTGGCACAGCAGTTAAACTGCCCCATGGGACACCCTCATCTAATTCCAGAGGGCCTGGTTCAAGTCCCAGGACTTCACCTCCAATTCAGATTCCCTCTAATGCACACTCTAGAAGGTAACAGGTGAAGAGATTAAGTCCTTGGGGCTCTGACCCCCCATGTGGGAGTTTCAGTCTCCCAACTTTGGCCTGGCCTAGCCCTGGCTGTTGGTGGGTATTTGAGAGTGAAGCAGCAGATTGAAGATATTATTTCTCTCTCTCTCTCTCTCTCTCTCTCTCTCTCTCTCTCTCTCTCTCTCTCATAAATACATACATAAAACTCCAAATAGAGTATAGGGTGGGGGCTCATCTGTTCAACTTCCAAAGGGCCTGGGGAATGTACTTCAGTGGTGAGCCCTATGAGAAGAGGAAATGGATTCAATGAACATCTGTGCAGTCCCCAGCGTATCAGCTCTACTGATTTCTTGCTTGCGATTTTGGATGGGGTACTTAACCACTCTGTGCCTTCACTTCTTCATCTATATCATTAAGGTAATGATATCATCTATGTTATGTGACAAGATTAAGCAAGGATTAATACACATGAAACATTTACACAGAGGCTAGCACATAGTGAGCACTAGATAAATGCATCAAGCTGTACTGGCGCCATCTTTTAGAGACCATAATGCATGTTGGTGTAGAAGTCCTCAGAAGTCTCAAAGGAGATACTGGTTTTTTTTTTAATGTTGATTAACCCAGACTTTCCCAAACATGTTTATCCTGCAAAACTGTCATTTGTTTTTTGTTGTTTTTGTTTTGTTTTGTTTTGTTTTGTTTTGTTTTTTTGTATGACAACTTTGAGCATCCAGTGCAACTGGTATTTAGTCTTTCTGACAAGTACATCTCTTTGGCTCCATTGGAAAGATAGGTAGGTTATGGGGGAAGTTTAGTAAACCAAGGTCTGCAAAGTATTGATTCTAGAGAGAATTAAAATTCATCCTCTGTTAAATGCTTATGAAGCATTTCCAGACATACTCTGTTAACTCACTTTGTTATTACTATTATGATTGTGCCTTAGCATAGGTACTGTTTATATTACCTATATTACATATACACATATATTCTATATACATGCATATGTGAATACATATATTCATAGGGATAAAATAATGGAGGCTCAGCGAGGTAAAACCAGTGCCTTAGTCACAGAGCCGGTAGTTACTAGAGCTGATATCCAAGCCGAGATGTATCTGACCTTGAGAGTCTACGGATTGGATTTTTAAAGAAATGGTACTGCAGCCAGGCTCTAAAAACATAGCTCTCCAGTGGCCTTTAAAGAAAGCTGGGCCTCCGCACTAACAAAACACTAGAATAGCCTGCTGCTTTTTGTCAGCCTTCTTGGGGAAGGATAATAGGTGTGTGGTTACCAACAAGCTCTTTGACATTGAGATGTAGGAGAATTTAGAGCATTGTGTTGTAGGAATTTTGAGGGGATGTCAGAGGGTTCAGGGTCTGAATTACAGATAAAAGAATATATACCCTACCAACCTAACATAGGTTATCACAATGTCCCTGTTTGATGTATATATGTTCCTCTTTACTTTTTCCACTCTCCAATGTACTCAAGAAACTTTAGAAAATAGAAATGGATCAATTTAAAGTTTTAATTCTGAAAAAAAAATTGTTCTTTATAATGTGCAGGACCATTCTCCTTTGACAGGAGCACAAACAATTACCTGAATCTAGGTTGAAAATGTGATGTACAAAGGAATTATGATAAATAGATACTTCACAATTAAAAAAAATCTAGTGTTGGCCAACTATTTTTGCTATACTCGGCAGATCCAAATAGGATGTTCGTTTCTTTCTGATATTGTTATTAGAAGTTATTCTTTGTAACACTTTTTTGCATTATATCAGACATGTATTTACTTGAATGGAAGAGTGAGCAAGTGAGAGATCACACATCTGCTGGTTCACTCTTCAAGATTCCTCCACGAACTTGAGCTGGGCCAGGCAGGATCTGGGAACCTGGAGCTCTATTCAGGGCCCTGACTTGGGTGGCCGTGGCCAGGACTCCAGGACTAGGATCATGAACCACCTCATTCTCATGTGCATTAGCAAGAAGCTCGGTTGGATGCAGAGTTTACAGGGCTCCCAATGGCACTTGGATATGGATGCCATTGTCTCTTGTGGCAGCTTCACCTGCTGCACATTCACACCTGCTGCAACTTCTGCTTTTAACTGCTTCCAACTTCTGGAATTCTTTCTTGGTACTGCTTTTCTGTATTGGAATATTCATGAATAGAGGATAGGTGTGTGCATCAATTTCACATTCACAGTCATCAATGTTTTCACGAATGGATCAGTACCTACATGTTAAAGATGTGACATCCAGATGAGGGTTAGGAGAAGAGGAGGAGAATGATATCAACCCGGGACTTTGAGGAACTGACTGACAATCACTGGTTAGAGTTTTAGCAATCATTTTGCTAATGTGAAACGCAAGGTATACAGGAACAACAGTTTGGTTGAGTAGTGTATCAGCAGTTGAAACCGTTTCTAGAAATGAAATATGTGACAGCCTTAGTAGTATCTATACTCTGTGTGTATGTCAAGTCATGGCTTACTTTCTTGCATTCCCATGGAAACCCACTAGGACCCTGAGGGATCTGGAGGGGGAATCCACTGTGGGATCAGGTGATTCAGAGAGAGGGGTTTCAAGGGAGTTGACTCCGCATGAGGCCTTCAGTGTCTTGACACTCTGCGCCAGCTTAGTCGCTCCAGACTGTAGGGACCGCTTTCCCAAAATGTCCCCAATGCTTAGTCAAGTCCCACTGAGCTTGGAAAGCAACCCAAGTGTGGTGATCCCCCACTGTGCATGCGCACTGAGCACTCCTGGCCTCCCTGCTTCTGTGCACATGCACAGCCCACAGAGCTCACGAGGGAGGTGCGCCTGCACAGTTGTGTGTGCAGGTGTTGCTTGGCAACAGTTACTGTGAGCTCAGAGAAGCACCCTGAGCCCCTGGCTTGTGGCTGCACACAGCTGCCACAGGATACTCAGTCCTCAGAGTCTGTGAGAGGTGGCCGCCAGTCTCGGCCCAGGAGAAGGCTTGCTCCTTCCCATTTCGGAAGGGGGATCAGGTGCGAAAACGGTGAGTAGGATGAAATCCCAGTCCGGGGCCTGCCAGCACAGGTGAAGCGGCCCCAGACCACCTTAGGTACGGACTCTGTGACCCACCTCCTCCTTGAATAGTTCATCCATTTTCACAGCTTTTGGATGGGCTGTGGAGGTGTTTCCGAGGGTCTAATCATGTCACCTGCAGATATGGACTTTTGGTTTTTCTTTTAATCCTACACCCTGTGAGAGCCCTGCTTTGTCCAGCCCCTCTAAGAGTGACAGACTAGGTTTGTCTGGGCCCTGTGGCTGTGGCAGTCTTGCTTTGTCCTGCTCCTCTGGGTGTGGCAGGCCTGCTTTGTACCGCCCCTCTGGTTGTAACAGTCTTGCTTATTCCTGCCCCCGGGAGTGACAGCCCTGCTTTATTCTGCCCCTATGGGAGTGACAGCCCTGCTTGCTCCCGCCTCCTGGGAGTGACAGCCCTGCTTTGTCCCGCCCTCTGGGTGTGACAAACCTGCTTTGTAACACCCCCTGAAACTGAAAGCCTGGCTTTGCCCCGCCCCTCTGGGTGTGACAGCCCTGCTTTGTCCTGATCCCCTTGAGTGACAGCCCTGCTTTGTCCCGCCCCTTTGTCAGTGAGAGCCCTGCTTTGTCCTGGCCCACTGGGACTGACAGCCATGCTTTGTCCCACCCTCTGGGACTGAGAGCCCTGCTTTGTCTAGCCCCTCTCAAGTATCTGGCCTGCTTTGTCCTGGCCCTTTGTCTGTGGCAGTCTTGCTTTGTCCCGCCCCTCTGGGCATGGCAGCCCTGCTTTGTACCGCCCCTGCTGCTGTGACAGTCATGCTTGTTCCTGCCCCCTGGGAGTGACAGCCCTGCTTATTTTGCCCCTGTGGGAGTGACAGCCCTGCTTTGTCCCGCCCTCTGGGTGTGACAAACCTGCTTTGTAACACCCCCTGAAACTGAAAGCCTGGCTTTGCCCCGCCCCTCTGGGTGTGACAGCCCTGCTTTGCCCTGATCCCCTTGAGTGACAGCCCTGCTTTGTCCTGCCCCTTTGTCAGTGAGAGCCCTGCTTTGTCCTCACCCACTGGGAGTGACAACCCTGCTTTGTACCGCCACCTGGGACAGACAGCCATGCTTTGTCCCACCCTCTGGGACTGAGAGCCCTGCTTTGTCTAGCCCCTTTCAAGTATCTGCCCTGCTTTGTCCTGGCCCTTTGTCTGTGGCAGTCTTGCTTTGTCCCGCCCCTCTGGGCATGGCAGCCCTGCTTTGTACCGCCCCTGCTGCTGTGACAGTCATGTTTGTCCCTGCCCCCTGGGAGTGACAGCCCTGCTTATTTTGCCCCTGTGGGAGTGACAGCCCTGCTTTGTCCCGCCCTCTGGGTGTGAAAACCCTGCTTTAGCCCACCCCTTTGGGAGTGAGAGCCCTTCTTTGTCATGGAACTCTGGGAATGACTGCCCTGCTTTGTACTGCCACCTGGGACTGACAGCCCTGCTTTGTCCCACCCTCTGGGACTGAGAACCCTGCTTTGTCCAGCCCCTCTCAGAGTATCTGCCTTTTGTCTGTGGTAGTTTTCTTTGTCCCGCCCCTCTGGGTGTGACAGCCCTGCTTTGTCCAGCACCTCTGGTTGTGGCAATCTTGCTTTGTCCAGCCCCTCTGGTTGTGGCCATCCTGCTTGTCCTGCACTCTGGGCGTGGCTGCCCTGCTTTCCAGACCCCTGTGATTGACAGTACTACTTTGTTCTGCCCCTCTGTGCATGGCAGCCCTGCTTTGTACTGCCCCTCCGGTTGTGACAGTCTTGCTTGTTCCCGCCCAATGGGACTGACAGCCCTGCTTTGTCCTGCCCTCTGGGAGTGAGAGCCCTGCTTTGTCCAGCCTTTCTCACAGTATCTGCCCTGCTTTGTCCAGGCCCTTTGGTTATGGCAATCTTGCTTTGTACTGCCCCTCTGGTTGTGGCAGTCCTGCTTTGTCCTGCCCCCTGGGGTGGCAGCCCTGATTTCTCTGACCCCTGAGATTGACAGAACTGCTTTGTTCTGCCCCTCTGGGCGTGGCAGCCCTGCTTTGTACCACCACTCCAGTTGTGACAATCTTGCTTGCTCCCGCCCCCTGGGAGTGACAGCCCTGCTTTATTCCACACCTGTGGCAGTGACAGCCATGCTTTGTCCTACCCCCTTGAGAGTGACAGCCTCATGTCTGACTCCTGCTGGCTTTCTCTTTTTCGAACTGCTCTTGAGAAGGCTTCCAATACTCCATGAAATAAGAGCGGTGGAAAAAACACCACAGTGAAGAAACCAAATATCTCCAACATGCCAAACAACAAATGCAAAAACCGAGGTAACAAGAACAAGGAAGACACTATGACACCCCCAAATGAAAAAGACAACCCAATTCAAGACTATGAAGATGAGGAGATTGAAGAAATGCAAGAAGCAGATCTCAAAAAATTGATAAGAACATTAAGAAGTTCTCAAAAACAAATTCTTGAACTACAGAAATCTTTAAAGGACAAGATAGAAAATCTCTCCCGTGAAAATGAAATATTAAGGAGGAATCAAAATGAAATGAAACAACTAGTGGAACAAGAAACTGTGATAGTGACGAGAAATCATAATGAAATGAAGAATTCAATAGATCAAGTGACAAACGCATTAGAAAGCCTTAAAAACAGAATGGGTGAAGCAGAAGAGAGAATATCGGAATTAGAAGACAGAGAACAGGAAAGGAAACAGGCAAATCAAAGAAAAGAAGAAGAAATCAGAAATCTAAAAAATACTGTCAGGAATCTACAGGATACTATTAAAAAACCCAACACTCGGGTTCTAGGAGTACCTGAAGGCATGGAGAGAGAGAAAGGATTAGAAGGGCTTTTTAGTGAGATACTAGCAGAAAATTTCCCAGGATTGGAGAAGGACAGAGACATCCTAATACAGGAAGCACATAGAACCCCTAATAAACATGACCAAAAGAGATCCTCACCATGACACGTCGTAATCAAACTCACCACAGTGAAACACAAAGAAAAGATCCTAAAATGTGTAAGAGAGAAACGCCAGATTACTCTCAGAGGATCTCCAATTAGACTCACAGCTGACTTCTCTTCAGACCCTACAAGCTAGGAGAGAATGGTGAGATATAGCCCAGGTACTAAGAGAGAAAAACTGCCAGCCCAGAATATTATATCCTGCAAAGCTCTCATTTATGAATGAAGGTGAAATAAAGGCCTTTCACAGCAAACAGAATTTGAAAGAATTTGTCGCCACTCGTCCAGCCCTGCAAAAGATGCTTAAAGATGTGTTACATACAGAAACACAGAAACACGGTCACCAATATGAAAGAAGGTAAAGGAAGAAAACCTCACACCAAAAGATCACAGGAATCTCAAACCATATATTAGAAAAAATCTTTGGCAAATGGCAGGGCAAAGTTACTCCTTCTCAATAGTCACATTGAATGTTAATGGCTTGAACTGTCCAGTTAAAAGACACCGATTGGCTGATTGGGTTAAGGAACAAAACCCATCCTTTTGCTGCTTACAAGAAACCCATCTATCCAACAATGATCCATACAGGCTAAGAGTGAAAGGCTGGAAAAAGATATACCATGCCAACAGAAATGAAAAAAGAGCGGGCGTAGCCATCTTAATATCGGACAACATAAACTTTACCACAAAAACTGTTAGGAGAGACAAACAGGGGCACTATATAATGATTAAGGGATCCATTCAACAGGAAGATATAAAGATTATCAATGTATATGCACCTAATTACAGGGCACCAGCTTATTTAAAAGACTTGTTAAGGGACTTAAAGGGAGACTTAGACCCCAACACAATAGTACTGGGGGACTTCAATACTCCACTCTCAGAGCTAGACAGATCAACAGAACAGAAGATCAACAAGGAGACAGCAGATTTAAATGACACTATAGCCCAAATGGATCTAACAGATATCTACAGAACATTTCATCCTACATCTAAGGACTTTACATTCTTCTCAGCAGTACATGGAACCTTCTCTAGGATTGACCACATACTAGGCCATAAAGCAAGTCTCAGCAAATTCAAAAGAATTAGAATCATACCATGCAGCTTCTCAGACCACAAAGGAATGAAATTGGAAATTGGCAACTCAGGAATCCCTAGGGCACGTGCAAACACATGGAGATTGAACAACATGCTCCTGAATGAACAATGGGTCCTAGAAGAAATTAAAAGAGAAATCAAAAATTTTCTGGAAGTAAATGATGATAACAGCACAACATATCAAAACCTATGGGATACAACAAAAGCAGTGTTAAGAGGAAAGTTTATATCAATAGGTGCCTACATCAAGAAATTGGAAAGGCACCAAATAGATGAGCTTTCAAGTCATCTCAAGGATCTAGAAAATCTGCAGCAAACCAAACCCAAACCCAGTAGAGAGAAGAGAAATAATTAAAATCAGAGAAGAAATCAACAGGATTGAATCCAAAAAAACATTACAAAAAATCAGCCAAAAGAGGAGCTGGTTTTCTGAATAAATAAACAAAATTGACACCCCATTGGCCCAAGTAACTAAAAAAAGAAGAGAAAAGACCCAAATCAATAGGATCAGAGATGAAATGGGAAACGTAACAACAGACGCCACAGAAATAAAAAGAATCATCAGAAATTACTACAAGGACTTGTATGCCAGCAAACAGGGAAATCTAGCAGAAATGGACAGATTCTTGGACACATACAACCTACCTAAATTGAGCCAGGAAGACATAGAAAACCTAAACAGTCCAATAACTGACACAGAAATTGAAACAGTAATAAAGGCCCTCCCAACAAAGAAAAGCCCAGGGCCAGATGGATTCACTGCTGAGTTCTACCAGACATTTAGAGAAGAACTAACTCCAATTCTTCTCCAACTATTCAAAACAATCAAAAAAGAGGGAATCCTCCCAAATTCTTTCCATGAAGCCAGCATCAGCTTAATTCCTAAGCAGAAAGAGATGCAACATTGAAAGAGAATTACAGACCAATATCCCTGATGAACATAGATGCAAAAATACTCAATAAAATTCTGGCCAATAGAATGCAACAACACTTCAGAAAGATCATCCACCCCGACCAAGTGGGATTCATCCCCGGTATGCAGGGATGGTTCAACATTCGCAAAACAATCAACGTAATACACTACATTAACAGACTGCAGAAGAAATCCATATGATTCTCTCAATAGACGCAGAGAAAGCATTTGATAAAATACAACACCCTTTCATGATGAAAACTCTAAGCAAACTGGGTATGGAAGGAACATTCCTCAATACAATCAAAGCAATATATGAAAAACCCACGGCCAACATCCTATTGAATGGGGAAAAGTTGGAAGCATTTCCACTGAAATCTGGTACCAGACAGGGATGCCCTCTCTCACCACTGCTATTCAATATAGTTCTGGAAGTTTTGGCCAGAGCTATTAGGCAAGAAAAAGAAATTAAAGGGATACAAATCGGGAAGGATGAACTCAAACTATCCCTCTTTGCAGATGATATGATTCTTTATTTAGGGGACCCAAAGAACTCTACTAAGAGACTGCTGGAACTCATCGAAGAGTTTGGCAAAGTAGCAGGATATAAAATCAATGCACAAAAATCAACAGCCTTTGTATACACAGGCAATGCCACGGCTGAGGAAGAACTTCTAAAATCAATCCCATTCACAATAGCTACAAAAACAATCAAATACCTTGGAATAAACTTAACCAAAGACGTTAAAGATCTCTACGAGGAAAACTACAAAACCTTAAAGAAAGAAATAGAAGAGGATACCAAAAAATGGAGAAATCTTCCATGCTCATGGATTGGAAGAATCAATATCATCAAAATGTCTATTCTCCCAAAAGCAATTTATACATTCAATGCAATACCCATAAAGATCCCAAAGACCTTCTTCTCAGATCTGGAAAAAATGATGCTGAAATTCATATGGAGACACAGAAGACCTCGAATAGCCAAAGCAATCCTGTACAACAAAAACAAAGCCGGAGGCTTCACAATACCAGTTTTCAGGACATACTACAGGGCAGTTGTTATCAAAACAGCATGGTACTGGTACAGAAACAGATGGATAGACCAATGGAACAGAATAGAAACACCAGAAATCAATCCAAACATCTACAGCCAACTTATATTTGATCAAAGATCCAAAACTAATCCCTGGAATAAGGACAGCCTATTCAATAAGTGGTGCTGGGAAAATTGGATTTCCACGTGCAGAAGCTTGAAGCAAGACCCATACCTATCACCTTACACAAAAATTCACTCACCATGGATTAAAGACTTAAATCTACGACCCGAAACCATCAAATTATTAGAGAGCATTGGAGATACCCTGCAAGATATAGGCACAGGCAAAGACTTCCTGGAAAATACTCCAACAGCACAGGCAGTCAAAACCAAAATTAACATTTGGGATTGCATCAAATTGAGAAGTTTCTGTACTTCAAAAGAAACAGTCAGGAAAGTGAAGAGGCAACCAACAGAATGGGAAAAAATATTCGCAAACTATACTACAGATAAAGGATTGATAACCAGAATCTACAAAGAAATCAAGAAAATCCACAACAACAGAACAAACAACCCACTTAAGAGATGGGCCAAGGACCTCAATAGAGATTTTTCGAAAGAGGAAATCCAAATGGCCAACAGACACATGAAAAAATGTTCAAGATCACTAGCAATCAGAGAAATGCAAATCAAAACCACAATGAGGTTCCATCTCACCCCGGTGAGAATGGCTCACATTCAGAAATCTACCAACAATAGATGCTGGAGAGGATGTGGGGAAAAAGGGACACTAACCCACTGTTGGTGGGAATGCAAACTGGTTAGGCCACTATGGAATTCAGTCTGGAGATTCCTCAGAAACCTGAACATAACCCTGCCATACAACCCAGCCATCCCACTCCTTGGAATTTACCCAAAGGAAACTAATTTGGCAAATAAAAAAGCCATCTGCACATTAATGTTTATTGCAGCCCAATTCACAATAGCTAAGACCTGGAACCAACCCAAATGCCCATCAACAGTAGACTGGATAAAGAAATTATGGGACATGTACTCCATAGAATACTATACAGCAGTAAGAAACAACGAAACCCAGTCATTTGCAACAAGATGGAGCAATCTGGAAAACATCATGCTGAGTGAATTAAGCCAGTCCCAAAGAGACAGATATCATTTGTTTTCCCTGATCGGTGACAACTGAGCACCAAAGGGGAAACCTGTTAAGTGAAATGGACACTATAAGAAACAATGAACTAATCAGCTCCTGTCCTGACTTTAGATGTACAATGTAATACTTTATCCTTTTTAGTATTTGTTGTTGTTGTTGTTGTTCTAGTACTAGTGGTTGAACTCTGTAATTAACACACAATTATTCTTAGGTGTTTAAATTTTAACTGAAAAGTGATCCCTGTTAAATCTAAGAGTGGAAAAAGAGAGGGAGGAGATGAACAATTTGGAACATGCTCAATCGGACTGGCCGCAAATGGTGGAGTTAGAAATGTGCCAGGGGATTCCAACACAATCCCATCAAGATGGCATGTACCAATGCCATCGCACTAGTCCAAGTGATCAATTTCAGCTCACAATTGATAGCTCTGATAGGTCTAAGAGTCAAAGAGATCACACAAACAAGACAAGTATCTGCTAATACTAACTGATAGAGTCAAAAAGGGAGAGAAAGATCCAACATGGGAAGTGGGATACACAGCAGACTCATAGAATGGCAGATGTCCTAAACAACACTCTGGCCTCAGAATCAGCCCTCAAGGCATTTGGATCTGGCTGAAGAGCCCATGAGAGTATTGTAGGCATGGAAAGCCAAGATATCATGGAAAAAAAAAGACCTAAATGAAAGATCTCTGTAAGTGAGATCCCAGTGGAAAGAACGGGGCCATCAGGGAAGGAGGTGCCTTTCTCTGAAGGGAGGAGAGAACTTCCACTTTGACTATGACCCTATCGGAATGAGATCAAAGTCAGCAAACTCTAAAGGCTTCCATAGCCCTGGCAACTCATGACTAGAGCCTAGGGAGATTACTGACGCCATGAACAGGAGTGTCAAATTGTTAAATCAGCAACAGGAGTCACTGTGTACTTATACCCCATGTGGGATCTGTCCCTAATGTGTCGTCTAAAGCGAAGTGATGCTATAACTAGTACTGATACAGTATTTTTATACTTTGCGTTTCTGTGTGGGCACAAACTGATGAGGTCTTTACTAATTATATACTGAAGTGATCTTCTGTATATAAAGAGAATTGGAAATGAAAAAAAAAAACAACCTGGTGTTAAAATGGAAATGGCATAGAAAATTAATTAATTTGAAAAAAATATTATGTAGGATCTCTGTCTTTAATGTGCTGTACATTGCTATTTAATGCTATAATTAGTAATCCAATGGTAGTTTTTTCACTTTATGTTGCTATATGGGCAAAATGTTGAAATCTTTACCTAATATATACTAAACTGATCTTCTGTATACAAAGAGAATTGAAAATGAATCTTTACATGAATGAAAGGGGAAAGGGAGCGGGAAAGGGGAGGGTTGCGGGCGGGAGGGAAGTTATTGGAGGGGGGAAGCCATTGTAACCCATAAGCTATACTTTGGAAATTTATATTCATTAAATAAAAGTTTAATTAAAAAAAAGAAAAAAAAGGAAGGTTCCTTCTATACCCAAATTTCTTAGAGCTTTCATCATGAAAGGGTGTTGAATTTTATCAAATGCTTTCTCTGCATCAACTGAGATAGTCATATGGCTTTTGTTCAGCAGTTTGTTAATGTTATGAACACATTGATTGACTTGCAACTGTGTAGAACCATCCCTGTAAACCAGGGATCAATTCCACTTGGTCTGGGTGAATGATATTTCTGATGTGCTGTTGGATCAATTGGCTCAGATTTTGTTGAAGGTTTTTGGGTTTATGTTCATTAGGGAAATTGGCCTGTAGTTCAGATTTTCTTTGTTGTATAAAAAAAAAAGAGCGGTGGGAGATGATAACTTTGTCTGGTTCCCGGTCTGAGGGGAACTGATAGATGACTTTGCTCTTCTAGTTCTCCCCAATCTGTTCCTCCACTTGAATAATGGGTTTAATGAAGCTTTTGTCCTTTTGGCTTCTCTTCAGACTGTGACTGTGACTTGATAGTCCCAGGAAGTGTTGCTTTCCTGAGTGAGTGGGTAAACGAGTGAATCAGCACAATGCTTCCTGAAGTCATATTATTGCCCTGTAATGGGAACGAGTGGCCAAACCAGTCATTGGAAAAATGTTGACATTCATGAAAATTTTATGTGAGAAAAGGACATAATGACTAATTGACTTTAGTTGGTTAAACCTGAAAGAATAATCTGGGTGCAATTCATTATATATCTATACCTTTTTTCTCTATGCAGCTTCACCTGCTGCATCTTCATACCTGCTGCAAGTTCTGCTTCTTTACCTGCTTCCAACTTCCGGAATTCTTTCTTGGTACTGCTTTTCTGTATTGGAATAGTCATGAATAGAGGATAGGTGTGTGAATCGGCAGCCATTGGAGGGTGAACCAACAGCAAAGGAAGCCCATGCTCTCTGTCTCTCTCTCTCACTGTCCACACTGTCCAAACTGCCTGTGAATATATATGGATATTCTTTGGGACATGCTGTTCTCTTCCATATTGTTCATATCCTCATAGTCAAAAGACAACATCAACTCCACATCTTGGGAACTTCTCAAACCTATCTTCTTTGCACAATTTTGGCAGCTTTAGTGCTTGTATGCATCCATTCCCAGCTGCCCTGTTGCCATAACTTCCTACAGACCAACCTCAAATTTGTGATCCACTGGGTTGTTCTGGCAATCCATCCAAAAGGCAATTCTGACCATTTATACCCCTGGATAAAATGCTACAATGTCTCCTGAGACAGTGGATTAATGTTACCTGTATCCTTACAGAGGGTACCTGGTTCTTGATGAGCTGGTCTCCAACTATACCACATCCCTTTCTAATCCATGAGGCTCCACTTCACTCTTTCCACTCCATTAGCACTGAAAGGTTTGCACTTGCAAGCATATGTGATCTGTTGAATGTGTTCATACTCTTCATTCTCAGTCTCCAATGCTTTTCACCTTCTCTTTCACCCTTCTCACTGGTCAAGGCAGTCTAAGGGCAGACATGTGGCCTAGCAGTTAAAACCACATGTATTCCATATTGGGGTACCTGGTTTCATTACCCAGTGTTAGTGACTGAGTCTGGTTTCCTGCCAGCGCAGACCTTTGGGAGGACATAGGTGACAGTTCAAACAGTTGGGTCCCTGACTAAGAACTTCCAGGAGCAGATGTAGCTGACCTCACCTAGGCTTACTCTGCACTTACTCTCATTATTCTGGCCACCAGAAGCCAGAGAACAGAGTTAATTAACTATGGAAGGAAAAAAGGGAAGTAAATCTTGACTTCCATTTTTTTTTTACTTTGTAAAAACTTTTTGATATTATTATCCAACTATACACCTCATCCTCATTTCTCTGTCATTCAAAGCAAGCACATGTGGCTTTCTTTAAGAAACATAAACATTGTTTTCCAGGACATAGTTTAGCTGCTTTGGATTCTTATGAGAATGTGAACAGGAAAAAACAATTTCATTTATTCAACACACAGTCTTCCCTTTCTGAGTTGCATAAAACATTTCCAGATGCAATACAGCACTCTACATTTGGTAATATAATTCTAGAACATTCCAAGCTTTTCAGTGTTTGGTCATCATCATTTTAAAAAAAAAAAAAGGACAATTGCGATTCAGGTAGCCTCTCAAAGAATATAGCCTAATTTACAGCTCCCAGAGGTCCTGTTCTCATAGCATACATGTCCTTCATCTCCATGGAAACTAGCCAGCCCTTCATATCCAGGGGTTCTGTACCTGTGTATTCAACCAAGTGCAGACTGAAAATATTTGGCAAAAAGACATCTGTACTAAACATACACAAACTTTGCTTCATGTCTTTACTGTCCACATCATAGACCCTAACATGTTCACACAGTGTTTATATTATATTAGGTATTATAAGGCATCTAGAGATGAGTTAAAGCATACAAGAAGAAGAAACTTAAGCATCCTCAGATTCTGAGATCTAAGGGTGGCCCTACAATCAAGGCACTGGGCTTCCTGAGTGATAACCTAGTTCTAGTATGGTGTCACACTGCTTAGGAAGACTTATATCTTCAGGGTCTTCTATCAGGGGACTTCATATGCAAACAAAAGTTGCCAATATTACCATAGGTTCTAAAATATTAAAGTGTTCTCTAATAACAATAAAGTAAGAATTAAGCCTAGGATTTACACTGCTTTATTTTACTCCTGGAAGGAACACTTTTCAGGCTCACTCTGACACTAGAGGGCTGACAATCTTACTGCAGGTGCTAGGGCTGGGTGCTCAGTGGAAGGAATTGAAGGCTGTCTCTTCAGTTGTGCCTGCCCCAGCCCAGGCTTGAACTGCTGATTCCCAGGCTTGCCTTAGAACACTGTAGTCCACACACACTGGAATTTGAGGTCTCTCAGAGAACTCAGTTGCTCATTTACCAAACATTTCATGAGCACCTACTCCATGCTGAGCATCCAACTCAGCACAAAAATAGGAAACTGAATTATATGGTTTCTGCTGGGAAGAAGGTTGCATCATACAAAGACAATGATCCAATATGATACAAGTCAAGTTACCCAGTGAATATCTCTATGGAAGGCTACCTTCCCTGT
Organism: Lepus europaeus; assembly: GCF_033115175.1. Lineage (NCBI taxonomy): Eukaryota > Metazoa > Chordata > Mammalia > Lagomorpha > Leporidae > Lepus > Lepus europaeus. Next base: position 21,633,235 of record NC_084845.1, on the reverse strand, counting down.
CCTGGGAGGGTCAGGGAAGGCTTCCTGGAGGGGATGACACCTCAGCTGCACCTTCAGAATAAGGAATCAGTATGGGAAAAACAGGGAAAGGAGCACTCCAAGCAGTTTGGCTAATAAAGGCAAGAAACAGCCAAAAAACTCAATGTGCAGAGGTAGCTAGCAGGATGGTGCTTTTCGAGTACAAAGGTGGAATCAGGACATGGTGAGAAGAGAGGTTAAAGGGCATTAAGTGTCATTAAGAGTGCCACGCCCACCACATCAGACAGCTTGGTGTCTGAATTGCACATGATGGGGAGTCACCACAGGGTTTCAAGGAGAACAAAGACCGTGCTAGGCAGAGAGGCTGCCTGGTAACGCACTGCAGGGTGGTTTCCCAGGAACATACAGAAGGCAAGAGACTGTGGTTTCATCTTGGGAGAGCAACAGTGCAGTCTGTACACCAGCAGTGGCAATGGGAATCTGGAAAGGAAAAGGCTTATTGGTTCCAAAACTAGGAAACAAACCATAATGAGAAATCAGCAACACTGGCTGATCAGCTGGATGCAGGAGCTGGGGACGGCAGGCATTGAGGAAGACTCCCAGGTTCCTGGATTGGCTGACTCAGTGAATGAGGAACTGGAAGAAACACTCCCAACAGTAGCTCATATCACTCCACTTTTCTTCCAAAACAGGTGCTGTAAGAACATCAGAACCAATCTCCTAAGAATCTTGAGACTGGCACTATTATCTCTATTTTATACTTTAGTTTTTAAAAAAGATTTTTTTATTTGGAAGTCAGAGTAAGAGAAAGAGAGGGAGAGACAGACAGAAAAACAGAGAGGGGGCCAGGGCTGTGGCACAGATGGTAAAGCCACCACCTATGGCACCACCATCCAAACTGGGCACCAGCTCAAGTCCTGGCTGCTCCACTTCTGATCCAGCTCCCTGCTAATAGCCTGGAAAAAGAGTGAAAGATACACCAAGTGGTTGCAGACACAGATGATGCTCTGGCTTTGACTTGGCCCAGTCCTGGCGGTTGGAACCATTTGGGAAGTGGACCAGCAAATGGAAGATATTTATTTCCTTTCTCTCTCTCTCTCTCTCTCTCTCTCTCTCTCTCTCTCTCTCTCTCTCTCTCTCTCTCTTCATTCTGCCTTTCAAATAAATAATTCTTTTTAGAAGGCATTCATTTGAGGGAGAGAGAGAGAGAAAGAGAGAGAGGTAGATGGATTTTAGTAGGGAACATTTTGTTTTGTGCTGGCAAACGCTAATTGGTTCCCCAAGAAGACAAAACTTCTACACATTGGTGTTTTCTAGGAAGAAAGCTAGAGCAACTGCAGGTACCAACATGATATTGACATTTATAAACATGACATTTTATCTACTTGTCCAAGAAAAAGAATTTGCTTTTCTCCAAGCGCAGTTTGACTTTCATTTTCTGGGTCCATTGCATATGACTTCCACAAAATATTGTCTGGATATGAGGGGATCAAACCAGTAATATGCGGTTGTGTTGTGGCTAACACAAATCCAGATCTTGCTACTGCCTCTGGTTTGTTTGTGTTTTCTGGGTACTCTCTATGAGCTTTATGGTTTTGAATGAATTTTAGAAGGGAACATATTGTTTTGATCGCAAACATTAATTGTTTCCACATGGAGAAAAATCATCTTCACATTTGCATTTTCTAGAGAGAAAGCTAGAGCAACTGCTTCCAACATGATATTTATGTTGGTAAACATGACATTGAATCCACTGGCCCAGGAAAAGGACGTTGCTTTTCTCCAAAAGCAGTATGAATATGATTTTCTGTGTCCCTTGCATAAGAATTCTACAATACTTTGTCTGGATATGAGTGAATCAAACCAGAAATAGCTGGTTGTGTTGTGGCTAACTCAATCCCAGACTTGCACATTCGTTGTTTGTGTGTGTGTGTGTGTGTGTATTTTGGTAATACTCTATGTACTTTAGGGTTTGGATAGATTTTAGCATGCAACATTTTTTGTTGCGCAATGAAACGCTAATTGGTTCCACAAGAAGACAAAACCTCTAAACATTCATGTTTTCTCGGTAGAAAGTTAGAGCAACTGCAAGAAACAAACATGATATTTATGTTTGTAAACATCATATTTATACACTCGTTGAAGATAAGGACTTTGCATTTCTCCAAAACCAGTTTGACTGTGGATTTCTGGGTCCATTGCATATGAATCCAAAACACTGTCCGGATATGACTGGATCAAACCAGAGATATACGGTTGTGTTTTGGCTTACTCAATCCCAGATATTGTTACAGCCTCTGTGTTTGTGTTTTTTGGATTTTATCGATGGACTTTATGGTTTCGAATGAATTTTAACAGGGAACACTTTGTTTTGTTCTGGCAAACGCTAGTTGGTTCCACAAGAAAACAAATCCTCTACACATTCATGTTGTCTAGAGAGAAAGCTACAGCAACTGCGGGAAACAAACAGGATATTTACTATTGTAAATCTGACATTTTATCCATTTGCCCAAGAAAAAGACTTTGCTTTTCTCCAAAACCAGTTTGACTGTGATTTTCTGGGTCCCTTGCACACTAATCCACAATACTTTGTCCAGATATGACTGGATGAATCCAGAAATATCCAGATGTGTTGTGGCTAACTCAATCCCACATCTTGCTACAGCCTCTCTGTTTGTGATTTCTGGATAATATTAATGGACATCATGGTTTGGAATGAATTTTAGCAGTGAACATTTTGTTTTTACTGGCAAACAACAACTCATTCCAGATGGAGACAAAAACTCTACTCATTCGTGTTTCCTAGGGAGAAAGCTAGAGCAACTGCGGGAAACAAACATGATACTTCTGTTTGTATACATGACATTTTATCCACTTGCCTGAGAAAAAGTCTTTGCTTTTCTCCAAAACCAGGTTGACTGATTTTCTGGGTCCGTTGCATGCGAATTCCACAATATTTTGTTCGGATATGACTAGATCAGACCAGAAACATCCAGTTGTGTTGTGGCTAACTAAATGAAAAATCTTGATACAGCCTCTGTGTTTGTGTTTTCTGGATATTATTAATGGACTTTATGGTTTGGAATGAATTTTAGCAGAGAACATTTTGTGCTGTGCTGGCAAACACTATTTGGTTTCACTTGGAGACAAAAACTCTACACATTGGTCTTTTAAGGGAGAAAGCTAGAGAAACTGTGGCAAACACACATGATATTTGTGTTTGTAAACATGGCATTTTATCCACTTGCCTAAGAAAATGAATTTGCTTTTCTCCAAAACCAGTTGGACTGTGATTTTCTGTGTCCAATACATGCAAATGCCACAACACTTTGTCTGGATTTGACTGGGTCAAAGCAGAAATATCCAGTCATGTTGTGGCTGACTCAATCCCAGATCTTCCTACAGCCTCTGTGTTTTTTTGTGTTTTCTGGATATTCTCTTTGGCCTTCCCATATGGAATGAAATTTAGTAGGGAATATTTTGTTTTGTGCTGGCAAATGCTAATTGGTTCAACATGGAGAAAAAAACCTCTATACATTCATGTTTTCTAGGGAGAAAGCTAGAGCAAGTGCTGCAAACGTGATATTTTTATTTGTAAATATGACATTGAATACAGTTGTGCAGGAAAAGCATTGTTCTTTTCACCAAAACCAACTTCACTGTGATTTTCTCTGTGCATTGCATAGGAATTCCAAAAGACTTTGTTTCGATATGATAGGAACAAACCAGAAATATCTGGTTTGGGTGAGGCTAACTCAAATCCAGATCTTGCTACAGCCTCTGTGTTTGTTTGAGTTTTCCAGATATTCTCTATGCACTTTACGGTTTTGAATGAATTTTAGAAGGGAACATTTTATTTTGTGCTGGCAAATGCTAATTGTTTCCACATGGAGAAAAAACCTCTACACATTCGTGTTTTCTAGCGAGAAAGCTAGAACAACTGCTGCACACATGATATTTCTGTTTGTAAACATGACATTGAATCCACTTGGCCAGGAAAAAGACTGCTTTACTCCAAATCCAATTTGACTGTGATTTTCTGGGACCATTGATATGAATTCCACAACACTTTCTCAGGATATTACTGGATCATACCAGAAATATCCGGTTTTGTTGTGACTAACTTAATCCCAGATATTGCTACTGCCTCTGTGTTTGTTTGTGTTTTCTGGATATTCTGTATGGACTTTACGATATGGAAGGAAATTTAGCAGGAAATATTTTGTTTTGTGCTTGCAAAGGCTTGTTGGTTCCACAATAAGGTAAATGCTCTACACATTGGTGTTTTCTAGGGAGAAAGCTAGAGCAAGTTTTGTAAACATGATATTTATGTTTGTAAATATGACATTGAATCCAATTGCCCATGAAGAAGACTGTGCTTTTCTCCAGAACCAGTTTGACTGTGATTTTCTGTGTCCATTGCATAGGAATTCCACAACTCTTTGTCAGGATATGACTGGATCATACCAGAAATATCCAGTTGTGTTGTGGCTAACTCAAATCCAGATATTGCTACAGCCTCTGTGTTTGTTTCTGTTTTCTTTATAGTCTCTATGTACTATATGATTTTAGTGAATTTTAGCAGGGAACATTTTATTTGTGCTGGCAAATGCTAATTGTTTCCACTTGTAGAAAAAACCTCTACACATTCGAGTTTTCTAGGGAGAAAGTTAGAGCAACTGTGGGAAATAAACATGATATTTATGTTTGTAAACATGACATTGAATCTACTTGCGCAGGAAAACCACTGTGCTTTTCTCCAAAACCAACTTCACTGGAGAGCGGCAAGATGGCGGAATAGGAAGGGAGCACATGGATAATCCAGGGAGAGATAGTTTAATAAAAGTGGAGATACTGCATGTTCAAGGAACAGTAGGGGAAGAAACAGCAAAGGAAACTCTTCTGGAACTAGTGATTCACAGTAGACCTGCGGGGAGAGCGTGGTAGCCCACGTTCAGGATACCAGCAGCAGACTCAACACACCAGCGCTGGAACGTGAGGTGAGCCGAACCCCAATAGCCCGAGACACCAGCGGGAAAGCAGAAAGAGGAGACTAGTGGGAATGAGACTTGAATCCCCATGGGGAAAAGTTCACCAGGCTAACTAAGAGAGAGAGACAGAGAAAAAAAAGTGACTGATACGGACATGAGTTTCTCTCTCTCTGCTCACCTCTCAAAGGTGAGCAAGACAAAGAGCAGGTGCCATTTTGGACATACATCATAAGCAGGGTGACCTCAGGTCTGCACCGGCCCAGAGCCTACAAAAAACACCTGACTCTGGGGGGAGTGGTGAAATAACAGGAGATTAGGATTTAATGAATGTGTGGTGCTAATGAACTGAGACTGTGAAAAAAGAGATGGTGAGGGAGAGAACTCATGGAATTCACATGAGTACTCTCCAGAGATGCTACAATTTGGTAACCTTGGCAACCCAGTGGGAGTCTGTAGGAGAATTGGAGCCCACACTGAGGGCAGCACTATTTCCCTGTGTGTTCCTTGGGAAAGAGCTTCTGATCTCTGGCTCCTGTGGGTATATCATTCGCCTGCTAACTACCTCCAATTCAGCTCAGCTGTGTGGAATTACTTCCCTTTTGAATCAAAAAAAAGAAGAAGAAAGAGAGAGATTTACCATGCCTCACCTGGGAGTGTCACCTTTGACACACCCTCAACCCTGAGGAACCAAACAGAGCTCTCAGGCCACACCCATCTCAAGTCTCTAAGGTTCCATCGAAAGCAGACAGTCCACTTATTCTAGAGTCATATTATTAAAAAAAACACAGTGAAGAAACCAAAGAATATCTCCAATATGTCGAACAGCACACGCAAAAACCGAGGTAACAAGAACAAGGAAGACACTATGACACCCCCAAATGAAAAAGACACCCCAATTCAAGACTATGAAGATGATGAAATAGAATAAATGCAAGAAGCGTATCTCAAAAAATTGATAAGAACATTAAGAAGTTCTCAAAAACAAATTCTTGAACTACAGAAATCCTTAATGCACAAGATAGAAAATCTCTCGCACGAAAATGAAATATTAAGGAGGAATCAAAATGAAATGAAACAACTAGTAGTACAAGAAAGTGTGATAATGACGAGAAATCATAATGAAATGAAAAATTCAATAGATCAAATGACAAACACATTAGAGAGCCTTAAAAACAAATCCGTGTTTTCTAGGGAGAAAGCTAGAGCAACTTCTGCAAACAGGATATTTATGTTTGTAAATATGACATTGAATCAATGGAGTTTATGGTTTGGAATTAATTTTAGCAGGGAACATTTGGTGCTGTGCAAACATTATTTGTTTTCACCTGGAGACAAAAACGCTACACATTAGTGTTTTAAGGGAGAAAGCTCGAGCAACTGTGGCAAACAAACATGATATTTGTGTTTGTATACATGAGAGTTTATCCACTAGCCCACGAAAAAACTTCGTTTTTCTCCAAAAGCACTTTGACTGTGATTTTAGGGTCCATTGCATGTGAATTCAACAACACTTTGTCCAGATATGACTGGATCATAACAGAAATTTCCAGCTCTGTTTTGGTTAACTCAATCCCAGATCTTGCTACAGTCTCTGTGTTTGTTTATGTTTTCTGGATATTCTCTATGGACTTTATGGTATGGAATGAAATTTAACAGGGAATATTTTGTTTTGTGTTGGCAAAGGCTAATTGGTTCCACAATAAGATGAAAGCACTACACAATGGTGTTTTCTTTGGAGAAAGCTAGAGCAACTGCTGCAAACATGATATTTATGTTTATAAATATGAAATTGAATCCACTTGCCCAGGAAAAAGACTGTGCTTTTCTCCAGAACCAACACAACTGTGATTTTCTGGTTTGATTGCATAAAATTCCACAATACTTTGTCAGGATATGACAGGAATAAATGAGAAATCTGGTTGGGTTTTGGATAACTCAAATCCAGAACTAGCTACAGCCTCTGTGTTTGTTTGTGTTTTCTGGATATTCTTTTTTTATTAAACTTTCTTTTAATGAATATAAATTTTCAAAGTACAGCTTATGGGTTACAATGGCTTCCCCCACCCAAAACTTCCCTCCCACCCGCAACCCTCCCCTTTCCCGCTCCCTCTCCCCTTCCAATCACATCATGATTCATTTTCAATTCTCTTTATATACAGAAGATCAGTTTAGTATATATTAGGTAACGATTTCAAAAGTTTGCCCCCATATAGCAACACAAAGTGAAAAAAAATACTGTTGGAGTACTAGTTATAGCATTAAATAAGAGTGTACAGCACAATAAAGACAGAGATCTTACATAATATATTTTTTAAAACAATTAATTAATTTTCTATGCCATTTCCAATTTAACACCAGGTTGTTTTTTTTTCATTTCCAATTCTCTTTATATACAGAAGATCACTTCAGTATATAATTAGTAAAGATCTCATCAGTTTGTACCCACGCAGAAACACAAAGTATAAAAATACTGTTTCAGTACTAGTTATAGCATCACTGCACATTAGACAACACATTAAGGACAGATCCCACATGGGATGTAAGTACACAGTGACCTCTGTTACTGACTTAACAATTTGACACTCCTGTTCATGGCATCAGTAATCTCCCTAGGCTCTAGTCATGAGTTGCCAGGGCTATGGAAGCCTTTAGAGTTCGCTGACTTTGATCTTATTCCGATAGGGTCATAGTCAAAGTGGAAGTTCTCTCCTCCCTTCGGAGAAAGGTACCTCCTTCTTTGATGGGCCCATTCTTTCCACTGGGATCTCACTCACAGAGATCTTTCATTCAGGTCTTCTTCTTTTTTTTTCTTTTCCATGGTATCTTGGCTTTCCATGCCTACAATACTCTCATGGGCTCTTCAGCCAGATCCAAATGACTTAAGGGCTGATTCTGAGGCCAGAGTGTTGTTTAGGACATCTGCCATTCTGTGAGTCTGCTGTGTATCCCACTTTCCATGTTGGATCTTTCTCTCCCTTTTTGATTCTATCAGTTAGTATTAGCAGACACTTGTCTTGTTTGTGTGATCCCTTTGATTCTTAGACATATCAGAACCATCGGTTGTGAACTGAAATTGATCAATTGGACTAGTGAGATGGCATTGGTACATGTCACCTTGATGGGATTGTATTGGAATCCCCTGGACATTTATAACTCCATCATTTGCGGCAAGTCAGTTTGTGCATGTCCCGAATTGTACATCTCCTCCCTCTCTTTTTCCACTCTGAAATTTAACAGGGATCACTTTTCAGTTAAAATTTAAACACCTAAGAGTAATTGTGTGTTAATTACAGAGTTCAACCACTAGTACTAGAACAACAACAACAACAACAACAACAAATACTAAAAAGGATAAAGTATTACATTATACATCTAGAGTCAGGACAAGAGCTGATCAGGTCATAGTTTCTTATATTGTCCATTTCACTTCCACAGGTTCCCCTTTGGTGCTCAGTTGTCGCCGATGAGGGAAAACAAATGATATTTGTCTCTTTGGGACTGGCTTAATTCACTCAGCATGATGTTTTCCAGATTGCTCCATCTTGTTGCAAATGACCAGGTTTCATTGTTTCTTGCTGCTGTATAGTATTCTATGGAGTACATGTCCCATAGTTTCTTTATCCAGTCTACTGTTGATGGGCATTTGGGTTGGTTCCAGGTCTTAGCTATTGTGAATTGGGCTGCAATAAACATTAATGTGCAGATGGCTTTTTTATTTGCCAAATTAATTTCCTTTGGGTAAATTCCAAGGAGTGGGATGGCTGGGTTGTATGGTAGGGTTATGTTCAGGTTTCTGAGGAATCTCCAGACAGACTTCCATAGTGGCTTAACCAGTTTGCATTCCCACCAACAGTGGGTTAGTGTCCCTTTTTCCCCACATCCTCTCCAGCATCTGTTGTTGGTAGATTTCTGGATGTGAGCCATTCTCACCGGGGTGAGGCAAAACCTCATTGTGGTTTTGATTTGCATTTCTCTGATTGCTAGTGATCTTGAACATTTTTTCATGTGTCTGTTGGCCATTTGGATTTCCTCTTTCGAAAAATCTCTATTGAGGTCCTTGGCCCATCTCTTAAGTGGGTTGTTTGTTCTGTTGTTGTGGATTTTCTTGATTTCTTTGTAGATTCTGGTTATCAACCATTTATCTGTAGTATAGTTTGCAAATATTTTTTCCCATTCTGTTGGTTGCCTCTTCACTTTCCTGACTGTTTCTTTTGAAGTACAGAAACTTCTCAATTTGATGCAATCCCAAATGTTAATTTTGGTTTTGACTGCCTGTGCTCCTGGGGTCTTTTCCAAGAAGTCTTTGCCTGTACCCATATCTTCCAGGGTATCTCCAATGCTCTCTAATAATTTGATGGTTTCGGGTCATAGATTTAAGTCTTTAATCCATGGTGTGTGAATTTTTGTGTAAGGTGAAAGGTATGGGTCTTGCTTCAAGCTTCTGCACATGGAAATCAAATTTTCCCAGCACCATTTATTGAATAGACTGTCCTTATTCCAGGGATTAGTTTTGGATCTTTGATCAAATATAAGTTGGCTGTAGATGTTTGGATTGATTTCTGGTGTTTCTATTCTGTTCCATTGGTCTATCCATCTGTTTCTGTACCAGTACCATGCTGTTTTGATAACAACTGCCCTGTAGTATGCCTTGAAAAATGGTATTGTGATGCCTCCGGCTTTGTTTTTGTTGTACAGGATTGCTTTGGCTATTCGAGGTCTTCTGTGTCTCCATATGAATTTCAGCATCATTTTTTCCAGATCTGAGAAGAATGTCTTTGGTCTCTTGATTGGTATTGCATTGAATGTATAAATTGCTTTTGGGAGAATGGACATTTTGATGATATTGATTCTTCCAATCCATGAGCATGGAAGATTTCTCCATTTTTTGGTATCCTCTTCTATTTCTTTCTGTAAGGTTTTGTAGTTTTCCTCATAGAGATCTTTAACGTCCTTGGTTCAGTTTATTCCAAGGTATTTGATTGTTTTTGTAGCTATTTTGAATGGGATTGATCTTAGAAGTTCTTCCTCAGCCGTGGCATTGCCTGTGTATACAAAGGCTGTTGATTTTTGTGCATTGATTTTATATCCTGCTACTTTGCCAAACTCTTCGATGAGTTCCAGCAGTCTCTTAGTAGAGTTCTTTGGGTCCCCTAAATAAAGAATCATATCATCTGCAAAGAGGGATAGTTTGAGTTCTTCCTTCCCAATTTGTATCCCTTTAATTTCTTTTTCTTGCCTAATAGCTCTGGCTAGAACTTCCAGAACTATATTGAATAGCAGTGGTGAGAGTGGGCATCCCTGTCTGGTACCAGATCTCAGCGGAAATGCTTCCAACTTTTCCCCATTCAATAGGATGTTGGCCGTGGGTTTTTCATATATTGCTTTGATTGTATTGAGGAATGTTCCTTCCATACCCAGTTTGCTTAGAGTTTTCATCATGAAAGGGTGTTGTATTTTATCAAATGCTTTCTCTGCGTCTATTGAGAGAATCATATGGTTTTTCTTCTGCAGTCTGTTAATGTAGTGTATTACGTTGTTTGTTTTGCGAATGTTGAACCATCCCTGCATTCCAGGGATAAAACCCACTTGGTCTGGGTGGATGATCTTTCTGAAGTGTTGTTGCATTCTATTGGCCAGAATTTTATTGAGTATTTTTGCATCTATGTTCATCAGGGATATTGGTCTGTAATTCTCTTTCAATGTTGCATCTCTTTCTGTCTTAGGAATTAAGGTGATGCTGGCTTCATGGAAAGAATTTGGGAGGATTCCCTCTTTTTCGATTGTTTTGAATAGTTGTAGAAGAATTGGAGTTAGTTCTTCTCTAAATGTCTGGTAGAACTCAGCAGTGAATCCATCTGGCCCTGGGCTTTTCTTTGTTGGGAGGGCCTTTATTACTGTTTCAATTTCTGTGTCAGTTATGGGTCTGTTTAGGTTTTCTATGTCTTGCTGGCTCAATTTAGGTAGGTTGTATGTGTCCAAGAATCTGTCCATTTCTGATAGATTTCCCTGTTTGCTTGCATACAAGTCCTTGTAGTAATTTCTGATGATTCTTTTTATTTCTGTGGTGTCTGTTGTTACGTTTCCATTTTCATCTCTGGTCTTATTGATTTTGGTCTTTTCTCTTCTTTTTTTAGTTAGTTGGGCCAATGGGGTGTCAATTTTGTTTATTTTTTCAAAAAACCAGCTCCTCGTTTGGCTGATTTTTTGTAATGTTTTTTTGGATTCAATCCTGTTGATTTCTTCTCTGATTTTAATTATTTCTCTTCTCCTACTGGGTTTGGGTTTGGTTTGCTGCAGATTTTCTAGATCCTTGAGATGACTTGAAAGCTCATCTATTTGGTGCCTTTCCAATTTCTTGATGTAGGCACCTATTGATATAAACTTTCCTCTTAACACTGCTTTTGCTGTATCCCATAGGTTTTGGTATGTTGTGCTGTTATCCTCATTTACTTCCAGAAGATTTTTGATTTCTCTTTTAATTTCTTCTATGACCCATTGTTCATTCAGGAGCATGTTGTTCAATCTCCATGTGTTTGCACGTGCTCTAGGGATTCCTGAGTTGCCAATTTCCAATTTCATTCCTTTGTGGTCTGAGAAGTTGCATGGTATGATTCTAATTCTCTTGAATTTGCTGAGACTTGCTTTATGGCCTAGTATGTGGTCAATCCTAGAGAAGGTTCCATGTACTGCTGAGAAGAATGTAAAGTCCTTAGATGTAGGATGAAAAGTTCTGTAGATATCTGTTAGATCCATTTGGGCTATAGTGTCATTTAAATCTGCTGTCTCCTTGTTGATCTTCTGCCCTGTTGATCTGTCTAGCTCTGATAGTGGAGTATTTAAGTCCCCCAGTACTATTGTATTGGGGTCTAAGTCTCCCTTTAAGTCCCTTAACAAGTCTTTTAAATAAGCTGGTGCCCTGTAATTAGGTGCATATACATTGATAATCTTTATATCTTCCTGTTGAATGGATCCCTTAATCATTAAATAGTGCCCCTCTTTGTCTCTCCTAACAGTTTTTGTGGTAAAGTTTATGTTATTGATATTAAGATAGCTATGCCCGCTCTTTTTTCATTTCTGGTGGCATGCTATATATTTTTCCAGTCTTTCACTTTCAGTTTGTATGCATCATTGTTGGAAAGATGAGTTTCTTGTAAGCAGCTAAAAGATGGGTTTTGTTCCTTAACCCAATCAGCCAATCGGTGTCTTTTAACTGGACAGTTCAGGCCATTAACATTCAATGTGACTATTGAGAAGGAGTAACTTTGCCCTGCCATTTGCCAAAGATTTTTTCTAATATATGGTTTGAGACTCCTGTGATCTTTTGCTGTGAGGTTTCCTTCCTTTATCTTCTTTCATATTGGTGACCGTGTTTCTGTGTTTCTGTATGTAACACATCTTTAAGCATCTTCTGCAGGGCTGGACGAGTGGCGACAAATTCTTTCAATTTCTGTTTGCTGTGAAAGGTCTTAATTTCACCTTCATTCACAAATGAGAGCTTTGCAGGATATAATGTTCTGGGCTGGCAGTTTTTCTCTCTTAGTACCTGGGCTATATCTCGCCATTCTCTCCTAGCTTGTAGGATTTCTGAAGAGAAGTCAGCTGTGAGTCTAATTGGAGATCCTCTGAGAGTAATCTGGCATTTCTCTCTTACACATTTTAGGTTCTTATCTTTGTGTTTCACTGTGGTGAGTTTGATTATGATGTGTCATGGTGAGGATCTCTTTTGGTCATGTTTATTAGGGGTTCTATAAGCTTCTTGTACTAGGATGTCTCTTTCCTTCTCCAAACCTGGGAAATTTTCTGCTAGTATCTCACTAAAAAGGCCTTCTAATCCTTTCTCCTTCTCCATGCCTTCTGGAACTCCTAGCACCTGAATGTTGGGTTTTTTAATAGTATCCTGTAGATTCCTGACAGTATTTTTTAGATTTCTGATTTCTTCTTCTTTTCTTTGATTTGATTGTTTCCTTTCCTGTTCTCTGTCTTCTAATTCCGATATTCTCTCTTCTGCTTCACCCATTCTGTTTTTAAGGCTTTGTAATGCGTTTGTCACTTGATCTATTGAGTTCTTCATTTCATTGTGGTTTTTTGTCACTATCACAGTTTCATGTTCTACTAGTTGTTTCATTTCATTTTGATTCCTCCTTAATATTTCATTTTCACGAGAGAGATTTTCTATCTTGTCCATTAAGGATTTCTGTAGTTCAAGAATTTGTTTTTGAGAACTTATTAATGTTCTTATCAATTTTTTGAGATCTGCTTCTTGCATTTCCTTTATCTCTTCATCTTCATCATCTTGGATTGGGTGTCTTGTTCATTTGGGGGCATCATAGTGTCTTCCTTGCTCTTGTTACCTAGGTTTCTACGTTTGTTTTTTGGCATGTTGGAGATAATTTATGGTGTTTTTTTTTTTGCTGTGGTGTTTTTTTCTCGTTATACTATGCCTCTAAGTGGGCTGTCTGCTTTGATGGATCCTTAGGGGCTGTGATGGGTGTGGCCAGAGAGCTCTGCTTGATTCTTTAGGTTTAAGGCTGTGCAAAAAGTGACTCACCCAGATTGTTCTCTCCCTTGCTCCTTGCTGGATTGCTCGCTCGCTCTCTCTGTCTGTCTTCTCTTTTGACTCAGTTGGGAAGTAATTCGGAACAGGTGAGTGGAATTGAGTGTAGTTGAAATCTGCCCTCTGTGAGTATTCGTTTGATCTACCCCTGGGACCATACAAAGAGTTTTTGCAGCCCTCAATGTGTTCTCAAGTTTAACCAAAGTTCCAAAGTTACTGAGTTTGTGTACCCATTGGCGGCGCTTTACATATGTAAAATGGCGCCTGCTCTTTTTTTTGCTAGGGGAGTGAAGAGAGAGTTTTCTGCCTTTCCCCCCCAATGTCTCAGGTTTCTGATGTCTTTGTCTTACCTTCCGTTCGTTCCCGCGCTGGCGAGATTCTGCGGCTCAGCTCCCATGGTTGGGTTTCCACGCAGTGGGCTCCCTGTAGGTCCTCTATGTCACATCCACTAGATCTGGAAGCATTTCCTCTGCATTTTTTTTCTTGAGTCTTTTCCTGAGGCTACAGTAATTCCACTTTTATGAAACTTTATTTTCCCAAACCACGGCACATGTCCTCACTATCCGCCATCTTGGCTCAGCCCCCCTACATGTATTCAATTTTTTAAAATTAATTTTATTATGTTACACTTTTTTCATGCTGGATAATGGAATTCTGATATCTGGATAAATGGTCTTTTTTAAATCAGGACACATTCCTTTGACTTTCTGGAAGTCAAGGTTTGTTTTATTGTTTTGGCTTGTGGAGCACATGTTTCCATTGTTAATAAGCTCTTTGCCACATTTTTCCTGGTTTTTAATTGTTGTCAATTCTTTTCTTTCATTTTTATTCTGTCAAAAAAACACTTTTGACATAATATCTATTATAATATATTGAAAACAAGACAAATTTGAGTGTATGATAGAAATCTACTGAGAATACCTACCATTATGATCTATGTTTCTGTGTACAATGAAATTTAAGCTCTTTGTAGATGAAAATATTTTTTATTTTCTCCAAAACGAGTTTGTGGTTTTATTGTTGAAAACATTAGAATTCCATAGCAGTTTCGCATGTTCCGAATTGTTCAAACCAGAAAAATAAGGTTGTCATGTTGCTAACCTCAGTATCAGATCTTCCTATATCCTCTATGTTGATTTGCTTGTTTTTGCCTAATTTTTCATGTAGTACATTTCATTTTTAATAGATTTTATTATGCTGAATTTTGTCTTCATGCTGGATGACAGAATTCTGGTAATTGGATAAATGTTCTTTTTAAATCAGGTCACAGACACTATAATTTCTGGAATTCAAGGTTTTTTTTATTGTTTTAGTTTGTAACAGCTTATTTCTCCTTACCTAATGAGTTGTACCCCACATTTTTCTGGTTTAAATTTGTTTATTTGCTTATTCTTTTCTTTCATGTTCATTCTGTCAAAAAAAAAAAACCAACACTTCTGACACAGTGTCCATTATGATATAAAAAATAAACAAACTTAAGTTTATGATTAGAATTCCACAGGATACACCTACTATTATGATCTGTATGTCTGCGTAAAGTGAAATTTAAGCTATTGGCAGATGAAAAGGATTTTGATTTTCTCCAAAACACATTTGACTGTGGTCTTCTTGCTAAAATCATTTAGAATTCTATAGCAATTTTTTAGGATATGGTTGGCTTACACCAGAAAAATACGGTTCTCTTGTTTCTAAACTCAATATCAGATCTCACTACAGTCTCTTTCTTTTTTCTAGTTTTTTTTGCTATTTTGTTTCCAGTTATTTTGTTATTTTATGTATTACATTTCAGTTTTAAATAAATTTTATTGTGTAATGTTTGTGTTCATGCTGGATGACAGAATTCTGGTCATTGGATAAGTGGTATTTTTAAATCACTACACAAGTATTTGACTTTCTGGAATTTTAGGTTTAGTTTATTGCTTTGGCTTCAAGCAACTGATTTTTTTCTTTATTAATGAGTTCTCTACATTTTAAATTTGTTTATTTGCTTATTCTTTACTTTCATACTTATTATGTCAAAAACACTTTTGATATACATTATGATATAATAAAAACAGCACAAATTGGAGTTTCATGATTAGAAATCTAAAGGGATCACTTACCATTGTGATCTATGTGTCTATGTAAAGTAAAATCTAAGTCATATGCAAACAAAAGGATTTAAATTTTCTCCAAAATGAGTTTGACAGGGGCCAGCACTGTGGAGTAGCAGGTAAAGCCACCACCTGCAGTGTCATATCCCATATGGGCACCAGTTCATATCCCAGCTACTCCACTTCTGATCCAGCTCTCTGCTGTGGCTGGGAAAGCAGTAGAAGATACTCCAAGTCATTGGGCCCTTGCACCCACACCTCTCCTTCTCTCTGTCTCTCTTGCTCTCTCTCTTTCTCTCTCTCTCTCTCTCTCGCTCTCTCTCTCTCTCTCTGCCTCTCCTTCTCTCTCTGTGTAACTCTTTCAAATAAATAAATCTTAAAAAATGAGTTTGTGGTTTTCTTTTTAAAAACATTCAAAATTCCATAGCAAATTTGCTATTTACTGGTGGCTTAAACCAAAAAAAATCTGGTTCTTTGTTGCTAACCTCAATAAGAGATCTTTCTACAGTCCCTTTGCTTGTTAAGGATTTTTTGCATATTTTAATGTATTAAATTTCATTTTAAAATAAAATTTATTATGTTGTATTTTCTCTGCATGTTTAAACTTGTTTATTTGCTTATTCTTTTCTGTCGTTTTTCTGGCAAAAAACCACACTTTTGACACAGTATCCATTATGATATAAAATAAACACAACAAATTAGAGTTTTATGATTAGAAATCTAAAGGGAACACCTACCATCATGATCTATGTGTCTGTGTGAAGTAAAATTTAAGCCATTTGTGGAAGAGAAGGATTTTAATTTCTCTAAACCTGGCTTGAATGTGGTTTCCTGGTAAAAAACATTCAGAAGTCTATAGCAATTTTGCCGGTTATGGGTGACTCAAACCAGAAAAATCTGGATCTCTTATTGCTAACCTAATATCAGATCTTCCTATAGCCTCTTTGTTTTTGTTTTTTTCATATTTTGTATTACATTTTTTTAATAAATGTTATTATTTTACATTTTGTCTTCATGCTGGAAAATGGAATTCTGGTAACTAGATAAATGGTCTTTTTAAATCAGGGCACAGGCCTTTGACTTTCTGAAATTCAAGGTTTGCTTTATGGTCTTGGCTTACAGTGATATTTATTCTGTCAAAAAACAATTCTTTTGACATAGTATCTATTATGATATAATGAAAACAACACAAATTGGAGTTTTATGATAAGAAATTTACATCAAACACCTACTATTATGATCTATGTGTCTGTGTACAGTGAATTTTTTTATTTGACAGGCAGAGTTAGATAGTGAGAGACAGAGAGACCAAGAGAAAAGTCTTCCCTCCATTGGTTCACCCCCCCCCCAATGGCTGCTACGGCTGGCACACTGCACCGATCCAAAGCCAGGAGCCAGGTGCTTCATCCTGGTCTCCCATGCAGGTGCAGGGGCCCAAGCACCTGGGCCATCCTCCACTGCCTTCCTGGGCTACAGCAGAGAACTGGACTGGAAGAGGAGCAACTGGGACTAGAACCTGGTACCCATATGGGATGCTGGCACTGCATGTGGAGGATTAACCAAGTGAGCCATGGCACCAGCCCCTGTGTACAGTGAAATTTAACCTATTGGTAGACAAAAATGATTTTGATTTTCTCCAAAACACATTTGACTGCGGTTTTCTTGCTAATAACATTCAGAATTCTATAGCAATTTTCTGGTTATTGGTGGAACAAACCAGAAAATACAGTTCTCTTGTTGCTCTCCTTAGTATCAGATATTGCTACAGTCTATTTGGGGGTTTTTTACATGTTTTTTTCATGTATTACATTACATTTTTTAATAAAATTTCTTATGTTATTTTCTGTTCATACTGAATGACAGGATTATTATGGTCATTGGATAAGTGGTCTTTTTAAATCACTGCAAAGACATTTGACTTTCTGGAATTCTATGTTTGGTTTATTGTTTGTACTTGCAGCAGCCAATTTTTATTTTGTTAATGAGCTCTTCTCCACATTTTCTATTTGTTTACTTATTTATTATTTACTTTCATTCTTATTCTTCAAAAAAATAACACTTTTGATATAGTATCCATTATGATATGATAAAAAACACAAATTGGAGTTTTATGATTAGAAATCTGAAGGGAACACCTACCATTATTTTCTCTATATCTGTGTACAGTGAAATTTCAGCCTTATGTAGACAAAAGGATTTTGGTTTTCTCTAAAATGAGTTTGACTGCAGTTTTCTTGTTAAAAACATTTGGAATTTTATAGCAATTTTTCAGGTTATTATGGCTCCAACCAGAAAATTCTGGTTCCTTTGTTGCCAACCTCAATATCATATCTTCCTACAGTCTGTTTGTTTGGGTTTATATATTTTTTCATGTATTAAATTTCTTTTTGGATACATTTTGTTATGTTAAATTTTGTCTTATGCTGAGTAACAGAATTCATTTATTTGGATAAATGGTCTTTTAAAATCAGGACACAGGGCTTTGACATTCTGAAATTCAGGGTTTGTTTTATTGTTTTGGCTTACAGCCTCCCATTTTTCTTTTATTACTGAGCACTTTCTCACATTTTCCCGGTTTTAAATTTGTTTATTAGCTTATTCTTCTGTTTCTTTTTTTATTCTGTTAAAAAAAAACACAACAGTTTTGGCATAGTATCCATTATGATATAAAAAACACAACAAATTAGAGTTTTATGATTAGAAATCTACAGGGAACACCAACAATTATGACCTATGTGTCTGTTTACAATGAAATTTAAGCCATTTGTACAAGAAAAGGATTTCAGTTTTCTCCCAAACTAGTTTGAATGCAGTTTTCTTGTCAATGAAGTTTCTTTTGCTGCTTATGGTTGGCTCCAACCAGAAAAGTATGGTTCTCTTGTTGCTAACCTCAATATCAATACTTCCTACAACCTCTTTGTTTGGTTTTTTTTTTTTTGCATATTTTTCATTCATTACATTTCTTTTTTGAATAAATTTTATTATGTTGCATTTTGTCTTTATGCTAGATAACAGAATTCTGATAATTGGATAAATAGTCTTTTTATATCACTGCATGGGCCTTTGACTTTCTGGAATTCATGGTCTGTTTTATTGTTTTTGATTACATTAGCCCATTTTTCCTTTATTAATGAGCTTGTCCCCACATTTTCCTGGTTTTAAATTTGTTTATTGGATTTTCTTTTATGTCTTTTGTGATTCTGTCAAAAAAACACTTTTTACATAGTATCCATTATGATATAAAAACACAAAAAACTGGAGTGTTTTTTTTTTTTTTGGACAGGCAGAGTGGATAGTGAGGGAGAGAGATAGAGAGAAAGGTCTTCCCTTTTGCCATTGGTTCACCCTCAATGGCCGCTGCGGCCGGCACATCATGCTGATCCGAAGCCAGGAGCCAGGTGCTTCTCCTGGTCTCCCATGCGGGTGCAGGGCCCAAGGACTTGGGCCATCCTCCACTGCCTTCCCGGGCCATAGCAGAGAGCTGGCCTGGAAGAGGGGCAACCGGGATAGAATCCGGCGCCCCAACCGGGACTAGAGCCCAGTGTGCCGGTGCCGCAAGGCAGAGGATTAGCCTGTTAAGCCATGGCACTGGCCTAAACTGGAGTTTTTATGATTAGAAATTTATACAGAACCTTTATGTTCTGTGAGTCTGTGTACAGTGAAATTTGATCCACTTGTGGAAGAAAATTATTTCAGTTTTCTTCAAAACTAGTTTGAATACAGTTTGCTTATTAAAAACATTTGTAAATTTATAGCAATTTTGCGGGTTATGGATGGCTCAAGCCAGAAAAATCCAGGTCTCTTGTTGCTAACCTCAATATCAGTTCCTCTTACAGCCTCTTTGTTTGTTTGAGTTATTTTGCATATTTGTCATGTGCTACATTTTTAATTAATTTTATTATGCTACGCTTGCCTTCATGATGGATAACGGAATTCTAGTATTTGGATATATGGTCATTTTAGATCAGGGCACAGGTCTTTGACTTTCTGTAATTCCAGCTTTGTTTTATTGTTTAGGCTTGAAGCAGTGCATTTCTTTGTTTTATTGTTTAGGCTTGGAGTAGTAAATTTCCTTTGTTAAAAAGCTCTTCTCCACAGTTTTCCTGGTTTTTAATTTATTTATTTGCTTATTTTCATTCATTTTTATTATCTCAAATAAACAACACTTTTGACATAGCATCCATTATGACATAAAAAACAACAAATTAGAGTTTTATGATTAGAAATTTATAGGGGACACCTACCATTATCATCTATTTTTCTGTGTAGAGTGAAATTTAAGCTATTTGTATACAAAAATGGTTTTGCATGTCTCCAAATCTAGTTTCACTGTGTTTTTCTTGTTAAAAAAATTTTAAATTCAATAGCAATTTTGCTAGTTATGGGTGGCTCAAACCAGAAAAATCCAGTTCTCTTGTTGCTATCCTCAATATCAGATCTTCCTACAACCTCTTTTTTTTTCATTTTTTAATTTTTTCATGTATTACATTTCTTTTTTGATTGAATTTTCTTATGTTTCATTTTATCTTCTTGCTGGATATTAGAATTCTGATAAATGGATACACAGACTCTTTAAATCAGAACACAGGCATTACAATTTCTGGAATTCAAGGTGTATTTTATTTTGTTGGTTTGCAATAGTGATTTCTCCATAATTAATGTGCTCTTCACATATTTTTTCTGGTTTTAAATTTGGTTATTTCCTTTCATTTATGTTTTGTTAATAAAAACAAATTATTACATAATATCCATTGTGATATAATAAAATTGGAGTTTTATGATTAGATACCTACAGGTAACATCTACTATTATGATCTATGTGTCTGTGTACAGTGATATTAAAGCTATTTTTAGATGAAAAGGTTTTTTATTTTCTCCAAAACGAGTTTGACTGAGGTCATCTTCTTAAAAATGTTGTTAATCTATAGCAATGTTCCTCATTATGGGTTTCTTAAAACAGAAAATCCAGATCTCTTGTTGCTAATCTCAATAGCAGATCTTCCTATAGTCTCTTTTTTTGGCATATTTTTTCATGTATTACTTTTTTTAATAAATTTGATTTTGTTACATTTGTCTTCATGCTGGATAATGGAATTCTGGCACATGTATAAAAGGTCTTTTTACATCAGGGCACAGGCCTTTTACTTTCTGGAATTCAAGGTGTTTTATTGTTTTGGCTTGCAACAGCTGGTTTTTCCTTTGTTAGTGAGCTCTTCCCTACATTTTTTCCTGGTTTTAAATTTATTTGCATATTCTTTTTGTCAGCTTTCCCACCACCAACGACTGGCCAGGATGCTGACAGAGGGTTCACAGAGGAGACTGAGAAGAATCAGGTTAAATGCTCTTTATTATTACACTGGCACTAGGAGGGAAGGCCACTCAGCTGGCTCCTGTGGGCACTAGGATCTATAGATCAGGAGCTTCTCCCCATGGGCACTAGGCTCTATGGACTGGGGAGGAAGGCTGAGTAGCACTCCGAATTACAAGAGTTTGAGGGTCTTCTTATATACCCTTGGTTAGGGTTAGCCCCGCCTATGTTCCCTCCCTTTGAGCCCCGTAGTCATGGCAGCAGCGGTTATAACGGTTTGCGGTTAGGCCATTTCCTCTTGCAAGCTTTGCTACAGTGGAGTTTCTTTCCATGATAAATGATGAGTTTCATTTCTTCACGAGTGGATCCCTAATACTTTTATTAACTTTTTATTCTGTCAAAAAACAACACTGTAGACATAGTATCCTTTATGATATTAAGAAAACAATGAATTAGATTTTATTATTAGAAATCTACCAGGAACACTTTCTGTTATGATCTATGTGACTGTGTACAGTGAAATTTAAGCCCTTTGTAGAAAAGGATTTTAATTTCACTAAAACTAGTTTGACTGCTGTTTTCTTGTTAAAAAAGTTTGTAATTATGTAGTAATTTTGCTCGCTGTGGGTGTCTACAATCAGAAAAATCCAGATCTCTTATTTATAACCTCAATATACATCTTCCTACAGCATCTTTGTTTGTTTTGCTTTTTTGCATAATGTATTAAATTATTTTTTGAATAAATTTTATTATGCTATATTTTGTCTTCATGCTGGATAATGGAATTCTGGTAATTGTATAAATGATCTTTTTAAATCAAGGCACAGGTATTGTAAGGGTCACAGAACGTCTACCGCCAAGAGACACTCTCATGCAATCAGCAAAGGGTTTATTTTCTCCAGCATGCTGGGGCTGTCTGAACACTCAGGAACAGAGCAGCCCCGAGTGAAAGAAGGCTAGGGTTTTTATACAGTGCAACAAACAAATGGGGGGGTGAGTTTATACAAAGATCGCTAAGTTACAGGAACTTATTGTAGCTCTTTCTGGACTTCTGCAAGCGTTATCGCATGAGACAGTTACACAAAGCAGTTTTACAAGGCCATTTCTCAAGTGGATGGGGACAGTATCACAGGCAAGTGGGGACACATGTTTCAACAGAGATAATTCGGTTCCTTATCACCGTGGCTACACTTGGATTTTTGCAGTTTCAGTTTTATGGCTTTACTTTTAAGCTTTTAACCCTTCAGTATTACTTTCTGGGATTCAAGTTTTGTTTTATTTTGGTTTGTAGCTGCCCATTTTTCTTTTGTTAATGAGCTCTTCCTCACATTTTTCAGGTTTCAAAATTATTTAACTGTTTATTATTTTTTTTTTGTTATTCTGTCAAAAACAACACTTTGGACATAGTATCCATTATTATATAAAAATACAACAAATTAAATTTTTATGATTAGAAATCTACAGGGAACACCGACCATTATGATCTAGGTATCTGGGTACAATAAAATTTAAACCATTTGTAGGAGAAAAGGATATTGATTTTCTCCAAAATGGGTTTGACTGTGGATTCATTAAAGATGTTTGGTGTTTGATAGCAATTTTGCTAGTTGTGAGTGGCTCAAACTAGAAAATTCAGTTCTCTTGTTGATAACCTCAATATCAAATCTTCTTACAGCCTCTTTGTTTGGGGTTTTTTGCCTATCTTTTCATTTTAACATTTCTTTTTTTAATTAATTTTATTATGTTACTCTTGCCTTCAAACTTGTTAATAGAATTCTTGTATTTGCATAATGGTCTTTTTAAATCAGGGCACAGGCATTACAATTTCTAGAATTCAATGTTTGTTATATTGTTTGGGCTTGTACCAGCCCATTTTTTATGTTAATGAGACCTTCTCTACATTTTTCCAGGTTTCAAATTTATTGTTTATGTTTTTCTTTCATTTATATTCTGTCAAAAAACAACTCTTTTGACCTAGTGTCCATCATAATTAATAAAAACACATGAATTAAAGTTTTATGATTAGATATCTGCAGGGAACATCTAGCATTATGATCTATGTGTCTGTGTACAATTAAATTTAAGCTATTTGTAGATGAAAAGTATTTTGATTTTCTCCAAATCAAATTTTAGTGTAGCATTCTTGTTAAAAACATTCATAATTCTATAGCAACTGTGCTAATTATGGGTAACTGCAATGAGTAAAATTTGGTTCTCTTGTTGCTATCATAAGTATCAGATCTTCCTAAAGCCTCTTTGCTTGTTATGGTATTATTTCATATTTCTTCATATACTACATTGTATTTTGAATAAATTTCAATATGTTACATTTTGTCTTCATACTGGATAATGGAATTGTAGTAATTGGATAAATGGTCTTTTTAAATCAGGGCACAGGCATTTTATCTTCTGGAATAATAGGTGTTTTTTTTTTTAATTTTGGCTACTAATATCCAATTTTTCCTTTGTTTATGAGCTACACTCCACATATTTTCTGACTTTAAATAATTTATTTGTTTATCTATTTGATTAATTATTTATTCTGTCATAAACAACATATTTCACATAGTATTCCTTATGATACAAGAAAAACAAAACAAATTATAGTTTTGTAGTTAAACACCTACCTTTATGATCTATGTGTCTGGGAATAGTGAAATTTAAGCCTTTTTATACCAGAAGATTGTTAAGTTTATCCAAAATGAATTTGACTGTGATATCTTGTTTAAATCCTTCAGAATGCTAAAGCAACTCGGCCAGTTTTGGGTGGCACAAACAAGAAAAATCCAATTCTCTTGTTCTAAAGCTCCTTATCAGATCTAGCTTAGCTTCTTTTCTGGTTACTATTTTTTTAAAATTTTTCATGTATTTTTTCATAAATTACATTCCATTTTGGTTTATAAATTTTATTATGTTGCATTTTGGCTTCATGCCACATAAAGGAATTCTGGTAATTGGATAGATGATTTTTTTTAATCAGTGCACACAGCATTTTACCTTCCTGAATTCTTGGTTTGATTATTGTTTTGGCTTCCAACAAATGATTTTTCCTCTGTTTATAGGCTATTCCCAAACACAACAAATTGGAGTTTTATCATTAGAAAACTATAGAGAACAACTACCCCTATGAACTGTATGTATGGGAAAACTGAAATTTAAGCCTTTTTTAGAAAAGAAGAATTTTAAGTGTCTCCAAAATGAGTTTGACTATGGTTTCCTTATGAAAATCATTTGGAATGCTAAAGCAACTTGGCTGGTTTTTGGAGGCACAAAATGGAAAATCCAGTTCTCCTGTTCCAAAGCTCCAAATTAGATCTGGCTACAGCCCCTTGGGTTTTTTTTAATTTTTGTATTTTTTTCATGTATTACATTCCATTTTGGTTTATAAATTTTATTATATTTTATTTTGGCTTCATTGCAGATAATGAAATTGTGGTAATATGATAAATGGTCTTTTTAATCAGGGCATTGGTATTTTACCTTCTGGAATTCTAGGTTTGTTTTATTGTTTTGGCTTCCAGCAGCTGATATTTCCTTGTTTATGTGCTGTTCCCCAAATTTATTCTGGTTTTAAATGTATTTATCTCTTTATTAATTTGTTTATTTATTTATTCTGTCAAAAAGAACAACACATTTGACCTAGTATCCCTTATGATACAAAAAACACAACAAATTTGAGTTTTATGATTATAAAACTACAGGGAACGAATACCCTTATGATCTATGTGTCTAGGCAATGAGAAATTTAAGCTTTTTGTAAAAACAGAGGATTTTAAGTTTCTCCAAAAAGAGCTTGACTGCAGGTTTCTTGTGAAAAGTATTTGGAATACTAAAGTAACTCGGCCAGTTTTGGGTGGCAAAAAAACAGAAAAATGTCATCTTGTTCTAAAGCTCCATATCGGGTCTATCTAAAGCCTCTCAGTTTGTTGGGGATTTTTTTTTGTATTTTTCCATGTATTACCTTCCATTTTGCTCTATAAATTTTATTATGTTACATGTTGGCTTCAAGCTGGATAATGAAATTCTGGTAATTGGTAAATGATTTTTTATTAATCAGGGCACAGATTTCTTCCATTGTTTTGGCTTCTAGAAGCTCTTTCTTCCTTTGATTATGGGTTGTTTCCGCATTATTTTTAGTTTAAAATTTTTTATTTGACTATTCATTGGTTCATTTATTCCTTCAAAACAGCAACACATTTGACATAGTATCATTTATATTAAAAAAGATTTGAGTTTTATGTTTAGAAAACTATAGGGAATACATGCCATCATGATCTTTGTGTCTGGGAACAGTGAAATTTAAGCCCTTTGTAGAAGAGAAGAATTTTAAGTTTCTCCAAAAATGAGTTTGACTACAATTTCTTGATTGAAATCATGTGGAAATCTAAAGCAACTCAGCCAGTTTTAGGTAGCACAAACAGGAAAAATATGGTTTTCTTGTTCTAAAACTCCATATCAAATCTAACTACAGCCTCTGTGTTTTTTATTTGTATTTTTCAAGTATTACATTCCATTTTGGTTTATAAATTTTATTATGTTACATTTTGGCTTCATCTCTAATAATGGAATTCTGTTAATTGGATTAGTTTTATTTTTTATCAGGGCTTGAGCATTTTCTTCTGGATTCCAAGGATTGTTTTATTGTTTGGTCTTCCAGCAGCCACGTTTTCCTTTTATTTGTGGGCTATTCACATCTATTTTGAATTCAAATTTCTTTATTTATTTATTTATTTATTTATTCTATCAAAAACAACACATTTGACATCGTATCACTTATGATACAAAAATAACAAATTGGAGTTTTATCATTAAAAACTACAGGGAGGGGGCAAGTGTGGCATAGTGGGCAAAGCTGCTGCCACCTGCAATGCCAGCATCCCATATGGGTGTCAGTTCAAGTCCTGGTTGCTCCAATTCCTATCCAGCTCTTGCAATGGCATGGGAAAGTAGTAGAAGTTAGCCCAAGTCCTTAGGCCCCTGCACACATATGACAGACAAGGCTCCTGGCTCCTGGCTTTGGATTGGCACAGCTCTAGTCATTGAGGCCAACTTGGAAGACCTCTTGACCCCTCTCTGTCTGTCTGTCTCTCTCTCTCTCTCTGTTCCTCTCCTTATCTCTTTGTGTAACTCTGACATTCAAATGAATAAATAAAATCTTAAAAAAAAAAAAAACTCCAGGGAACATCTACCCTTCTGATCTATGTGTCTGGGCAATGAGGAATTTAAGCAATTTGTAGAGGAAAAAGATTTTAAGTTTCTCCAAAATGAGCTTGACTGCAGCTTTCTTCTGAAAGGCATTCAGAATCCTAAAGCAACTTAGACAGTTTGGGATGTCACAAACCAGAAAGGTCCAGTTCTGTTGTTTCAAAGCTCCATGTAAGATCTAACTATAGGCACTTTCTTTTTTTTTTTAATTAAACTTTTCTTTAATGAATATAAATTTCCAAAGTACAACTTATGGGTTACAATGGCTTCCCCCTCCCAAAACTTCCATCCCACCCACAACCCTCCCCTTTCCCGCTCCCTCTCCCCTTCCAATCACATCATGATTCATTTTCAATTCTCTTTATATACAGAAGATCAGTTTAGTATATATTAGGTAAAGATTTCAACAGTTTGCCCCCATATAGCAACACAAAGTGAAAAAAAATACTGTTGGAGTACTAGTTATAGCATTAAATAAGAGTGTACAGCACAATAAAGACAGAGATCTTACATAATATATTTTTTAAAACAATTAATTAATTTTCTATGCCATTTCCAATTTAACACCAGGTTTTTCCTTTTTTCATTTCCAATTATCTTAATATACAGAAGATCGATTCAGTATATAGTTAGTAAAGATCTCATCAGTTTGTACCCACGCAGAAACACAAAGTGTAAAAATACTGTTTCAGTACTAGTTATAGCATCACTGCACATTAGACAACACATTAAGGACAGATCCCACATGGGATGTAAGTACACAGTGACTCCTGTTGCTGACTTAACAATTTGGCACTCTTGTTTATGGAGTCAGTAATCTCCCTAGGCTCTAGTCATGAGTTGCCAGGGCTATGGAAGTCTTTAGAGTTCACTGACTTTGATCTTATTCCGATAGGGTCATAGTCAACTGAAAGTTCTCTCCTCCCTTCAGAGAAAGGTACCTCCTTCTTTGATGGCCCTGTTCTTCCCACTGGCATCTCACTCACAGAGATCTTTCACTTAGGTCTTCTTCTTTTTTTCTTTTCCATGGTATCTTGGCTTTCCATGCCTACAATACTCTCATGGGCTCTTCAGCCAGATCCAAATGCCTTAAGGGCTGATTCTGAGGCCAGAGTGTTGTTTAGGACGTCTGCCATTCTGTGAGTCTGCTGTGTATCCCACTTCCCATGTTGGATCTTTCTCTCCCTTTTTGATTCTATCAGTTAGTATTAGCAGACACTTGTCTTCTTTGTGTGATCCTTTTGACTATTAGACCTATCAGAGCCATTGGTTGTGAACTGAAATTGATCACTTGGACTAGTGAGATGGCATTGGTACATGCCACCTTGATGGGATTGTATTGGAATCCCCTGGCACATTTCTAACTCCACCATTTGGGGCAAGTCAGATTGTGCATGTCCCAAATTGTACATATCCTCCTTCTATTTATCCACTCTGAAATTTAACAGGGATCACTTTTCAGTTGAAATTTAAACACCTAAGAGTAATTGTGTGTTAATTACAGAGTTCAACCACTAGTACTAGAACAACAACAACAACAACAACAACAAATACTAAAAAAAATAAAGTATTACATTGTACATCTAGAGTCAGGACAAGAGCTGATCAGTTCATTCTTTCTTAAAGTGTCCATTTCACTTCAACAGGTTTCCCCTTTGGTGCTCAGATGTCACCGATCAGGGAAAACAAATGATATCTGTCTCTTTGGGACTGGCTTAATTCACTCAGCATGATGTTTTCCAGATTCCTCCATCTTGTTGCAAATGACTGGGTTTCATTGTTCCTTACTGCTGTATAGTATTCTATGGAGTACATGTCCCATAATTTCTTTATCCAGTCTACTGTTGATGGGCATTTGGGTTGGTTCCAGGTCTTAGCAATTGTGGATTGAGCTGCAAAAAACATCAAAATTAATTTCATTTGGGTAAATTCCAAGGAGTGGGATGGCTGGGTTGTATGGTAGGGTTATGTTCAGGTTTCTAAGGAATCTCCAGACAGACTTCCATAGTGGCTTAACCAGTTTGCATTCCCACCAACAGTGGATTAGTGTCCCTTTTTCCCCACATCCTCTCCAGCATCTGTTGTTGGTAGATTTCTGAATGTGAGCTATTCTCACCGGGGTGAGATGGAACCTCATTGTGGTTTTGATTTGCATTTCTCTGATTGCTAGTGATCTTGAACATTTTTTCATGTGTCTGTTGGCCATTTGGATTTCCTCTTTCGAAAAATGTCTATTGAGGTCCTTGGCCCATCTCTTAAGTGGGTTGTTTGTACTGTTGTTGTGGAGTTTCTTGATTTCTTTGTAGATTCTGGTTATCAATCCTTTATCTGTAGTATAGTTTGCGAATATTTTTTCCCATTCTGTTGGTTGCCTCTTCACTTTCCTGACTGTTTCTTTTGAAGTACAGAAACTTCTCAATTTGATGCAATCCCAAATGTTAATTTTGGTTTTGACTGCCTGTGCTGTTGGAGTATTTTCCAGGAAGTCTTTGCCTGTGCCTATATCTTGCAGGGTTTCTCCAATGCTCTCTAATAATTTGATGGTTTCGGGTCATAGATTTAAGTCTTTAATCCATGTTGAGTGAATTTTTGTGTAAGGTGATAGGTATGGGTCTTGCTTCAAGCTTCTGCACGTGGAAATCCAATTTTCCCAGCACCATTTATTGAATAGACTGTCCTTATTCCAGGGATTAGATTTGGATCTTTGGTCAAATATAAGTTGGCTGTAGATGTTTGGATTGATTTCTGGTGTTTCTATTCTGTTCCATTGGTCTATCCATCTGTTTCTGTACCAGTACCATGCTGTTTTGATAACAACTGCCCTGTAGTATGTCCTAAAATCAGGTATTGTGATTCCTCCGGCTTTGTTTTTGTTGTACAGGATTGCTTTGGCTATTCGAGGTCTTCTGTGTCTCCATATGAATTTCAGCATCATTTTTTCTAGATCTGAGAAGAAGGTCTTCGGGATCTTGATTGGTATTGCATTGAATGTATAAATTGCTTTTGGGAGGATAGACATTTTGAAGATATTGATTCTTCCAATCCATGAGCATGGAAGATTTCTCCATTTTTTGGTATCCTCTTCTATTTCTTTCTGTAAGGTTTTGTAGTTTTCATCGTAGATATCTTTAACGTCTTGGTTAAGTTTATTCCAAGGTATTTGATTGTTTTTGTAGCTATTGTGAATGGGATTGATTTTAGAAGTTCTTCCTCAGCCGTGGCATTGCCTGTGTATACAAAGGCTGTTGATTTTTGTGGATTGATTTTATATCCTGCTACTTTGCCAAACTCTTCGATGAGTTCCAGCAGTCTCTTAGTAGAGTTTTTTGGGTCCACTAAATAAAGAATCATATCATCTGCAAAGAGGGATAGTTTGAGTTCATCCTTCCCGATTTGTATCCCTTTAATTTCTTTTTCTTGCCTAATAGCTCTGGCCAAAACTTCCAGAACTATATTGAATAGCAGTGGTGAGAGAGGGCATCCCTGTCTGGTACCAGATTTCAGTGGAAATGCTTCCAACTTTTCCCCATTCAATAGGATGTTGGCCGTGGGTTTTTCATATATTGCTTTGATTGTATTAAGGAATGTTCCTTCCATACCCAGTTTGCTTAGAGTTTTCATCATGAAAGAGTGTTGTATTTTATCAAATGCTTTCTCTGCGTCTATTGAGAGAATCATATGGTTTTTCTTCTGCAGTCTGTTAATGTAGTGTATTACGTTGATTGTTTTGCGAATGTTGAACCATCCCTGCATACCGGGGATGAATCCCACTTGGTCTGGGTGGATGATCTTTCTGATGCGTTGTTGCATTCTATTGGCCAGAATTTTGTTGAGTATTTTTGCATCTATGTTCATCAGGGATATTGGTCTGTAATTCTCTTTCAATGTTGCGTCTCTTTCAGGCTTAGGAATTAAGGTGATGGTGGCTTCATAGAAAGAATTTGGGAGGATTCCCTCTTTTTCGATTGCTCTGAATAGTTTGAGGAGAATTGGAGTTAGTTCTTCTCTAAATGTATGGTAGAACTCAGCAGTGAATCCATCTGGCCCTGGGCTTTTCTTTGTTGGGAGGGCCTTTTTTACTGTTTCAATTTCTGTGTCAGTTATTGGTCTGTTTAGGTTTTCTATGTCTTCCTGGCTCAATTTAGGGAGGTTGTATGTGTCCAAGTATCTGTCCATTTCTGATAGATTTCCCTGTTTGCTGGCATACAAGTCCTTGTAGTAATTTCTGATGATTCTTTTTATTTCTGTGGCGTCTGTTGTTACGTTTCCCATTTCATCTCTGATCCTATTGATTTGGGTCTTTTCTCTTCTTTTTTTAGTTAGTTGGGCCAATGGGGTGTCAATTTTGTTTATTTTTTCAAAAAACCAGCTCCTCGTTTGGCTGATTTTTTGTAATGTTTTTTTGGATTCAATCCTGTTGATTTCTTCTCTGATTTTAATTATTTCTCTTCTCCTACTGGGTTTGGGTTTGGTTTGCTGCAGATTTTCTAGATCCTTGAGATGACTTGAAAGCTCATCTATTTGGTGCCTTTCCAATTTCTTGATGTAGGCACCTATTGATATAAACTTTCCTCTTAACACTGCTTTTGCTGTATCCCATAGGTTTTGGTATGTTGTGCTGTTATCCTCATTTACTTCCAGAAAATTTTTGATTTCTCTTTTAATTTCTTCTATGACCCGTTGTTCATTCAGGAGCATGTTGTTCAATCTCCATGTGTTTACACGTGCTCTAGGGATTCCTGAGTTGCCAATTTCCAATTTCATTCCTTTGTGGTCTGAGAAGCTGCATGGTATGATTCTAATTCTTTTGAATTTGCTGAGACTTGCTTTATGGCCTAGTATGTGGTCAATCCTAGAGAGGGTTCCATGTACTGCTGAGAAGAATGTGAAGTCCTTAGATGTAGGATGAAATGTTCTGTAGATGTCTGTTAGATCCATTTGGGCTATAGTGTCATTTAAATCTACTGTCTCCTTGTTGATCTTCTGTCCTGTTGATCTGTCTATCTCTGAGAGTGGAGTATTGAAGTCCCCCAGTACTATTGTATTGGGGTCTAAGTCTCCCTTTAAGTCCCTTAACAAGTCTTTTAAATAAGCTGGTGCCCTGTAATTAGGTGCATATACGTTGATAATCGTTATATCTTCCTGTTGAATGGATCCCTTAATCATTATATAGTGCCCCTCTTTGTCTCTCCTAACAGTTTTTGTGGTAAAGTTTATGTTGTCCGATATTAAGATGGTTACGCCCGCTCTCTTTTCATTTCTGTTGGCGTGGTATATCTTTGTCAGCCTTTCACTCTCAGCTTGTATGGATCATTGTTGGATAGATGGGTTTCTTGTAAGCAGCAAAAGGATGGGTTTTGTTCCTTAACCCAATCAGCCAATCGGTGTCTTTTAACTGGACAGTTCAAGCCATTAACATTCAATGTGACTATTGAGAAGGAGTAACTTTGCCCTGCCATTTGCCAAAGATATTTTCTAATATGTGCTTTGAGATTCCTGTGATCTTTTGCTCTGAGGTTTCCTTCCTTTACCTTCTTTCATATTGGTGACCGTGTTTCTGTGTTTCTGTATGTAACACATCTTTAAGCATCTTTTGCAGGGCTGGACGAGTGGCGACAAATTCTTTCAATTTCTGTTTGCTGTGAAAGGTCTTAATTTCACCTTCATTCACAAATGAGAGCTTTGCAGGATATAATGTTCTGGGCTGGCAGTTTTTCTCTCTTAGTACCTGGGCTATATCTCGCCATTCTCTCCTGGCTTGTAGGGTTTCTGATGAGAAATCAGCTGTGAGTCTAATTGGAGATCCTCTGAGAGTAATCTGGCGTTTCTCTCTTGCACATTTTAGGATCTTTTCTTTGTGTTTCACTGTGGTGAGTTTGATTACGACGTGTCGTGGTGAGGATCTCTTTTGGTCATGTTTATTAGGGGTTCTCTGAGCTTCTTGTACTAGGATGTCTCTGTCCTTCTCCAAACTTGGGAAATTTTCTGCTAGTATCTCACTAAAAAGGCCTTCTAATCCTTTCTCCCTTTCCATGCCTTCAGGAACTCCTAGAACCCGAATGTTGGGTTTTTTAATAGTATCCTGTAGATTCCTGACAGTATTTTTTAGATTTCTGATTTCTTCTTCTTTTCTTTGATTTGACTGTTTCCTTTCCTGTTCTCTATCTTCTAGTTCTGATATTCTCTCTTCTGCTTCATCCATTCTGTTTTTAAGGCTCTCTAATGTGTTTGCCATTTGATCTATTGAGTTCTTCATTTCATTGAGGTTTTTTTTCATTATCGCAGTTTCCTGTTCCACTAGTTGTTTCATTTCATTTTGATTCCTCCTTAATATTTCATTTTCACGGGAGATATTTTCTATCTTGTCCATTAAGGATTTCTGTAGTTCAAGAATTTGTTTTTGAGAACTTCTTAATGTTCTTATGAATTTTTTGAAATCTGCTTCTTGCATTTGCTCTATCTCTTCATCTTCATAATCTTGCATTGGCGTGTCTTGTTCACTTGGGGGCGTCATAGTGCCTTCCTTGTTCTTGGTACCCCCGCTTCTATGTTTCTTGCTTGGCATGTTAGAGATAATTTGTGGTGTTTTTGTTGTTGTTTTTTTTTTCTCTCGTTGTACTATGCCTCTAATTGAGCTGTCTGTTTTGTTGGAGCCTTAGGGGCTGTGATGGGTGTGGCAAGAGAGCTATGCTTGTTTCTTGAGGTTTAAGGGCTGTGTAAAGAGCAACTCTCCCAGATTATTTGCTCCTTGCTGGGACGCTCTCTCTCTCTCTCTCTCTCTTTTTTTTTTTTTTTTGACTCAGTTGGGAGTGGAGTTGAGGGTAGTTGAAATCTAGCCTCTGTGAGTATTCGTTTGATCTACCCCTGGGACCATACACAGAGTTTATGCAGCCCTCAATGTGTTCTCCAGTTTCGCTAAAGATACTGAGTTTGGCTGAGCTTTACATATTTAAAATCGCGGTGTCTTTGTTTTGCTTGGTGAGTGAAGGGAGAGGCCTCTGTTCCCCCTCCCCCCAATGTCTCGGACTTCTCAGGTCTTTGTCTTTCTTACCCTCCTCCGTTCCCGCGCTGGCGAGATTCTGTGGCTCTGGCTGGCCGCTCGGCTCGTCTCGGTTGGTTTTCCACGCGGTGGGTTCCCTGTAAGTCCTCTGTGTCTCCTCCACAAGGTCCGGAAGCAATTCCTCTGCAGTTTTTTTCTTGAGTCTTTTCCTGAGGCTACAGTAATTCCACTTTTATGAAAGTTTATTTTCCCAAACTAAGGCACACGTCCTCACTATCCGCCATCTTGGCTCCACCCCCCGGATTCCCTCTTTTTCGATTGCTCTGAATAGTTGGAGAAGAATTGGAGTTAGTTCTTCTCTAAATGTCTGGTAGAACTCAGCAGTGAATCCATCTGGCCCTGGGCTTTTCTTTGTTGGGAGGGCCTTTATTACTGTTTCAATTTCTGTGTCAGTTATGGGTCTGTTTAGGTTTTCTATGTCTTGCTGGCTCAATTTAGGTTGGTTGTATGTGTCCAAGAATCTGTCCATTTCTGATAGATTTCCCTGTTTGCTGGCATACAAGTCCTTGTAGTAATTTCTGATGATTCTTTTTATTTCTGTGGCGTCTGTTGTTACGTTTCCCTTTTCATCTCTGATCTTATTGATTTGGGTCTTTTCTCTTCTTTTTTTTAGTTAGTTGGGCCAATGGGGTGTCAATTTTGTTTATTTTTTCAAAAAACCAGCTCCTCGTTTGGCTGATTTTTTGTAATGTTTTTTTGGATTCAATCCTGTTGATTTCTTCTTTGATTTTAATTATTTCTCTTCTCCTACTGGGTTTGGGTTTGGTTTGCTGCAGATTTTCTAGATCCTTGAGATGACTTGAAAGCTCATCTATTTGGTGCCTTTCCAATTTCTTGATGTAGGCACCTATTGATATAAACTTTCCTCTTAACACTGCTTTTGCTGTATCCCATAGGTTTTGATATGTTGTGCTGTTATCCTCATTTACTTCCAGAAAACTTTTGATTTCTCTTTTAATTTCTTCTAGGACCCATTGTTCATTCAGGAGCTGTTGTTCAATCTCCATGTGTTTGCACGTGCTCTGGGGATTCCCGAGTTGCTAATTTCCAACTTCATTCCTTTATGGTCTGAGAAGCTGCATGGTATGATTCTAATTCTCTTGAATTTCCTGAGACTTTCTTTATGGCCTCGAATGTGGTCAATCCCTGAGAAAGTTCCATGTACTGCTGAGAAGAATGTGAAGTCCTTAGATGTAGGATGAAATGTTCTGTAGATGTCTGTTAGATCCATTTGGGCTATAGTGTCATTTAAATCTACTGTCTCCTTGTTGATCTTCTGTCCTGTTGATCTGTCTAGCTCTGAGAGTGGAGTATTGAAGTCCCCCAGTACTATTGTATTGGGGTCTAAGTCTCCCTTTAAGTCCCTTAACAAGTCTTTAAAATAAACTGGTGCCCTGTAATTAGGTGCATATACATTGATAATCGTTATATCTTCCTGTTGAATGGATCCCTTAATCATTAAATAGTGCCCCTCTTTGTCTCTCCTAACAGCTTTTGTGGTAAAGTTTATGTTGTCCGATATTAAGATGGCTACGCCCGCTCTCTTTTCATTTCTGTTGGCATGGTATATATTTTTCCAGCCTTTCACTTTCAGCCTGTATGCATCATTGTTGGAAAGATGAGTTTCTTGTAAGCAGCAAAAAGATGGGTTTTGTTCCTTAACCCAATCAGCCAATCGGTGTCTTTTAACTGGACAGTTCAAGCCATTAACATTCAATGTGACTATTGAGAAGGAGTAACTTTGCCCTGCCATTTGCCAAAGATATTTTCTAATATGTGCTTTGAGATTCCTGTGATCTTTTGCTGTGAGGTTTCCTTCCTTTACCTTCTTCATATTGGTGACAGTGCTTCTGTGTTTCTGTATGTAACACATTTTTAAGCATCTTCTGCAGGGCTGGACGAGTGGCGACAAATTCTTTCAATTTCTGTTTGCTGTGAAAGGTCTTTATTTCACCTTCATTCATAAATGAGAGCTTTGCAGGATATAATGTTCTGGGCTGGCAGTTTTTCTCTCTTAGTACCTGGGCTATATCTCGCCATTCTCTCCTAGCTTGTGGGTTTCTGAAGAGAAGTCAGCTGTGAGTCTAATTGGAGATCCTCTGAGAGTAATCTGGCGTTTCTCTCTTACACATTTTAGGTTCTTATCTTTGTGTTTCACTGTGGTGAGTTTGATTACGACGTGTCGTGGTGAGGATCTCTTTTGGTCATGTTTATTAGGGGTTCTATGAGCTTCCTGTTCTAGGATGTCTCTGTCCTTCTCCAAACCTGGGAAATTTTCTGCTAGTATCTCACTAAAAAGGCCTTCTAATCCTTTCTCCTTCTCCATGCCTTCAGGAACTCCTAGACCTGAATGTTGGGTTTTTTAATAGTATCCTGTAGATTCCTGACAGTATTTTTTAGATTTCTGATTTCTTCTTCTTTTCTTTGATTTGCCTGTTTCCTTTCCTGTTCTCTGTCTTCTAATTCCGATATTCTCTCTTCTGCTTCACCCATTCTGTTTTTAAGGCTTTCTAATGCGTTTGTCACTTGATCTATTGAGTTCTTCATTTCATTATGGTTTCTTGTCACTATCACAGTTTCATGTTCTACTAGTTGTTTCATTTCATTTTGATTCCTCCTTAATATTTCATTTTCACGAGAGAGATTTTCTATCTTGTCCATTAAGGATTTCTGTAGTTCAAGAATTTGTTTTTGAGAACTTCTTAATGTTCTTATCAATTTTTTGAGATCTGCTTCTTGCATTTCCTTTATCTCTTCATCTTCATCATCTTGGATTGGGGTGTCTTGTTCATTTGGGGGCATCATAGTGTCTTCCTTGCTCTTGTTACCTCGGCTTCTATGTTTGTTGTTTGGCATGTTGTAGATAATTTATGGGTTTTTTTTTTTTGCTGTGGTGATTTTTTCTCGTTATACTATGCCTCTAAGTGGGCTGTCTGCTTTGATGGATCCTTAGAGACTGTGATGGGTGTGGCCAGAGAGCTCTGCTTGATTCTTCAGGTTTAAGGCTGTGCAAAAAGTGACTCTCCTTGCTCCTTGCTGGATCTCTCTCTCTCTCTCTCTCTCTCTCTCTTTTTGACTCAGTTGGGAGGTAATTCCGAATGGCTGAGTGGAATTGAGGGTAGTTGAAATCTGGCCTCTGTGAGTATTCATTTGAACTACCCCTGGGACCACACACAGAGTTTATGCAGCCCTCAATGTGTTCTCAAGTTTCACCTTAGACCCAAAGTTACTGTGTTTGTGTACTCATTGCCACTTTACATATGTAAAATGGTGCCTGCTTTTTGTTTTGCTCAAGTGAAGGGAGGGGCCTCTGCTTTTCCCCACTAATGTCTCGCGATTCTGAGGCTTTTGTCTTACCTCCCGTTCGTTCCTGCGCTGGGGAGATTCTGCGGCTCGGGTCCCGTGGTTGGATTTCCACGTGGTGGGCTCCTTGTACGTCCTCTGTGTCACATCCACTAGATCCGGAAGCGTTTCCTCTGCAGTTTTTTTCTGGAATCTTTTCCTGAGGCTACAGTAATTCCACTTTTATGAAACTTTATTTTCCAGACTATGGGCACACGTCCTCACTATCCGCCATCTTGGCTCCACCCCTATAGGCTCTTTCTTTAGGGGATATATTTTTAAATACATTATATTTCATTTGGTTTTATAAATTTTATTATGTTACATTTGGCTTCATGCCATATAATGGAATTCTGGTAATTGCATAAATGGTCTTTTTTAATCAGGGCACAGGGATTTTATCTTCTGCAGTTAGAAGTTTTTCTTATTGTTTTGGATTCTATCAGTCACCTTTTACTTTTTTAATGGGCAGTTGCTACTTTTTTTGGTTTTACATTTATTTATTTGTTTATTCATTTGTTTATTTATTTATCCTGTCAGAAACAACAACACATTTGACATAGTATCACTTATGATACAAAAAAAATAGAAGTTTTAGAGTTAAAAAGCTAGAACAAACACTAACCCCTATAAACAATGTGTCTAGGAAAATTGACATTGAATTCTCTTTGTAGAAGAGAAGAATTTTAAGTTTCTCCAACACAAGTTTAACAGCAGTTACTTTGTTAAAAATCATTTGGGAGGGCTGGTGCCGTGGTGCAGTGGGTTAACGCCCTGGTTTGCAGTGCCGGCATACCATATGGGCACCAGTTTGAGCCCCAGCAGCTCCACTTCTGATCCAGCTCTCTGTTGTGGTCTGGGAAAGCAGTAGAGGATGGCCCAAGTCCTTGGGCCCCTGCACCCATGTGGGAGAGCCAGAAGAAGCTCCTGGCTCCTGGCTTTGGATCAGCACAGCTCCAGCCTTTGTGGACATTTAGGGAGTGAACCATCAGATGTAACACCTCTCTCTCACTCCGCCTCTCCTCTCTCTGTGTAACTCTGACTTTCAAATAAATAAATAAATCTTTAAAAAATGATTCAGAATGCTAAAGCAACTTCTCCTGTTTTGCGTAGCACAAACCATAAAAATCCAGTTACTGGTTCTAAAGCCTCATATCAGATCTGGCTACCATTTTAATATTTTTTCACCTGTTACATTTCATTTTGGTTTATAAATTTTAAATTGTTACATTTTAGCTTCATGCTGGATAATGGAACTCTTGTAATTGGATTTTTTTAACCAGGGCACAGGCATTTTACCTTCTGGAATTATAGGTTTGTTTTATTGTTTTGGCTTTCAGCAGCCACCTTTTCCTTTGTTGATGGGCTGTTCCCACATTTTTTCTAGTTTTAAATATATTTATTTGTATATTCATTTGGTTATTTTTTATTCTGTCAAAAACAATAACACATTTGACATAGTAACCATTATGATTCTAAAAAATGAGAAAATTTTAATTTTGTTGTGAGAAAACTATAGAGAACACCTACCCTTGTGATTTTTGTGACTTGGAAAAGTTAATTTTAATCCTTTTGTAGAATAGAAAGATTTTAAATTTCTCTTAAGTGAGTGACTATGGTGTTCTTTTTTTTTAGTGAATATAAATTTCCAAAGTACAGCTTATGGATTACAAAGGCTCCCCCCCGCACAACTTCTCCCCCACCCACAACCCTCCCTTTTCCCACTCGCTCTCCCCTTCCATTCTCATCAAGATTCATTTTCAATTCTCTTTATATATAGAAAATCAGTTTAGTATATATATAGATTTCAAGAGTTTGCCCTCACATAGCAACACAAAGTGAAAAAATATTGTTGGAGTACTAGTTATAGCATTAAATAACAGTGTACATCACATTAATGACCGAGATTCTGCAAGATATTTTTTTTAAAAAAAAGATTGATTATTTTTCTATGTATCATACAGAATGCTAAAGAAACTTTGCCAGTTTTGGGTGCCACAGACCCGAAAAATCCAGCTCTACTCTTCCAAAGCTCTATATCAGATCTGGCTACAGCCTCTGTTTGTTTTGTTTTTGTATTTTTTCATATATTACATTTCATTTTGCTTTATATTTTGTTATTATGTTACATTTAGGCTTTATGCCAGTTAATAGAATTGTGGTAATTGGATAAATGGTCTTTTTTTAATCAGGGTACAGGCATTTTATGTTCCAGAATTCTAGGTTTGTTTTATTGTTTTGGCTTACATTGGTTCATTTTTTCCCTTTGTTTATGGCCTATTCCCCACACTTTTTCTGGCTTGAAATTTATTTATTTGGTTATTAATTTGTTTATTCTGTCAAAAACAAAAACCCATTTGACATAGTATCACTTATGATACAAAAAGCCATAGTAAATTAGAGTTTTATAGTAAGAAAACTACAGGGAACACCTACTCTCATGTTCTATGTGTCTGGGAAAAATGAAATTTAAGTCCTTTGTTGAAGAAAAGTATTTAAAATGTCTCCAAAATTAGTTTGGCTGCAGATTCCTTGTTACAATTATGTGAGTGCTAAAACAATTTATCCAGTTTTGTGTGGTGCAAACCTGAAAAATCTGGCTCTTTTCAAAGCTCTATATCTCATCTGGCTATAGCTTCTTATTTTGTCAAAAGTAAGTTGGCTATAGATGCATGGGTTTGTCTATTGAGTTTCTCTTATGTTCCATTGGTCTATACATCTGTTTTTGTTTCAATGCTAACATGTTTTGATAACTGTCCTGTAGTATGTATGAAAATCTGGTATTGTGATGCCTATTTGTTTTTGTTGTAAACATTGATTTAGGTGTTCCAGACACTTGTGTTTCAATATAATCTTTATCAACATTTTTCTAGATCTGAGAAGAATGCCATTGGTATTTTAATTGCGATCACATTAAATCTATAATTTGCTTGAGGTAATGTAACATTTCATTATTGATTCTTTCAATCCATGAACATTGGAGATTTTTCTATTTTTTGATGTCTTTCACTATTTCCTTTATTAATATTTTGTAATTTTCATCATAGATACCTTTGACATCCTTGGTTAAATTTATTCCCAGATATTTAATTTTTGTAGCTATTGTGAATGGGATTTATCTTAGAAGTTCTTTCTCATCTGTGGCTTGTTTGTGTATACAAAGGCTACTTATTTTTGTGTGTTAATTTTACAACTTAGTACTTTACTAAACTCTTTTATGAGTTTAATAGTCTCTCAATGGAGTATTTTGAATCCCTTTTATGTAGAATCATTTCATCTTCAACTAGAGATATGTTTACTTTCTCTTTTCCAGTTTGTGTCCTTTTAATTTCTTTTACTTGTGTAGTGGCCCTGTCTAAAACTTCCAGAACTATACATAAAAGCAATGGTAAAGTGGGCATTCTTGTAGGGTTCTGTATCTTAGGGGGAATATTT
This sequence comes from Lepus europaeus, assembly GCF_033115175.1. Classification (NCBI taxonomy): domain Eukaryota; kingdom Metazoa; phylum Chordata; class Mammalia; order Lagomorpha; family Leporidae; genus Lepus; species Lepus europaeus. The sequence goes on along the minus strand of NC_084845.1, from coordinate 21,593,268 downwards.
CAAACCTTCCCCTATTCAATAAGGTGCTGGCTGTGGGTTTGTCATAAATTACATTGATATGTTGAAGAACATTCCATATATAATGAATTTGCTTAAGGTTTTCATCAGGAAAAGATGTTTTATCTTATCAAATGCTCTCTCTGCATCTATTGAAATAAACATATGGTGTCTATTCTTCATTTTTTAATATGATATACCAGATTTATTGATTTACAAATGTTGAAACATCCCTGCATACCAAGGGTAAGTTCCGCTTGGTCTGGGTGAATGATCTTTCTGGTGTGTCATTGAATTCTGTTAGCTGCAATTTTGTTGAGGATTTTTGTCTCTATGTTCATTAGAAATATTAGTCTATAGTTCACTTTCTTTGTTATATCTTTTTCTGGTTTAGTAATTAAGGTGATGCTAACTTTATTTTTTTTATTAAACTTTTATTTAATGAATATAAATTTCCAAAGTATAGCTTATGGGTTACAATGGCTTCCCCACTCCCATAACTTCCCTCCCGCCCACAACCCTCCCCCCTCCCGCTCCCTTTCCCCTTCCATTCATGTAAAGATTCATTTTCAATTCTCTTTGTATACAGAAGATCAATTTAGTATATATTAGGTAAAGATTTCAACATTTTGCCCATATAGCAACATCAAGTGAAAAAACTACCATTGGATTACTAATTATAGCATTAAATAGCAATGTACAGCACATTAAAGACAGAGATCCTACATAATTTTTTTTTCAAAATAATTAATTTTCTATGCCATTTCCATTTTAACACCAGGTTGGTTTTTTTTTTTTCATTTCCAATTCTCTTTATATACAGAAGATCACTTCAGTATATAATTAGCAAAGACCTCATCAGTCTGCGCCCACACAGAAGCGCAAAGTATAAAAATACTGTTTCAGTACCAGTCATAGCATCACTTGGCTTTAGACGACACATTAGGGACAGATCCCGCATGGGGTGTAAGTACACAGTGACTCCTGTTGCTGACTTAACAATTTGACACTCCTGTTCATGGCGTCAGTAATCTCCCTAGGCTCTAGTCATGAGTTGCCAGGGCTATGGAAGCCTTTAGAGTTCGCTGATGCTAACTTTAAATAAAGAGTTTGGTAGGATTCCTTCCCTTTCATTTATTTTGAATGACTTAAGAAAAGTGGAATTAATTCTTCTTTAAATGTCAGGTAGAATTCAGCAGTGAAGCCATCCAGTCCTGGGATGGCTTTGTTGGATGGCCTTTATTGGGAGTATTTTTACTACTGATTCAATTTATGTCTTGGTAATTGGTCTGTTTAAGTTTTCTATGTCTTGATAATTCAAATTTGGAAGCCTGTATGTGTCCAGAAATCTATACTTTTCTTCTAGTTTTCCAAGTTATTAGCATACATATCTTCAAGTAATTCCCGATGATTTTTTATTTCTGTGGTATCTGATGTTAAATATCCTTTTTCATCTCTTACTTTATTGATTTTTGTCTTCTCCCTCTTTTTTGGGGGGTAGTTGGGCTGGTGGTGCATGAATTTTGTTTATTTCTTCAAAAAACAGCTCTTAATTCACTGATCTCTGTATTTTTTTTGTTTCAATGTTATTTACTTCCTTTGAGTACAATTATTTCTTCTCCCCTATTAATTTGGGGTTTGGTTTGTTGTTTATTTTCTATGCTCTTCAGATGGATTTATTTGAGATTTTCATTTATTTGATAGTTTTCCAATTTCTTCCTCTTAACACATTGTTTGTTCTATCTAATGTAGTTTGATATGATGTATTACCATCTTCATTTTTTCCAGAAATTGTTTATTACTATTTTGATATATCCTGTAAGCCACTGTTCATTCAGGTACATGTTGTTCAGTCTCCATGTGTTTGCAAATGATCTAGATTTGTGAGTTCTTGATTTACAACTTCAATCCATTATGATCAGAGAAGGTAGTTCCATTTGGTCCATATGTTGATTAGCTCTATTGTTTCTTTGTTGATTATCTGTCAGTTGATCTGTACATTGATGAAAGTAGGGTGTTGAATTCCCCCACTACTATTGCACTGGAGAATGTCTCTCTTTATAGTCATTAAAATTTATTTTAATTTCATTTAAATAGCCAGGAACCCTGTAGTTGAGTATCTATACATTTATTATAGTCAGACCTTCTTGTTGAATTGATCCATTATCATTATATATTGCCCTTCTTTGTCTTTTTTAACTTTTTTGTGTTAAAGTCTATTTTGTCTGATATTAGGATTACTACAGCTGCCTTTTTTTCCATTAAGATGTAATATTTTTACATCCTTTCACTTTCAGTCTGCTATATTTTTGTTAGTGAAATGTGTTTCTTGTAGGCAGCAAATAGATGGAGTTTTTTTAAAAGATATATTTATTTATTTATTTATTTATTTATTTGAATGGCAGAGTTATAGAGAGGCAGAGGCAGAAAGAGAGAGAAGTGTCTTCCATCCACTGGTTCACTCCCCAGATGGCCACAACAGCTGGAGCTGTGCCAATCCAAAGCCATGAGCCAGGAATTTCTTCTGGGTCTATGTGGCTGTAGGGGCACAAGGGCTTGGGTCATCTTCCACTGCTTATTCCAGGCCATAGCAGAGAGCTGCATTTGAAGTGGAGCAGCTAGGACTCGAACTGGTACCTACATGGGAAATTGGCACTGCAGGCAGTGGCTTTACCCACTATGCCACAGCTTTGGCCCAGAGTGTTGTTTTATATACATTCAACCAATATGTATCTTTTAATTGAAGAGTTGAAACCATTCACATTCAAGATGACTATTGACAAATAATGACTTGGCCCTGCAATTTTTTCATAAATATTTTTATAGTTTACTTTGGATTTCTTTTGTACTCACAGTGGAAAATTTACTGCCTTCAAATTCTTTTATAATGATGGATGTTTTTTGTGTTTCTGTGTGTAGCATATCATTAAACATCTTTTGTAAGGGTGGATGAGTGGTGACAAATTCTTTCAATTTCCATTTGTTTTGAAAAGTCTTTATTTCATATTTATTCATGAATGAAAGCATTGCAAGGTACAGTGTTCTAGGCTGATAATTCTTTTTCTCTTATGACTTGGACTATGTCTCTCCCTTCCTCCTCACCTGAAGAGTTTCTGATGAGAAATCAGCTGTGAATCTAATTGGAGATCTTCTGAAAGTAATCTGGTGCTTCTATCATGCACATTTTAGAAACTTCTTTGTGTTTTCCTGTGTAAAGACTGACTGCAATATGTTGTACTAAAGATCTTTTCTGGTCATGTTGATTAGGAGTCCTATGTGCTTCCTGTACTTTGACATTTCTCTCTTTCTTCAAATTGGGGAATTTTCCTGTAATTATTTACTAAATATGCCTTCTAATCTGTTTTCTCTTTACAGACCCTCAAGAACTCCTAAGAACTGTTTGTTCAGTCATTTGATAGTATCCCATAAATATCTACCACTGTTTAAAGTTTTCTGATTTCTTCTGTTTTTTTTTTTTTCTTTTGGTCTGATGAAATTTTCCCGAAGATTTAACTTGTAACTTGGATAACCTTTCTTCTGCCTCACCAAGTCTGTTGTTGAGGCTTTCTGTGGAATTTTTAATTTGATCTATTGAATTCTTCATTTCAAATAGCCATTTGGATTTCTATTTAAATCTCAATTTCATAGGAAAAATTTCATTCATGTCTTCTATGGTTTTTAATAGTTAATGGATTTGAATCTGATTGCCTATGGTTAATCTTTTAGATTATTTTTCCAACATTCCATCAAGCACTTTATCTTCTAATTCTAATATTGAAATTTAGTGTGTTCCTTTTGGAGGCTTCATGATATCTTTTTATTCTTGTTTCTTGAATTTCTGCATTTATTTTTATGTATTTGTGGAATTGCTTGTCTGATGGCTTTTATATTTGAACTATGTCTATGTGACACGTTGCATCATGTGATTAGAGAACCAGCTACACACTGCACCCTCTTATGCAGCCGCCAAGTCCCCATAGTCTTGACATACACAGCTCCCATAGTAGCTGAGTCCTGCTCTGCCCTACCATCCTGTCTAGCCCACAGAGTGGCAGATGTTCCCTGAGCCAGCTCCAACAAGGTGGCTTGAGATTCAGAGCCTGTAGTATGTTGGGAAGCTGGGGGCACCTCACAGACCTACATAGGTGCCCAGCCCTTTTCAATCCTACCAACCAAATTAAAAGTCAGTGAGGACTGAAGATTTTTCTCTCAAGAAAATGGATCACATGCCTACACAAGAGCCACTGGCCAATGTTGCCCTCTCTCAGCCACCGCCACCAGTACTTCAACAAAATGGCATCCTTTCTAAGCCAATTGCTGAGCAGCTGCCATCCAAACCCAAAATGATACCTACCCTCTCTCAGCCAGGCAATGGGTGCCATTGTGGGGAGGATCCACTGAAAGAAGCATGCCTCTTTTACTTCCACTGGGTCTATAGGTAACCACTTGGCCCTAGGGCTTCAGGCTGGACTCATACCTGTTACCTGTTACCTGTTCATACTGGACTTGTGTATTTTCTAGAGTTTCCTAAGTTGTTAATTCCACTGTGGTCAGAAAAGATACACGGTGTGATTTCCATATTTTTTTAAAGTGCTGAGACTTGCTTTAGGGCCTGGCATACGGTCTATCCTAGAGAAAGTTTCATTCACTATGAAATGCTCTTCATTTGACTATATCACCAAGGGTTGCTGCAGCCTGGTCTCACCTCTGTCTCCAAGCTACTGCCCTCTCTGGCTCTCAGCTACTTTAGTTATGTGTTGTGTCTGTGTTCATGTTGCACGTCCACAGCTTCCACTCAGATCCACAGCATTCCTCTTCATTTTATAGAATTTCCAGTGCAGTGCAGTTTTCTAATTTTCCCCAAGGAGTGGACTTTCTATACATTATTTTACTATTTATCCCTAGCCTAGCACCATGCATTGTTCCCTATTTTACCATCTTGGAAACCCTCATTATCATTTTTATAACTCTTTTTCATCTCTGGTTTTATTGATTTGGATCTTTTCCCTCTTTTCTTTTAGTTTAGCCAATTGTTTATCAATTTTGCTCTTTTTTAAAAAAAAAGGCTATTTCACTGATCTTTTGTATCATTTTTTGTTTCAGTTATGTTTATTTCTTTCTCAAATTTTAATTATTTCTTTCTTCCTACTTATTTTGATTTTGGATTGTTCTTATTTTTGTGTGAGCTGAAGATTCATTGATAGATGATTTATCTCATGCTTTTCTAATTTCCTGATATAGGCATTAATGGCTTTAAAATTTAAAATTCCCTCTCAACACTGCTTTCCCTGTAATCTATAAGTTTTGACATGTTGAATTGTCATCTTCATTAATTTCTGGGAAGTTTTTCATTTCCTGTTGATGTCTTCACTGACCACTCTTCATTCAGGAGCATGTTGTTCAGTCTCCTAGTGTTTGTGTATTTTCTAGAGTTTCCTAAGTTGTTAATTCCACTGTGGTCAGGAAAGATACACGGTGTGATTTCCATATTTTTTTAAAGTGCTGAGACTTGCTTTAGGGCCTGGCATATGGTCTATCCTAGAGAAAGTTTCATTCACTATGAAAAGAATATGTATTCTGCAGTTTGGAATGAAATTTAATGTAGACAATATTTAGGTCCATTCAGTCCACAGTGTAGTTTAGCTCTGTTGTTTCTTCACTGATTTTCTGTCTAGTTGAAAGTGAGGTATTGAAGCTACCTGTTACTATTGTATTGATGCCTGTGTCCTCCTTTAGATCTATTTTGCTTTAAATAGCCAGGCACCCTGGCACTGGGTGCATTTACATTTATGATAGTCACATCTTTCCTTCTTTGTCTAGCAGTTTTTCTCTTAAAGTCTATTTTATCTGATATTAGGATGGCCACACCTGCTCATTTTTGCCTTCTGTTAACAGGGAATATTTTAATTTTCATGGTAGAGATCCTTCATTTCCTTGGATAAATTCAAATTTGAGGTCAGCACTTGTCACAGAAGTTAAGATAACACTTGACACCTCTGCTAATATGTATCCTAGAAGGTATTTGATAACTCAAGTACCTGAACCCCTGTCACCCAGATTGTGTTCCAGGCTCCTGGACCTCCCCAGTTTATTGTTGGCATTTGCATTGGGACTATGTGGATAAAATCTCTGCGTGTGTGTATCTTCCCTAGAAAAAAAGGAAAAAAATAAATAATTTTAAAATTTATTCTAAGAGTTTTTGTTTGACACTATGTATTTACTCTTATCATTTCTTCTTCAGAGATGTTATTGGTGCATAAAATGCTGCTGATTTTTGAATGCTGATTTTATATTCTCCAACTTTTAAAAAAAATTTATTAAATAAATATGAATTTCCAAAGTACAGTTTATGGATTACAATTGCTTTCCCACCCCCCTCATAACTTCCCTCCCACCTGAAACCCTCCCATCTCCAAGTCCCTCTCCCATTCCATTCACATCAAGATACATTTTCAATTATCTTTATATGCAGAAGATCAATTTAGTATATATTAAGTAAAGATTTCAACAGTTTGCACCCACACAGAAACATAAAGTGTAAAATACTGTTTCAGTTCTAGTTATAGCATTAATTCACATTGTACAACACATGAAGGACAGAGATCCTACATGAGGAGCAAGTTCACAGTGACTCCTGTTGTTGAATTAACAAATTGACACTATTGTTTATGGAGTCATTAAAATCCCCAGGCTCTAGTCATGAGTTGCCAACGCTATGGAAGCCTTTTGAGTTTGCCGGCTCTGATCTTTTAAAGACAAGGTCATAGTCAAAGTGGAAGTTCTCTTCTCCCTTCAGTGAAAGGTACCTCCTTCTTTGATGATCCCATTCTTTCCACTGGGAACTCACTCACAGAGATCTTAAATTTAGGTTTTTGTTTGTTTGTTTGGTTGGGTTTTTTGACAGTGTCTTGGCTTTCCATGCCTAAAATAATCTCATGGGAGCTTCAGCCAGATCTAAACGCCTCATTGTAGTTTTGATTTGCATTTCCATGATTGCTAGTGATCTTGAACATTTTTTCATGTGTCTGTTGCCCATGTGGATTTCCTCTTTTGAAAAATATCTATTAAGGGATTATGGAGCCAAGATGGTGGATAGTGAGGACACGCACCGATAGTCTGGGAAAATATAGTTTAATAAAAGTGGAATTACTGTAGCCTCAGGAAAAGACTCAAGAAAAAAACTGCAGAGGAAACACTTCCAGATCTAGTGGATGTGACACAGAGGACCTACAGGGAGCCCACTGCATGAAAACCCAGCCGCAGGAGTCGAGCCGGAGAATCTTCATGGAGCGGGAACAGGAGGTAAGACAAAAACCTCAGAAACCCGAGACATTGGCAGGGAAAGGCAGAGGCCTGAGGCCCCATTGGGCAAAGATCACTAGGCTGACTGGAGGAGAGAAAAAAAAACCACGAATAAATCAGGGGAACCAGCACGGACACTAGCCTCTCTCTCCACTCACCTTACAAAGCCGAGCAAAACAAAGAGCAGGAGCAATTTTACTTATGTAAAGTGGCAACCGTGAGTAGCCAGGCAGAAAAACTTGACTCTGGTCAGGAGAAATAACAGGAGGTTAGAATCTAGTGAAAACAGGTGAAGCTAACAATCTGCTGCAACTGTGAAATTCCAAGGGGGGGCGAGGGAACTCACCGAGTACAAAAACTCAGTAACCTTTAGACAGTGCTGAAATTTGAGAACACATTGAGGGCTGCATAAACTCTTTGTGTGGTCCCAGGGGTAGATCAAACGAATACGCACAGAGGCTAGATTTCAACTACCCCCAATACCACTCAGCAGTGCGGAATTACTTCACAACTGAGTAAAAAAAAAGGGGGATCGAGCAAAGAACAAGGGAGAGACCAATCTGGGTGAGTCACTTTTTGCACAGCCTTAAACCTAAAGAATCAAGCAGAGCTCTCTGGCCACACCCATCACAGCCTCTAAGGATCCATCAAAGCAGACAGCCCACTTAGAGGCATAGTATAACGAGAAAAAACACCACAGCCAAAAAAAAACCATAAATTATCTACAACATGCCAAACAACAAACATAGAAACCGAGGTAACAAGAGCAAGGAAGACACTATGATGCCTCCAAATGAACAAGACACCCCAATCCAAGATTACGAAGATGAAGAGACAGAGGAAATGCAAGAAGCAGATATCAAAAAATTGATAAGAACATTAAGAAGTTCTCAAAAACAAATTCTTGAACTACAGAAATCCTTGATGGACAAGATAGAAAATCTCTCTCGTGAAAATGAAACATTAAGGAGGAATCAAAATGAAATGAAACAACTAGTAGAAAATGAAACTGTGATAGTGACAAGAAACCATAATGAAATGAAGAACTCAATAGATCAAATGACAAACACATTAGAAAGCCTTAAAAACAGAATGGGTGAAGCAGAAGAGAGAATACCGGAATTAGAAGACAGAGAACAGGAAAGGAAACAGGCAAATCAAAGAAAAGAAAAGGAAATCAGAAATCTAAAAAATACTGTCAGGAATCTACAGGATACTATAAAAACCCAACATTCAGGTTCTAGGAGTTCTTGAAGGCATGGAGAGGGAGAAAGGATTAGAAGGCCTTTTTAGTGAGATACTAGCAGAAAATTTCCCAGGTTTGGAGAAGGAAAGAGACATCCTAGAACAGGAAGCTCATAGAACCCCTAATAAACATGACCAGAAGAGATCCTCACCATGACACGTCGTAATCAAACTCACCACAGTGAAACATAAAGAAAAGATCCTAAAATGTGCAAGAGAGAAACGCCAGATTACTCTCAGAGGATCTCCAATTAGACTCACAGCTGACTTTCCATCAGAAACCCTACAAGTTAGGAGAGAATGGCGAGATATAGCCCAGGTACTAAGAGAGAAAAACTGCCAGCCTAGAATATTATATCCTGCAAAGCTCTCATTTGTGAATGAAGGTGAAATAAAGACTTTTCATAGCAAACAAAAATTGAAAGAATTTGTTGCCACTCGTCCAGCCCTGCAAAAGATGCAACATCACAGGAATCTCAAACCATATATTAGAAAATATCTTTGGCAAATGACAGGGCAAAGTTACTCCTTCTCAATAGTCACATTGAATGTTAATGGCCTGAACTGTCCAGTTAAAAGACACCGATTGGCTGATTGGGTTAAGGAACAAATCCCATCTTTTTGCTGCTTACAAGAAACTCATCTTTCAAACAATGATGCATACAGACTGAAAGTGAAAGGCTGGAAAAATATATGCCATGCCAACAGAAATGGAAAAAGAGCGGGCGTAGCCATCTTAATATCGGACAACATAAACTTTACCACAAAAACTGTTAGGAGAGACAAAGGGGGCACTATATAATGCTTAAGGGATCCATTCAACAGGAAGATATAATGATTATCAATGTATATGCACCTAATTACAGGGCACCAGCTTATTTAAAAGACTTGTTAAGGGACTTAAAGGGAGACTTAGACCCCAATACAATAGTACTGGGGGACTTCAATACTCCACTCTCAGAGCTAGACAGATCAACAGGACAGAAGATCAACAAGGAGACAGTAGATTTAAATGACACTATAGCCCAAATGGATCTAACAGATATCTACAGAACTTTTCATCCTACATCTAAGGACTTTACATTCTTCTCAGCAGTACATGGAACCTTCTCTAGGATAGACCACATACTAGACCATAAAGCAAGTCTCAGCAAATTCAAAAAAATTAGAATCATACCATGCACCTTCTCAGACCACAAAGGAATGAAATTGGAAATTAGCAACTCGGGAATCCCTAGAACACGTGCAAACACATGGAGGTTGAACAACATGCTCCTGAATGAACAATGGGTCCTAGAAGAAATTAAAAGAGAAATCAAAAATTTTCTGGAAGTAAATGAGGATAACAGCACAACATACCAAAACCTATGGGATACAGCAAAAGCAGTGTTAAGAGGAAAGTTTATATCAATAGGTGCCTACATCAAGAAATTGGAAAGGCACCAAATAGAAGAGCTTTCAAGTCATCTCAAGGATCTAGAAAATCTGCAGCAAACCAAACCCAAACCCAGTAGAAGAAGGGAAATAATTAAAATCAAAGAAGAAACCAACAGGATTGAATCCAAAAAAAATTACAAAAAATCAGCCAAACGAGGAGCTGGTTTTCTGAATAAATAAACAAAATCGACACCCCATTGGCCCAACTAACTAAAAAAAGAAGAGAAAAGACCCAAATCAATAGGATCAGAGATGAAAAGGGAAACATAACAACAGACACCACAGAAATAAAAAGAATCATCAGAAATTACTACAAGGACTTGTATGCCAGCAAACAGGGAAATCTATCAGAAATGGACAGATACTTGGACACATACAACCTACCTAAATTGAGCCAGCAAGACATAGAAAACCTAAACAGACCCATAACGGAGACAGAAATTGAAACAGTAATAAAGGCCCTCCCAACAAAGAAAAGCCCAGGACCAGATGGATTCACTGCTGAATTCTACCAGACATTTAGAGAAGAACTAACTCCAATTCTTCTCCAACTATTCAAAACAATTGAAAAAGAGGGAATCCTCCCAAATTCTTTCTATGAAGCCAGCATCACCTTAATTCCTAAGCTGGAAAAGGATGCAGCATTGAAAGAGAATTACAGACCAATATCTCTGATGAACATAGATGCAAAAATACTCAATAAAATTCTGGCCAATAGAATGCAACAACACATCAGAAAGATCATCGACCCAGATCAAGTGGGATTTATGCCTGGTATGCAGGGATGGTTCAACGTTCGCAAAACAATCAACGTGATACACCACATTAACAGACTTCAGAAGAAAAACCATGATTCTCTCATGAGATGCAGAGAAAGCATTTGATAAAATACAACACCCTTTCATGATGAAAACTCTAAGCAAACTGGGTATGCAAGGAACATTCCTCAATACAATCAGAGCAATATATGAAAAACCCACGGCCAACATCCTATTGAATGGGGAAAAGTTGGAAGCATTTCCACTGAGATCTGGTACCAGACAGGGATGCCCACTCTCACCACTGCTCTTCAATATAGTTCTGGAAGTTTTAGCCAGAGCTATTAGGCAAGAAAAAGAAATTAAAGGGATACAAATTGGAAAGGAAGAACTCAAACTATCCCTCTTTGCAGATGATATGATTCTTTATTTAGGGGACCCAAAGAACTCTACTAAGAGACTACTGGAACTCATCGAAGAGTTTGGCAAAGTAGCAGGATAGAAAATCAATGCACAAAAATCAACAGCCTTTGTATACACAGGCAATGCGACAGCTGAGGAAAAACTTCTAAGATCAATCCCATTCAAAATAGCTACAAAAACAATCAAATACCTTGGAATAAACTTAAACAAGGATGTTAAAGATCTCTACAATGAAAACTACAAAACCTTAAAGAAAGAAATAGAAGAGGATACCATAAAAGGGAAAAATCTTCCATGCTCATGGATTGGATGAATCAACATCATCAAAATGTCTATTCTCCCAAAAGCAATTTATACATTCAATGCAATACCAATCAAGATACCGAAGACATTCTTCTCAGATCTGGAAAAAATGATGCTGAAATTCATGTGGAGACACAGAAGACCTCGAATAGCCAAAGCAATCTTGTACAACAAAAACAAAGCCGGAGGCATCACAATACCAGATTTCAGGGCATACTACAGGGCAGTTGTTATCAAAACAGCATGGTACTGGTACAGAAACAGATGGATAGACCAATGGAACAGAATAGAAACACCAGAAATCAATCCAAACATCTGAAGCCAAGTTACATTTGATCAAGGATCCAAAACCAATCCCTGGAGTAAGGACAGTCTTTTCAATAAATGGTGCTGGGAAAATTAGATTTCCACATGCAGAAGCATGAATCAAGACCCCTACCTTTCACCTTACATAAAAATCCACTCACCATGGATTAAAGACCTAAATCTATGAGCTGACACCTTCAAATTTTTAGAGAACACTGGAGAAACCCTGAAAGATAGAGTTACTGACAACGATCTTGGAAAATACCCCAGTAGCACAGGTAGTCAAAGCCAAAATTAACAATTGGGTTTGCATCAAATTGAGAAGTTTCAGTACTTCAAAAGGTACAGTCAGGAAAGTGAAGAGGCAACGGACAGAATGGGAAAGATATTTGCAAACTATGCAACAGATAAAGGGTTAATAACCAGAATATAAAAGGAGATCAAGAAACTCCACAACATTAAAAAAACAAACAACTTAAGAGATGGGCCAAGGACCTTAATAGATATTTTTCTTCTTTTTTTTCATGTCAAATGTAGTTTTATTTTTTTTTCATTTATTAAACTTTTATTTAATGAATATAAACTTCCAAAGTACAGCTTATGGATTACAATGGCTTCCCACCTCCCATAACTTCCCTCCCACCCGCAACCTTCCCCTTTCCCGCTCCCTCTCCCCTTCCATTCACATCAAGATTCATTTTCAATACTCTTTATATATAGATGATCAGTTTAGTATATATTAGGTAACGATTTCAACAGTTTGCCCCCATATAGCAACCCAAAGTGAAAAAATACTGTTGGAGTAATAGTTATAGCATTAAATATAGCACATTAAAGAAAGAGATCCTACATAATATTTTTTAAAAAATTAATTAATTTTCTATGCCATTTCCAATTTAACACCAGTTTTTTTTTTTTCATTTCCAATTATCTTTATATACAGAAGATCTATTCTGTATATAAGGAGTAAAGATTTCATCAGTTTGCACCCACACAGAAACAGAAAGTGTAAAAATACTGTTTCAGTACTAGTTATATCATCACTGCACATTAGATAACACATTAAGGACAGATCCCACATGAGATGTAAGTACACAGTGACTCCTGTTGCTGACTTAACAATTTGGCACTCTTGTTTATGGAGTCAGTAATCTCCCTAGGCTCTAGTCATGAGTTGCCAGGGCTATGGAAGTCTTTAGAGTTCGCTGACTTTGATCTTATTCCGATAGGGTCATAGTCAAAGTGGAAGTTCTCTCCTCCCTTCAGAGAAAGGTACCTCCTTCTTTGATGGCCCCGTTCTTTCCACTGGGATCTCACTCGCAGAGATCTTTCATTTAGGTCTTCTTTTTTTTCTTTTCCATGGTGTCTTGGCTTTCCATGCCTAAAATACTCTCATGGGCTCTTCAGCCAGATCTGAATGCCTTAAGCGCTGATTCTGGGGCCAGAGTGGTGTTTAGGACGTCTGCCATTCTGTGAGTCTGCTGTGTATCCCACTTCCCATGTTGGATCGTTCTCTCCCTTTTTGATTCTATCAGTTACTATTAGCAGACACTTGTCTTGTTTGTGTGATCCCTTTGACTCTTAGACCTATCAGAGCCATCAATTGTGAACTGAAATTGATCACTTGGACTAGTGAGATGGCATTGGTGCATGCCACCTTGTATGTTTCACTGTGGTGAGTTTGATTACGACGTGTCGTGGTGAGGATCTCTTGTGGTCATGTTTACTAGGGGTTCTATGAGCTTCCTGTACTAGGATGTCTCTGTCATTCTCCAAAGCTGGGAAGTTCTCTGCAAGTATCTCACTAAAAAGGCCTTCTAATTCTTTCTCTCTCTCCATGCCTTCAGGAACTCCTAGAACCCGAATGTTGGGTTTTTTAATAGTATCCTGTAGATTCCCAAAAATATTTTTTATATTTATAAGTTCTTCTTTTCTTTGGTTTGACTATATACTTTCTTGTGCTCTAACTTCTAAGTCTGATATTCTGTCTTCTACTTCACTGACTCTGTTTTTAAGGCTCTCTAATGTGTTTGTCATTTGATCTATTGAGTTCTTCATTTCATTTTGATTTCTCTTCACTATCACACTTTCCTGTTCTACTAGTTTCTGCATTTCATTTTGATTCCTCCTTAAGATTTCATTTTTTCGAAGCAAATTTTTTATCCTGTCCAGTAAGGATTTTTATAGCTCAAGCATTCTTTTTGAAAGCTTCTAAATGTTCTTATCATAAATTTGTTGAAATCGGTATCTTGCATTTCTTCTATCTCATCATCTTTATAATCTTGGCTTGGCGTGTCTTGTTCATTTGGAGGCATCATAATGTATTCCTTGTTCTTGTTTCCTCAGTTTTTGTGTTTGTTGCTTGGCATTGTGGAGATATTCTTTGGATTCTTCTTCCCTCGCTGTGGTGTTTTTTCTTGTTATACTATGACTGTGTTAAGTGGACTGTCTGTTTTTGAAGAAGCCTTAGAGGCTTGAGATGGCTGTGGCCAGGGAGCTCTGTTTGGTTCTTCATGGTTAAGTGTGTGCCAAAGGTGAGACACTCAGGTTAGGCATGGTAAATCTCTCTCTCTCTCTCTCTCTCTCTCTCTCTCTCTCTCTCTTTTGATTCTGAAGGGAAGTAATTCTGCACAGCTGAGCGGAATTGAAGGTAGTCAGCTTTCTATCTCTGGCTCCTGTGGGTATAGCATTCATCAGCTCTTTCCCAAGGACCACACAAAGAATCTGTGCTGCCCTCAGTGTGGGCTCAAATTCTCCTGCAGTCTCCCACAAGGTTGCCAAGGTTACCGAATTGTAGTATCTCTGGAGAGTGCTCACATGAACTCCATGAGTTCTCTCACCCACTGTCTCTTTTTTCACAGTCTCAATTCATTAGCTCCACACATTCACTAGGTCCTAATCTCCTGTTATTTCACCCCCCAGAGCCAGGTTTTTCTACTTGGCTGAGGGTGGGCACAGTCCTTGGGTCTCGCACCTTTTACGTATGTCCAAAATGGCACCTGCTCTTTGTCTTGCTCACCTTTGAGAGGGGAGCAGAGGGAGAGAGACTCCTGTCCATACCGGTCCCATTTTTTCCCCTCTCTCCTCTACTTAGCCTGGTGAAATTTCCCCCATGGGGCTTCAAGCCTCGTTCCCTCTAGGCTCCTTCTGCCGTTTCCCCACCAATGTCTCAGGTTACTGAGGGTTTGCCTCACATCCTCTTCCAGTGCAGATGCGTAGACTCAGTGGCTGGGCTCCCAAGTTGTGAATGTCCTTGCTCTCCCCATAGGTCCTCTGTGTCACATCCACTAGATCTGGAAGAGTTTCCTCTGCAATTTTTTTCCTGAGCCTTTCCCTGAAACTATAGTAAATCCACTTTTATTAAACTATCTTTTCCTGGACTATCAGTGCACATCCTCACTATCCCACCATCTTGGCTCCGCCTCTTTCCTAGGTTTTCTAATTCATTGCATAGGAACCTCTGATGACACTGTTTCATTGTCATTATTTGTACTATACTTCCTTAGCTCTGCTTTTACTTGCATCTTCTCTATTGTCTTCAACAGTCTAATGAGTATAAATTTGTCTTTTCTAAAAACTAACTTTATTTCACTGTATTTTTAAGTTTATTTATATTCTGACATTTATTTCTTTCCTCCTACAAACTTTGGGTTTGGTTTGTTCTTACTATTCTAGATTCTTGAAATGTATGTTTAGGTTGTTTATTTTTTATATATCTATTTTTATGCAGATGTTTATTATTATAAACTTCCCTCTTAAATTTTTTTGCTTCTGCTTTATCTCATACATTTTGATATGTTTGTTTACATTTTTTGTTTCAGTACATATCTCTACTGTTTTTATTTCCTCAGTGACACATTGTAAACTCTGAATAATGTTTTTCTATCTCCATCTATTTGTATAATTCCTAGAATTTCCTTTTTCAATTGAAACACAGTTTTATTCTACTATGCTGAAAACATTTGATATGACTTTGATTTTCTTGAGTTTATTCTTTGCCAGGAAATCTGTCATTAATTTTTATGTAAAAAGGGAACATATTTCATGTGTTTCATATATACAGTTTTATTTTTTTATTAAACTTTTATTTAATGAATATAAATTTCCAAAGTATAGCTTATGGGTTACAATGGCTTCCCCCCTCCCATAACCTCCCTCCCGCCCGCAACCCTCCCCCCTCCTGCTCCCTTTCCCCTTCCATTCATGTAAAGATTCATTTTCAATTCTCTTTATATACAGAAGATCAGTTTAGTATATATTAGGTAAAGATTTCAACATTTTGCCCATATAGCAACATAAAGTGAAAAAACTACCATTGGATTACTAATTATAGCATTAAATAGCAATGTACAGCACATTAAAGACAGAGATCCTACATAATTTTCTTTTTCAAATTAATTAATTTTCTATGCCATTTCCATTTTAACACCAGGTTGTTTTTTTTTTTATTTCCAATTCTCTTTATATACAGAAGATCACTTCAGTATATAATTAGTAAAGACCTCATCAGTTTGTGCCCACACAGAAACACAAAGTATAAAAATACTGTTTCAGTACTAGTTATAGCATCACTTCGCTTTAGACGACACATTACAGTTTTAAGAGTATAGTGATACTCCCAATCTTACCTTCCACCCCTCCATCCCTCACTTCCATCCTCACTCTCAACCTCATTCCTTCTTTTCCAGTTTTTCTTGTAAATTTAACAATGACATATTTTGACTTTTCTTTATAGTCACAAGCTTAACACTCCACTAAATAAAGACTTCAACAAGTAATAAGTAGAAAAACTGCTGTTTCTCAAAAGTATAGAACTGCATAGAGAATAAGGTGTTAAAAAATTTATCAAATTTCAAAATACAAATATCACTCATATACAATACTTTTTGTAGTCTGCATATAAGTTATTACAAATCAGAGGAAACATAATAATTGTCTTTTGACCTGGCTTATTTCAGTAAATGTAATGGTCTCCATTAGCATCCATTTCATTGCAAAAGACTGCATTTCATTCTTTTTATGGCTGAGTAGTATTCATCATGTATATATACTGCAATTTCTTTATCCAGTCATCAGTTATGGACATCTGGGTTGATTCTATATTTTAGCAATTATTATTTGAGTTGCAATAAACATGGGGGTACAAATAACCCTTTCATATACTGATTCCATTCCCTTTGGGAAAATTCCCACACATGGTATGGTTGGGTTATTTGGTAGATCTAATTTCAGATCCCTAGAAATCTCCTAGTGATATTCCATAATGATTATATGAATTTAAATTCCCACCAACAGTGTATTAGGATACTTGTTTGCACATCCTAGCAAGAATTTATTAGTTTTTTTTTTTTGGATGATAAGCATTCTAACTACAGTGAGGTGAAACCTTATTGTGGTTTTTATTTGCATTGCCCTAGTGATTAATTATCCTGAGCATATTTTCTATTAACCACTTGTATTTCAACCTTTGAAAATGCCCATTCATGGGGCCTGCACTGTGGCACACAGGATTAATGCCCTGGCCTGAAGTGCTGGCATCCCATATAGGTGCCGTTTTGAGACCCACCTGCTCCACTTGTGATCCAGCCCTCTGCTATAGCCTGGGAAAACAGCAGAAGATGGCCCAAGTCCTTGGGCCCCTGCATCCATGTGGGAGACCTGGAAGAAGCTCTTGGCTCCCAACTTCGGATTGGCACAGCTCCAGCGATTGTGGCCAATTTTTGGAATGAACATCAGAAGGAAGATCTCTCTCTCTCTCTCTCTCTCTCTCTCTCTCTCTCTCTCTCTCTCTCTCTCTCTCCCCTGCCTCTCCTCTTTCTGTGTAACTCTGACTTGCAAATAAATAAATAAATCTTTTTAAAAAGCAAAAGAAAATGCCCATTCATAACTGCAACCTATTTTTAATATAAATAGAGCAGATTTCATGTATTCCATGGATACAATTCTAAGAAAATAATCATACTTCCATACCTCTCTCTCCCTACCTCAACCCACCGCATTTCTTCCCTTCACTTTTTCTTTAATTTTTGCAAAGACACACTTTAAATACACTTTATAATCCAGACATAATTGACCAATAACCATAATATTCAACAAGTAAAAAGTAGGAATACCATACTTTGTCAGGAGTACAAACAAGGACTGAAAACAGCAATCATACCACAAGATGTCCATTTCAATCCTATACAATTTTTGTATTCTATATTCATTACAAAGACAGGAGTTTGTTCTTTTTTATGCCTGAGTAGTATTTCATAGTGTATTTATACTGCATTTTCCTTACCCAGTATCATTACTGGACATCTGGGTTGATTCCATATTTCTACTACTGTGAATTGAATTGCTATACACATGGGGGTACAGATACTTTTTCATATATTAATTTTATTTTTTATTTTTATTCATTTTTAAGAGGTTGAATGTGCAATGTAGATACAATAATAAGAAAATAATTTTCAAGATGCATGGTTAGGGAAAAGACAACTTGATTGTTACCATTGGAAGATAGCAGAAGAAAAACAGAAGTGATTTCCCAGGGGAGGGTTAAAGAGGTGTTTGCAGTGGAAATTCTACATAATGAAGTAGGACACCATGGAGTAGCATGGAAAGTTCAAATACACAGCAATGAGTGAGGACACCACACATGGCTCCTGCAACTTCTAAGAGTGATGTTAGAGCAGGTTGCAACAGTCCATGTGACTTGTGATGTTGCCAGAGGGAGATCATTGTGAACAACACTATGAGTCTGGCCTGGAGTCCTAGTGCAGGTCAATGTACCCACCTAATCTGGTAAAGGAAAATCAATTTTATTTCTCCTAATCCCCTATAATGAGCATCCAGCAACTGATGGTGAGAAGATGCAACCTTGACACCAGAGAGGCTGTGGCAGCTCTCAAACATATGCAAATAACCAGGGGATTTAATCAGAGGGATAATCTACAAATTCTACTGATTTGTTGTGTGGCTGGGAAAGCAGACAGAACTCTGGGCACCCACATATGACTGTGAGGTTCTCTGATCTTCTTAAACCAGTCACAGGATCCAGAGCACAAATTTCTAAGGCAGAGCAACCACAAGCAGTTGGATTTGTGAATGGGTCTGTTATCTCTCTGATCAGGGAAGGATGATGGATATGAAAGCATATCTTCTCAAATCTGTGACTGTAAGATCCTTGTATGCTGTAACTGTGAGAATCCTGTGACTGCACAATAGGGAATGGAGTGAAGCTGGGTCTCTGGGCAATCACTGTATCTGATGTCAGAGGCTCAGAGCTCCATGACTGCCTGGGGTGGATCATTGCAAAGGGCCCCATGCTAACACATAGGACCAGAGACATTTATTATAGTTTATATCCACTGTGGGCTAACCCAAAGCATTGATCACCTTGGAAGAGAGGAGGTGTGGGTGTGATTATGCAAACAGGCATGATCATACCCTCTATGCTGCTGACAATAGAGATCTATCGTATCCAACTTGGTTATCACCTTGGGCTTTCATCCCATCCTTGAGCATTGACCAGAGTTCCCTGGTCCCATCCAGTAAGCACTTCTGGGTATTTACTGAAGGAGCAAATGCTACACTAGGCCACAAGGGTATAGTTCAAAGACAGAAGCCATAAGAGGAGAAAACCAGCCATTATTTCAACAAATGCCAAAAAGTAATCACAGAAATACAAGAAACAAGTACAAGAAAGACAACGTGACTCCACAACAGGAACACAATAACACTTCAATGTTAGAATGTGAAGATAAAGAGATTGGTGGAATGCCTGAAGATGAATCCAAACAAATGATCATAAAATTACTCAGAAACACAGTGAAACAGATTCAGAAGATAAAGAAATCCATACACAAAATGAATGAAAAATGTCCCAAAAGATTGATGTCGGACCCTCGCCTGTGAGGGTCCAATGCAGTCATGACACGGCCACTGTTCATCAGTTCTCAAGGAACTTTCACCCTTTCTCGGTTCTCAAGGAACTTTTACTTGTGGGGGCAAAAGGAAAGTGGGGAGAGGAGAAGAGGAGGGGCTGCGGTGGCGGCTGCTGGCAGTGGCGGCCATGCTGGCCCGCCCAGATCCCAATGTACATTTATGCTGATATCGTCCAATCAGATGAAAGGGCGCGTATAGCCTCAGGTCAAAAGTTCATCTGTTTCACCTGGTTCTTCCTAGTTGTTTATGCAGAGTCCGTCCTGCCTCAACTTCATCTGTTTCAGCGGGTTGTTTTCGTAGGCCTTGTGGTCGACCGATTGCTGCAAACTACGCAGATGAGGAGGTTCCCACAGGTGGCCAGCCTGCGGTTCCCCACAATTGACATACTGAAGAGAAAACAAACTGAAATAATTGAAATAAATAATTCAATGGGTCAAATATAAAATACGTGGAAAGCCTTAAAAATAGACTTGGTGAGGCAAAAGAAACAATATCTGAGCTAGAAGATAAATTCTTGGATATATCACAGAAAAAATGAACAAAAAATAGAAAAACTGAAAATAGTGTTTGAGATTTATGGGATACTATCAAATGAATTAACATAATATGTCTTAGGAGTTCCTGAAGTTGTGGAAAGATAATTGATTAGAAAGCATATTCAGCAAAATAATAACAGAAAACTTCCCCAATTTGGAGAAAGAATAGGACATCAGAATACCTAAGTCACATAGAACTCCTTATAGATGTGACCAGAAAATGGCTTCACCACAATATATTGTAGCCAAATATTCAACAGTCAAATATCAAAAAGATTCTAAAATTGTGTGCCAGAGAAATAGCAGATTACTTTCAGAGGATCTCCAATTAAACTCACAGCTGATTACTCATGAGAAACTCTACAGGCTAGAAGACAATGGCAAGATATAGGTCAAGTTTGAAAAGAAAAAAACTGTCAACCCAGAATACTGTACTCTGAAAAGCTATCACTTATGAATGAAATATGAAATGAAGACCTTCTAGAACAAACAGAAATTGTAGGAACTTGTCACCATTTGTCCAGCCTTACAAAAAATGCTTAAGTATGTGCTACAGACAGAAACACAAAAATAAAGCCATCATCATGAAAGAATGTGAAGGCAGAAAATCTCCCAGTAAAAGTAGAAAAGAAATCCACAGCGGAGCCAAGATGGTGGAAGAGTAAGAGCGTGCACCAGCAGTTCGGGAAAAGATAGTTTAACAAAAGTGGAGTTACTGTATCCCCAGGAAGAGACTCAGAAAAAAAAAACTGCAGAGGAAACTCTTCCGGATCTAGTGGATGTGACACAGAAGACCTACGGGGAGAGCAAGGTGGCCCACTGCTGTGCCGAGCCGTACCGCTGGACCAGAGCCACAAGAGAGGAGCCGCAGGAGCTGGGAACCCAGCCAGCCCAGCCACAGAAGCCAAGCCGCAGAATTAGAGCCCCGTCGCTGGAAGGAGAGGTAACCCCAGACACTGGCCAGGAAGGGTAGAGCGTGGTCTGAAGTCACAAGAGGGGAACGTGTACCAGGCTGACTGGAGGAGAGAAAAAAAAGTGAATAAATAGGGGTAACTGGCAGGGTCAATAGCCTCTCTCGCCACTCACCTTTCAAAGAGCAGGCACCATTTTACATATGTAAAACAAACTCCATAACCTAGGCAACCTGGTAAGCTGTGTGGAATTTCTTCCCAACTGAGTCTTAAAAAAAGAAAGAGAGAGAGAAAGAGAGCAAGCCAGAGAACAATCTGGGTGAGTCACTTTGGATGCACTCTTAACCCTGAAGAACCAAACAGAGCTCTTTGGCCACACCCAGCAAAGCCTCTAAGGATCCATCAAAAGCAGGCAGTCCACATACTATAGAGTCAAAGCATAATGAGATAAAACACCACAGAGAAGGAAACAAAGAACACCTCCAAGATGCCAAATAAACATAGAAACCAAGGTAACAAGAGCAAGGAAGACATTATGATGCCCCCAAATGAAAGACACCCCAATTCAAGATTATGAAGATGATGAAATAGAAGAAATGCAAGAAGCGGATCTCCAAAAATTGGTAAGATCATTAAGAAGCTCTCAAAAACAAATTCTTGAACTACAGAAATCCTTCATGGACAAGATAAAAAATCTCTCTCGTGAAAATGAAATATTAAGGAGGAATCAAAATGAAATGAAACAACTAGTAGAACAAGAAACTGTGATAGTGACAAGAAACCATAATGAAATGAATAATTAAATAGATCAAATGACAAACACATTAGAGAGCCTTAAAAACAGAATGGGTGAAGCAGAAGAGAGAATATCGGAATTAGAAGACAGAGAACAGGAAAGGAAACAGGCAAATCAAAGAAAAGAAGAAGAAATCAGAAATCTAAAAAATATTGTTGGGAATCTACAGGATACTATTAAAAAACCCAACATTCAGCTCATAGGAGTTCCTGAAGGCATGGAGAGGGAGAAAGGATTCGAAGGCTTTTTAGTGAGATACTAGCAGAAAATTTCCCAGGTTTGGAGAAGGACAGAGACATCTAAGTATAAGAAGCTCATAGAACCCCTAATAAACATGACCAAAAGAGATCCTCACCAGGACACGTCGTAATCAAACTCACCACAGTGAAACATAAAGAAAAGATTTAAAATGTGCAAGAGAGAAACGTCAGACCACTCTCAGAGGATCCCCAATTAGACTCACAGCTGACTTCTCATCAGAAACCCTACAAACGAGGAGGGAATGGCGAGATACAGACCAGGTGCTAAGAGAGAAAAACTGCCAGCCCAGAATATTATATCCTGCAAAGCTCTCATTTGTGTATGAAGGTGAAAGAAAGACCTTTCACAGCAAACAGAATTTGAAAGAATTCGTTGCCACTCGTCCAGCCCTGCAAAAGATACTTAAAGATGTGTTACACACAGAAACACAGAAACACGGTCATCAATATGAAAGAAGGTAAAGGAAGGAAACCTCACAGCAAAAGATCACAGGAAACACAAAAATAGTAGGGCAAAGTTACTACATATCGATAGTCACATTAAATGTTAAAGGCCTGAACAATCCAGTTAAAAGACACCGATTGGCTGATTGGGTTAAGGAACAAAACCAATCTATTTGCTGCTTACAAGAAACTCATCTTTCTAACAAAGATGCACACAGACTGAAAGTGAAAGGCTGGAAAAATATATGCCATGCCAACAGAAATGAAAAAAGAGCGGGCATAGCTATCTTAATATCAGATAACATAAATTTTACCACAAAAACTATTAGGAGAGACAAAGAGGGGCACTATTTAATGATTAAGGGATCCATTCAACAGGAAGATATAACGATTATCAATGTATATCAACATAATTACAGGGCACCGGTTTATTTAAAAGACTTGTTAAGGGACTTAAAGGGAGACTTAGACCCCAGTACAATAGTACTGGGGGACTTCAAAATCCACTCTCAGAGATAGACAGGTCAACAGGACAGAAGATCAACAAGGAGACAGTAGATTTAAATGACACTATAGCTCAAATGGACCTAACAGATATTTACAGAACTTTTCATCCTACACAGAAAGAATTTACATTCTTCTCAGCAGTACATGGAACCTTCTCTAGGATTGACCACATACGAGGCCATAAAGCAAGTCTCAGCAAATTCAAAAGAATTAGCATCATACCATGCAGCTTCTCAGACCATAAAGGAATGAAGTTGGAAATTAGCAACTCGGGAATCCCTAGAGCACGTTCAAACACATGGAAATTGAACAACAGCTCCTGAATGAACAATGGGTCCTAGAAGAAATTAAAAGAGAAATCAAAAGTTTTCTGGAAGTAAATGAGGATAACAGCAAATCATATCAAAACCTATGGGATACAGCAAAAGCAGTGTTAAGAGGAAAGTTTATATCAATAGGTGCCTACATCAAGAAATTGGAAAGGCACCAAATAGATGAGCTTTCAAGTCATCTCAAGGATCTAGAAAATCTGCAGCAAACCAAACCCAAACCCAGTAGGAGAAGAGAAATAATTAAAATCAAAGAAGAAATCAACAGGATTGAATAAAAAAAAAACATTACAAAAAATCAGCCAAACGAGGAGCTGGTTTTTTGAAAAAAATAAACAAAATTGACACCCCATTGGCCCAACTAACTAAAAAAAGAAAAGACCCAAATCAATATAATCAGAGATTCAAAAGGAAACGTAACAACAGACAAAACAGAAATAAATAGAATCATCAGAAATTACTACAAGGACTTGTATGCCAGCAAACAGGGAAATCTAGCAGAAATGGACAGATTCTTGGACACATACAACCTACCTAAATTGAGCCAGGAAGACATAGAAAACCTAAACAGACCCATAACTGAGACAGAAATTGAAACAGTAATAAAGGTCCTCCCAACAAAGAAAAACCCAGGACCAGATGGATTCACTGCAGAATTCTCCCAGATATTTAAAGAAGAATTAACTCCAATTCTCCTCAAACTATTCAGAGCAATCAAAAAAGAGGGAATCCTCCCAAATTCTTTCTATGAAGCCAGCATCACCTTAATTCCTAAGCTGGAAAATGATGCAGCATTGAAAGAGAATTACAGGCCCGCGCAGTGGCTTAACAGGCTAATCCTCCACCTTGCGGCGCTGGCACACCGGGTTGTAGTCCTGGTTGGGGCGCCGGATTCTATCCTGGTTACGCTCTTGCAGGCCAGCTCTCTGCTATGGCCTGGGAAGGCAGTGCAGGATAGCCTTAGTCCTTGGGCCCTGCACCTGCATGAGAGACCAGGAGAAGTACCTGGCTCCTGGCTTCGGATCAGCGAGATGCGCCGGCCACAGTGGCCATTAGAGGATGAACCAATGGCAAAAAGGAAGACCTTTCTCTCTGTCTCTCTCTCTCTCTCTCTCACTATCCACTCTGCCTGTCAAAAAAAAAAGACAGAGAATTACAGACCAGTATCACTGAGGAATATAAATGCAAAAATACTCAATAAAATTATGGCCAATAGAATGCAACAACACTTCAGAAAGATCATCCACCCAGACCAAGTGGGATTCATCCCTGGAATGCAGGGATGGTTCAATGTTCACAAAACAATCAACGTGATACACCACATTAACAGACTTCAGAAGAAAAACCATGATTCTCTCATTAGACGCAGAGAAATCATTTGATAAAATACAACACCCTTTCATGATGAAAACCCAAAGCAAACTGGGTATAGAAGGAACATTCCTCAATACTATCAAAGCAATTTATGGAAAAACCCACAGGCAGTATCCTATTGAATGGGGAAAAGTTAGCAGCATTTCCACTGAGATCTGGTACCAGACAGGGATGCCCACTCTCACCACTGCTATTCAATATAGTTCTGGAAGTTCTAGCCAGTGCTATTAGGCAAGAAAAAGAAATTAAAGGGATACAAACTGGGAAGGAAGAACTCAAACTATCCCTCTTTGCAGATGATATGATTCTTTATTTAGGGGACCCAAAGAACTCTACTAAGAGACTACTGGAACTCATCGAAGAGTTTGGCAAAGTAGCAGGATATAAAATCAATGCACAAAAATCAACAGCTTTTGTATACACAGGCAATGCGACAGCTGAGGAAAAACTTCTAAGATCAATCCCATTCACAATAGCTACAAAAACAATCAAATACCTTGGAATAAACTTAAACAAGGACGTTAAAGATCTCTACAATGAAAACTACAAAACCTTAAAGAAATAGAAGAGGATACCAAATAATGGAGAAATCTTCCATGCTCATGGATTGGAAGAATCAACATCATCAAAATCTCCATTCTCCCAAAAGCAATTTATACATTCAATGCAATACCAATCAAGATACCGAAGACATTCTTCTCAGATCTGGAAAAAAATGATGCTGAAATTCATATGGAGACACAGGATACCTCAAATAGCCAAAGCAATCTTGTACAACAAAAACAAAGCCGGGGGCATCACAATACCAGATTTCAGGACATACAACAGGGCAGTTGTTATCAAAACAGCATGGTACTGGTACTGAATCAGATGGATAGACCAATGGAACAGAATAGAAACACCAGAAATCAACCCATACATCTACAGCCAACTTATATTTGATCAAGGATCCAAAACCAATCCCTGGAGTAAGGACAGTCTATTCAACAAATGGTGCTGGGAAAACTGGATTTCCACGTGCAGAATCATGAAGCAAGATCCCTACCTTTCACCTTACACAAAAATTCACTCACCATGGATTAAAGACTTAAATCTTCGAACCGAAACCATCAAATTATTAGAGAGCATTGGAGAAACCCTGCAAGATATAGGTACAGGCAAAGACTTCTTGGAAAAGACCCCAGCAGCACAGGCAGTCAAAGCCAAAATTAACATTTGGGATTGCATCAAATTGAGAAGTTTCTGTACTTCAAAAGAAACAGTCAGGAAAGTACATAGGAAACCCACAGAATGGAAAAAATATTTGCAAACTATACTACAGATAAAGGGTTGATAACCAGAATCTATAAAGAAATCAAGAAAATCCACAACGGAACAAACAACCCACATAAGAGAAGGGCCAAGGACCTCAATAGACATTTTTCAAAAGAGGAAATCCAAATGGCCAACAGACACATGAAAAAATGTTCAAGATCAGAGTGTTGTTACTAGCAATCAGAGAAATGCAAATCAAAACAACAATGAGGTTTTGCCTCACCCTGGTTAGAATGGCTCACATTCAGAAATCTACCAACAATAGATGCTGGAGAGGATGTGGGTGAAAAGGGACACTAACCCACTGTTGGTGGGAATGCTAGCTGGTTAAGCCACTATGGAAGTCCTCAGAAACCTGAACAAAACCCTACCATATAACCCAGCCATCCCACTCCTTGGAATTTACCCAAAGGAAACTAATTTGGCAAATAAAAAAGCCATCTGCACATTAATGTTTATTGCAGCCCAATTCACAATAGCTAAGACCTGGAACCAACCCAAATGCCCATCAACAGTAGGCTGGATAAAGAAATTATGGGACATGTACTCCATAGAATACTATACAGCAGTAAGGAACAATGAAACCCAGTCATTTGCAACAAGATGGAGGGATCTGGAAAACATCATGCTGAGTGAATTAAGCCAGTCCCAAAGAGACAAATTTCATTTGTTTTCCCTGATCGGCGACAACTGAGCACCAAAGGGGAAACCTGTGGAAGTGAAATGGACACTATAAGAAACTATGACCTGATCAGCTCTTGTCCTGGCTCTAGATGTACAATGTAATACTTTATCCTTTTTAGTATTCGTTGTTGTTGTTGTTGTTCTAGTACTAGTGGTTGAACTCTGTAATTAACACACAATTATTCTTAGGTGTTTAAATTTTAACTGAAAAGTGATCCCTGTTAAATATAAGAATGAGAAAAAGAGAGGGAGGAAATGTACAACTGGGGACATGCAAAGTCGGACTTGCCCCGAATGATGAAGTTAGAATCGTGCCACGGGATTCCAATACAATCCCATCAAGGTGGCATGTACCAATGCCATCTCACTAGTCCAGGTGATAAACTTCAGTTCACAATTGATCACACTGATAGATTTAAGTGTCAAAAGGATCACACAAATAAGATTAGTGTTTGCTAATACTAACTGACAAAACCAAAAAGGGAGAGAAGGATCCAACACGGGAAGGTTGAGACACAGCAGACTCATAGAATGGCAGATGTCCTAAATAGCACTCTGGCCTCAGAATCAGCCCTTAAGGCATTTGGATCTAGCTGAAGAGCCTATGAGAGTATTTTAGGCATGGAAAGCCAAGACACTCAGGAAAAAGAAGAAGGAGAAGGAGAACGAGGAGGAGGAGGAGGAGGAGGAGGAGGAGGAGGAGAAGGAGGAGAAGGAGAAGGAGAAGGAGAAGGAGAAGGAGAAGGAGAAGGAGAAGGAGAAGGAGAAGGAGAAGGAGAAGGAGAAGGAGAAGGAGAAGAAGAAGAAGAAGAAGAAGAAGAAGAAGAAGAAGAAGAAGAAGAAGAAGAAGAAGACCTAAATGAAGGATTCTAGCGAGTGTGTTCCCAGTGGAAAGAATGGTGCCATAAAGGTAGGAGGTACCTTTCTCTGAAGGGAGGAGAGAACTTCCACTTTGACTATGATCCTGTCGGAACAAGATCGAAGTCGGCGAACTCCAAAGGCTTCCATAGCCTCAGCAACCCATGACTAGAGCCTAGGGAGATTACTGACGCCATAAACAAGAGTGTCAAATTGTTAAATCAACATCAAGAGTCACTGTGTACTTATGTCCCATGTGGGATCTGTCCTTAATGGGTTGTCCAATGTGAAGTAATGATATAGCTAGTACTGAAACAGTATTTTTACACTTTGTGTTTACATGTGGGTGCAAACTGATGAAATCTTTACTTAGTATATACTGAATCGATCTTCTGTATATAAAGATAACTGAAAATGAAAAAAAAACTTGGTGTTAAATTGGAAATTACATAGAAAATTAATCAATTAATCAATTTTTTTAAAAAATATCATGTAGGATCTCTGTCTTTAATGTGCTGTGCACTCTTATTTAATGCTATAACTAGTACTCCAACAGTATTTTTTCTCTTTGTTGCTATGTGAGGGAAAACTGTTGAAATCTTTATATATACTAAACTGATTTTCTGTATATAAAGAGAATTGAAAAAGAATCTTGATGTGAATGGAAGGGGAGAGCGAGTGGGAAAGGGGATGGTTGCGAGTGGGAGGGAAGTTATGGGGGGAAGCCATTGTAATCCATAAGCTGTACTTTGGAAATTTATATTCATTAAATAAAAGATAAAAAAAGAAATCCACAAAAAAAGGATAGGAATATTCACAGAAAATGGCAGGGCAAATGAGTTACTTGTCAATAGTTATCTTGAATGTAAATGGCCTCAACTCTCCAATTAAAAGATACAGACTGGCTGAATGAATTAAAAAAGCAAGAC
The DNA here is from genome assembly GCF_033115175.1 of Lepus europaeus. NCBI lineage: Eukaryota > Metazoa > Chordata > Mammalia > Lagomorpha > Leporidae > Lepus > Lepus europaeus. Next base: position 21,564,623 of record NC_084845.1, on the reverse strand, counting down.
CCATCTATTTGCTGCCTAAAAGAAACACACTTCACCAATATAGATACATGTAGATGAAAGTGAAAGGATGGAAAAAGTCCATGTTAATGGAATGGCATATGTAGCCATCCTAATATCATACAAAATAGGTTTTAATACAAAAACTGTAAAAAGAAACAAAGAAAGGCATTATGTAATGATTATGAATCAATACAACTGGAAGATGTGACTATAATAAATGTATTTGCACCCATTTATGGGACACTTAGATTAAAAGAACTGTTAATTTATCCAAAGGAAAACTTAGACTATAATACAATAGTGATGGGGGACTTCAACACCCCACATTCACCCCTGGATAGAACAACCAGACAGAAAATCAACAAAGAAACAGCAGAGCTAATTGACACTTTAGACAAAATGACCTAACTGGTATGTACAGAACTTTTCACCCCACAATTGCAGAATATTCATTCTTCACAGCAGTACATGTAATTCTATCTAGGATATACCACATGCCAGGCCATAAAGAAAATCCTAACAAATTCAAAAGAATTGAAATCATACTGTGTGTCTTTTCTGTCGACAGAAGAATGAAGCTGGAAATTAACCACATAAATGTCTCTAGACAATATGTAAACACAAGTGTCTGAATAACATGTTCCTGAATCAAAAAGGAAATCAAAAATCCTGGAAATGAATATCACAAATATCAAAACCTATGGGACACAGCAAAAGTCATGTTAAAAGGGAAGTTTATAGCAATTAATGCCTACATAAAGAAACTGGAAAGGTATCAAATTATCATTAAATGATCTATCATTGCATCTCAAGGACCTAATAAAACAGAAGCAAATAGTAAGGGGAAGCAAATAATTAACATTAGAGAAAATAAACTAAATTGAAACAAAAATTATATAACATCAGTGAAATAGAGAGCTGATTTTTTGAAAAAAATAACAAATTTGATACACCATGGGCCTAACTAATCAAAAAAGAATTAGAAGACCCAAAATAATAATAAAAATAATAATAATAAAAGGATATTTAATCATTTATAGCTGAGAAATTAAATAATTCTGAGGAATTACTACAACATGCCCACCAACAGTGTACAAGAGTATTCCTTTTTCCTTGTCATTGCCAGGATTTGTGAATCTCTGTGTTTCTGATTTTAACCATTCTGACAGGGATGAGGTGATATTTCATTCTGATTTTGATTTGCATTTCCCTGAAGGCTAATATTGTTGAGTATTTTGTCATTAATTTGTTGGCCATTTGTATTAGTTCTTTGAAGAACTGTCAATTGAATTCCATTGTTCATTTCTCAACTGGAATGGTTGTTTTGTTGTTGTTGAATTTTTTATGTTGCTGATATATTTGGAATATTAATCCTGTGTTATATATTTGGTTTGTAAATATTTCTCCCAATCTGAGGGAATCTCTCTTCATGCTATTGAACATTTTCTTTGTTGTACAAAAGCTTCTGAGTTTAATGTAGTCCAAGTTGTTTAGTTTTGTTCTTATTGCCTGTACTTTGGTGATTGTATACAATAAGTTATCCCCTAGATCAAGGTCTTAGTATCTTTCCCCCATATTTTCTTCCAGCTAATTCATTTTCTCAGGTCTTAAATTTAGGTCTTTGATTCATATTGACTTAATGTTTGTATTTGGTGAGAGGTATGTATCTATTTTCATTCTTCCTCATATATAAACCTATTTTTGAAAGCAGGATTTATTGAAGACACTATCGTTACTCAAGTATATGATATGAGCCCTTTTGGCTCTTTGAATGTGGATTAATTTCTGGGCTCTCTACTCTACTCTGTTCCATTTATTTATGTATTGGTTTTTATTCCTATACCATGCTGTTTTGATTATTGATTATTATAGCTTTGTAGTATGCTTTGATGTCAGATATTGTGATGCCTCCAACTTGATTTCACTTGTTCAGGATTGCTTTGGCTATCCCAGGTCATTTGTGATTCCATATGAATTTTACTTATTCTAGTAGTGTAAATGATGTCATCGGTATTTTGATATAGGTTGCAATGAATCTATATATTGTTTGGGTAGTCTACACATTTTAATATTGATTCTTCTAATCCATGAGTAAGGAATACCTTTCCAATTTTTATGTCTGATGATTTCTTTCATCAATGTTTGAAAATTATCACTGCAGACATTTTTCATTCCTTTGTTAAATGTATTCCTAAATATTTGATTTTTCTGGCTATTACGATGAGATTTTCTAATTTCTCTTTCTGTGAGTTCATCATTAGCATACAAAAAAGCAATGGTATTTTCTATGTTTACTTTGTAACCTGAAACTACTGAAATGGTTTATCAATTACAACAGCTTTTTGGTGGGGTTTTTAAGGTTTTCCATGTACAACATAATGTCACCTGCAAACATGGATAATTTGACTTCCTCTTTTTCAACTTTGATGCTCTTCATTTCTTTCTCCTCTCTAATCACTCTCACTAAAAGTTCCACTACAATACTGAATAAGAACTGTGAACATGGATATCCTTGTCTTGCTCCAGATATGAGTGAAAATGCCTTCAGATTTTTCCTATAGAGCATGATATTGGCTTCTGGTTTGTCATATATAGACTTTAAAATTTTGAGATATTTCTTTTTATAGCTAACATGCAGAGTGATATTTATCAGGAAGTGTTATTGAATCTTATCATATACTTTTGACCACCTATTTAGATAACCATATGGTTTGTGTTCTTCAGTTATTGATGCTATTTATGACATTTATTAATGTGTTAATGCTGAACCACCACTATATTGCTGGGATGCATCCAAAATGGTCATGATATATGATATTTTGGTGCAGTTTTGAATTCAATTTCTAGTATTTTATTGAGTATCTTTGCATCTATTTTTATTGAGAATATTGATCTGTAGTTTTTTTTAATTTTATCCATTACACAGGTCTCATGTATTTCATATAAACAGATTTAGGACTAGGTGATACTTCCCACCATACCCTCCCACTCACCAAAGCTTCAACTCATTTTCCTTGTCTCTACACCATTCCAAATAGTAGTTTTTACAAAGATATACATTCAGTTTATTAATGATCAAAAGGTTAACCATACACCAAGTAAGAGAGTTCAACAAATAGTATGAAAAAAGCACTGTTCCTCAAGAGAAGTGAAAAGGGCAGTAAACAATCATTGAATCTCAAAATGTCCATGTCATAACAAAACATTACATCTTAAGTACTCTGTTAGTTACCTTGGATCAAGAAAAATGTATTTATATCTCTTTTGGGTACTGGCTTATTTCACTAAGTATAATGGTTTCCCTTTGCATTCATTTTGTTTCAAAGACAGGAATTCATTTTTTACAACTAAGTGGTACTCCATAGTGTATATACACCATAATTCCTTTATCCAGTCTACACTTGATGAACATCTGGGTTGATTTATTATCTTAAAAATTGTAAATTGAGCTTCAATTAACAAAGGTACAGATAAATATTTCACGTACTGATTTCTTTTCATTTGGGTATATTTCCAAGAATGGAATGGCTGGATCATATGGTAGGTCTATATTATTATTATTATTATTATTATTATTTATTTATTTATTTGACAGGTAGAGTTATAGACAGAGAAAGAGAGATACAGAAAGAAAGGTCTTCCTTCCCTTGGTTCACTCCCCAAATGGCTGCTATGGCCTGTGCTGTGCCAATCCAAAGCCAGGAGCCAGGTGCTTCCTCCTGGTCTCCCATGTGGGTGCAGGGACCCAAGCACTTGGGCTATCCTCCACTGCCCTCCTGGGTCACAGCAGAGAGCTGGACTGGAAGAGGAGCTACCTGGACTAGAACCTGGTGCCCATATTAGATGCTGGCACTGCAGACAGGGGACCAACCAAGTGAGCCACAGCACCAGCCCCAAGTAGGTCTGAGCTATCTCCATACTGCCTTCCACAGTGGCTGTACCAGTTTACATTGTGACCAACAGTGGATTAGGGTGCCTTTTCTCCCACATGATCACATGCATATGTTGTTTGTTTATTTCCAAATGAGAACCAGTGTAAAATGGCTGAGATGAAACCACACTATGGCTTTGATTTGCATTTCCATGATAGCTTATGGATCCTGAGCTTTTTTTCAAGTGTCTGTTAATTTGAATTTCCTCTCTTGAAAAATGCCTGTCCAAGTCCTTTGCCCATTTCTTAACTGGATTGTCTGTTTTTTGTTATTGGATTTCTTGAGGTCTTTATACAATCTAGATATTAACCCTTGATCAGTTGCATAGTTTGCAAATATTTTCTCTCATTCTTTTTGTTGTCTCCTCACTTTGCTGAGTATTCCTTTGGCAGTGCAGAAGCTTCTCACATTATGGAATCCCATTTGTCAATTTTAGTTTTAATTGCCTTTGATTCTAGATTCTTTTCCAAGAATTCTTTGTCTATGCCAATGTCTTGAAAAGTTTCCACAATGTTCTCTATTAATTTGATAGTATCAGGTGAGAGATTTAGGTCATTGATCCATCTGAGTGGATTTTTGTGTAGGCATACGTTTGGGTCTAATTTCATGCTTCTGCATTTGGAGATCCAGTTTTCCAGCACTATTTGTTAAAGAGACTGTTGCTGTAGTCCAGATCCAGCTAGTCCAGGGGTCCCATGGTGTGAGAGGTGTCTGTGCATGAAAAAATGAGATACACTCACAGCAAGGCTGATGGCATGACTCTGGCTCTCAAGCACCAGACTTTATTTTTATGTTATGTCACATAATGATTCTTTCTTCTTACAATAACAAGGTTGTTGTCCATTTTATTAGAACCATTAACCTTGTATTTTGTGTTGGCTCTAGATAATATGTCTACATCTAGTCACAAATTTTTTTCAAGAGCATATTTAGAGCATGGTTTACAATCACAGACAAACACAGATAAATGGCTTCCCACACAAGCCAAGGCTAGTGCGCTGCTTCGCTGTGCATTAATTGGCTACAGAAGCTAGACTATTACCTTTCTAATCTAATCTCTACTAGAAGCCCCAATGTTCAAAGTAGGCCCTTTTTAAATGTACCCCCCTTTTGCAGTTCTTTCTGTACCTCTTTAATTTTAATTGTACTTATCTAAAGATTTAGTTAGATCTATTCCACAGTTTTGACATCCTAACCATTGTTGTATTTGTAGCACATATTGATTTAAAGCTTTAATAACATTTAACTTTGTTCTAGTGGGAAGTATATACCAGTAAACCTATTTCCTTTTAATTTTTTCTCACAAACAGCTCACCCTTGCATAAATCATTAACCCCTCATGAACCTACACTAACATTCTGCTTGATTAAAATTTTACAAAGTAATGGATATTTGGAGGATTATGAGACTAAATGCTCTTCCCTAAATTTAGAAATATAGCAATTGTTAGCAGGACCACAAGGAAGTTTCAGCTTTCTTATGCAGAATGTATTTCCCAACAAACCTAAAACCACACAGAGGACTGTAGCTGTCATTCTCACGCCTTGCTGAGAAAGACCTTCGGCTGTGACCAGAGAACTTGGAGGGTCCACTTGCTCATAGTATACCTACAGAAGATATCAGAGAATGTCCAAGGCTACAAATAAAATTCTGCCCATAGAATCCCTACACAACAGTAGGGTCAGAAAAGAGATACCTTCCTACACTTTTGAAGTCTCCTATTTAATAAATTTTTATCTTGGCATACAAGCACAAGTATAATGACAGAAATAAGAGTGATACTCTCTGTGACAGTAAATAAAAAATTCCACTAAATTTTATTTTTGACAACACAGACCCCTTAAAGTAATTCTGATGCCCAAAGCTGTACTGTTAGTGCAGGGTAGCTTAGACACCATAGGCTGTGAGAAAAACAGTGGTCCCAGGAATGTCCTATCAAAAGGATCCAATGAAGTAAAGAAAGAACTGTTCTGATAGTAAGCAGCCCTGTAAAAGCTATTCAGGCTGCTACAGTGGCCCTGGCCCACTTATGGCTGTTTCAATTTAAAGTTCAAGTAATTAACATGAACTGAAATTTAAAAATCAGTTTTTGGAGGGCTCCAAGATGGCAAAATAGGGAGGGAGCTCACTGACAGTCCAGGAAAAAATAGCTTAATAAAAGTGGAGATACTGTAGTCTTGGGGAAGATATAGGGGGAAAAAACAGCAGAGGAAACTCTTCCAGAATTAGAGAGACATGGTGGACCTATGTGGAGGGCACAGGTGCCCACAGCTCAGGAGCCCAGCTGCTGAGAGAGTCTCCACTCCAGAAATGGAAAGGGAGGTGCAGGCTCTTAGTCCACCCAAATGAGGATGGACTGGGTCCGAAGAAAGGTGAGTGCACCACTCGCCCGTTCCCCAGCCTCCCAATCCCAGAGACAATCAGACGCAGTGGAGAGTCAAGTCAGGCAAGCAAGAACTTGGTTTATTGCACGCATAGCAAAGCCTTTTAAAGCACAAGACCACAGAATTACTGGGGCAGGGCATAAGGACCAACCAATTACTTAAAAGGTCATTTTATGGGGTGATTTTCTACAGGACCAGCCATATGTCTGTGCACTCATCATCAGTTGTCGTCGCCTCCCCCGATGCTGTGCAGGCAATCAGCTTTAATGGTAGACAACTTTGGATAACGCCCACCTTACTTCCTTTGGGAGCCATCTTTGAATTGCCAGGTGTGCCTAATTTCCCTGCAGGCGCCATCTTTGAATTGCCTCCTGAGCCTAATTTCCCCACAGATTCTCCCTTTTTTGTTTTATATTAAAGAGAGAAAAAGAGGAACTGAGCGGAGAGTGTGCCTGTCTTAGGTTGTCCCCTCTGACTGGGATCAGCCCTTTAGGGAGCATGTGTCTTAGGTTGTCCCCTCTGGGGATCTTACCCATCTTTGACTACTGCTCCAGCTGTTAAGGGCTGCCCCAGGGATCTTACCCATCATTGGCTACCATCTCAGCAATTCAGGGTATTATGTATTATACCTCTACATCTTGGCAGTGGCCATGGGCAGATGTATAGAATTCTCAATCTGGCACTTAAAGAGTGGCATAACCCAGTTCTTAAAGAGTGGCATATTTTTGTTGAACCACCATTAACTGGACTGCAGCAATGCAATCTTGGAAAAATTAACAATGACAATGGAGACCAAGGGTCCACAAGGGGGATGAGATAAGGAAGCCATCTCCCAAGGCCCAACCACAGGTAACTAGAGCTTCAAGGTCTTCTTGGAGGGTCTTGATCTTGTCATTGATGATGCTGGAGCAACTAGCATAAAAGCAGCACTCCTGAAGTACCATGATGATCCAGTCACAATGAGGCAGAGAGTTCAATATGATCTTTTTATCCCTGTAAAAGAAAAGAAAAATCACTCTTCAGGAGGGGGTCCTCCTGGATGACATTCTTTGGCAAAAGGGGAGATATTTAACCCCATATGGGGTTGGAATTCCCCTGAGGGAAGACACATCCAAATCCTCTACCAGTGCTTATCAGTGGATCTGGCCCTTGCCAGCATCCCTTTAGTGGGTTTTTCCATTTTACCCTAACTGAAAGGTAGGGTACTTGGAGGGACCAATATTTATAAAAGGCTGACAAGGGCTGATGTTTTGGAAAATTTAAAATATTTAAGGTGAGAATGGCCATTTGTAGCTGATCTTGTGGGGGTATGATTCCTCCTTTTTGTTTTATAAATTTTTTTTAAATTTTTTCATGATTATTTGTCCTTGTGGGTTGCAAGGAATTTTAGTAGAGTGTTGAATTATTTTACATCTTGGCTGCACTTTTAATTTAAACATTGCGATTGGTTATTATCTTTGCAAGGTGAGAGATATATCTTTTGACATCTCCAGGGGCCCTTCTGGAGATATCAAAAGTTTAGAGAATTTAGAACTTTGATTTTTACAACCTTTGTTAAAGGTGCCAAGAGAGCTTAGAGTATCTGGTAAAAGTAGAATTTTTATAACATCCTGAAATGACAGCCATTTATTTAACTAGGGTGATTTTAACACTTTTAAACAATATTTAATTATAATGAAATTTAACATAGCTTTTTAAGACTTAATGTTTTTTATCAATCTAAACTTAACAGAGACAGTAGAGTACACAATAGATTACCTTAGCAGAACATAAATTGTATGTCTCTTGTTGTTGAATAAACCAGAAATAAAAACCTTGAACATAAGAGTTAGCACACAAAATCATCACATAACTCAGAACTATTTAACAGAGTCAAAAAGAGATTACAGGACCTAACTCTAGAAATGGCAGAGTAACCAATTAAGCAGACACTGTTAAAAAGAGATGTTACAGTTTTTGCAAAAACATATCTATAAAAGAAACAAGTTTAAAGCATATCAAAGACATGTAAAGGCTTGTATACACAGAATTTACTCTCATTTACATAAGACCACTTTATCTGGAAAGCAAAAACATGATAGGTTTGATATCATTTACAAAATTTTAATACACTTTGCATAGTCTTAATTGACTCAAACAGTTGTACTTTAACAAATTTAAAGTCTTATCCTTTGAGAGTTCCAGGGATCCTACTGGAAGTCCCAAAGTTGGAAGACTCATTTTAGAATTTAAAACTGTTAGAGAGTCAAACAGCTTAGCCAAAAATTTAACCAAGGCTGTGGGCTAGGTCTGATTAGATTTAAGGTAATCACTTAAACATTAAAAACAGGCAAATAGACATAATATAGACCAAGCTTGATCATTGCTACGAGGTGATTATTTAAACCTTTGAAAATAAGCACATATTTAAATAACCCATAGCTCTTAATAAAAAACTTAGCTGTATTTAAACAATTAGAATTTAACAGACATTAAGAGAACATAATGTATTACTTTAACTCATTGCTTTAACAGAGAATCAGATTTTAATTCTATGTCAAAGAGGAATAGAGAGAAAATGGATTATTTTAACACATTACTTTAACAGATTATCAGATTTTAATTTATGTCAAAGAGAAATAGATTAGTATACTTGTGATGTTTTTCATCTGCCAGTGTCCTTGATTTACATTTTGAAATAACCTGTTAAGAATCTCCAAATTAAGATAACATTTTTAAATAAGGTAACACAAGTTTTAGCCTGAGTTATTTTAAACAGTGTTGAACTATTTTCATAACATGCCAAATATATAAAAGTTTATATTTGGATGCATTTCTCATCTGCCTTTACCCAATTTAAATTAGCAGTTACACCTAAATGACTTAGGGTGCTGATATTATATCATATCTATCTGAATTTGATTAAAATTAAAATTGCATTTATTTAAAACAAGTACTTACTACCCATTGCTGTTTTATTGAGTACTAATTACCTGGAAACCTGTTAAAATAAATTGCAAAATAAATTCAGCAAGTTACAAAGCAATATTTTTAAGGGTAGTGAACTTCCTAGATTCAAAGAAAAATTAGTTACAGTTGCCCCCCTTTTTTTTTCTAAGAATATCTCAGGCCCCATGACATCATCTCAATAAGCAGGGAGCCCAAAAGGATGGGATTACCACTCCCTTGCTATTCTTATGGTAAAACTGGAACAAGAGAGAGACAAAAGACCAGTTGGAAACCATGAAGACAGCCATTCCCAAACTGATGAGAGAATAGACTTTGGGCCAGGACTGGTTCTATGATAAGGTCCAATTCCTGGGTAGGAGGGGGAGGTATAGTGAGCTGAGATAGTGAAAAGCTGGGGCTGCACACGTGGAAGGCAGGTTTAGGTGAGGCCAGTAACAGCCAGAGGCACTTTCCCTCCCATCCCTCCCAGTGAGGAGATGTACTGAATTGTCAATGGAGAGAAAAAAAGCAGCCCAATGGAGTACTCTCTCTAGAGATATCTGGTCATGCCTGCATGGGTGCAGCAGGCCACATTGACTGGAAGAGTACAGAGAAAGGCCATGGTCCCCCATTTACAGGGAAGACTGTGCACACCGGGGCCTAACAGGACTGGCCATGGGGTTGGGTAGGCACGCTGTTTACAAGATGGCAATGGGTGATCCAAGGGAGACAAAAAGGGAGAATACCCATAAAGGGGTGGCCACATGGGCGGCACTAGGCCCTCTGTAATTGGAGGTGTGGTGGATTGAGGCACCGCTGGGCCTTTAAGGGTTACTGCCACACCTGAAGGCTCCACCTTAGTTTTAACTGCCTCTGGGGATTTATGAGCCTCCCTCAGGCCAGTGCAGGCTGTCCAATGATCAGCATTCATTCCTTCCCAAACAAGCATCTTAAACTGGTCCCGAAGGTCCCCAACCAGGAACTTACGATGGAGACTGTGTTGGACCCTGGCTATAAAATTCAGCAATGACTCTCCCGGTTTTTGTCGCACCTCTGCGATGAGAGATTCAGTGGGCCCCTCATCCAGCTTGTACCAAGCATTAAGTCCTGCCTGCCTCACTTGTTCATGGTATGGAGCGGGTAGTACAGCTTGCTGGATCCTGGTAGAGAACCCCTCCCCCATCCCAGCCAGCATAGCATATGTAATAGGAATAGCCGGCTGGGCTGCTCGGTTAGCTTTAGCCCTCACCACTTTATGGCACACCACTTTATAAACTGGGAACTCACGAGGACTGCCTTGGCCATGTCCAACCAGTCCTCAGGGACACATGGGTGATAAGCTATGTCTTGAAGCAGGGTTTGGGCCCAGGAGGCATTTGGCCCATCTTCTGCCACTGCATTGCAAAGCTCCTTTAAGTCCTTTGTTTCCCAGGGATACCACTCCAGAGGTCTATTGCTGCCAGGAGCTAAATTTACAGGGTAGGCCTGAGGTGGCAGGTTCCCAGGCCCAGAGTTCACTTCCTTATGCTGCTTTTTGTCCACTGGATAAGCTTCCACATAGGTTACCTCACTTCTCCTCCCTCCTCCAGAGCAATCATAAGGGTCCAGATCATGCAGCTCCCTCTGAGCTCTACATAGAGGGAGGCCACCTCTGCCCCTGGGAGGTATGGGGGGGGGGGTCCTGGCCCTTCTGGGGTAGATGGGCTAGGTGAGATGATTTTTAACCTTCGTTTTTACCTCAACAGTTAGTTCCTCCACGGGGTTTCTGCATTCCTGATCAAACTTAGCCCATTCTCTCTCCCCGCCATCTTCCTCTGAGTCTTTAGGCTCTCCCAAGTCCTGCTCTGCCTCTTTCTCCCTCTCGCCCTTGGAAGTTGGGGGTATAGCATCTGGGTGGAAGGATGCTTTAAGGGCGGTATCAAAGTGTCTCTCCCTCTCAAGGGTGAGTTTTTCCACCCATAACCAAGTGTTCCAAGAAAAGAGATTGCCATCTGAATCCAAAGGGCCAACGTTCTGACAGCTACCCAGACACTTTTTAACGTATAGTGTAAGGCCTTTAAGGCCAGGTCCTTTTGTAACGAAACTGCATCACCCACACTGAAGGTTTCACTTACCCTGAGAGACCACTTAGATTCAGCTGAAAAGTTACTGGTCATGCCCCATGTTGGGCACCATTTGCAGGGTCTTAGTCCACCCAAATGAGTATGGACTGGGTCTGAAGAAAGGTAAGTGCACCACTCGCCCGTTCCCCAGCCTCCCAATCCCGGAGACAATCAGACGCAGTGGAGAGTCAAGTCAAGCAAGCAAGAACTTGGTTTATTGCACGCATAGCAAAGCCTTTTAAAGCACAAGACCACAGAATTACTGGGGCAGGGCATAAGGACCAACCAATTACTTAAAAAGTCATTTTATGGGGCGATTTTCTTCAGGACCAGCCATATGTCTGTGCACTTATCATCAGTTGTCGTCACCTCCCCCAATGCTGTGCAGGCAATCAGCTTTAATGGTAGACAACTTTGGATACCGCCACCTTACTTCCTTTGGGAGCCATCTTTGAATTGCCAGGTGTGCCTAATTTCCCTGCAGGCGCCATCTTTGAATTGCCTCCTGTGCCTAATTTCCCAACAGGGAGGTGAGTCACAACCGCAGTAGCCTGAGACACTGGAGATAAAGCAGCAGGAAGAACCTAGAGGGAATGAGGCTTGAAGTGCCATGGGGGAAAGTACACCACCCTAACTAAAGGAGAGAAAATAAATAAATGAAAGGGACCAGTATGGACACAATTCTCTCTCTCCACTCACCTTTCAAAGGTGTGCAAGACAATGGAGCAGGCGCCATTTTAGACATGCATAACAGCTGAGCCAGCTCAGGGCTGCACTCACCCTGAGCCAAGCAGAAAACCTGACTCTGTTGGGGAGTAATAAAGGAGACTAAGACCTAGTGAATGTGTGGAGATATGAACCAGTACTGTGAAAAAAAAAATAAACTGGGAGTATGTGGGAGAACTCACAGTGTGGCTGAGAAGTGAGTAGTCTAGGTGGGAGAAGCCACTAATTTGAGCAGCCTTGCCTACATGGTAAGAGACATTGAAGGGGAATCTGAGCTTACACTGAGGACTGCGCAGATCCTTTGTGTGGTCCTTGGGACAGAACAGAAAAATATTCACTTCGGCTAGCACTCGGGCACTGACTGCCATCAAGGAGAAGAGCTCAGCTCAGCAGAATTACTTCCTTCTGAATAAAAAAGAGAGAGAGTGATTTACCACTCCAAATCTGGGTATATCACCTTCGGCACACTCTTAACCCTGAAGGACTGAACAGAGATCTCTGGCCACACACACCACAAGCCTCTAGAGATTCCCCAAAAACAGACAGAGATAGAGGAAATGCAAGAAGCAGATCTCAAAAAAATTGATAAGAACATTAAGAAGTTCTCAAAAAGAAATTCTTGAACTACAGAAATCCTTAATGGACAAGATAGAAAGTCTCGCTCATGAAAATTAAATATTAAGGAGGAATCAAAATGAAATGAAACAACTAGTAGAACATGAAACTGTGATAGTGACAAAAAACCACAATGAAATGAAGAACTCAATAGATCAAATGGCAAACACATTAGAGAGCCTTAGAAACAGAATGGGTGAAGCAGAAGAGAGAATATCGGAATTAGAAGACAGAGAACAGGAAAGGAAACAGTCAAATCAAAGAAAAGAAGAAGAAATCAGAAGTCTAAAAAATACTGTCAGGAATCTACAGGATACTATTAAAAAACCCAACATTCGGGTTCTAGGAGTACCTGAAGGCATGGAAAGGGAGAAAGGATTAGAAGGCCTTTTTAGTGAGATACTAGCAGAAAATTTCCCAGGTTTGCAGAAGGACAGAGACATCCTAGAACAGGAAGCTCATAGAACCCATAGTAAACATGACCAAAAGAGATCCTCACCAGGACACGTCGTAATCAAACTCACCACAGTGAAACACAAAGAAAAGATCCTAAAATGTGCAAGAGAGAAACGCCAGATTACTCTCACAGGATCTCCAATTAGACTCACAGCTGACTTCTCATCAGAAACCCTACAGGCTAGGAGAGAATGGCGAGATATAGCCAAGGTACTAAGAGAGAAAAACTGCCAGCCCAGAATATTATATCCTGCAAAGCTCTCATTTGTGAATGAAGGTGAAATAAAGACCTTTCACAACAAACAGAAACTGAAGAATTTGTTGCCACTCGTCCAGCCCTGCAAAAGATGCTTAAAGATGTGTTACATACAGAAACACAGAAACACGGTAACCAATATGAAAGAAGATAAAGGAAGGAAACCTCACAGCAAAAGATCACAGGAGTCTCAAAGCATATATTAGAAAAAATCTTTGGCAAATGACAGGGCAAAGTTACTTCCTTCTCAATAGTCACATTGAATGTTAATGGCTTGAACTTTCCAGTTAAAAGACGCCGATTGGCTGATTGGGTTAAGGAACAAAACCCACCCTTTTGCTGCTTACAAGAAATTCATCTTTCCAACAATGATGCATACAGACTGAAAGTGAAAGGCTGGAAAAATATATACAATGCCAACAGAAATGAAAAAAGAGTGGGCGTAGCCATCTTAATATAGGACAACATAAACTTCACCACAAAAACTGTCAGGAGAGACAAAGAGGGGCACTATTTAATGATTAAGGGATCCATTCAACAGGAAGATATAACGATTATCAATGTATATGCACCTAATCACAGGGCACCAGCTTATTTAAAAGACTTGTTAAGGGACTTAAAGGGAGACTTAGACCCCAATACAATAGTACTGGGGAACTTCAATACTCCACTCTCAGAGCTAGACAGATCAACAGGACAGAAGATCAACAAGGAGACAGTAGATTTAAATGACACTATACCCCAATTGGATCTAACAGATATCTACAGAACTTTTCATCCTACATCTAAGGACTTTACATTCTTCTCAGCAGTACATGGAACCTTCTCTAGGATGGACCACATACTAGGACATAAAGCAAATCTCAGCAAATTCAAAAGAATTAGCATCATACCATGCAGCTTCTCAGACCACAAAGGAATGAAATTGGAAATTAGCAACTCGGGAATCCCTAGAACACGTGCAAACACATGGAGGTTGAACAACATGCTCCTGAATGAACAATGGGTCCTGGAAGAAATTAAAAGAGAAATCAAAAATTTTCTGGAAGTAAATGAGGATAACAGTACAACATACCAAAACCTATGGGATACAACAAAAGCAGTGTTAAGAGGAAAGTTTATATCAATAGGTGCCTACATCAAGAAATTGGAAAGGCACCAAATAGATGAGCTTTCAAGTCATCTCAAGGATCTAGAAAATCTGCAGCAAACCAAACCCAAACCCAGTAGGAGAAGAGAAATAATTAAAATCAGAGAAGAAATCAACAGGATTGAATCCAAAAAAACATTACAAAAAATCAGCCAAACAAGGAGCTGGTTTTTTGAAAAAATAAACAAAATTGACACCCCATTGGCCCAACTAACTAAAAAAAAGAAGAGAAAAGACCCAAATCAATAGGATCAGAGATGAAAAGGGAAACATAACAACAGACAACACAGAAATAAAAAGAATCATCAGAAATTACTACAAGGACTTGTATGCCAGCAAACAGGGAAATCTATCAGAAATAGACAGATTCTTGGACACATACAACCTACCTAAATTGAGCCAGGAAGACAGAAAACCTAAACAGACCCATAACTGAGACAGAAATTGAAACAGTAATAAAGGTCCTCCCAAGAAAGAAAAGCCCAGGACCAGATGGATTCACTGCTGAATTCTACCAGACATTTAGAGAAGAACTAACTCCAATTCTTCTCCAACTATTCAGAGCAATCGAAAAAGAGGGAATCCTCCCAAATTCTTTCTATGAATCCATCATCACCTCATTTCCTAAGCCGGGAAAAGATGCAGCATTGAAAGAGAAATACAGACCAATATCCCTGATGAACATAGATGCAAAAATACTCAATAAAATTTTGGCCAATAGAATGCAACAACACTTCAGAAAGATCATCCACCCAGACCAAGTGGGATTCATCCCCGGTATGCAGGGATGGTTCAATGTTCGCAAAAAAATCAACGTAATACACTACATTAACAGACTTCAGAAGAAAAACCATGATTCTCTCAATAGATGCAGAGAAAGCATTTGATAAAATACAACACTCTTTCATGATGAAAACTCTAAACAAACTGGGTATGGAAGGAACATTCCTCAATACAATCAAAGCAATATATGAAAAACCCACGGCCAACATCCTATTGAATGGGGAAAAGTTGGAAGCATTTCCGCTGAGATCTGGTACCAGACAGGGATGCCCACTCTCACCACTGCTCTTCAATATAGTTCTGGAAGTTCTAGCCAGAGCTATTAGGCAAGAAAAAGAAATTAAAGGGATACAAATCGGGAAGGAAGAACTCAAACTATCCCTCTTTGCAGATGATATGATTCTTTATTTAGGCGACCCAAAGAACTCTACTAAGAGACTACTGGAACTCATCGAAGAGTTTGGCAAAGTAGCAGGATACAAAATCAATGCACAAAAATCAACAGCCTTTGTATACACAGGCAATGCCACGGCTGAGGAAGATCTTCTAAGATCAATCCCATTCACAATAGCTACAAAAACAATCAAATACCTTGGAATAAACTTAAACAAGGACGTTAAAGATCTCTACAATGAAAACTACAAAATCTTAAAGAAAGAAATAGAAGAGGATATCAAAAAATGGAGAAATCTTCCATGCTCATGGATTGGAAGAATCAATATCATCAAAATGTCTATTCTCCCAAAAGCAATTTATACATTCAATGCAATACCAATCAAGATACCAAAGACTTTCTTCTCAGATCTGGAAAAAATGATACTGAAATTCATATGGAGACACAGAAGACTTCGAATAGACAAAGCAATCTTGTACAACAAAAACAAAGCCGGAGGCATCACAATACCAGTTTTCAGGGCATACTACAGGGCAGTTGTTATCAAAACAGCATGGTACCGGTACAGAAATAGAAGGATAGACCAATGGAACAGAATAAAAACACCAGCAATCAATCCAAACATCTACAGCCAACTTATATTTGATCAAAGATTCAAAACTAATCCCTGGAATAAGGACAGCCTATTCAATAAATGGTGCTGGGAAAATTGGATATCCATGTGCAGAAGCTTGAAGCAAGACCCATACCTTTCACCTTACACAAAAATTCACTCAACATGGATTAAAGACTTAAATCTATGACCCGAAACCATCAAATTATTAGAGAGCATTGGAGAAACCCTGCAAGATATAGGCACAGGCAAAGACTTCTTGGAAAAGACCCCAGGAGCACAGGCAGTCAAAACCAAAAGTAACATTTGGGATTGCATCAAATTGAGAAGTTTCTGTACTTCAAAAGAAACAGTCAAGAAAGTTAAGAGGCAACGGACAGTATGGGAAAAAATATTTGCAAACTATACTACAGATAAAGGGTTGATAACCAGAATCTACAAAGAAATCAAGAAACTTCACAACATCGAAACAAACAACCCACTTAAGAGATGGGACAAGGACCTCAACAGACATTTTTCGAAAGAGGAAATCCAAATGGCCGACAGACACATGAAAAAATGTTCAAGATCACTAGCAATCAGAGAAATGCAAATCAAAACCACAATGAGGTTCCACCTCACCCCGGTGAGAATGGCTCACATTCAGAAATCTACCAACAACAGATGCTGGAGAGGATGTGGGGAAAAAGGGACACTAACCCACTGTTGGTGGGAATGCAAACTGGTTAGGCCACTATGGAAGTCTGTCTGGAGATTCCTCAGAAACCTGAACATAACCCTACCATACAACCCAGCCATCCCACTCCTTGGAATTTACCCAAAGGAAATTAATTTGGCAAATAAAAAAGCCATCTGCACCTTAATGTTTATTGCAGCCCAATTCACAATAGCTAAGACCTGGAACCAACCCAAATGCCCATCAACAGTAGACTGGATAAAGAAATTATGGGACATGTACTCCATAGAATACTATACAGCAGTAAGAAACAATGAAACCCAGTCATTTGCAACAAGATGGAGGAATCTGGAAAACATCATGCTGAGTGAATTAAGCCAGTCCCAAAGAGACAAATATCATTTGTTTTCCCTGATCGGCGACAACTGAGCACCAAAGGGGAAACCTGTGGAAGTGAAATGGACACTATAAGAAACTATGACCTGATCAGCTCTTGTCCTGGCTCTAGATGTACAATGTAATACTTTATCCTTTTTAGTATTTGTTGTTGTTGTTGTTGTTGTTGTTCTAGTACTAGTGGTTGAACTCTGTAATTAACACACAATTACTCTTAGGTGTTTAAATTTTAACTGAAAAGTGGTCCCTGTTAAATATAAGAGTGGGAATAAGAGAGGGAGGAGATGTACAGTTTGGGACATGCACAATCTGACTTGCCCCGAATGATGGAGTTAGAAATCTGCCAGGGGATTCCAATACAATCCCATCAAGGTGGCATCTACCAATGCCATCTCACTAGTCCAAGTGATTAATTTCAGTTCACAACCAATGGCTCTGATAGGTCTAAGAATCAAAGGGATCACACAAACAAGACAAGTGTCTGCTAATACTAACTGATAGAATCAAAAAGGGAGAGAAAGATCCAACATGGGAAATGGGATACACAGCAGACTCATAGGATGGCAGATGTCCTAAACAACACTCTGGCCTCAGAATCAGCCCTTAAGGCATTTGGATCTGGCTGAAGAGCCCATGAGAGTTGTAGGCATGGAAAGCCAAGACACCATGGAAAAGAAAAAAAAAAGAAGACCCAAATGAAAGATCTCTGTGAGTGAGATCCCAGTGGAAAGAACGGGGCCATCAGGGAAGGAGGTGCCTTTCTCTGAAGGGAGGAGAGAACTTCCACTTTGACTATGACCCTATTGGCATAAGATCAAAGTCAGCAAACTCTAAAGGCTTCCATAGCCCTGGCAACTCATGACTAGAGCCTAGGGAGATTACTGACGCCATGAACAGGAGTGTCAAATTGTTAAATCAGCAACAGGAGTCACTGTGTACTTACATCCCATGTGGGATCTGTCCTTAATGTGTTATCTAATGTGCAGTGATGCTATAACTAGTACTGAAACAGCATTTTATACTTTCTGTTTCTGCGTGGGTACAAACTGATGTGAACTTTACTAATTATAATCTGAATCGATCTTCTGTATATAAAGATAATTGGAAATGAAAAAAAAACCCCTGGTGTTAAATTGGAAATGGCATAGAAAATTAATTAATTTTTTAAAAAAATTATTATGTAGGATCTCTGTCTTGAATGTGCTGTACACTCTTATTTAATGCTATAACTAGTACTCCAACAGTATTTTTTTCACTTTGTGTTACTATATGGTGGCAAACTGTTGAAATCGTTACCTAATATATACTAAACTGATCATCTGTATATAAAGAGAATTGAAAATGAATCATGATGTGATTGGAAGGGGAGAGGGAGCAGGAAAGGGGAGGGTTGCGGGTGGGAGGGAATTTTTGGGAGGGGGAAGCCATTGTAACCCATAAGCTGTACTTTGGAAATTTATATTCATTTTATAAAAGTTTAATTTAAAAAAAAAAGCAAAATGAAATGAAGAACTCAATAGATAAAATGACAAATACATTAGAGAGCCTTAAAAATAGAAACAGTGAGGCAGAATAGAGAATATCAGACTTAGAAGACAGAGCAAGGAAAGTATACAGTCAAACCAAAGAAAAGAAGAGGAAATTAGAAATCTAAAAAATATTTTCAGGAATCTACAGGATACTATTAAAAAAACCAACATTCAGGTTCTAGGAGTTCCTGAAGGCATGGAGAGAGAGAAAGATTAGAAGGCCTTTTTAGTGAGATACTAGCAGAAAACTTCTCAGGTTTGGAGAAGGACAAAGACATCCTAGTACAGGAAGCTCATAGAACCCCTAGTAAACATGACCAAAAGAGATCCTCACCACGACACACTGTAATCAAACTCAGCAGAGTGAAACATAAAGAAAAGATTTAAAATGTGCAAGAGAGAAACATCAGTCTCAGAGGATCTCCAATTAGACTCACCGCAGACTTCTTATCAGAAACCCTACAGTCTAGGAAGGAATGGCAAGATATAACCCAAGTACTAAGAGAAAAGAACTGCCAGCCTAGAATACTATATCCTGCAAAGCTCTCATTTGTGAATGAAGGTGAAATAAAGACCTTTCATACAAAAAAGAAATTGAAAGAATTTGTTGCCACTCATCTAGCCC
Organism: Lepus europaeus; assembly: GCF_033115175.1. NCBI lineage: Eukaryota > Metazoa > Chordata > Mammalia > Lagomorpha > Leporidae > Lepus > Lepus europaeus. The sequence continues at coordinate 21,545,058 of NC_084845.1, read as the reverse complement.
TGCTAAAGATGCTTAAAGATGTGTTACACACAGAAATACGGAAACACGGTCATCAATACAAATGAAGGTAAAGGAAGAAAATCTCCCAGTAAAAGATCACAGGAAGGTCAATGTATATATTAGAAATATCTTTGGAATACTGGCAGCTCAAAGTCACTCCTTATCAATTGACACATTGAATGTAATTGGCCAGTTAAAAGACAAAGATTAGCTGAATGGATTTTAAAAAATCTATTTGCTGCTTACAAGAAACACATATTTCCAACAAAGATGCATACAGACTGAAAGTGAAAGGTTGGAAAAAGATATTCCTTGCCAATAGAAATCAGAAAACAGCTGGCATTACCATCATAATATCAGACAAAATAAATTTTAATATAAATTCTGTTAACAGAGACAAAGAAAGGCACTATATAATGATCAAGGGATAAATTCAACAGGAAGATGTAACTATAATAAACATATTTGCACCTAATTACAGGGCACTGGGTAATTTGAAAGATATGTTAAAGAATGTAAAGGGAGACTTAGAATCTAATACAATAGTACGGGGGACTTCAATACTCTACTTTCAGCAATAGACAGATGAACCAGACAGAAGATCAACAAGGAAACAGCAGATTTCATAGACCCTATAGACCAAAGGGATCTAACAGATATCTACAGAACTTTTCGTTCTACTCTGAAAGAATTTACATTTTCTCAGCAGTACTTGGAACCTACTCTAGGATTGACCACATACTAGGCCATAAAGCCAGTCTCAGCAAATTCAAAAGAATTGAAATCATACCATGAATTTTCTCACCATGGAATGAAGCTGGAAATTAGCAACTCAGGAATCCCTAGAGCATATGCAAATACATGGAGATTAAACAACACACTCCCGAATGAACAGTGGGCCATAGAAGAAATCAAAAGAGAAATCAAAAACTTTCTGGGAGTAAATGAGGATAATGACACAACATATCAAAACTTATGGGATAGAGCAAAAGCAGTGTTAAGAGCAAAGTTTATATCAATAGGTGCCTACATCAAGAAATTGGAAAGGCACCAAATAAATGAGCTTTCAGTGCATCTCAAGGACCTAGAAAAACTGGAGCAAACTAGACCCAAAACTAGTAGAAGAGAAAGAATTGAAATTAGAGAACAAATAAACAGAATTGAATGTAATAAAAATTACAAAAGATCAGCCAAACAAAGAGCTGGTTTTTTGACAAAAAATTAACAAAATTCATACATCATTGGCACAACTAACTAAAAAAAGAATAAAGACCAAAATCAATAAAATGAGAGATGAGAAAGGGAATGTAACAGAAGACAACACAATATAAAAAGAGTCATCAGAAATCAATCCCATCAAGGTGGCATGTACCAATGCCATCTCACTAGTCCAAGTGAACAATTTCAGTTCACAATTGATCATATTGATAGGTCTAGAAGCCAAAGGGGTCACATAAACAAGACAAGTGTCTGCTAATACTAACTGATAGAATTAAAAAGGGAGAGAATGATCCAACATGGGAAGTGGGAGACACACCAGACTCATAGAATGGCAGATGTCCTAAACAGCACTCTGGCCTCAGAATCAGCCCTTAAGGCATTAGGATCTGGCTGAAGAGCCCATGAGAGTATTTTAGGCATGGAAAGCCAAGACACTCTGGCAAAAAAAAAAGAGGACCTAAATGAAAGATCTCTAAGAGTGAGATCCCAGTAGAAAGAATGGGCCATCAAAGAAGGAGGTACCTTTCTCTGAAGGGAGTAGTGAACTTCCACTTTGACTATGACTTTGTCTAAATAAGATCGATATTAGCAAACTCAAAAGGCTTCCATAGCCTTGGTAACTCATGACAAGAGCCTAGGGAGATTACTGATGCCATAAACAAAAGTGCCAAATTGTTAAGTCAACAACAGGAGCCACTGTGCAGTTACTCCACATGTAGGATCTCTGTCCTTAATGTGTTGTTCAGTGTGAACTAATGCTATAACTAGTACTCAAACAGCATTTTACACTTTGTGTTTCTGTTGAAATCTTTACTTAATATATACTAAATTGATCTTCTGTATATAAAAATAATTGAAAATGTATTTTGATGTGAATGGAATGGGAGAGGGAGAGGGAGATGGGAGGGTTTCCAATGGGAGGGAAGTTATGGGGGGCGGGAAAGTCATTGTAATCAATAAGTTATACTTTGGAAATTTATATTCATTAAATAAAAGTTTAAAAAAATCACTACAAAGAGGGAAATCTATCAGAAATGGATAAATTCCTGGACACATACAAACTACCTAAATTGAACCAGGAAGACATAGAAAACCTAAACAGACCCATAACTGAGACAGCAATTGAGTCACTAATAAAGGCGCTACCAACAAAGTAAAGCCCAGGACCAGAAGGATTCACTGCTGAATTCTACCAGACATTTAGAGAAGAACTAACTTCAATTCTCAAACTATTCAGAACAATTGAAAGAGATGGAATCCTCCCAAATTCTTTCTACGAAGCCAGCATCACCTTAATTCCTAAACCTGAAAGAGATCCAGCAGAGAAAGAGAATTACACACCAATTTTCCTTATGAACATAGATGTAAAAATCCTCAATAAAATTCTGGTCAATAGAATGCAACAATACATCAGTAAGATCATCCACCCAGAACAAGTGGGATTTATCCCTGGAATGCAGGGATGGTTCAATGTTCGCAAAACAATGTGATGCACCGCATTAACAAACTGTAGAAGAAAAAACACATGATTCTCTCAATAGATGCAGAGAAAGCATTTGATAAAATATAACACCCTTTCATGATGAAAACTCTAAGTAAATTGGGGGTAGAAGGATCATTCCTCAATACAATCAACACAATTTATGAAAAACCCACAACCAGTATCATATTGAAAAGGGAAAAGTTGGAAGCATTTCCACTGAGATATGGTACCAGACAGGGATGCCCATACTCACCACTGCTATTCAATATAGTTCTGGAAATTTTAGCCAGAGCATTAGGAAAGAAAAAGAAATTAAAGGGATACAAATTGGGAAGGAAGAAGTCAAACTTTCCTCTTTGCAGATGATATGATTTTTTATTTAGGCGACCCAAAGAACTCTACTAAGAGACTACTGGAACTCATCGAAGAGTTTGGCAAAGTAGCAGGATACAAAATCAATGCACAAAAATCAACAGCCTTTGTATACACAGGCAATGCCATGGCTGAGGAAGAACTTCTAAGATCCATCCCATTCACAATAGCTACAAAAACAATCAAATACCTTGGAATAAACTTAACCAAGGACGTTAAAGATGTCTACGATGAGAATTATAAAATCTTACAGAAAGAAATAGAAGAGGATACCAAAAAAATGGAAAAATCTTCCATGCTCATGGATCAGAAGAATCAATAGCATCAAAATACCCACTCTCTCAAAAGTAATTTATAGATTCAATGTGATACCAATCAAAATACCATAGACATGCTTCTCAGATCTGGAAAAAATGATGGTGAAATTCATATGGAGACACAGGATACCTCAAATAGCCAAAGCAATCTTGTACAACAAAAACAAAGCCGGAGGCATCACAATACCAAATTTCAGGAAATATTATAGGGCAGTTGTTATCAAAACAGCATGGTACTGGTACAGAAACAGATGGACAGACCAATGGAACAGAATAGAAACACCAGAAATCAGTCCAAACATCTATAGCCAACTTATATTTGATCATGGAGCAAGGACAGTCTATACAGCAAATGCTGCTGGGAAAACTGGATTTCCACATGCAGAAGCATGAAGCAAGACCCGTACCTTACAATTTACACAAAAATTCACTCAACAGGGATTGAAGATCTAAATCTATGACCCAACACCATCAAATTATTAGAGAACATCGGAGAAACCCTGCAAGATATAGGCACAGGCAAAGACTTCTTGGAAAAGATCCCAGAAGCACAGGCAGTCAAAGCCAAAATTAACAATTGGGACTGCATCAAATTGAGAAGTTTCAGTACTTCAAAAGAAACAGTCAGGAAAGTATTAAGAAGCAACCATCATAATGGGTAAAAATATTTGCAAACTATATTACAGATAAAAGTTTAATAACCAGAATCTACAAAGAGATCAAGAAACTCCACAACAAGAAAACAAACAACCCATTTAAGAGATGGGCCAAGGACCTCAATAGACATTTTTCAAAAGAGGAAATCCAAATGGCCAACAGACATATTAAAAAATGTTCAGGATCACTAGCCATCAAGGAAATGCAAATCAAAACCACAATGAGGTTTCACCTCACCCCGGTTAGAATGGCTCACATTCAGAAATCTACCAACAACAGATACTGGAGAGGATGTAGGGGAAAAGGGACCCTAATCCACTGTTGGTGAGAATGTAAACTGGTAAAGTCACTATGGAAGTCAGTCTGGAGATTCCTCAGAAACCTGAATATAACCCTACCATACAACTCAGCCATCTCACTCCTTGGAATTTACCCAAAGGAAATTAAATTGGCAAATAAATGAGTTGTCTGCACCTCAATGTTTATTGCAGCTCAATTCACAATAGCTAAGACATGGAATCAACCCAAATGCCCATCAACAGTAGACTGGATAAAGAAATATGGGACATGTACTCTATAGAATACTATCATCAGTAAAAAAAAAATGAAATCTGGTCATCTGCAACAAAATGCAGTAATCTGGAATACATCCTGTTAAGTGAATCAAGCCATTCCCAAGGGACAAATATCGTATGTTCTCCCTGATCGGTGACAACTAACTGAGCACCTAAAAGGATACCTTTTGAAGTGAAATGGGCACCATGAGAAACAGTGACTTGATCAGCCCTTATCCTGACTGTCAAGGAACTACTTACTACTTTACTCCTTTTTGTATTTTTTTGTTCTACTTAATACTATTTTGTTTTGTTTTGTTTTGTTTTGTTTTTTTATTTTATTTTTTTATTTTTGACAGGCAGAGTGGACAGTGAGAGAGAGAGAGACAGAGAGAAAGGTCTTCCTTTTGCCGTTGGTTCACCCTCCAATGGCCGCCGCGGTAGCGCGCTGCGGCCGGCGCACCGCGCTGATCCGATGGCAGGAGCCAGGTGTTTATCCTGGTCTCCCATGGGGTGCAGGGCCCAAGGGCTTGGGCCATCCTCCACTGCACTCCCTGGCCACAGCAGAGAGCTGGCCTGGAAGAGGGGCAACCGGGACAGGATCGGTGCCCCGACCGGGACTAGAACCCGGTGTGCCGGCGCCGCTAGGCGGAGGATTAGCCTATTGAGCCGTGGCGCCGGCCTACTTAATACTATTGGTTGAACTCTGTAATTAACACACAATTATTCTTAGGTGTTTAAATTTAACTGAAAAGTGATCTCTGTTAAGTATAAGAGTGTGAATAATAGAGGGAGGAGATGTATGGTTCAGCACATGCTCTATTGGACTTACCTCTAATGGTAGAGTTAGAAATGTGCCAGTGGATTCCAATTCAGTCCCATCAAGGTGGCATGTACCAATGCCAGCTCACTAGTCCAAGTGAACAATTTCAGTTCACAATTGATTATACTGATAGGATTAAGAGCCAAAGTGATCACATAAACAAGACTAGTGTCTGCTAATACAGATAGAATTAAAAAGAGAGAATGAATCAACATGGGAAGCTGGATACACAGCAGATGTCCTAAACAGTACTCTAGCCTCAGAATTAGCCCTTAAGGCATTCGGATCTGGCTGAAGAGCCCATGAGAGTATTTCATGCATGGAAAGCCAAGACTCTCTGGGAAAAAAGTGACCTAAATGAAAGATCTCTGTGAGTGAGATCCCTGTGGAAAGAAAGGGCCATCAAAGAAGGAGATACCTTTCTCTGAAGGGAGAAGAGAACTTCTACTTTGACTATGGCCTTGTCTATATAATATAGGAGTTGGAAAACTCAGGGGCATCTATAGGCTTGGCAACTCATGACAAGAGCCTCAGGTGATTACTGACGCCATAAATAAGAGTGTCAATTATTAAATCATCAATAGGAGTCACTGTGCACTTACTCTCCATGTAGGATCTCTGTCCTTAATGTGTTGTACTATGTGAATTAATGGTATAACTAGTACTCAAACAGTACTTTATGCTTTGTGTTTCTGTGTGGGTGCAAACTGTTGAAATCTTTACTTAGTATATACTAAATTGATCTTCTGTATATAAAGATAATTTAAAATGAATCTTGATGCAAATGGGATGGGTTAGGGAGCAGGAGATGGTATGGTTGTGGGTGGGAAGGAGGTTATGTGGGGAAAAGCCACTATAACCCAAAAATTGTACTTTGGAAATCTATATTTATTAAATAAAAGTTAAAGAAAAAAACTCTTTAACAGATCACAGAGAGAGACTTTCCAAGGCCAGCAAAAATATAAGGAATTCATCCCCATCAGACTGTCCTTAGAACATGCTATGAAAACATTTCATAGACTAGAGCTTACTGCTTACTGCTCTAGTCTATGGGAAGATACTTTTTTTTAAAAAAGTGAAGAGGGTGCAATTTCAGAGAATAGTTTTTTTTATTAAACTTTTATTTAATGAATATAAATTTCCAAAGTATAGCTTATGGGTTACAACGGCTTCCCCCCTCCAATAACTTCCCTCCCGCCCGCAACCCTCCCCTTTCCCACTCCCTTTCCCCTTCCATTCATGTAAAGATTCATTTTCAATTCTCTTTGTATACAGAAGATCAGTTTAGTATATATTAGGTAAAGATTTCAACATTTTGCCCATATAGCAACATAAAGTGAAAAAACTACCATTGGATTACTAATAATAGCATTAAATAGCAATGTACAGCACATTAAAGACAGAGATCCTACATAATTTTTTTCAAATTAATTAATTTTCTATGCCATTTCCATTTTAACACTAGGTTGTTTTTTTTTCATTTCCAATTCTCTTTATATACAGAAGATCACTTCAGTATATAATTAGTAAAGACCTCATCAGTTTGTGCCCACACAGAAACGCAAAGTATAAAAATACTGTTTCAGTACTAGTTATAGCATCACTTGGCTTTAGACGACACATTAGGGACAGATCCCACATGGGGTGTAAGTACACAGTGACTCCTGTTGCTGATTTAACAATTTGACACTCCTGTTCATGGCGTCAGTAATCTCCCTAGGCTCTAGTCATGAGTTGCCAGGGCTATGGAAGCCTTTAGAGTTCGCTGACTTTGATCTTATTCCGATAGGGTCATAGTCAAAGTGGAAGTTCTCTCCTCCCTTCGGAGAAGGGTACCTCCTTCTTTGATGGCCCCGTTCTTTCCACTGGGATCTCACTCACAGAGATCTTTCATTTAGGTCTTTTTTTTTTCCATGATATCTTGGCTTTCCATGCCTGCTATACTCTCATGGGCTCTTCAGCCAGATCTGAATGCCTTAAGGGCTGATTCTGAGGCCAGAGTGTTGTTTAGGACATCTGCCATCCTATGAGTCTGCTGTGTATCCCACTTCCCATGTTGGATCTTTCTCTCCCTTTTTGATTCTATCAGTTAGTATTAGCAGATACTTGTCTTGTTTGTGTGATCCCTTTGACTCTTAGACCTATCAGAGCCATCAATTGTGAGCTGAAATTGATCACTTGGACTAGTGCGATGGCATTGGTACATGCCACCTTGATGGGATTGTATTGGAATCCCCTAGCACATTTCTGACTCCACCATTTGTGGCCAGTCCGATTGAGCATGTTCCAAATTGTTCATCTCCTCCCTCTCTTTTTCCACTCTTAGATTTAACAGGGATCACTTTTCAGTTAAAATTTAAACACCTAAGAATAATTGTGTGTTAATTACAGAGTTCAACCAATAGTACTAGAACAACAACAACAACAACAAATACTAAAAAGGATAAAGTATTACATTGTACATCTAAAGGCAGGACAGGAGCTGATCAGTTCATTGTTGCTTATAGTGTCCATTTCACTTAACAGGTTTCCCCTTTGGTGCTCAGTTGTCGCCGATCAGGGAAAACAAATGATATTTGTCTCTTTGGGACTGGCTTAATTCACTCAGCATGATGTTTTCCAGATTGCTCCATCTTGTTGCAAATGACTGGGTTTCGTTGTTTCTTACTGCTGTATAGTATTCTATGGAGTACATGTCCCATAATTTCTTTATCCAGTCTACTGTTGATGGGCATTTGGGTTGGTTCCAGGTCTTAGCTATTGTGAATTGAGCTGCAATAAACATTAATGTGCAGATGGCTTTTTTATTTGCCAAATTAATTTCCTTTGGGTAAATTCCAAGGAGTGGGATGGCTGGGTTGTATGGTAGGGTTATGTTCAGGTTTCTGAGGAATCTCCAGACAGACTTCCATAGTGGCCTAACCAGTTTGCATTCCCACCAACAGTGGGTTAGTGTCCCTTTTTCCCCACATCCTCTCCAGCATCTGTTGTTGGTAGATTTCTGAATGTGAGCCATTCTCACCGGAGTGAGATGGAAGCTCATTGTGGTTTTGATTTGCATTTCTCTGATTGCTAGTGATCTTGAGCACTTTTTCATGTGTCTGTTGGCCATTTGGATTTCCTCTTTCGAAAAATGTCTATTGAGGTCCTTGGCCCATCTCTTAAGTGGGTTGTTTGTTTTGTTGTTGTGGATTTTCTTGATTTCTTTGTAGCTTCTGGTTATCAATCCTTTATCTGTAGTATAGTTTGCGAATATTTTTTCCCATTCTGCTGGTTGCCTCTTCACTTTCCTGACTGTTTCTTTTGAAGTACAGAAACTTCTCAATTTGATGCAATCCCAATTGTTAATTTTGGTTTTGACTGCCTGTGCTCCTGGGGTCTTTTCCAAGAAGTCTTTGCCTGTGCCTATATCTTGCAGGGTTTCTCCAATGCTCTCTAATAATTTGATGGTTTCGGGTCGTAGATTTAAGTCTTTAATCCATGTTGAGTGAATATTTGTGTAAGGTGAAATGTACGGCTCTTTCTTCAAGCTTCTGCACGTGGAAATCCAAAATTCCCAGCACCATTTATTGAATAGACTGTCCTTATTCCAGGGATTAGATTTGGATCTTTGGTCAAATATAAGTTGGCTGTAGATGTTTGGATTGATTTCTGGTGTTTCTATTCTGTTCCATTGGTCTATCCATCTGTTTCTGTACCAGTACCATGCTGTTTTGATAACAACTGCCCTGTAGTATGCCCTGAAAAATGGTATTCTGATGCCTCCGGCTTTGTTTTTGTTGTACAGGATTATTTGGCTATTCGAGGTCTTCTGTGTCTCCATATGAATTTCAGCATCATTTTTTCCAGATCTGAGAAGAAGGTCTTCGGGATCTTGATGGGTATTGCATTGAATGTATAAATTGCTTTTGGGAGAATAGACATTTTGATGCTATTGATTCTTCCAATCCATGAGCATGGAAGATTTCTCCATTTTTTGGTATCCTCTTCTATTTCTTTCTGTAAGGTATTGTAGTTTTCATCGTAGAGATCTTTAACGTCTTTGGTTAAGTTTATTCCAAGGTATTTGATTGTTTTTGTAGCTATTGTGAATGGGATTGATTTTAGAAGATCTTCCTCAGCCGTGGCATTGCCTGTGTATACAAAGGCTGTTGATTTTTGTGCATTGATTTTATATCCTGCTACTTTGCCAAACTCTTCGATGAGTTCCAGCAGTCTCTTAGTAGAGTTCTTTGGGTCCCCTAAATAAAGAATCATATCATCTGCAAAGACGGATAGTTTGAGTTCGTCCTTCCCGATTTGTATCCCTTTAATTTCTTTTTCTTGCCTAATAGCTCCGGCCAAAACTTCCAGAACTATATTGAATAGCAGTGGTGAGAGAGGGCATCCCTGTCTGGTACCAGATTTCAGTGGAAATGCTTCCAACTTTTCCCCATTCAATAGGATGTTGGCCGTGGGTTTTTCATATATTGCTCTGATTGTATTAAGGAATGTTCCTTCCATACCCAGTTTGCTTAGAGTTTTCATCATGAAAGGGTGGTGTATTTTATCAAATGCTTTCTCTGCGTCTATTGAGAGAATCATATGGTTTTTCTTCTGCAGTCTGTTAATGTAGTGTATTACGTTGATTGTTTTGCGAATGTTGAACCATCCCTGCATACTGGGGATGAATCCCACTTGGTCTGGGTGGATGATCTTTCTGATGTGTTGTTGCATTCTATTGGCCAGAATTTTATTGAGTATTTTTACATCTATGTTCATCAGGGATATTGGTCTGTAATTCTCTTTCAATGTTGCATCTCTTTCTGGCTTAGGAATTAAGGTGATGGTGGCTTCATAGAAAGAATTTGGGAGGATTCCCTCTTTTTCGATTGCTCTGAATAGTTTGAGAAGAATTGGAGTTAGTTCTTCTCTAAATGTCTGGTAGAACTCAGCAGTGAATCCATCTGGTCCTGGGCTTTTCTTTGTTGGGAGGGCCTTTATTACTGTTTCAATTTCTGTCTCAGTTATTGGTCTGTTTAGGTTTTCTATGTCTTCCTGGCTCAATTTAGGTAGGTTGTATGTGTCCAAGAATCTGTCCATTTCTGATAGATTTCCCTGTTTGCTGGCATACAAGTCCTTGTAGTAATTTCTGATGATTCTTTTTATTTTTGTGGCGTCTGTTGTTACGTTTCCCATTTCATCTCTGATCCTATTGATTTGGGTCTTTTCTCTTCTTTTTTTAGTTAGTTGGGCCAATGGGGTGTCAATTTTGTTTATTTTTTCAAAAAACCAGCTCCTTGTTTGGCTGATTTTTTGTAATGTTTTTTTGGATTCAATCCTGTTGATTTCTTCTCTGATTTTAATTATTTCTCTTCTCCTACTGGGTTTGGGTTTGGTTTGCTGCAGATTTTCTAGATCCTTGAGATGACTTGAAAGCTCATCTATTTGGTGCCTTTCCAATTTCTTGATGTAGGCACCTATTGATATAAACTTTCCTCTTAACACTGCTTTTGTTGTATCCCATAGGTTTTGGTATGTTGTGCTGTTATCCTCATTTACTTCCAGAAGATTTTTGATTTCTCTTTTAATTTCTTCTAGGACCCATTGTTCATTCAGGAGCATGTTGTTCAATCTCCATGTGTTTGCACGTGCTCTAGGGATTCCTGAGTTGCCAATTTCCAATTTCATTCCTTTGTGGTCTGAGAAGCTGCATGGTATGATTCTAATTCTTTTGAATTTGCTGAGACTTGCTTTATGGCCTAGTATGTGGTCAATCCTAGAGAGGGTTCCATGTACTGCTGAGAAGAATGTAAAGTCCTTAGATGTAGGATGAAATGTTCTGTAGATATCTGTTAGATCCATTTGGGCTATAGTGTCATTTAAATCTACTGTCTCCTTGTTGATCTTCTGTCCTGTTGATCTGTCTAGCTCTGAGAGTGGAGTATTGAAGTTCCCCAGTACTATTGTATTGGGGTCTAAGTCTCCCTTTAAGTCCCTTAACAAGTCTTTTAAATAAGCTGGTGCCCTGTAATTAGGTGCATATACATTGATAATCGTTATATCTTCCTGTTGAATGGATCCCTTAATCATTAAATAGTGCCCCTCTTTATCTTTCTTAACAGTTTTTGTGGTAAAGTTTATGTTGTCCGATATTAAGATGGCTACGCCCTCTCTCTTTTCATTTCTGTTGGCGTGGTATAACTTTTTCCAGCCTTTCACTCTCAGCCTGTATGGATCATTGTTGGATAGATGGGTTTCTTGTAAGCAGCAAAAGGATGGGTTTTGTTCCTTAACCCAATCAGCCAATCGGTGTCTTTTAACTGGACAGTTCAAGCCATTAACATTCAATGTGACTATTGAAAAGGAGTAACTTTGCCCTGCCGTTAGCCAAAGATACTTTCTAATATATGGTTTGAGATTCCTGTGATCTTTTGGTGTGAGGTTTCCTACCTTTACCTTCTTTCATATCGGTGACCGTGTTTCTGTGTTTCTGTATGTAACACATCTTTAAGCATCTTTTGCAGGGCTGGATGAGTGGCGACAAATTCTTTCAATCTCTGTTTGCTGTGAAAGGTCTTTATTTCACCTTCATTCACAAATGAGAGCTTTGCAGGATATAATATTCTGGGCTGGCAGTTTTTCTCTCTTAGTACCTGGGCTATGTCTCGCCATTCTCTCCTAGCTTGTAGGGTTTCTGATGAGAAGTCAGCTGTGAGTCTAATTGGAGATCCTCTGAGAGTAATCTGGCGTTTCTCTCTTGCACATTTTAGGATCTTTTCTTTGTGTTTCACTGTGGTGAGTTTGATTACGACGTGTCCTGGTGAGGATCTCTTTTGGTCATGTTTATTAGGGGTTCTATGAGCTTCCTGTATTAGGATGTCTCTGTCTTTCTCCAAACCTGGGAAATTTTCTGCTAGTATCTCACTAAAAAGGCCTTCTAATCCTTCTCTCTCTCCATGCCTTCAGGTACTCCTAGAACCCGAATGTTGGGTTTTTTAATAGTATCCTGTAGATTCCTGACAGTATTTTTTAGATTTCTGATTTCTTCTTCTTTTCTTTGATTTGATTGTTTCCTTTCCTGTTCTCTGTCTTCTAAGTCTGATATTCTCTCTTCTGCTTCGCCCATTCTGTTTTTAAGACTCTCTAATGTGTTTGTCATTTGATCTATTGAATTCTTAATTTCATTATGATTTCTCGTCACTATCACAGTTTCTTGTTCCACTAGTTGTTTCATTTCATTTTGATTCCTCCTTAATATTTCATTTTCACGAGAGAGATTTTCTATCTTGTCCATTAAGGATTTCTGTAGTTCAAGAATTTGTTTTTGAGAACTTCTTAATGTTCTTATCAATTTTTTGAGATCTGCTTCTTGTATTTCTTCAATCTCCTCATCTTCATAATCTTGAGTTGGGGTGTCTTTTTCATTTGGGGGTGTCATAGTGTCTTCCTTGTTCTTGTTAGCTTGGTTTTTGCGTTTGTTGTTTGGCATGTTGGAGATATTTGGTTTCTTCACTGTGGTGTTTTTTCTTGTTACACTATGGCTCTATATTAAGTGGACTGTCTGCTTTCAGTGGTGCCTTAGAGGCTTGAGATGAGTGTGGACTGAGCAATTTCAGAGAATAGTTACAGAGAGAATGGCAGAGGAAACTCCATGCAAATTAGAGGGACACTGTGGATATACTTGGAGGGTGTGGACATACACAACTCAGGACCTTAGCAGCCGACAGCCTCAGCACCTGCTTTGGAAAGTGAGGTGAGATCAGACTGCAGCAGCCCAAGTCACCGGCAATAAAGCTGTAGGAAGAGCCTGGTGTGAGTATGGTGTGAGGCCCTGTGGGATACAGTGTATCTGCCAACATAGAGGGAAAAAAAGGGGGGCATATTTCTCTCCCTCCAACTACCCAGCACCAGTGTTCTGTAACTAGCCAAGAGAGGGCAGACACCATTTGGACATACATAGCAGGTATGTCAGCTTGTGTCTGTGCACCCGGAAAACACCTGAGTGGAGATGCCTGAGTCTGGATGGGAGAATAGACAGGGGGCTGGGTGCTCATGAATGTTGGAGCATTGCATGCCATGGTTGTGAAACATTGTGGCTATATGTGAGGGTGCAGGGTGTGCCTGGATATTTGGGTAGTCACTGCGGACAAATCCATACAATTGGGGTTCCCTGATTCCCTGGTGAGGGTCATTGTAGCAGGATCTGTGCTCACACCAAGGACTGCATGGGTCCTTTGTGTGGTTCTATGGCAGTGTGAACGAATATTATAACAACTGGGGCTGGGGACCGGACATTTGTCTCTTTAAAGAGGAGGTGAGCATAAGACTACACCAACAGAGCAAATTAATCTTTCCCTCTGATAAAAAAAAAATAGAGATTTTCCATGCCTAATTTGAGTGACATCTTGGAAACTCCCCTCACTCTGGAGCACTGAACAGAGATCCCTAGCTACACCCAGCACACCCCTCGGTGTATTCACTGAAAGAGCAGACATTCCATTAATCCACAAATGCATAGTCCTAAGGTAAAAGCCATCATGGGGGGGGGAGTATTTCCACAAATGCCCAAAAAATAAATGTAACAACTCAAGAAATAAGAATAAAGAAGACAACACGAGGCCTTCAAAAGAACACAACAACACTCCAATACTAGAATGTGAAAATGAAGAGATTGAAGAATTTCTGGAAACAGAATTCAAAAAATTGATTGTAGGGTTTCTTAGAAGTAGTCAGAAGCAAATCCATGAATTAAAGAAATCCATAGATGAAATAAATGATTAATTTTCCCATGAAATTGAGATTGTAAAGAGAAATCAAAATGAAATATTGGAAATAAATAATTTAAACAATCAAATAAAAAATGCAATTGGAAAGCCTTAACAACAGACTTGGTGAGGCAGAAGAAAGAATACCTAAGTTGGAAGACAAATCTCTGAAAATTTTACAATCAGACCACAAAAAGAAAAATAAATCTAAAAACTGAAAAACAGTATTGGAGATTTATAGGCTACTATTAAACAACCCAACATACTGAGTTCCTGAAGACATGGAATGAGAGAACAGATTAGAAGGATTTTTTAGTGAAATAATTGCAAAAAACTTCCCTAATTTAGGGAAAGAAAGGTACATCCAAGTACAGGAAGCACATAGAACTCTTAGTAGACATGAGCAGAAAAGATCCTTACCATGACACATTGTAGTCAAACTCTCCACCCTAAAATAAAATGAAAAGATTCTAAAATGTGCATGAGAGAAATTTCAGATTACTTTCAGAGAATATCCAATAAGACTCACAGTGGACTTCTCAGGAGAAACCCTACAGGCTAGGAGAGAATTTCAAATATCTTCCAAATATTAAGAGAAAAAAAAAGTCAACCTAGAATACTGTACCCTGCAAAGCTCTCATTTATGAATGAAGGTGAAATAAAGACCTTCCATAACAAACAGAAATTGAAAGAATTTATCACCACTCGCTCAGTCTTACAAAAGATGCTTAAGGATGTGCTACGCACAAAAACATGGTCGGGCCGGCGCCGCGGCTTAACAGGCTAATCCTCCGCCTTGCGGCGCTGGCACCCTGGGTTCTAGTCCCAGTTGGGGCACCAGATTCTATCCTGGTTGCCCCTCTTCCAGGCCAGCTCTCTGCTATGGCCCGGGAGTGGTGCAGTGGAGGATGGTCCAAGTCCTTGGGCCCTGCACCTGCATGGGAGTCCAGGAGAAGCACCTGGCTCGGGCTTCGGATCAGCACAATGCGCTGGCCACAGCGGCCATTGGAGGGTGAACGAACGGCAAAAAGGAAGACCTTTCTCTCTGTCTCTCTCTCTCACTATCCACTCTGCTTGTCAAAAATAATAATAATAATAATTTATATTAAACAAAAACATGGTCATCACTATGAAAGAAGATGAAAGCGGCTGGCGCCATGGCTCAATAGGCTAATCCTCCACCTAGCAGTGCTGGCCCACCAGGTTCTAGTCCTGGTTGGGGCGCCGGATTCTGTGCCGGTTGCCCCTCTTCCAGGCCAGCTCTCTGCTGTGGCCAGGGAGTGCAGTGGAGGATGGCCCAAGCCCTTGGGCCCTGCACCCCATGGGAGACCAGGATAAGCACCTGGCTCCTGCCTTCAGATCGGCATGGTGCGCTGGCCGCAACACACCGGCCACAGCGGCCATTGGAGGGTGAACCAACGGCAAAGGAAGACCTTTCTCCCTGTCTCTCTCTCTCTCACTGTCCACTCTGCCTGTAAAAAAAAAAAGATGAAGGCAGAAAATCTCCCAGTGAAAGTACAAAGGAAATTCAAAGTAAACCATGGGAATATTTATGGGAAAATGACAGGGAAATTGGACTTAACTCTGGTTTTTCTTCTGTAGTTCCTTAGATCTCATAATATCCTGTTTCTGGGAATCTATCCTCATATTAAGGCAATCTGTTTTTTAATCTTTTTAAAAAAGAAGTCTTTGATTATATTGGACTAGCTTTTTTTTCCTTCTCTTATTACATACCATTTGTGTGATTACAGTGTTAAGACTTAGTTCTCATGTCTTTGGGCAGAAGAGTACATCAGTTATTTTAAATGAAATTTTTCCTGTCTTTGAAGCTCAGTCCAGAAGTGTGTTGTTGCCACAAAAGAAAATATTTGGGCCAGCGCCGTGGCTTAACAGGCTAATCCTCCACCTTGCGGCGGCAGCACACCAGGTTCTAGTCCCGGTTGGGGCACCGGATTCTGTCCCGGTTGCCCCTTTTCCAGGCCAGCTCTCTGCTATGGCCCGGGAAGGCAGTGGAGGATGGTCCAAGTCCTTGGGCCCTGCACCCACATGGGAGACCAGGAGAAGCACCTGGCTCCTGGCTTCGGATCAGCAAGATGCGCCGGCTGCAGCGGCCATTGGAGGGTGAACCAGCGGCAAAAAGGAAGACCTTTCTCTGTCTCTCTCTCTCTCTCTCTCACTATCCTCTCTGCCTGTCAAAAAAAAAAAGAAAATATTTGTGTTCTCATTACTTGAATACTTGAAAACTAAAATTGGTAAGATACATTATGTAATGAACTAGGCATTCTTCTCAGATCTAGAAAAAAAATGATGCTAAATTCATATGGAAACACAAGAGACCCAAATAGAGAAGTATTCTTATACAACAACAGGGATATTGGTCTGTAATTCTCTTTCAATACTTCATCTTTTTCCAGCTTAGGAATTAAGGTGATGCTGGCTTCATAGAAAGAATTTGGGAGGATTCCCTCTTTTTTGATTGTTCTGAATAGTTTGAGAAGAATTGAAATTAGTTCTTCTTTAAATGTCTGGTAGAATTCAGTGCCCTGCCATTTTTCCAAAATTATTCCTATTTTTTTTACTTTGAATTTCCTTTGAAATTTTGCTGACAGATTTTCTTTCTTTACCTTCTTTCACAGTGATGGTCATGTTTCTGTGTTCTGTGTGCAACACATCCTTAAGCATCTTTTGTAGGGCTGGACTGGTGTCGACAAATTCTTTCAGCTTCTGTTTGTTATGGAAGGTCTTTGTTTCACCTTCATTCATAAGTGAGAACTTTACAGAGTATAATATTATAGGATGACAGGTTTTTTCCCTCAAGAATTGGACTATATCTTGCCATTCTCTCCTTACCTGTAGGGTTTCTGATGAGAAGTCTGCTATGTGTCTAAGTAGAGATTCTCTGAAAGTAATCTGATGTTCCTCTCATGCACATTTTAGAACCTTCTCTTTATCTTTTGCTGTGGTGAGTTTGACTACAATGTGTTGTGATGAGGATCTTTTCTGGTCATATCTATCAGGAGTTCTATGTGCTTCCTGTCCTTGGATGTCCCTTTCTTTCTCCAAATTAGGGAAGTTTCCTGTTATTATTTCACTAAAAAAGCCTTCTAATTCTTTCTCTTTCCATGTCTTCAGGAACTCCTAGAACCCATATTTTTGGTCTTTTCTAGTATCCTGTAGATTCCCAACAGTGTTTTTTAGTTTTCTAATGTTGTATTCTTGTCTTTGGTTTAACTGTATAATTTTCTGTGCTTTGTCTTCTAAGTCTGATATTCTTTCTGCTGCCTCACTGATTCTGTTGTTAAGGCTTTCCACTGCATTTTTTATTTGTTCTATTGAATTCATTTCATTTTCATTTTTATTTCTCTTTAAGATCTCAATTTCATGGGAGAAATTTTTTTTTCATGTCCTGAACAGATATCAGTAGTTCATGCATTTGTTTCTGATTACTTCTGTGTAATGTTATCATCAGTTCTTTGAATTCCATCTCATCATCTTCACAATCCCGTATCAAAACGTTGTGTTCTTTTGGGGGCATCATGTTGTTTGACATTTGTGGAGATATGAGTTGGTTTCTTTTTTTGAAAAAAAGGTTATTTATTTATTTGAGAGAGAGAAGGAGAGGCAGATAGAGAGGTTTTCCTTCATCTACTGGTTCACTCCCCAATTGGCTGCAATGGCCGGAGTTGTGCTGATCCAAAGCCAGTAGCCAGGAGCTTCTTCCAGGTCTCCCATATGGGTGGAGGGGCCCAAGGACTATGAGCCATCCTATGCTGCTTTCCCAGGCCATAGCAGAGAGCTGGATTGGAAGTGGAGCAGCCGGGACTCAAACTGGCACCTATGTGGAATGTTGGCACTGCACGATGTGGCTTTACCCATTACACCATAGTGCCATCCCCAATCCTTTTTTTTTGCTGTGATGGCTTTATCTTTGTACTATGACTCTGTAAATAAGTGAAATGTCTGCTTTCAGTGAATATCTAGAGGCTTGTAGTGGGTTTGGCCAGAGAGCTCTGTTTAGTTCTCCAGGGTTTAGGGTGTGCCTCAGGTGAAACACCCAAGTTTGGAGTGGTAAATTTTCTTTCTCTCTCTTTTTTAATCTGAAGGGAAATTTATTGTGCTCAGCTGAGCTCCTCTCCTCAAAGGAAGCCAGTGCCTGAGTGCTAGCCCCAATGGTTGCAATATTTTTTCCACTCTGTCCCAAGTGCCACACAAAGGATCTGTGTATTCCTCAGTATAAGTTCAGTTTCCCCAGCAATGTCTCTCATTGTCTCAATGTCTCTCATGCTCAGGCAACCCTGAGCATGTGGAGTCTCCCACTGTGAAGGCTCAAAGTCCCGGCCATGCCATGAGTCCTCCCACACACCCTCAGCTTTTTTCACAGTCCTGGTATAGAAGCCTCACACAGTCTCAATCTCCTATCCCCCTGTT
The DNA here is from genome assembly GCF_033115175.1 of Lepus europaeus. NCBI lineage: Eukaryota > Metazoa > Chordata > Mammalia > Lagomorpha > Leporidae > Lepus > Lepus europaeus. The sequence goes on along the minus strand of NC_084845.1, from coordinate 21,526,456 downwards.
AATTCTCCCCACCAGAGTCAGGAGTCTCAACTCAGCTGGTTGCTGGGCTCAGACATAAGCTGGTAAATCTGCTACCTATATCCAAAATGATGCCTGCTCAATTGGCTTGTTACAAGATGCCATTGTAAAGTGATTAGGGAGAAAGAAATATGTCCACCCCATCTCCCTATCCTTTTTCTTCTAGTTTGGCTGGTACACTTTCCCCCATGGGACTCTAAGCCAGGTTGCCTCTAGTCTCTTACTGCAGCTTTTTTTTGCCAGCAGATTGGGCTGCTGCAGTCTGGTCTCACCTCACTCTACAATGCTGGTGCATAGGCTCTTGGTTGCTGGAACCCCAGGCCATGGGTGCCCATAGCCTCCACTTAGGTCCACTATGTCCCACTAGAGTTTTGGTAGAGTTTTCTCTTCCATTTTCTCCCTAGTTCCTCCCTGAGACAAAACTCTCTCCACTTTTTAAAAACTATCTTCTCCTCGGCTAGAGCAGTAAGCTCCTTCTCTACTCCGCCATCTTGGCAGGAAATCTCCTTAGCATTTTTTTCAAATGTCTTTTGGCCATTTGATTTTCTTCTCTTAAAAATGCCTGTTCAATTCCTTTGCCTATTTCTTAACTGAATTGTTTGTTTTGTTGTTGAATTTCTGGAGCTCTTTATATGTTCTAGATATTAATACATTATCAGTTTCATAGTTTGCAAATAATTTCTCCCCCTCTGTTCATTGCCTCTTCATTTTGCTGGGTGTTTCTTTTGCAGTACAGAAACTTTTTAGCTTTATGTAGACACATTTTCAATTTTGGCTTTGATTGCCTGTGCTTCTGTGTTTTTTCTAAGAAGTCTTTGCCTGTATAAATGTCTTAAAAATTTTCCCCAAATGTTAGAGTAATTTGATGGTTTCAGGACATTGGTTTAAGTGTTTGTTCCTTTTTGAGTGACTTTTGTATTCTGTATAAGGTAAGGGTCTTATATCATACTTCTACATGCAGAGATTCAGTTTACTCAGTATCATTTATACAGACCAAAAACAATCAAATACTTTAGAATAAACTTAACCAAGGATGTTAAAGATCTCTACGATGAAAATCACATAACTTAGAGAAAGAAATAGAAGAGGATACCAAATAATGGAGAAATCTTCCATGCTCATGGATTGGAAGAATCAATAGCATCAAAATGTCCATTCTCCCAAAAGCAATTTATACATTCAATGCAATACCAATCAAGATACCAAAGACATTCTTCTCAGATCTGGAAAAAATGATGCTGAAATTCATATGGAGACACAGGAGACCTCAAATGGCCAAAGCAATCTTGTACAATAAAAACAAAGCCGGAGGCATCACAATACCAGATTTCAGGACATACCACAGGGCAGTTGTTATCAAAACAGCAAGGTACTGGTACAGAAACAGATGGATAGACCAATGGAACAGAATAGAAACACCAGAAATCAATCCAAACATCTACAGTCAACTTATATTTGATCAAGGATCCAAACCAATCCCTGGAGTAAGGACAGTCTATTCAATAAATGATGCTGGAAAAACTGGATTTCCACATGCAGAATCATGAAGCAAGATCCCTACCTATCACCTTACACAAATATTCACTCAACATGGATTAAAGACTTAAATCTACAACCTGACACCATCAAATTATTAGAGAGCATTGGAGAAACCCTGAAAGACATAGGTAATGGCAAAGACTTCCTGGAAAATAACCCAGGAGCACAGGCAGTCAAAGCCAAAATTAACATTTGGGATTACATCAAATTGAGAAGTTTCTGTACTTCAAAAGAAACAGTCAGGGCCGGCGCCGCGGCTCACTAGGCTAATCCTCTACTTTGTGGCGCCTGCACACCGGGTTCTAGTCCCGGTTGGGGCACCGATGCTGTCCCAGTTGCCCCTCTTCCAGGCCAGCTCTCTGCTGTGGCCAGGGAGTGCAGTGGAGGATGGCCCAAGTCCTTGGGCCCTGCACCCCATGGGAGACCAAGAGAAGCACCTGGCTCCTGCCATCGGATCAGTGCGGTGCACCGGCCGCAGCGCGCCTACCGCGGCGGCCATTGGAGGGTGAACCAACGGCAAAAGGAAGACCTTTCTCTCTGACTCTCTCTCACTGTCCACTCTGCCTGTCAAAAAAAAAGAAAGAAACAGTCAGGAAAGTGAATAGGCAACTGACAGAATGAGAAAAAATATTTGCAAACTATACTACAGATAAAGGGTTGATAACCAGAATCTACAAAGAAATCAAGAAACTTCACAACATCGAAACAAACAACCCACTTAAGAGATGTGCCAAGGACCTCAATAGACATTTTTCGAAAGAGGAAATCCAAATGGCCAACAGACACATGAAAAAATGTTCAAGATCACTAACAATCAGGGCAATGCAAATCAAAACCACAATGAGGTTTCACTTCACCCCGGTTAGAATGGCTCACATTCAGAAATCTACCAACAATAGATGCTGGAGAGGATGTGGGGAAAAAGGGACACTAACCCACTGTTGGCGAGAATGCTAGCTGGTTAAGCCACTATGGAAGTCAGTCTGGAGATTCCTCAGAAACCTGAACATAACCCTACCATACAACCCAGCCATCCCACCCCTTGGAATTTACCCAAAGGAAATTAATTTGGCAAATAAAAAAGCCATCTGCACATTAATGTTTATTGCAGCCCAATTCACAATAGCTAAGACCTGGAACCAACCCAAATGCCCATTAACAGTAGACTGGATAAAGAAATTATGTGACATGTACTCCATAGAATACTATACAGCAGTAAGGAACAATGAAACCCAGTCATTTGCAACAAGATGGAGGAATCTGGAAAGCATCATGCTGAGTGAATTAAGCCAGTCCCAAAGAAACAAATATCATTTGTTTTCCCTGATCGGCGACAACTGAGCACCAAAGGGGAAACCTGCTGAAGTGAAATGGACAATATAAGAAACAATAACCTGATTAGCTCTTGTCCTGGCTCTAGATGTACAATGTAATACTTTATCCTTTTTAGTATTTGTTGTTGTTGTTGTTGTTGTTGTTGTTCTAGTACTAGTGGTTGAACTCTGTAATTAACACACAATTATTCTTAGGTGTTTAAATTTTAACTGAAAAGTGATCCCTGTTAAATATAAGAGTGGGAATAAGAGAGGGAGGAGATGTACAGTTTGGGACATGCACAATCAGTCTTGCCCCAAATGATGGAGTTAGAAATCTGCCAGGGGATTCCAATACAATCCCATCAAGGTGGCATCTACCAATGCCATCGCACTACTCCAAGTGATTAATTTCAGTTCACAGTTGGTCACACTGATAGATTTAAGAGTCAAAGGGATCATACAAACAGACTAGTGTCTCTTAATACTAACTGATAGAATCAAAAAGGGAGAGAAAGATCCAACATGGGAAGTGGGAGACACAACAGACTCATAGAATGGCAGATGTCCTAAATAGCACTCTGGCCTCAGAATCAGCCCTTAAGGCATTCAGATCTGGCTGAAGAGCCCATGAGAGCATTGTAGGCATGGAAAGCCAAGATACCATGGAAAAGAAAAAAAAAGAAGACCTAAATGAAAGATCTCTGTGAGTGAGATCCCAGTGGAAAGAACGGGGCCATCAAAGAAGGAAGTACCTTTCTCTGAAGGGAGGAGAGAACTTTCACTTTGACTGTGACCCTATCGGAATAAGATCAAAGTCAGTGAACTCTAAAGGCTTCCATAGCCCTGGCAACTCATGACTAGAGCCTAGGGAGATTACTGACTCCATAAACAAGAGTGCCAAATTGTTAAGTCAGCAACAGGAGTCACTGTGTACTTACATCCCATGTGGGATCTGTCCTTAATGTGTTGTCTAAGGTGCAGTGATGCTATAACTAGTACTGAAACAGTATTTTTACACTTTGTGTTTCTGTGTGGGTACAAACTGAGGAGATCTTTACTAATTATAATCTGAATCGATCTTCTGTATATAAAGATAATTGGACATGAAAAAAAATTTGGTATTAAATTGGAAATTGCATAGAAAATTAGACAATTCTTAAAAAAATATCATGTAGGATCTCTGTCCTTAATGTGCTTTACATTGTGTTTTGTTTTTATTATTATTATTAAACTTTTATTTAATGAATATGCATTTCCAAAGTACAGCCCATGGGTTACAATGGCTTCCCCCTCCCAAAACCTCCCTCCCACCCACAACCCTCCCCTTTCCCGCTCCCTCTCCCCCTCCAATCACATTATGATTCGTTTTCAATTCTCTTTATATACAAAAGATCAGTTTAGTATAAATTAGGTAACGATTTCAACAGTTTGCCCCCATATAGCAACACAAAGTGAAAAAAAATACTGTTGGAGTACTAGTTATAGCATTACATAAGAGTGTACAGCACATTTAAGGCAGAGATCCTACATAATATTTTTATAAAAATTAATTAATTTTCTATGCCATTTCCAATTTGACACCAGGTTTTTTTTTTCATTTCCAATTATCTTTATATACAGGAGATCGACTCAGCATACAATTAGCAAAGATCTAATCAGCTTGCACCCACGCAGAAACACAAAGTGCAAAAATACTGTTTCAGCACTAGTCATAGCATCACTGCACATTAGACAACACATTAAGGACTGATCCCACATGGGATGTAAGTACACAGTGACTCCTGTTGCTGACTTAACAATTTGACACTCCTGTTCATGGCATCAGTAATCTTCCCAGGCTCCAGTCATGAGTCGCCAGGGCCATGGAAGCCTTTAGGGTTCGCTGAATTTGATCTTATTCCGATAGGGTCACAGTCAAAGTGGAAGTTCTCTCCTCCCTTCAGAGAAAGGCACCTCCTTCCCTGATGGCCCCGTTCTTTCCACTGGGATCTCACTCGCAGAGATCTTTCATTTAGGTCTTCTTCTTTTTTTTTTCTTTTCCATGGTGTCTTGGCTTTCCATGCCTACAATGCTCTCATGGGTTCTTCAGCCAGATCCGAATGCCTTAAGGGCTGATTCTGAGGCCAGAGCGTTGTCCAGGACATCTGCCATTCTATGAGTCTACTGTGCATCCCACTCCCCATGCTGGATCCTTCTCTCCCTTCTTGATTCCATCAGTCAGTATCAGCAGACACTTGTCCTGCTTCTGTGATCCCCTGTTTCTTAGACCTATCCAAGCCATCGAATGTGAACTGAAATGGATCACTTGGACCAGTGAGATGGCATTGGTACATGCCACCTTGATGGGATTGTATTGGAATCCCCTGGCACATTACTAACTCCATCATTTGGGGCAAGACTGATTGTGCATGTCCCAAACTGTGCATCTCCTCCCTCTCTTTTTCCACTCTGAAATTTAACAGGGATCACTTTTAAGTTGAAATTTAAACACCTAAGAATAATTGTGTGTTAATTACAGAGTTCAACCACTAGTACTAGAACAACAACAACAACAACAAATACTAAAAAGGATAAAGTATTACATTGTACATCTAAAGTCAGGACAGGAGCTGATCAGGTCATTGTTTCTTATAGTGTCCATTTCACTTAACAGGTTTCCCCTTTGGTGCTCAGTTGTCGCCGATCAGGGAAAACAAATGATATTTGTCTCTTTGGGACTGGCTTAATTCACTCAGCATGATGCTTTCCAGATTCCTCCATCTTGTTGCAAATGACTGGGTTTCATTGTTCCTTACTGCTGTATAGTATTCTATGGAGTACATGTCCCATAATTTCTTTATCCAGCCTACTGTTGATGGGCATTTGGGTTGGTTCCAGGTCTTAGCTATTGTGAATTGGGCTGCAATAAACATTAATGTGCAGATGGCTTTTTTATTAGCCAAATTAATTTCCTTTGGGTAAATTCCAAGGGGTGGGATGGCTGGGTTGTATGGTAGGGTTATGTTCAGGTTTCTGAGGAATCTCCAGACTGACTTCCATAGTGGCCTAACCAGTTTGCATTCCCACCAACAGTGGGTTAGTGTCCCTTTTTCCCCACATCCTCTCCAGCATCTATTGTTGGTAGATTTCTGAATGTGAGCCATTCTCACCGGGGTGAGGCAAAACCTCATTGTGGTTTTGATTTGCATTTCTCTGATTGCTAGTGATCTTGAACATTTTTTCATGTGTCTGTTGGCCATTTGGATTTCCTCTTTTGAAAAATGACTATTGAGGTCCTTGGCCCATCTCTTAAGTGGGTTGTTTGTTCTGTTGTTGTGGATTTTCTTGATTTCTTTGTAGATTCTGGTTATCAACCCTTTATCTGTAGTATAGTTTGCAAATATTTTTTCCCATTCTGTCGGTTGCATCTTCACTTTCCTGACTGTTTCTTTTGAAGTACAGAAACTTCTCATTTTGATGCAATCCCAAATGTTAATTTTGGTTTTGACTGCCTGTGCTCCTGGGGTCTTTTCCAAGACATCTTTGCCAGTACCTATATCTTGCAGGGTTTCTCCAATGCTCTCTAATAATTTGATGGTTTCGGGTTGTAGATTTAAGTCTTTAATCTACGTTGAGTGAATTGTTGTGTAAGGTGAAAGGTATGGGTCTTGCTTCAAGCTTCTGCACATGGAAATCCAATTTTCCCAGCACCATTTATTGAATAGGCTGTCCTATTTCCAGGGATTAGTTTTGGATCTTTGGTCAAATATAAGTTGGCTATAGATGTTTGGATTGATTTCTGGTGTTTCTATTCTGTTCCATTGGTCTATCCATCTGTTTCTGTACCAGTACCATGCTGTTTTGATGACAACTGCCCTGTAGTATGTCCTGAAAACTGATATTGTGATGCCTCCGGCTTTGTTTTTGTTGTACATGATTGCTTTGGATATTCGAGGTCTTCTGTGTCTCCATATGAATTTCAGCATCATTTTTTCCAGATCTGAGAAGAATGTCTTTGGTATCTTGATTGGTATTGCATTGAATGTATAAATTGCTTTTGGGAGAATAGACATTTTGATGCTATTGATTCTTCCAATCCATGAGCATGGAAGATTTCTCCATTTTTTGGTATCCTCTTCTATTTCTTTCTGTAAGGTTTTGTAGTTTTCATCGTAGAGATCTTTAACATCCTTGGTTCAGTTTATTCCAAGGTATTTGATTGTTTTTGTAGCTATTGTGAATGGGATGGATCTTAGAAGATCTTTCTCAGCCGTGGCATTGCCTGTGTATACAAAGGCTGTTGATTTTTGTGCATTGATTTTATATCCTGCTACTTTGCCAAACTCTTCGATGAGTTCCAGTAGTCTCTTAGTAGAGTTCTTTGGGTCCCCTAAATAAAGAATCATATCATCTGCAAAGAGGGATAGTTTGAGTTCGTCCTTCCCGATTTGTATCCCTTTAATTTCTTTTTCTTGCCTAATAGCTCTGGCTAAAACTTCCAGAACTATATTGAAGAGCAGTGGTGAGAGTGGGCATCCCTGTCTGGTACCAGATCTCAGCGGAAATGCTTCCAACTTTTCCCCATTCAATAGGATGTTGGCCGTGGGTTTTTCATATATTGCTTTGATTGTGTTGAGGAATGTTCCTTCCATACCCAGTTTGTTTAGAGTTTTCATCATGAAAGGGTGTTGTATTTTATCAAATGCTTTCTCTGCGTCTATTGAGAGAATCATATGGTTTTTTTTCTGCAGTCTGTTAATGTAGTGTATTACGTTCATTGTTTTGCGAACGTTGAACCATCCTTGCATACCAGGGATAAATCCCACTTGGTCTGGGTGGATGATCTTTCTGATGTGTTGTTGCATTCTATTGGCCAGAATTTTATTGAGTATTTTTGCATCTATGTTCATCAGGGATATTGGTCTGTAATTCTCTTTCAATGCTGCATCTTTTTCCAGCTTAGGAATTAAGGTGATGCTGGCTTCATAGAAAGAATTTGGGAGGATTCCCTCTTTTTCGATTGTTTTGAATAGTTTGAGAAAAATTGGAGTTAGTTCTTCTCTAAATGTCTGGTAGAACTCAGCAGTGAATCCTTTGATCCTGGGCTTTTCTTTGTTGGGAAGGCCTTTATTACTGTTTCAATTTCTGTCTCAGTTATGGGTCTGTTTAGGTTTTCTATGTCTTCCTGGCTCAATTTAGGTAGGTTGTATGTGTCCAAGAATCTGTCCATTTCTGATAGATTTCCCTGTTTGCTGGCATACAAGTCCTTGTGGTAATTTCTGATGATTCTTTTTATTTCTGTGGTGTCTGTTGTTATGTTTCCCTTTTCATCTCTGATCATATTGATTTGGGTCTTTTCTCTTCTTTTTTTAGTTAGTTGGGCCAATGGGGTGTCAATTTTGTTTATTTTTTCAAAAAACCAGCTCCTTGTTTGGCTGATTTTTTGTAATTCTTTTTGGATTCAATCCTGTTGATTTCTTCTTTGATTTTAATTATTTCTCTTCTCCTACTGGGTTTGGGTTTGGTTTGCTGCAGATTTTCTAGATCCTTGAGATGACTTGAAAGCTCATCTATTTGGTGCCTTTCCAATTTCTTGATGTAGGCACCTATTGATATAAACTTTCCTCTTAACACTGCTTTTGTTGTATCCCATAGGTTTTGGTATGTTGTACTTTTATCCTCATTTACTTCCAGAAAATTTTTGATTTCTCTTTTAATTTCTTCTATGACCCATTGTTCATTCAGGAGCATGTTGTTCAATCTCCATGTGTTTGCACATGATGGGTGTGGCCAGAGAGCTCTGCTTGATTCTTCAGGTTTAAGGCTGTGCAAAAAGTGACTCACCCATATTGTTCTCTCCCTTGCTCCTTGCTAGAGATATCTCTCTCTCTCTTTTTTCTTTTTTTTTTGACTCAGTTGGGAAGTAATTCCGCACAGCTGAGTGGAATTGAGGGTAGTTGAAATCTGGCCTCTGTGAGTATTCGTTTGATCTACCCCTGGGACCACACAAAGAGTTTATGCAGCCCTCAATGTGTTCACAAGTTTCACCATAGTTCCAAATTTACTGAGTTTGTGTACTCATTGCCACTTTACATATGTAAAATGGCACCTGCTCTTTGTTTTGCTCGGTGAGTGAAGAGAGAGGCCTCTGCCTTTCCCCACCAATGTCTCGGGTCTGAGGTTTTTTGTCTTACCTCCAGTTCGTTCCCGCACTGGCGAGATTCTGCGGCTCTGCTCCCGCAGCTGGGCTTCCACGCGGTGGGCTCCCTGTAGGTCCTCTGTGTCACATCCACTAGATCCGAAAGCATTTCCTCTGCAGTTTTTTCTTGAGTCTTTTCCTGAGGTTACAGTAATTCCACTTTTATGAAACTGTATTTTCCCAGACTCTCGGCACACGTCCTCACTCTCCGCCATCTTGGCTCCACCCAGACAAAATAGATTTTAACACAAAAAGGACACTATATAATGGTTAAGGGAGCAATTGAACCGAAAGATGTAACTATTATTAAAGAATATATAACTAATTACAGGGTTCCTGCCTATTTAAAACAAATGTTAGGAAATTTAAAGGGAGACTTAGAATCTATTACAGTAGTCCTGGGGGACTTCAATACTAGACTTTCACCAAGGAAAAGATCAACCAGACAAAAAATGAACAAGGAAACAGCAGTTTTATTGACATTATAGACCAAAAGGACCTAAAAGATATCTACAGAACTTTTCACCCCACACTTGATAAATACACGTTCTTCTCAGCAGTGCATGAAACTTTCTCTAGGATTGATTATATATTATACCATGTAGAAAGTCTCAGCAAATTCAAAAAATCAAAATCATATCATGCATCTTCTCAGACCACAATGGAAAGAAGCTGGAAAACAGCAAGTCAGGAATCTTTAGAGCATATGCTAACACATGGAAACTGAACAACGTTCTCCTGAATGAACAGTAGGTCATAAAAGAAATCAAAAAGAGAAATAAAAAAATGTGGAAACAAATGAAGATGACAACACAACATATCAAAACTTATGGGATACAGCAAAAGCAATGTTAAGTAAAAAGTTTTTAGCAACAGATGCCTATCAAGAAATTGGAAAAGCACCAAATAAATGAGCTATCAATGCATCTCAGGGATCTAGAAAAACAACAACAAACCAAACCCAAAACTAGTAGAAGAAAAGAAATAATTAAAACTAGAGAAGAGGCCTGTGCCACAGTTCAATAGGCTAATCCTCCACCTAGCAGTGCTGGCACACCAGGTTCTAGTCCCGGTTGGGGCGCCGGACTCTATCCCGGTTGCCCCTCTTCCAGGCCAGCTCTCTGCTATGGCCCGGGAGTGCAGTGGAGGATGGCCCAAGTGCTTGGGCCCTGCACCCGCATGGGAGACCAGGAGAAGCACCTGGCTCCTGCCTTCGGATCAGTGCGGTGCACTGGCTGCAGCGCACCAGCTGTGGCGGCCATTGGAGGGTGAACCAACGGCAAAAGGAAGGCCTTTCTCTCTGTCTCTCTCTCTCTCACTGTCCACTCTGCCTGTAAAAAAACCTAAAGAAGAAATAAACAAAATTAAAACCAAAAAATCAGCAAATTGAAGAGCAGATTTCTAGAAAAAAATGAACAAAATTGTAACGCCACTGGCCCAACAAATCAAAAAAAAAAAGTTAGAGAAGACCCAAATCAGTAAAATTAGAGGTGAAAAAGGAAATGTAACAATAGACACCACAGAAACAAAAAGAATCATCAGAAATTACTAAAAAGAGCTGTATACCAACAAACTGGGAAAACTAGGAGAAATGTGTAGATTCATGGACACATACAACCTTCCTAAGTTCAGACACAAAATAATGGAAAACCTAAACAGACCCATAACCAAGACGGAAATTGAATGAGTAATGAAGGTCCTCACAACAAAGAAAAGCCCAGGACTGCATGGTTTCATTGCTGAATTCTACTAGACATGTAAAGAATAACTAACTCCAGATCTTCTCAAGTTATTCAAAACAACTGAAAGAGAGGGAATCCTTCAAAATTCTTTCTATGAAGCCAGCATCACCTTAATTCCTAAACCTGAAAAAGATGCAACAGAGAAAAAGAATTGCAGACCATTTCTCTGATGAACATAGACACAAAAATCCTCAACAAAATTCTAGCCCATCAAATTCAACAACACATCAGAAAGATCATCCACCCAGATCAAGTGTGCAGAGATGGTTCAACATTTGCAAATCAATCAATGTAATACACCACATTAACAAACTTCGGAACAAAAACCATGATTATTTTAATAGATGCAAAGAAAGCATTTGATAAAATATAACACCTTTTCATGATGAAAACTCTAAGCAAATTGGGTTTACAAGGAAGATTTCTCAACAAAATCAAGGCAATTTATGACAAACCCATGGCCAACATCATATTGAATGAGAAAACATTGGAAGCATTATCACTGAGATCTGGTACCAGACAGAGACGCTCACTCTCACCACTGCTATTTAATATAATCCTGTAAGTTTTAGTCAGAGCCATTAGGCAAGAAAAATAAATTAAAGGGATGCAAATTGTGAAAGAGGAATTCAAACTATGCCTATTTGCAGATAACATGATTCTATAAAGAAGGGATCCAAAAGACTTCACCAAAAGACTATTAGAACTCATAGAAGAGTTTGGTAAAGTAGAAGCATATATAGTCAATATACAAAAATCAACAGCCTTTGTATAAACAGACAATGCCATGGCTGAGAAAGAACTTCTAAGATCAATCCCATTCACAATAGCTACAAAAACAATCAAATACCTTGGAATATAATTAACTAGGAACGTCAAAGATCCCTATAATGAGAATTACAAAATATTAAAGAAACAAATAGAAGTTACAAAAAATAGGAAAATCTTCCATGTTCATGGATTGGAAAAATAATTATCATCAAAATGTCCATATTTCTGAAAGCAATTAATATATTCAATGAAATACCAATCAAAATACCAAAAACGTTCTTCTCAGATACAGAAAATAATGCTGAAATTTATATTAAAAAACACAGGAGACCTCAAATAGCTAAAGCAATCTTATACAACAAAAACTATGCTGGAGGCATCACAATACCAGATTTCAAGACATACTACAAGACAGTTATAATCAAAATAGCCTGGTACGTGTACAAAATAGATGGATAGATGAGTGGAACAGAATAGAAACACCAGAAATAAATCTAAGCAACACAACAAACTTATATTTGATCAAGGAGCTAAAACCAGTCCCTGGAGCAAGAACAAACTCTTCAACAAATGGTTCTGGGAAAACTGGATTTCCACATGCAGAAGCATGAAGCAAGACCCCTACCTTACACCTTACACAAAAGTCCACTCAACATGGATTAAAGATGTAATCTACAACCTGACACCATCTAATTATTAGAGAACATTGCAGGAACCCTGCAAGACATTGGCACAGGCAAAGAGTTCTTTGAAAAGACCCCAGAGGTGCAGACAGATAAAGCCAAAATTAACAAATGGGATTACTTCAAATTGAGAAGTTTCTGTACAGCAAATAAAGAGTCAGGAAAGTGAAGAGGCAACCAACAGAATGGGAGAAATTATTTGCAAACTATGCAAATGATAAAAGATTAATCTACAAAGAAATCTACAAAGAAAACAAGAAACTCTACAACAGCAAAGCAAACAACCTAGTTAAGAGATGGACCAAGGACTTAAACAAACATTTTTCAAAAGAGGAAATCAAAATGGCCAACAGACACATGAAAAAATGTTTATGATCACTAGCTGCCAGGAAAATGCAAATCAAAACCACAATGATGTTTTTAGAATGACTTTCATACAGAAAGCAACAAACAACAAATGCTGGCAAGGATGTGGGGGAAAAGTTACTGTAATCCACTGTTGGTGAGAATGCAAACTGGTAAAACCACTATGGAAGACAGTTTGATATACCTCAGAAATCTAAATATAGTCCTGCCATGTGCCCCAGCCATCCCACTCCTCAGAATTTGTCCAAGGGAAATTAAATCAGCAAATAAAGGAGTTATCTACACCTCCATGTTTATTGCAGCTCAATTCACAATAGCGAAGACATGAAATCAACCTGAATGACTGTCAAGGGAAGATTGGATGAAGAAATTATGGGATATATACTCTATGGAATAATACACAGCAGTAAAAAAATGAAATCCAGTCATTTGCAACAAAATGGAGGAATCTGGAAAACATCATGCTGAGTGAAATAAGCTAGTCTCAAAGGAACAAATATCATATGTTCTCCCTGATCTGTGACAACTAATTGAGCATCTAAAAGGAAACCTGTACAAGTGAAACTGACACTATGAGAAGCAATGACTTGAACAGCCCTTCAGCTTACTATTTTATTCTTTTTACTATTTTCTTTTTCTACTTAATAGCATTGATTGAACTCTTCACTTAACACAGAATTATTCTTAGGTATTTAAATCCAATTTAAAATTAATCCCTGTTAAAAATAAGTGTGGGTGGGGCAGGCGCAGTGGCTCACTTTGTTAAGCCTCTGCCTGAGGCGCCGGCATCCCATATGGGCACCAGGTTCTAGTCTCAGTTGTTGCTCTTCCAGTCCAACTCTCTGCTGTGGCCTGGGAAGGCAGTGGAGGATGGCCCAAGTGTTTGGACCCCTGCACCTAAATGGGAGACCAGGAGGAAGCACCTGGCTCCTGGCTCCTGGCTCCTGGCTTAGGATCAGCATAGTGTGCCGGCCATAGCAGCCATTTGGGGAGTAAACCAATGGAAGGAAGACCTTTCTTTTTGTCTCTCTCCCTCACTGTCTAACTCTGACTGTCAAATATAAAAATAAGTATGGGAATAAGAGAAGGAGGAGATGTACAGTTCAGCACACATTCCCACAACCTTACCCCTAAGGATAAAGCTAAAAATTTGCCATGGGACTCCAAATTCCATCAAGTTGGTAGGTACCAATGCCATCTTACTAGTTAAAGTGATCAATTTAAGTTCATAACAGACCATAAAGATAGGAATAAGTGTCAAAGGGATCACATAAATAAGACCAAGTGTCTGCTAATAATAATAGAACTAAAAAGGAGAGAATGATCCAACTTGGGAATCAGACCACACAGCAGACTCATAGGATGACAAATGCCTTAAACAGCACTCTGGCCTTAGAATCAGCCCTTAAGGTATTCAGATCTGGCTAAAAAGCCATGAGAGCATTTCAGATATGGAAAGCCAAGACACTGTGGCAAAAAATGACCTAAATGAAAGATTTCTGTGAGATTCTGGTGGAAAGAAGGGGCCATCAAAGAATGTACCTCTCTCTAAAGGGATAAGAGAATTTCACTTTGATTATGGCCCTGTCTAAATAATGTCAGAGTTTGTGGACTCAAGAGGCTTCTAAAGCCTTGGCAGCTCATGACAAGAGCCTCATGTGATCATAAATAAGAGTGTCAATTGTTAAATGAGCAACAGGAGTCACTCTGCACTTGCTCCCCATGTAGGACCTTGTCCTTATTGAGTTTTACTGTGAAAATTAACGATAAAACTAGTCTTCAAACAGTACTTTATGCTTTGTGTGTCTGTGTGGGTGCAAAATATTGAAATCTTTACTTAGTATGGAGTTGGTCTTCTGTATATAAAGATAATTAAAATGAATCTTAATGAAGAATGGGATGGGAGAGGGAATAGGAGGTGGGATGGTTTGGGGATAGGAGGTAGTGTATAGGGGGAAGAACTGCTATAATCCAAATGCTGTACCTATGAAATTTATATTTATTAAATAAAACTTTCTAAGAAAAAACAAATATTAATGATGAATAGATTGGAGAGGGAGTAAGAGTTGGAATGGGAGTGGGGGTGAGGAGGGTATGGGGGGAAGAACAGCTATATTCCTAAAGCTGTACCTATGAAATTTGTATTCATTAAATAAAAGTTTTCTTTAAAAAAAAAAGTCTTAAAAAGGTCAGGAATCAGGTAATGATCATAAAATCCCAAAAAATTTCCTTCCATAATAAAGGGCCAAAAATGCATCACCTAAAGGATCATTAGCCATCAGGGAAATTCAAATCAAAATATTGAGGCTTCAATTCACACCAGTTATAATGGCTCTCTTTCAGAAAGCAACAAATACCCATAGTAATAGCAGCTCAATTCACAATAGCTAAAATATGGAATCAACTCAGATATCTATCAACCGATGCCTGAGTAAAGAAATTATGGTATTTTTACACTATGGAGTACTACTCAGCTGTAAAAATAATTAAATCCTGTATTTTGCAACAAAATGTATATAACTGGAAACGATTATAGTTAATGAAATGTCCAAAAAGACACAGAGCATATGTTTTCTCTAATCTGATGTAACTGAGTGCCTAAGTGTAACGTACTAGAGTGAAATTGACATTTTGTGATTCTATGACTGTTTACAGTCTCTGTCTCTTCTATTGAGGAACAGTGTTTTTTTCCTTCATAGTATTTGTTGAATTCTTTAATTAGTGTAGGGTTAGCCTTATGAGTATAAAGTAAACTGAAATAGAACCTTATACAAATTGAGAGTGGGAATAAGCGAGGGAGGAGGAAGAATGTTTGGAGCATGGGTAGGAGGGAGGATGGTGGGAAGTATCACTATGATCCGAAATCAGTATTTATGAAATATATATATATCTTGTATACCTTAAAAAATAAAATAGGGGCCAGTGCAGTGACATAGTGGGTAAAACCACTGTCTACAGTGCTGGCATCCCATATGGGCACCGGCTCAAGGCGCAGCTGCTCTACTGCTGATCCATCTCTCTTCTGTGGCCAGGGAAAGCAGTGGAAGATGGTCCAGGTCCTTGAACCCCTGTGCCCATGTGGGAGACCTGGAGGAGGCCCCTGGCTCCTGGCTTCTAATGGGCACAGCTCCGGCTTTTGTGGTCAACTAGGGAGTGAACCAGCAGATGGAGGATTGCTCTCTCTCTCTCTGCCTCTCCTTCTCTCTGTGTAACTTTGACTTTCAAAATAAATAGATAAATCTTTAAAAATAAATAAATAGTAAAATAAAATAAATTATGTTATTCTGTACTTTTAATGATTTGTGATTGCTTTAATATTTAATATGGATATGAATGAAATGGTCATTTTTAAATTCAATTGATGCTTATAGCCATTGACTCTCTTCTGACTAAACCAGGGTATTTTTACTTTTTACTTGTTAAACTTATCAGTGAAGTATTGAGTCTTTTTACCAAAATGTAAATTTAAAATATGTTGTCTCAGAAACTAAAAATAGGAGAGAGAAAGGTAGAAGGAAGATGTTCAGGAGGGAGAGGGAGAAAGGAAGGGAAGAAGGGAATATCATTATTTTCTTAGAATTGTATCTACAAATCACATTAAAACTACTAAAACTAAAAATTAAAATTAAAAACAATTATCTGAAAGTCATTGCCTTGATTCTTTCCTAGCTGTATTCTGCTGTTATTATATTGTAAACCTTGATATGGTAATAAGGTATGGGGGATAAGAAACATCCTAAAATCCCATGATGTAACCTCTCTGCTTTAGGAGGCCTATGTCTCTTCCTTTGAACTTCACAAGTGTTTCTTAGCCCACCCACTCTTTAAGAGGTGATGTAGAAGTTAGGAAGGCTTCAGTTAGATAATTCATTTTCCCCTATTTATGACAAAGCTTATGTAGCATTTTTAACATGAATAATGGACCATTTTAGGGAGAATGTTTTGATCGTATATCAGAGGGGTTACTTTTCCTGCTAGTGAAACAAGAAATATTTATCTCATCTCCTTTTTGTAACATTCTGTATCCACTTTTTTGCATTTATGTTTGGAGCCCTGTTTTTATGTGAGAAGAATTTAGTTCCAAATAATGGATAAATATACCTGTCTCATTTTATGGATGATTGTAAGTTCTAACAAAAGCAAGATCAGTGTTCAAACTCTCTTGTTCTGGTCATATAAATGAGTAGATTCAAAGTATTTTTAAAAAAATAGGTACTTGGATATGCCCTGGTTGCTTAATTAAGCACCATATCCTGTAGTTACCCCCTCCACTGGGTGGCTTCTCATTAAAAACAGCTGTTCTAATGGAACACATTCACCATTTATCCACATCTTCACAGAAGGAACTATGGATACAAGAGAAAAACATGTGTTATAGCAGGATTTTAATGCCCAGTGAAGAGTATAGCTACCATTTAGAGATTTTGCCCAGAGATGGAAAAGAATTATTCTATTCTTCTCAGTGCCTATGCAATCTCTATAACAATTTTAAAAAGGCCAGTGGTTGTGTCTTAAGATTCTAGAAGATGTCAATTTGAGTGAAAAGGGCATTAACTATGTACATGTTGTAAATGTTACATGTTTATACTCTTCCAACCATCTTTGTCCTCATTTTGTTCTAGTCACAGAGGTTCAAAGCTTTTTAAAAGATTTACTTATTTACTTATTTGAAAGGCTGAGCAGCAGAGGAACAGAGGGATAGACACAAAAAGAGATTTTTATCTGCTTATTTTCTTCTCCAAATGACCATACTAGCAAAGTCTAGGCCAGGCTAAATCCAGGAACCTTGAACTCAATCTAGTCTTCCACAAGGGTGACAGGGTCCCAAATACTTAGGCCATCATTTTCTGCCTCCTAGGTGCATTAATAGGAAGCTGAATCAAAAACTACACAACTGGAACCTGAAGCAACATTGTGATATGAGATCAGCATCACATTTGGTAGATTAACCTCTTGCACCACGACACCAGCTCCAGAAGTTTTGGTTTTTTTAATTGTTCTTAACTAGAAGAGTTAATAGGTAACTAAAAGTTATTTGGAAGGAGTAGATAATCATGTAAGACATACCAAATGTGCTTTATTAATCTTTTTACTTTGAAAGAATCCCACAAGAGAAGAAGCAAAGCAGTGATTTGGGGGAGAAGGCAAATCAAATTGGATCAAGTTACACTGATGTTGGGCATGTGTCCTACTTCTTTCACTCTGCAGCCCCCAGCTTTCACTTCAGCTTCCTTGCTCACATGTCTCTTCTTAATTGTTCCTGTTAACAAAATTGTCTCCATTTCTGAGGCTCTATTGGAACCCACGGATTTCTTCCTTCTGGTAAACTGTGGAAGCTTTCCCTAAACATTCTTCTATGTTCCCCTTCAGGCTTCACTGAACATCCCATCCATCTGGGATATATGGAATGGAAAGCAATAAAGTTTTTGTTGTTCTTGTTTGCTGTTATTGTTTTTAAGCCACTGAGAGCTCTCTTAGCTCCAGGATCATGTGGTATACAAATAAACAAGCTAGTTTCTTCTAGGTCCTCAAAATTTTCTACAAACCTCACATAATCTGGAGAATCTTTACTTTGCTCAGAATTCAGAGTTTCATATAGCTATAGAATTCTAAAATTAATACATTTTTAGGCTTTCTTCTATTCCCATTTTACAAAAATGAGAAGTGAAGCTGAGAGAGGAAGTTTTCCCAAAACCTTAGGACAAATCTGTGAGGACCAAGCATGAATCCTCATGCTTTGCTAATACAGTGCTTATTGCACTCTGCTTAACATCCCAGAGAGAGGGCAACCCTTATGACTGTGGGTGCTTTCTCCATTTGAGATTAAAGAAAGAATCTAATCTTTTCTCCTAACCATTCATGAATCTGCACAGCTAAAGAGTTCTTTATTCCTTTAGTATGACTGATACCTTTCTTTGTTCTAGGCTGATGCTTGTTAAGAGACCATTCTCTCAATATTCAGTTGCCATGGAACCTCCCACCCCAGTAAGCATTGAATTCTGCCCATTAGTTTTCCAAAACCCCACTTGGGTGATAAGAGTGGTTGCTTTCAACATCCATGAGGAATTGTGTGTCTTCTGGTAAGAGTCACCTCTATAATTTCTCTATCTCAGGACAAGATTCACCAACTCTGAAAGTGAAGTTACCTCATTCTGAGACAAGCCATAAGAGTGAAATCTTCCCATCCAATCAAAGAGTCCCACAGATATTATCTCAATTTCCAAGCATATTGATAGTATTGATTCTGTTACAAATATATAGTTCTGTAGTGGTAGAGAGAGTAAATCACTGTGCAATGATCATTCATTATGGAGCAATATCAGCCTCCCCATTCCTACTTCCCCTGTTCTCAGCTGAGTTCTAACAAAATCACATGGAATCTGGATAGTTTTCTGTTGGTTCCAGATATTTCTGGAAAAGTGGCTTAATAAATCCTCCTTAATAATCCTAAATATTATAAGGCTTCTTTTCCTCTATTAGGTTGGGAAAGACACTATCTAATACAAAACAACTGAACTCCTCCCCAAACTCTTAGTGGAGTACATAATAGCACTTAGGAATTGACACATTAGGCTAAATGTTAATGTCTAGTTCTGTGGACTTACTTAAATCCTTGGGAATGTATATCCCTATAGGAATATACTCAGAGTGGTAGATGGAGTAAAAGGAAGACTGGGGTAGAGACAGATGAAAATTTGAATCAGATTCAAAAATAATTCTGTCCAGGAATCTAACTAACTGAGCACCAAAGGGGAAACCTCTGGAAGTGAAATGGACACTGAGAAACAGTGACTTGATCAGATCTTGTGCTGACTGTTGATGTACAATGTAATACTTTATCCATCTTAGTATTTTTTTTTGTTCTAGTACTAATGCTTGAACTCTGTAATTAACACACAATTATTCTTAGGTGTTTAAATTTTAACTGAAAAGTGATCCCAGTTAAATGTAAGAATGAGAAAAAGAGAGGGAGGAGATGTACAATTGGGGACATGCAAAATCGGACTTGCCCCGAATGATGGAGTTAGAATCGTGCCAGGGGATTCCAACACAATCCCATCAAGGTGGCATGTACCAATGCCATCTCACTAGTCCAGGTGATCAATTTCAGTTCACAATTGATCACACTGATAGATTTAAGAGTCAAAGGGATCACACAAATAAGACTAGTGTCTGCTAATACAAACTGATAAAACCGGCCAGTGCCATGGCTTAACAGGCTAATCCTCTGCCTCGTGGTGCCAGCACACCGGGTTCTAGTCCTGGTTGGGGCGCCAGACTCTATCCCGGTTGCCCCTCTTCCAGGCCAGCTCTCTGCTATGGCCCGGGAGTGCAGTGGAGGATGGCCCAAGTGCTTGGGCCCTGCACCCGCATGGGAGACCAGGAGAAGCACCTGGCTCCTGGCTTCGGATCAGCGCGGTGCGCCGGCCGCAGTGCACCAGCCGCGGCAGCCATTGGAGGGTGAACCAACGGCAAAAGGAAGACCTTCCTCTCTGTCTCTCTCTCTCACTATCCACTCTGCCTGTTAAAAAATAAATAAATAAATAAAAATAAAAAAAATACTAACTGATAAAACCAAAAAGGGAGAGAAGGATCCAACATGGGAAGGGGGAGACACAGCAGACTCATAGAATGGCAGATGTCCTAAATAGCACTCTGGCCTCAGAATCAGCCCTCAAGGCATTTGGATCTGGCTGAAGAGCCTATGAGAGTATTTTAGGCATGGAAAGCCAAGACACTCTGGCAAAAAAAAGAAGAAGAAGAAGAAGACCTAAATGAAGGATCTCAGCGAGTGTGATCCCAGTGGAAATAACAGGGCCATCAAGGTAGGAGGTACCTTTCTCTGAAGGGAGGAGAGAACTGCCACTTTGACTATGATCCTGTCGGAATAAGATCGAAGTCGGAGAACCCTAAAGGCTTCCATAGCCTTGGCAACCCATGACTAGAGCCTAGGGAGATTACTGACGCCATAAACAAGAGTGTTAAATTGTTAAATCAACATCAAGAGTCACTGTGTACTTATGTCCCATGTGGGATCTGTCCTTAATGGGTTGTCCAATGTGAAGTAATGATATAGCTAGTACTGAAACAGTATTTTTACACTTTGTGTTTACATGTGGGTGCAAACTGATGAAATCTTTACTTAGTATATACTGAATCGATCTTCTGTATATAAAGATAACTGAAAATGAAAAAAAAACTTGGTGTTAAATTGGAAATTACATAGAAAATTAATCAATTTTTTAAAAAAATATCATGTAGGATCTCTGTCATTAATATGCTGTACACTGTTATTTAATGCTATAACTAGTATTCCAACAGTATTTTTTCACTTTGTGTTGCTATGTGAGGGCAAACTGTTGAAATCTTTACTTAATATATACTAAACTGATTTTCTGTATATAAAGAGAATTGAAAATGGATCTTGATGTGAATGGAAGGGGAGAGCGAGCAGGAAAGGGGAGGGTTGCGGGTGGGAGGGAAGTTTTGGGAGGGGGAAGCCATTGTAACCCATAAGCTGTACTTTGGAAATTTATACTCATTAAATAAAAGATAAGAGCAAGTCCAGATATATTTCTATTAAGGAATAAATTTTCGAGTGGCAAGATGGCGGAATAGGAAGGTAGCACACTATTAGTCCGGGGGTGAGACACAGGTTAATAAAAGTGGAGATACTGCAGGGTCAAGGAAGAGTAGGGGATGAAACAGCAGAGGAAACTCTTCCGGAACTAGTGATTCACAGTGGACCTGCGTGGAGAGCGTGGGAGCCCAAGTTCGGGACACCAGCAGCAGACTCAACACACCAGCACTGGAACACGAGGTGAGCCGAACATCAATAGCCCGAGACACCAGCGGGCAAGCGGAAAGAGGAGACTAGAGGAAACGAGGCTTGAAACGCCGTGGGGAAAAGTTCACCAGGCTAACTAGAAGAGAGAGAGGAAAAAAAAAAGTGACCGATACGGACACAAGTTTCTCTCTCTCCGCTCACCTCTCAAAGGCGAGCAAGACAAAGAGCAGACGCCATTTTGACATACGTCATAAGCAGGGCGACCTCAGGTCTGCACCGGCCCTGAGCCTAGCAGAAAAACCTGACTCTGGGGGGAGGGGTGAAATAACAGGAGATTAGCATCTAACTTGGCAACCCAGTGGGAGATTATAGGAGAATTGGAGCCCACACTGAGGGCAGCAGAGATTCCCTGTGTGGTCCTTGGGAAAGAGCTTCCGATCTCTGGCTCCTGTGGATATATCATTTGCCTGCTAACTGCCTCCAATTACGTTCAGCTGTGCGGAATTACTTCCCTTTTGAATCAAAAAAGAAAGAAAGAGAGATTTACCACACCTAACCTGGGAGTGTTATCTTTGACATACCCTCAACCATGAGGAACCAAACACAGCTCTCAGTCCACACTCATCTCAAGCCTCTAAGGCTCCACCGAAAGCAGACAGTCCACTTAATATAGAGCCATAGTGTAACAAGAAAAAACACCACAGTGAAGAAACCAAATATCTCCAACATGCCAAACAACAAACGCAAAAACCGAGGTAACAAGAACAAGGAAGACACTATGACGCCCCCAAATGAAAAAGACACCCCAATTCAAGATTATGAAGATGATGAGATCAAAGAAATGCAAGAAGCGGATCTCAAAAAATTGATAAGAACATTAAGAAGTTCTCAAAAACAAATTCTTGAACTACAGAATTCCTTAATGGACAAGATAGAAAATCAATCTCGTGAAAATGAAATATTAAGGAGGAATCAAAATGAAATGAAACATTTAGGTCTTCTTCTTTTTTTCTTTTCCATGGTATCTTGGCTTTCCATGCCTACAATACTCTCATGGGCTCTTCAGCCAGATCCGAATGCCTTAAGGGCTGATTCTGAGGCCAGAGTGTTGTTTAGGACATCTGCCATTCTATGAGTCTGCTGTGTATCCCACTTTCCATGCTGGATCTTTCTCTCCCTTTTTGATTCTATCAGTTAGTATTAGCAGACACTTGTCTTGTTTGTGTGATCCCTTTGACTCTTAGGCCTATCCGAGCCATCGAATGTGAACTGAAATTGATCACTTGGACTAGTGAGATGGCATTGGTATATGCCACCTTGATGGGATTGTATTGGAATCCCCTGGCACATTTCTAACTCCACCATTTGGGGCAAGTCCGATTGAGCATGTCCCAAATTGTGCATCTCCTCCCTCTCTTTTTACACTCTGAAATTTAACAGGGATCACTTTTCAGTTAAAATTTAAACACCTAAGAATAATTGTGTGATAATTACAGAGTTCAACCACTAGTACTAGAACAACAACAACAACAAATACTAAAAAGGATAAAGTATTACATTGTACATCTAGAGTCAGGACAAAAGCTGATCAGCTCATTGTTTCTTATATTGTCCATTTCACTTCAGCAGGTTTCCCCTTTGGTGCTCAGTTGTCACCGATCAGGGAAAACAAATGATATTTGTCTCTTTGGGACTGGCTTAATTCACTCAGCATGATGCTTTCCAGATCCCTCCATCTTGTTGCAAATGACTGGGTTTCATTGTTCCTTACTGCTGTATAGTATTCTATGGAGTACATGTCCCATAATTTCTTTATCCAGTCTACTGTTGATGGGCATTTGGGTTGGTTCCAGGTCTTAGCTATTGTGAATTGGTCTGCAATAAACATTAATGTGCAGATGGCTTTTTTATTAGCCAAATTAATTTCCTTTGGGTAAATTCCAAGGAGTGGGATGGCTGGGTTGTATGGTAGGGTTATGTTCAGGTTTCTGAGGAATCTCCAGACTGACTTCCATAGTGGCCTAACCAGTTTGCATTCCCACCAACAGTGGGTTAGTGTCCCTTTTTCCCCACATCCTCTCCAGCATCTATTGTTGGTAGATTTCTGGATGTGAGCCATTCTCACCGGGGTGAAGTGAAACCTCATTGTGGTTTTGATTTGCATTGCCCTGATTGTTAGTGATCTTGAACATTTTTTCACGTGTCTGTTGGCCATTTGGAGAAGAAGACCTAAATGAAAGATCTCTGTTAGTGAGATCCCAGTGGAAAGAACGGGGCCATCAAAGAAGGAGGTACCTTTCTCTGAAGGGAGGAGAGAACTTCCACTTTGACTGTGACCCTATCGGAATAAGATCAAAGTCAGCGAAACCTAAAGGCTTCCATAGCCCTGGCAACTCATGACTAGAGCCTAGGGAGATTACTGACGCCATGAACAGGAGTGTCAAATTGTTAAGTCAGCAACAGGAGTCACTGTGTACTTACATCCCATGTGGGATCTGTACTTAATGTGTTGTCTAATGTGCAGTGATGCTATAACTAGTACTGAAACAGTATTTTTACACTTTGTGTTTCTGTGTGGGTACAAACTGATGAGATCTTTACTAATTATATACTGAATCGATCTTCTGTATATAAAAATAATTGGAAATGAAAAAAAACTGGTGTTAAATTGTAAATGGCATAGAAAATTAATTAATTTTTAAAAAAATATTATGTAGGATCTCTGCCATTAATGTGCTGTACACTCTTATTTAATGCTATAACTAGTACTCCAACAGTATTTTTTTTTCACTTTGTGTTGCTATATGGGGGCAAACTGTTGAAATCGTTACCTAATATGTACTAAACTGATCTCCTGTATATAAAGAGAATTGAAAATGAATCATGATGTGATTGGAAGGGGAGAGGGAGCGGGAAAGGGGAGGGTTGTGGGTGGGAGGGAAGTTTTGGGAGGGGGAAGCCATTGTAACCCATAAGCTGTACTTTGGAAATGTATATTCATTAAATAAAAGTTTAATTAACAAAAAAGAAAAAAATGAAATGAAACAACTAGTGGAACAAGAAATGGTGATAGTGACGAGAAATCATAATGAAATGAAGAATTCAATAGATCAAATGACAAACACATTAGAGAGCCTTAAAAACAGAATGGGCGAAGCAGAAGAGAGAATATCAGACTTAGAAGACAGAGAACAGGAAAGGAAACAGGCAAACCAAAGAAAAGAAGAAGAAATTAGAAATCTAAAAAATATTGTCGGGAATCTACAGGATACTATTAAAAAAACCAACATTCGGGTTCTAGGAGTTCCTGAAGGCATGGAGAGGGAGGAAGAAAGGATTAGAAGGCATTTTCAGTGAGATACTAGCAGAAAATTTCCCAGGTTTGGAGAAGGACAGAGGCATCTTAGTACAGGAAGCTTATAGAACCCCTAATAAACATGACCAAAAGAGATCCTCACCACGACACATCGTAATCAAACTCACCACAGTGAAACATAAAGAAAAGATCCTAAAATGTGCGAGAGAGAAACGTCAGATTACTCTTCGAGGATCTCCAATTAGACTCACAGCAGACTTCTCATCAGAAATCCTACAAGCTAGGAGAGAATGGCGAGACATAGCCCAGGGACTAAGAGAGAAAAACTGCCAGCCCAGAATATTATATCCTGCAAAGCTCTAATTTTGAATGAAGATGAAATTAAAAAAGACTTTTCATAGCAAACAGAAACTGAAAGAATTTGTTGCCACTCATCCTGCCCTGCAAAAGATGCTTAAAGATGTGTTACACACAGAAATCCAGAAACATGGTCACCAATATGAAAGAAGGTAAAGGAAGGAAACCTCACAGCAAAAGATCACAGGAAGCTCAATTTCTCTTTGACATAGAATTAAACTCTGATGCTCTGTTAAAGCAATGTGTTAAAGTAATCTATTATGTTCTCTTGATGTCTGTTACATTCTAATTGTTCAAAAACAGCTGAATTTTTATTAAGAGCTATGGGTTATTTAAATATGTGCTTATTTTCAAAGATTTGAATAATCACCTTGTAACAATGATCAAATTTGGTCTATGTTATGTCATGATTTTAAGAAATCTTATTTCAACCAGATATTTTGGATTTTGAGTCTTCTTGGCATTCTTGACAGGCATTCAAAAAATCAAAGTTTCAAACAATCTGGTCTCTAAAATTTCCAGTAAATCCTGGACTTTGGTTTTTCCAGTTTGGGCCCAACTGAAAAATCGAAGGACCTATGTCTCTCATCTTATAGAGACACCAACTATCAGGCTATTTGGATTATATTAGAAGTACTGTCAAGATGTGATGTGGTACCAAACTTGAAGTTTCTACAATGGAAAATGCTATTAATACAAATGTTTGGGAATTAAAAAGTCTAATGATCTTGTGTTACTAGACATGATAGTTATCTTAATGAGAAGGCCCCAGAGGCCTAAAGGGTTAAATACTTGTAAAATCCTACAGGTGCTTTCAAAAATACTGTGAAGTAAGCAAGTGCTTCTTGTTGGTTGATGAGTTTATAATTTTAAACATGGCGACTTAAAGTCTTCTGTCATCCACAGTTATATATGATGTGCTGCTCATAAAACTAAAGCGTTGTAGGTTCTGTGTTTAGCTGTCCTCCTATAGGTTCCTATGGACTTTTTCCAGCCACTTCTATTGTATTCAGTACTTTGGGATGGCTCTGTAAACAGATGAAGCCAATAATGTATTAACAGTACCAAATGAGAGAAAGTATGGTTAACTGAGGTTACTAAAAACAAAAAGCAATTCAAATCAATTGGCAATCTACAAAAAGAGTTAAAGATTTTAAAAGCTATTATTAAAATTGCTATATTGGTCTATTATGCTATGTTATATGTGTGTACATATTGTATGTCCACATAGGAAATTTTATTAAGAGTTTTATTTTAAATGGCTTATAGATAAGACTGTCCATAAATTTAAGCTGCGAAAATCAATCAAAGATACATTTTAATTTGTGTGACCTGAATCTGTGTATCATGTTTTAAACTTGTTGGTAGAAAGAAACTAAAAACATTTTATATGGTTGTGCTTAAGTTTACTGGTTAAACAAACTACACCATGTTAGATATTTAAGAGGTGTTTTCAAATACATGATTCTTAAAATTTATAGACGGCATCGGATCTTCTGGTAAATGTTTTCTTAAGTTGTTATCTAATGGTTGAAACTGTTTGCTAAGTATTCATGTGATATTGCTATTGTCAGCAAGTGATCTAGGACTTGCTCCCTCATTTCTCTATTCTAAGCCCAACTTCTTCTTTCATTTCTCTATTCTCTTCAAGGTAGGAAACTAATTCTATTATGAAGGAATCTGTAGGACGCACAATTTAATCTTTAGACCTTATAAAAGAGATGGCTAACATTTTTCTGTAATAGCATAGCCAAAATAAGAACTTAAATAATAATCTCATAGCTAGATTCACTTCGCCATCAGCAAAGTATACAGTAAGTAGAAAAAACCTCCCTTTCAGACAAAAGGGAAAGAAAGTTTTAAAGTGAGAATATAATTTTCCTCATGGGCATTGTCTACCTTAGAAAAACTACTACAGAACGTGCCTGTGACTATAGACTTGTAGTTCAGGCCACCGAAGATTAGAGATGGGACATGGGCACTCCCCTGACTTGCATCCTCTGGTCTGCTTTAACACAAACCAGGAAGAAAAGAAAGCTAGGCATCAGAAGCAATGGGTGGCAGGCCTATTAATGGCTGTTCTGTACAGTGATCTACCCTCAAGGAGACCCAACAGGCCAGTCTACTGCAGTGGCTTTCAATGTGGTAAGCCTGGGCTTCAGCAGAAGTCAGCTTGTGAAGAACCCTGGCAGCTCTGCCAAGAGTTGGATCACTGGAAATGGACCTGCCCTGGAGTCGAAGGATGCCCAGGTCAGAGCCACAGATCTTATTGGCTCTAAGCTGAAAAGCCCTTCACTCAGCCCAACTTCCAAAGTGACCACTGCAGCTGAGGGTATGGTCAAGTAGGTTCAGCAACATTGCAGGCAGAACTGTAAATTTCTTGTTAGAGATGCCCCCTGCCTTTACCTGGCCAGCACTCCTCCCAGGCCAGCCAAGTAATGAAAGTCAACAGAGTGCCTTCCCCTAGGAGGTTCACACCTCCCTTAGGATATACCCCATGTGAAGAGATAGACAGGTCTGGGCCTCTGAACTTACAAGGCCTAAAGCCCACCAGATTATTATCAAGCCCCTTCTGTCAGGTTCTATTTGCCTCTCAATCAGAAAACTTAATTGTAGCTTAGACAGCACCTTTCTGAGCTCCTCTAATAATGACTCTGTCCTTTGTTCTAGACCCTGTCTAGCGTACTTGGGCCTCATTCCTTTGTAATCATAACCTCTACCACCAATGGCTCTACTCCCAACCTGTGTGTACTGATGGTCCTCTTCCCCACTTAATGCTGTATAATTGTTCAAACCTGGTAAATACCACTCTTAGGATCATTGGTTACTATCCTCACTCTGTTTTTTATGACCTTGTTTAAATATGATCAGAGTCGGTAAACTTGGAAGGCTTCCATAGCCTTGGCAACTCATGACGACAGCCTAGGGTGGTTACTGGCGCCATAAACTAGAGTGTCAATTTGTTGGGTCAACAACAGGAGCCACTGTGCACTTGCTCCTCATGTGGGATCTCTGTCCTTAATGTGCTGTACATTTTGATTTAATGCTATAACCAGTACTCAAACAGTATGTTTCACTTTGTGTTTCTATGTGGGTGCAAACTGTTGAAATCTTTATACTAAATTGATCTTCTGTATATAAAGAGAATTGAAAATGAATCTTGATCCAAATGGAAGGGCAGAGGGAGCGGGAGAGGGGAGGGTTGCGGGTGGGAGGGAAGTTATGGGAGGGGGAAGCCATTGTAATCCATAAGGTGTACACTGGAAATTTATATTCATTAAATAAAAGTTTAAAAAAAATTAAAAAAGGAATAAATTTTCCCAGCAACATCCTAAAGTGATAATAATATTATAAACATATGGAGAGTACTGAAATTCAAGCATTATTTTCTCTGAAGTCATTACTAGGTCAAAGGAAACAGACCCCCAGAGAACTGTTAAAGCTTAGAAATTGTTAAGTGTTAGTCATCATTATCTGAAAAATAAATTCCTAATATATACTGGACTCTAGTATAAACACTTCATTTGTATTATTAACTCATTTAAAATTCAAAAAGCCCAAATGTTGATGATATTAGCATTTTCAATGAATGGAGGCACAGAGTGTTTTAATAATTTGTCTACAGTCACACAATTGAGGAGTCGTGAACTTAAGTAATTTAATAAAATTACAATATCAAAACAACAATTACCCCAAGGGCTCTTGACAAAACTTTTTTTTTCTAAAAAGATTTTAATTATTTATTTGAATGGTAGAGTTACAGAAAGTAAGAGGAAGAGATAGAGAAAAGTCTTCCTTCCATTGGTACACTCCTCAGATGGCCACAATGGCTAGAGCTGCACCAATCCAAAGTCAGGAGCCAGGTGCTTCTTCCCAGTCTCCTATGTGGGCGCGGGGCCCCAAGCACTTGGGCCATCCTCTACTGCTTTCTCAGACCATAGCAGAGAGCTGGATTGGAAGAGGGGCATATGGGATCCGGGCACTGTGGGCGGAGGATTCACCTACTGCACCATGACGCTGGCCCCAGAACCTATTGTTACTACATTTTTACGAAACCAGGATTAGAGGGACATTTCCATAGCAGAGACTGCAAATGTTCCATGTGTTTCTCTATGCTTTCCGTTCTCCAAATGCCTAATTTGGGTTAATGGATTAAGCACAAGTGATAAAAATTCTTTCCAAATTCAGCCATTAAAATTATCTAAGCATTGGGTTCTCCAGCATTCTCTTCCTTGCCAGATGACTTTTGAGGAATCATATTGTGTAGCTACAGTGTGGTCTGATGGAAGATGGCACTGGATTGTCCTTGAGTGACAAATAAACCTTTGTTAAAGCACTGACCTCTCAGGATCTTTTCTATTTCAGCCGTTGGAACTGGTTTTCTGGACAAGGACAATCATAAGCCACAGCAAGGAGGCTTTGAAGGAACCTCCGGTAGGAACAGCCACAGTGGGGTGAGACGGCTGGAGATGAGAGGGCCGTGCCACAGGGATGGATGAAACAATTCCTGAGTTTGTTAGGAAGACAATCTTGAAAATCCCCATGTCTGAAATGATGGCAGTCCTAAAACCCTGAAATTTTTGTCTGAAAATCAACTGCAAGTGTTAAACTTCCAGCAGAGAAAGGAATCTTTTGCTCCAAGTGTGGTTCTACTGTGTGAGAGTGTGCTGGTCTCAACCATGCGGCCCTTTTAGACATCGATTGTACTCAGGTTCTTCAACACCAGAAAATCCGAGGTGTTTATCAGATTAGTAAAGGACCAGGTGAAGACCTTGACCTCTCTGATAGAGAACAGTTCAAAAGTTTGTTTATGAAAATTCTTCAGAGAACATTAAACAAATGCGATGGTCAGCTTCAGAGATGCTGAGGAGAATGCAGTCTGGATTCGAATAGCCTGGGGAACGCAGTATACTAACCCAAACTAGTACAAACCTACTTACACGGTGCACTATTCCCACACACCTATGCCTTCACTTCTTCCTCCAAGCTCAAGAGCCATATCCCCCTGTGGGTCAGGCACTGACAATCCCTAGGAAACACCAACAGACTGTGAAAATGGACCCAAGAAGCAGATACATGGACTAAGAATTCCTATTAATTATCAGTAACACAGATATAGAATATTTAGAAATAGGTGAACAAAAAAGCTCTATGATGAAAATGAAATATAATACTAAGAGATGTTATTACACTGGAAGAAAATGAGAATAAAGAAATATACTGTCATCAGGGTCTTCAAAAGACACAAGCAGAACCCTCTTGGGAAATTGAAAAAAAGTTTAATGCAAGGACTAATAAAAAGAGACATAGATACAAGTATAAGTAACCATGAAAATTCTGGAGCTAGCAACAACAAGAAGCTGTTAAATATTCTAGGCCTGAAGGAAAATATGAAAGAAATAATGTATGAAACATGGAAAGAGCAGAGATGTAGCCAATGACGAGAACTGCTATCCAGAAATCTGGGGCGTGAATATCACTTCTTCAAACCCCTCTGGTGTCTTGTCATTGTTGCATGTTGGCTACACTCAATTGGAAACCACAAGGCAAAGGAATATGTGGATGTGTTCATAAAAAGTGGCTTCCAGGGGTGAACATTTGGCCAACCAATTAATGTGCCTGTTTGCCTGTTCTGTTTCTGGCACCAGGACCTCAGGAAGCAGTAGATAATGGCTCCAGTACATGAGTCCCCATCATCTACATCCTGTATTGAGTTCCTTATTTGTATCTTGGATATGGCCTGGCCCAGCCCAAGTCATTGCAGGCATTTGGAGACGAGTGAGCTGGTAGATGGAATTCTCTCTCCCTCTTTCTCTCTCTCTCTCTCTCTGTCTCTCTGTCTCTGTCTTTCCCTCCTTCCTTCCCTCCCTCTTTCCTAAATAAAATTATTTTCCAAGGTACGCAGAAGAATGAAGAAGGTATAAAATGGATCTGGAGGTGAAAATAGAAATAGAGCCTCATACAATTTCCATAAATGAGAAATCAAATGAAAAAATCAATTAATCCCAGATTAATTTATAGATTTAATGTTATTCCAATTAGAATACTAGCAAAAATTAAGAAAATTGTATAAGAAAGAATTAAGTTCACTTGGAAGGTTTAAAAAGATTAATCAATTAATTTATTAAAACAATGGATATAACAAGGGAGTTTCTCATTTCACATACACTCACATATAATAATCAAAGCCATTTTCAGAAGGTTAACTATATCACACACCACAAATGCAAACTAATGAAGTTCAATGAATAACCTCAGGAAATCAGAGCAGACTAAACCCTTCTTGATTATTATTTTTTAATTTATTTGAAAGGCAGAGCTACAGAGAGAGGACAGACAGAGCAAGAAAGATTCACTAGTTCACCTCCCAAATGTCCGCAATGGCTGGGTCTGGGCCAGGCCAAAGCCAGGAACCAGAAGCTTCATCTGGGCCTCCCAAGTGGGTGCAGGGGCCTGAGGACTTGGGCCATCTTCTGCTGCTTTCCCAGAAACATTAGTAAGGAACTGTATTGGAAGTGGAGCATCCAGGACTCAAACCAGTGCCCATAGGGATGCTGGCATTGCAGGCAGACACTTAACTTGCTGTGACACAATCCTGGCCTCTCAGATTGTTTTTTTTTTTACTTAGGTGCTTACATCAATAACCCTTCAATATTTGTAAGATACTGCTGTCTTTACAATCTTTGGTTCTAGGGGAGATCCATATCTGACACAAGAGAAATCCATGCCTCAGACTCTATGGTAGGAAACCACTTTCAGATATTTTCTCAAAGTCAGCATCTCTGCTCACTTTATGAGTTCATTCTGTCTCTCTATTGTTAAACATATTTTTTATTTAACTAATCTTCCTTATGACAAGTTCAGATAAAATGGTGTGCCTTATGGGCCATTCCTTCCTGAATGCAGCACTAATTTTCTCCTCCTGTCACATCTTCTACAGGTAAAAGGATACTTCAAAGAGTTCATGGACAAAAATAAGATTAAAAGGTAAGTTTTAGTTAAAAAAAATTTGAAATCAATGCATAGTTTTTTTCACAAGATGCATTTTTTAAAATTTTGTGTGCATGGATTTCAATTATCTTTGCACCAAAATGAACTTATCCTTTAATTCCATTTTCCAAAAACATTTTAAAATGCCCTCATATAAGGCAAGAGCTCTAACATAACCAGAACTGTAAAACCCAGAAGAATTCTCAACAAACACACTCTTCCAGACTAATAGGCCATCAAACATTTCACTAATGGATGAGTCATTCCAGTGATAACTATGCCCTTCTACCATATTGTTTCTATTCCTTTTTAAAAGTATCTTTGCTCTAAGTAAATTGGTCACATCTCTCTTTTGAGTACACAGCTCAAATATAGCTTAATGAAGACAAAGCTGTTAGCACTATGAATGAATAGGTGTTTTGAAACTAAAGAAACCAGTCATATATGGAGCCTGTTATCACGAGGGTGAATCCTCTAGCCTGACAAAATCTGCATCAGGTACAGGCATACTTGAAAATGTTGATGGAAGGTGGAACTAAAAGATAAATTTTTTTCACACAAAAACATTTTTTGAATCCGTGTATAGATTTTTCATAATTCACATTTCCCATGAAATGTTTGAAGACCCCCTTGCATGCTTGCTCTAAAGTCGTGAGGGCTGTTTGTCATCAGAACCTAGCTCTATGAAGGAGGTAGATTGCTGTGCCTGCCATCTACGTGGCTCCAGAATGCTTTCCCAATGAGCTGAATTGAAATCATCTGAGTAGAACCACTTCTTTTATTTAAGTGCTTTGGGATGAACGTCTCAAGAATCCAAAACTTTCCTGCTGGCCCTGGGCTGCCTCTTCCCATGATAGTTGGATCTCCAAAAAAGACAGCTAACTCCTTGGCATCCTGAGTGTGGTAACTCTGCCACACTATCAGGACCACCCTTTTCATTTTGGCCATCTTGTGGGTGGAACCCAGGATACTTTGATCCTCTCAAGTCAAATGCAGTGTGCTACGTTATCTTGAAAGGGACAGGAAGTCAGAACTTGGCTCTTGAATTGCCAGTCCCCAGTTCCCACAGGCTGATCCTTCACTCATCAGCAGTAAATACTCCATTTAATTCACCTTCATTTTTTATGGTTCCTTGAATAATTTTAACACATCTTCATTGAACAAACGTTCTAAGTATCGCGCTGACTCTGGAGAATGCTGGTAATGGTGAGTGAAGAAAGCGACATTATTTCTGCTCTCATTAAGCTTATTATGTCTGTCTTCTTGAATTAATTGCCATGTTACAGAGAGTAGGGCAGAGTGAGGCTCATTTAAATGTCTCCCAAGCTTTTCTCAATGCTTGTGACACACTTATGACGTGTATCACAGTCATAAACTAGGAGATTAGAGCATCACCATGGAGTGGGAGGCACACCAGTGAGCACTGGAATGAAGTCTGACTATTGCCCTCCCAGATATCTCTTAGGTGCCTCACCTGGCTGGATCTATACCCTACCTGCTTCTGAGGGAGAATAGGTTAAATCCTATAACCTGCCTAGGAAAGGCTGCTAAAGAAAAAATGAAGGTGAAAGGGCAAAGTCTTTATAGATGTAAATGCTATTCTCCTTTCCCCTGTTGTGGGAAGTTGGTGTTAAGGTGTATTTCACTCCTGCTTGCTTGGTCTGAAGCTGTAACCAGTAAGAATCAGGTCACCCTTGTATTGGTCTCAGTATCAGTCAGGACCCAACATGGAAACACAGTTTTCTCTAAGTTTGGGTAACAGAAATTTTAATGCAAGGCATTAGTTGCATAGATGATAGGTAAGCTGAGAAGTCAACTGGGAACTGTGAGAAAATAGAGATGAGCAAGAAGGGAAACTAATACCACTCCAGGCTGCTAGGATAAGGGTAACAAGCATTGTTGCAGGTCAGAGGCCTAGGCAACCTGGTATAAGTTCAGACAAAATCAGACCTAAACATTGGGAGGTGGAACCAGGGAGAGAGTGGAGCTGCTGCTGAATAATCTCACCTGCCAAGGTTTAGAGAGAGGAGCAGAAATACCCTGGCTTCTCTCTCCTCCTACTGAAAAGTATAAACCCATGGGAAAGTTGGATGACGCAGGTACCAGTGAAACTCAACTTGAAGCTACCAGCCTCCTTTGTTACAGAGAAGATGGGAAGAGTGAAAAATGACTCCAGGAGCAAACAGCCCCACATAAGTACAACTTGGTGTGATGAAGAAAAAGGAACCATCTTTGCTGACTGCATCTCAGCCTAAGAATAGCAGCCGTGCAGCTTGGCATTGTGTAAGGATTACAGATTCCATTGAAGGGAACACAAACCTTTCTCAAAAAACAGTCAGACAAAAGAGAACATAAGGAGGGAACTTCACTCTTCTGGCCTCTGTCCATTTTCTTCCAGTGTTCTTTGTTGGCTGTGCTCATCCAAAATCAGGGGACCTGGGTCTATCAATGTAGCAGATACAACATTCTGCCTCAAGTGGAGAAGGGTGCAGAGGAAGCATGGAGGTCTGATTCAAAGATAGCTCACAAGGATTCCTGACACAGGGCTGCCACCTTAAACCACTGAGAGAGGCTGAAAATGCCCTATATGTGTCATGTAGCACTATGCAGGAAATCATATGTCCATCAAGAAGAAATAATCAGTGATTCTGAACATGGAGCAGTTATCCCCAAGCTGCAGAAAACACTCAACCATATTCCATTTCCATTTTCAGTGGGATGGGGTTCCTTGGCCTCTAAGGGAGGAGGACAGGAAGATTCTGAGGCAGAAATAGCTGCTTACACTTTCATCAGCTCACGCACTCACTTGCCCTGTAAGGCAGAGCTTTCATTTATCATTAGTCACGAACACTCAGAAGCAGAAAATCAGAATAATCAGAATTTATCTTACTTCCTGGATTTGTAATTCACCTGCTGACTCTGGAAAAAGTCTTTCTTTACCCAGGTCTTCTCTCCCAAAATGCCCTTGTTTCTCTTTCTTCTGATCCTTCTCTCCCTTTTTTTTCACTTGTCACGTTTCTTTTTTGTTCCTTCATCTCTCAGCCTACGGTGGTTGCTACCTTTGAAAACCTGAGGTCTACTTGTGCCTCTCTCCCACTACTGCTTCCATTCCCTTCTAGAGAGCAATTCTGCAGCATCTAGTTATATTGCAAATGCAAATCAAAAGTTGTAATAGTTCCCATTTCCCCTAAGGAATGAGTCTCAATACCTTTGTAGGACACTGGATGTCCCTCACACCGGCCTCAGCTCTTCCTAGGCTCTTTCACCACAACCGCGTCTTACTTGTGCACATCAGACACACCCAAACCACCTGCAGTCCACAAAAACACCTTATACATCCACTCTGCATGATTCTTCCCAGAAGACTTTTAGCATACAATTTCTGCAACCATTGTTCTTACTGATTCATCCGGCAAACTTAGCCAAAATGCAATTTCCTCTGTGAAATCTCCACATAATTCCTTTCTTGATGTTTTCAACATTTTGTATTAATCATTTTTTCTCCACATTTTCAATTCCTTCAATTTTCCTTATATTAGTTAGGGGTGTTGCACTCTTCCCAAGATTCTGAACCAGAAAATGAAATCAGGGAGTAACTTTGCCTGGGATCTCTTCTTCCTCTCATGTATAATCAACCCTCCAGATCTTGCTCATTTAGTCCTCTAAATATTCCGCAATTCTACTGCTCTCTTCTTTCCTACCACCTATTTCAGATGCTTGTCATTTTTCTCTTGGACCATTTCAATAGCCTTTATAATTGGTTTCCATGCCTCCAGTCTTTCTCCTTACCAATCTATTTTCCACTCTGCAGTCATCATGCACTTTTCCAATCTGTCTAAAAAGCACATCTGACCTTGTCCCTCCTCAGTTTATAAAAACTTCACTTGAAGGATAAAACCCACATACCTTAGCCAGGATGTGATCATCGCCCAACTCTCCAGCCTCAGTGCTGGACAGCTCCGCTTCCTCTTATCCCTCCTGAGCCTATGGTATCCAGTGCAACTCTGTGTCCTCTGAATGTGCCGTTACTTCAGGTACACCCCCCGCAGTCTTCCAGTGTACCCCCCAGTGCACTCAAACACATAACCCCAGACTTCTTGGCATGGTGAACTCCTCCTCAGCCTTCAAAACCCACCTCTATTCTTGCTCCATTTTTCATTAGTAACTGACAGTGTAGCACAGGAATAAAAATCTGGGTTGACAGCTTTTTTTGTAAATAAAATTCAATTGAAACATAGCTACAACACTCAGTTGCTTAAGAGTATTGCCTGTGGCTGCTTTTTCACAATGTCAAACCTGAGCAGTTGAACTATTTATATTGTTGAAAACTCTATAGGAAATTTTTGACAACTCCTGGATATACACATTGCAGAGGTACATGATGATATAAACCAGACATTACATGCTGGTGCATTTTGTTTCAAAAGAGCATGGGGGCCAGTTTTGTGGCACAGCTGGTTAAGCCAATCCCATGTGAGCACTAGTTTGAGTCAGCTGCTCCAATTTTGATTCAGTTCTCTGCTAACATGCCTGATAAAGCAACAGAAAATGGCCTCTTACAAGGGAGACCTGAATAGAGTTCCAGGCTCCTGACCTCGGCCTGGCTCAGCCCTTGCTATTCTGGCCATTCAGCGAGTGAACCAATGGATGGAAAATCTATCTCTCTCTTTCTCTCTCTCTCTCTCTCTCTCTCTCTCTCTCTCTCTCTCTCCGCTCTATGCATCCATGCTTCTGTATGTCACATACATAGGCAAATCTTTAAAAATAAGTAAGTGAATAAAAAGGAATGTGAGGTCCTGAGGGCAAGCACAACTTTGAATTCATGCCACAGCAGATATACAAATATGTTTGAGATTAATTGTGTTTACCTCTTATAAGGCAATAGCAAAAGTTTTGTTTTTTGAAATTGGTAATTATTTTTTCTTACATCTCCTGAATTGGATAAGAGTTCCTTGAGGCCAGGGATTGGGTCTCGCTGATCTCTAAATCTCTATAGCCTGACACCCAGCTATCACCCCAGGAAGGTGGGAGGAATCAGGTTGCAGGCCTGAGTTCAAGAATGCCATCCCTGATGAAGGTATGAATAAAGACTTAACTTCCATAATCAATGCAGGTGAGGATAGTCAGAAATCAAAATGACTAATGAACTAAAAAGCAAGAACCTTGGAGTAAAGCTTAGAGGATAGAGGAGATCAGATTTTTTTTTTACTCAACAAGAGCCTAAAAGGCAACTGTCTTAATCTCTGCCAGGTGTTCTTAGCTTTTCCCCTACCCTCTGGCTGCTAATTCTGTTTTCTTTCCTGGCTCCTCTTCACACATCATCATTAACTATTAGCATAAAGAGATGGCCCTCAGGGTATGATTCTCCCAGAGCATCAGCAAACTGCAGTACGTGGAAGTCTGTTAGAAGTGCAAATGCTCGGATGGCCTCCCATGATGCACCCTCAAGTATGTGAGTCATTTCTACACAGTTTGGTCCTGGGATTGCCTGCTCTACTTACTACTCTCATTTCTTACACTAGGCAAATTCATGGTCTCCTAAGAAACACATTGCCACCCACAACTGACGATCTCTAAATTCAGGTCCCCAGATGACTTATCCCTGAACTCTGACCTGTACCTAAAAACTGCAACTCAGCATTTTCCCTTAGTTTTCCCTAAGGTCCTGCTCACTACCATGTCCTACCTATGATCTTTCTCCAAACCTGGCCCTTAATCTAATGCTATGACATCAAGTACTTACATGACTAATCTGGAAACCTCTGCCATTTTCCCATCATGTTCTCTTCCATTACTAGTCCACCACCATCCTCTGATATTTTACAATCTGAATTTCTGTCATGTCTACCCACACTCCTGATGTCCCTTGCACTGCTGTAGAGGGATCTTTAAACTGTTATACCCAATGGAAGTCACAGAGAAGCTCCACACACTGAGAATTTGGAATGAGCCCTTTATTCAGCTGTTGGCCCAGAGCAGGGTAATGCCTCCAAACCTCTTGACCCTAAGCAGAAGCAAGGGTCAGTCTTTTAAAGCTGAAAATCACAATTGCATTTGGGGGAGGGACAACCAGGGCCAAAGAAGGGAGATAACATGTCACCATAATCATTTTCACAAGTTGATTTTCAGGTGTAGACTGTGTTTTTAAATAAGACATGGTAAATCAACCCAAACAGTCAAAGCTTGACAATTCCCAGAAATTCCCCAGTCTGCTCATGAGGGCCAGGGCCTGGTGGTCAGACAAAAAGAAAACAGCACCTGCAGGCATTATGGAGTTTACTTAAGCTAACCCAACATTTCAAACCTGGCACTTCAAAACATGCACAATGGATCCTGTCCTTTCAACTCAATGTGACCCTGTCTGGTCTGACCCTGACCTCTAACCTCATCTGAAAACAAGCTCTCCTTTGATCTTTGAAACCCAGACACTCTGCTCAGTTTCTCAGGTAGATCATGTCCTTATCCCTTACAGGGCCTTTGCCCCCCAAAAACTGTCTCTGCACCACTAACCTACTTTTATTCTTCTTTGTCTTTCATATCTCAGTTCTGGGACACACTGATCATTAGTTCTATTGCTTAAAAAACAGGTTCACACAAACTTAGAGGCTTAATACCCATTTATCAGCACATGTGTTTCTTAGACCAGAGATTTTGGCACAGCATGACTGGGCTTTCTGCTTAGGGCCTCATGATGCTAATATCAAGATATTGGCTGGGTGTTTCTTTCTAGGAACTCTGAGGGAGAATCTACTTTCAAGCTCCTTCACATTGTTGACCAAATTCCATTTCTTGTAGTTGTGAGACTGAGACCCACATTCTCTTGTCAGCTATCAGGTAACCCATGTCCCTTGCCACTGGTCCTAACCCTCTTCAAATCCAGCAACAATGAATCTCCTTCTCATCAAATTCCTCCCATGCTTTACTTCTCTTTCTCCAGGAAGAAATATATTCCTTTGAAAGGTTCGCCTGATCAGGTCAGACCCACCCAGAAAATCCTTTCATTTTAAGATCTGAACTAATCTGCAAAACCCTCCACACCAGCACATAGATTGTTGTTTGGTTGAACAACATAGAAAGGGTGTAGGTAGCAGGGCAAGTGTATTGGTGGCCATGTGAGAATTCTGCTGTTCACCAGCGCCGTGGCTCACTAGGTTAATCCTCCCCCTGCGGTGCTGGCACCCCAGGTTCTAGTCCCAGTTGGTGCGCCAGATTCTGTCCCGGTTGCTCCTCTTCCAGTCCAGCTCTCTGCTGTGGCCTGGAAAGGCAGTGGAGGATGGCCCAAGTGCTTGGGCCTTGCACCCGCATAGGAGACCAGGAGAAGCACCTGTCTCCTGGCTTCGGATCGACACAGTGGGCCAGCCATAGTGGCCATTTGGGGGGTGAACCAACAGAAGGAAGACGTTTCTCTCTCTCTCTCTCTCTCTCTCTCTCTCTCTTTTTTATTTTTGACAGGCAGAGTGGACAGTGAGAGAGAGAGAGACAAAGAGAAAGGTCTTCCTTTGCCGTTGGTTCACCCTCCAATGGCCGCCAGGGCCGGCGCGCTGTGGCTGGCGCACTGCGGCCGGTGCGCTGAGGCCAGTGCATTGCGCTGATCTGAAGGCAGGAGCCAGGTGCTTCTCCTGGTCTCCCATGCAGGTGCAGGGCCCAAGGACTTGGGCCATCCTCCAGTGCACTCCTGGGACATGGCAGAGGGCTGGCCTGGAAGAGGGGCAACCGGGACAGAATCCGGCACCCTGACTGGAATTAGAACCCAGTGTGCCGGCACACAAGGTGGAGGATTAGCCTATTGAGCTGCGGCGCCGGCCTCTCTCTCATTATCTAACTCTATCTGTCAAATAAAAAAATAAAAAAGAATTCTGCTGTCCAGGAAATCTTCTGATATTTGATCAGTGCAGATCTCTGCTTGTTTTATAACTATTTATCCCACTGAGCCATCCTTCACCCATACTGGGTCTGACAATCCTATCTCCATGCCCAAACTGTCATCTCTGTCTGAGATATCTTACTCTATTGCCTTTGCATACTTATTCTGTTAGTTAATCCCTTTTCCTCTGTGCCCCTAAAACACTTTTCACATTTAGGACAGAACACTGACACTATCCAGGGTGGAGTCATTGTTGCTAGGCTTGCCAGGCTTCCTTAGGCTGGGTGTCAGTGAGAGGAAGGGAGCACAGCCTAGCCTTCGCTGTCTGAATCCACAGCGCCCATGCCAAGGTAAGATACACATTAGATTTTCATTCAAATTATGAGAGTATTTTAAACAGTTTTTTTAAAAAAGAAAAACTATAAAAAATAAATATAATATTTTAGAAGTTTGTGGGAAATGGAATTTAAGTATGAATTTAAGTAAGAATTGTTTTGAACCAAAAATAAGTTTAATATGCATCTTGCACATATTATGAAAAGAAAGTTTTTGCCCCAAGATAGATAATTTCAATTGCATTTTAAGGTTTCCTAACCTGAACTCAGAGATTTACAGAATGACGACTGAGAGCAAGAAGAGACAGCACATGAGGATGAGAGGAGGGACAAGGCGACAGAAGGGCCCACTTGAGCTACCCCAGGTTTGCTAAAACCAGTGCCACATGAAGTCCCATGATCACCCTGGGCCACTGAAGCCTTTGATATGGACAACATACCTAAGGTAGAAGCAAACAGCTCAATCTTAAGAAGGAAACCAGCCCAAGCACTGCTATACCATTCATCAACTTTCTCACAAAGGAGTTGGGCAGTCAGCAGAAAACACAGAAGCTTCGGTACTAAAACTTTTAATGAACAACAAAATCCAAACTTTTAAAAGTTGCTATATATCTGGGGACAGGTGGGCTCTGGTTTGAGTCCCAGCTGCTCCACTTCTGATCCAGCTCCCTGCAGAAGATGGCCCAAGTGCTTGGGCCTCTGCACCCAAGTGGGAGACCTAGAAGAAACTGGACCTGCCTCAGCCATTGCAGATGTTTGGAGAGTGAACCAACAGATGATGATCTCTCTCCTCTCTCTCTCTCTCTCTCTCTCTCTTTGACTTTAAAATAAATAAATAATTAAAAAAAAACTGGTATAGATCTCAGCTGACATTCAAATAGCAAGTGCAGAGAGACAGCTATGTTAAAAGAAGAAAGGAAATGACCCAAGGTGCAGAAATTATCTGAGAAAGTATGACTGACATTTATATGTTTGAATTCAGGAAGGGGTGCTGGCTCAATTCAGGATGGGCAAGGCATGCATCTTTCTTGGGAACCTTGTCTGGTGGGCTTGATGACAGGACCATCAAGAATGCAGTAGAATGTTTTATTCTGCCAGTGAAAATGTGAGCATCAGGAAAGGGTAGAAGCTTCCACACACAAGGCAGGTGGCCTGTGGCGGCAGAGATGGCACAAGCTCTCATGCCAGCACTTGTCTACCACTCCCTGATAGGTGTATTATTTCACAGGATAGAAACAAGTAGCCAGGCTAAAGAATCAACTGCTTTCTTTGTTCATCATAGAAATACAGGCTGCATTTTCAGGGAGCAGGGTAGGGCATAGGAGAAGGCAGTGCTAGCATGAGAGAACCCTGGATGGGGACTGGGGTAATCTAAGGTCATTCCTGGCTGACAAATTTATAAAGTAATGGAAGCAGAATCAAAAACAAGCCCCATATTTGATTGCCCTAAATCATTCTTATCATTATAGGGTAGTATCCACAAACTATCATACTATTAATGGCAAAAAAAAAGAAAGAAAATACTAAAAGAACAGATACAGAAATAATGAAATATCTGCTTTTGACTATCATCATTCCACTTCAGCATGGTAGTAGCCACAGTTTATGTGTACTCAGCCCTGTAAATCACTGTACAGTTGCTTGGTAGTCTAAGAAGAACCAGTTATCCTGGCCAGCTCTTGGCTTTTCCCAACCTAGCAGGGGCTTGCCGGGAGTGCCTGTTGCCCAGTGGGGTCATCCAGCAGCTACAGCAGAGCTCATCACTATGAGAAAATTGCTTTCCATACTCTAATGTACTGTGATGGCAGCCATGGCAACCTGGACCCCAGACACTGCTTCAAACTGGCCCTAAAACATCTAGAGCTGAGGATACTACTTTAAAAATGCTTCAGAATATAAAACTTTAGCCAGGAAAGTTCTCCATACCTGCCCATTAGGGTTGTGATTTCACAGTGTTTGCATTATAATTACTCTACAATAACCAGTTATCATCAGTACATTAAAATATAAATTAGGCTTTCAAGGAGTGAGGTGAAAGAAGTTTGAAATCAACTGAGTCAGGACACATGTAAATATCCACTTTGGAGTGGTGGACCTTGGCTCTCAAAGCAGGGCTAGCAGGGTGACCTGTCAAGGAGCAGTGGATTTACTTTGTGAATGTTGATGACAAAGCTGGTGTGATTACCTCTTTTTTTTTCTTTTTTCCCCTTCTTTTTCTTTTTTTTAACCTTTCTGTAAAATGAGTGAAGAGATTAAATAAATGGAATTACTGAATGTCTCTTTGTGATGAACACAAAGAAGTATTTCTGAAAAACTCAGAGGCAGGTTTAGGTGGAAAAATGCGAAGGTAAGGGGGCTGCAGACTGGCAGGCTTAAGCCCCAGCTGTGTCTCTGTGTCTATTTGCATACTTTTGTTTGCTTTACAAGGCTTAGGGGTTAGGGTCAGGGCAGCTTAAACAATCTTATGTGTACAAAAGCAAGAAGACATCTTGGTGTTCTCAGCAAAATAAGACAAAACTCAGCAGGACAGCACAATTCTTTTATCTTCACTCTCCTAAGGCAGACTCTGTGGGTTGCAAAGAACTGCCAAGACTGCCTGCCTTCAGGCATATCTTGTTCCCAAGGCCACGCTAGCCTCTGCAGTCACAGATCTCTGCCTTGTTTCTCCTTGCCTGCAACACAAACAGGTGAGGCAAGTCTTATTAACGTATTCAGAAACTGAGGCAAAGAGCTGAAGCATTTCCTTTCCTCCAAGGCTCACAAACCAGCAGCCTACAGGCAATTTAGAAACATAGGCCTTTCCTAAATGCACAATAGCAATGATGTGTATATGTGTGTGCATCTCTATCTCTATCCCATCTCCATATCTCTATCTGTGGCTCTATCTCTGTCTTTATCTCCATATCTCCATCTCCATCCCTTTGGCCAGGCATGAAAGGTCCAGTTTGCCACAGTCACCACCTGTCCCTCATATATGTTTACCTTGTCCACTGCACATATTTGTTCTACCTGCTTGCCCCTGAAAACATAAGAGTTGTTAACCTCACTTGGATAAGTCTGTAACTTGGCCAAGAAGGGTGAGGATTATTTGAGAGACATGTCTCAGGAAAACACTAGAATTCTGTAATTCCGCTCTGCTACAGCAGGGGGCTCTGTCTCCTCTGTCTTCCATACCCCTTCCCTCAGTCCTGTCACTGAGGCCACCCACCTCTGGCCTCTTCAGAGCTTTGCTCTGCAGAAGCAGATGCTGCAACAGAGATGTTAGGGAAGTGCAAGATTTTTCCTGGCTATCTATGAGGAAGCAGGCTTGGGCCCAAGTAATCTTGGCCAGATGGGGGAGGGGCACTTGGACGACTCAAAAGTTGTCCCACCTAAGTCCAAAATGCCTAGGCTTTGATCCCCTTGCTAGCCTAAGGCCCTGGAAGAGTGAGCTGCACCAAAAAGGAAGGAAGCTGAAAGGAATGGCACCTGATGGCGCTCTCCCAGCACACAGCTGGGCAGCTGGGCATCAAAGCCTCCCCTGAAAGTGCACCTGGGCAGCCCATCTCCATGCTGACCATAGGAAGGCCTTTCCAACTCCAACTTCAGTTAGTATTAATTTAAAAACTCTCTCCCTAGCCGGCGCCGTGGCTTAACAGGCTAATCCTCCGCCTTGCGGCGCCGGCACACCGGGTTCTAGTCCCGGTCTGGGCACCGATCCT
This sequence comes from Lepus europaeus, assembly GCF_033115175.1. Classification (NCBI taxonomy): domain Eukaryota; kingdom Metazoa; phylum Chordata; class Mammalia; order Lagomorpha; family Leporidae; genus Lepus; species Lepus europaeus. The sequence continues at coordinate 21,482,492 of NC_084845.1, read as the reverse complement.
GTCCCGGTTGCCCCTCTTCCAGGCCAGCTCTCTGCTGTGGCCCGGGAGTACAGTGGAGAATGGCCCAAGTCCTTGGGCCCTGCACCCGCATGGAGGACCAGGAGAAGCACCTGGCTCCTGCCATCGGAGCAGTACGCTGCGCCGGCCGCAGCGCGCCTACCACGGCAGCCATTGGAGGGTGAACCAACGGCAAAAAGGAAGACCTTTCTCTCTGTCTCCCTCTAATGTCCACTCTGCCTGTCCAAAAAAAAAAAAAAAAAAAACTCTCTCCCTGTCTCTCTCTCTCTCTCTCTCTCTCACTCTCACTCTTGCTGATTTTTGACAGAAGCAGGTGACTGCAGCCTTATGTGAGTGACCCCAGCAATAGCCCATGCAGGGGCTGGGAAGTGGGGAGAAGCAGCCACACATCTAAATGACAAGGAGGAACTCTAAAGCTGATATTCCTCTCCAGGACATCTTTCTGTGTGTAACAGAATGCCCTGTCTAAACCTCATTACCTCCCAAAGCCCCCATTCCCAAACACCATCACTGCCAGGGTTAGGATTTCAACATAGAAGTGTTGGAGGAGAAACAAATTGGTCCATAGTAACCCTTACTGTGATGGAAATCAGAGAGATAAGAGATGTTTCAGGTCATCCAAGCAGACACAGGTGACTTATCTTTTCCCACTTTCTAACCTGGTTCCGTTTGTTGTCCTTAGGCTCCAAAGATTGAGTATTTTGGTTCAATTCCTCAGGAGTGCCTCAAACCAAAATGGACTCTAAAATTTTCACCTAAAATTAGTAAACCCAAGCTCCACGGGGACATGTTTTCATTCTTGGGATATAAATATCAGGGCAGCAGTGCAACCTCCTTTCTTCCAGAATTTTCTTTCAGGCGAGCCAGTAGAATATGAGCCAGCAAAAGGGCCCTTATGAGAACCCAACTATGATGGCAACGTGATCTCAGACTTCCAGCCTCCAAAATTGTGAGGAAATAGAGTTGTCTGCTTTTTCTAAGACAAAAACAAAAAAGGTCTTGCTCATACATCTGCCGTCTGTTTCAGAGTCTTAATCTCAGCTGCAGGGGTCTTACCTGCTTTCTGCAGTAGGTCTAATATGTGTGCACTTTGTAACAGGTGGATAAGAAGTGGCTTTACTCAGAATGAGAGTTTAACTCTGCGAGCTAAAAGACTGTAGCTCCAGTATGAGTCCCCCTCCATATGTCATTGCACAATGAGGGTGCCCTTGCCACATCCTGCATAGACTTAGAATGACATTCTGAATAATGTTACCACTCCTTGAGAAGGAGGAGGGGGATGCCCTTGGTGTCTCAGATGGAGGCAAGCATATTTTCCTCTGCATAATAATTATGGTACTACTAGGCTGCCATTTTCCAAGTTCTGCCCTACCGTGTTCTGCTCCTATTCCCTCCTTCAGACTGAGTCCCATACACAAGTCCTTAACAGCTGCCTCAATGGAGCTGCAGAAGGGCCAGGTCTCTCACTCTCAGTGTCTCTTCATTCCAACCACCAGTTGACTCTTTGTCTCCTCCTGTGCCTGGCTCATTTTTATGTCCTTCTGGCCTTCATGACATAAACAGCCCCTTCCTATGCCCAAACACATAAGCTAATCAGTTAAGCTAAGACTTGAGCATTTATCCTCCTGGACACATTCCCTGACTGCTCAGGCTCATGCCTACCTTCCCTGTGCTTCTGCATCAATTTGGTGCTGCCTTTGCCCACCTTGAGCTGCCTGATGCTGTGCAGATGAACTAAAGCTCCATGAGGTCAGTGACATAACCGACTCTGGGGAGCAATAGCTGCCTGCCTAGCTTATTTCAGGGTCTACGAAGGAGGCAGAAACAGCTCTGTCTATTGTACAAGCCTGATGTTAGGGCCAAGTCAGCACAGACTCTGGGGGCCATGGGTCATGTCTTCCATGAGGGAAGAGCTCAGTGGCATGATGCTGTTGCTAGCCATTTCTGGGATCTGTGTTTATACCATGTCCCTCTCCATTCTGAAGTAATTCTGGCCACTATAGAAAAGTTAGGAGAAAGTTGTCAAGTATAATAATCATATTAGTACTCTAAAAATAAAGAGATAAGGGCTAGCAGGGTGAGTTTTTAAATACATTTAGAAACATTTCATAGTATATTTCTCTTTGAAATTCCTACAGTAAAGAAAAGATGTTAACTTTAACTCAAAGTTTAGTAAGTTCAGTTGGCCATGAAACTTTTCCTACAGTGGAATAGCTGCCAATATCCCACAGAAATGTCCATGAAGTATAGTCTGAGAAACACTAGTCTGACTCCCTCTCTTGGAGATCAAGCCCATTCCACGATACTGTCACCTGGCATGCCTTCTGATTCATGTAGCAAATATTTATAAAGAACCTGCTTGTGTACAGAATATTGTGACAGGTGGTGAGGAGGGAAGCTAGATAAAGAATGCTTCTGTGAAGCTTAGAACCTCTGATAGAAGATAAATCAGGAAGAAAATAGATCTAGAACAATGTAAAGTATTTTAATTCTTGATTAAAATGTTTCATAGAATACAGATTGCCATGAGTATTCACCATTAAGAGGCAAAAACAAACCCAGTTGGATTAATCAGAGATCTGAACAAATATACCTAATTGCTTCCCTGATATTTCTGCTTGGATATCTCAAACAAACCTTATCAGCTCCCTCCCATAAACCTGATACTTCTCTTCTTTTTTTAAGCAAAAATATTTATTTATTTATTTATTTATTTATTTATTTATTTATTTGAAAGGCAGAGAGAGAGAGAAAGAGAGAGAGAGGGGTCTTTCATCTGCTGGTTCATGCCCCATATGGCCACAGTGGCCAGAGCTGAGCCGATCTGAAGCCAAGATCCAGGAGCTTCTTCCAGGTCTCCCACATGGGCACAGGGTCCAAAGACACTTGGGCCATATTCCACTGCTTTCCCAGGGCATAGCAGAGAGCTGGATTGGAAGTGGAGCAGCGAGGACTCAAACCAGCGCCCATATGGGATTCTGACAACAAAGGGAGCGGCTTTACCCTCTACACCACAGCGCCAGTCCCAATGCTTCTCTCCCACTAGACACCTGCAGCTCAAGCCAGACACCAGGAATATTTCCATTTCAGCACTTGCCCCAGTTTGCAACATCACATCTATGTGTATCCGTTTCATTAGTGGTGACCTCCCCCTCTACCCAGGAGCATATACATATATGTTATTTTTAAAAATACTTTTTTTTATTTATTAGGAGGGGAAAGTGACAGAAAAAAGGAGAGATAGAAAGAGAGATCTTCCATCCACTGGTTCATTCCCCAAATGCTCACAAATTCCAGGGGTGACCAGGCTGCAGCCAGGAGCCAGGAAGTACATCTGGGTCTCCCACATGGATGGCAGCAGTCCAAGTACTCGGACCATCTTCCACTGCTTTACCAGGCATATTAGCAGGGAGCTAGATCAGAAGAAGAGCAGCAAGGATATGAACTGGAGCTCCAGGATGGGATGCCAGCATCACTAGCTGTGATTTAACTCACTGTGCCACAACACCTGCTCTCACACACATGTCCTTGCTCATCATTAGTCTCAGGCTGGTTTAATGCCCTATGTCTAATAGATTCCCAATAAGTCATGTTGAATAAACATGTGAAGGAACAAGTGACTGAATGTGTGGGTTGGTTTCAGAGTTCACTCTTGATTGAGGGAGTTACTGCATATAGAAATGGAGGGAGAACAAGGTGGAAGTGATGGAATGGACAAAAGCACTGAAGGAAATGTGGTGTCCTTGATTGGATCCTAGAAAAGAAACAAGGCATTCCTGGAAAGACTGGTGGATGCACATAAAGACTGCAGTTCAGTGAAGGGGAAGAGCTGCTGTTAGTGTCTCAGCTGTGACATAGGTGTTCTGGTAAAGTAAGATGTCAGCATTATGGGAAGTTGAGTGAGGGCTATATGAGAAATATCTGGACTACCTTTGCCACTCTTCTGCTATAAATCTAACATAATTACCAAATTGCACATTTATTTTAAAAAACACCTTCCTCTTTGCTCCATAAGCAACAGAGACAATTTTGGATAAACTGAGGCAAATATTTTAAATTATGACTAATATTAGAGCTTTAGTTTTAGATTGCTTCGAAGTTAGTGAAAACAACAAGTTTAAGGGTGCTTTGAAGAGATTAGATCCAAGGTGGGCCACAGATATTCACAGAATGCTTGGGCATGTGTCCAATCTTTGAGTTTAGAGCAACAGAACTCCTTTATCCCTCCCCAGATTTACCCCAGCCGTTCCCTTACCAGATGCTGTGCTTTGGGAAACTGATCACGAGGTCACTTCCAGCTGATCCTAGCTCAAAGAAGTCTTGCTCCTGACTTCTCTCCCCAGACCACATTTTCCCTTTAACACACTGATGGTGTCCTACCAGATTCCTGTTCAAAGCTATGCATGTACACCATTCCCTGTGATGTTCACTTCCTCAGGAGACTATGCTGGGATACTGTAGCTGCCCTGCAATGCACCTAACAGCCAGTGGTGGACTGGTGTGAGATTGCAACACTCCGTTCCTTTGCTTCAATCAGAACAAACTCTTCCACATCTTTACTGTGTGTGTATGTGTGTGTGTGTGTGTTTGATAATTTACTTTATCCTTGATTCCAGGTCTTCTTTTGGAAGAAACAGATCCAAGACACTGAGGTAGTGTAACAGAAACAATACATTTCACCTAGCTCCAATATCTACCAGCTACATGACCTCAGAGAAGGTGTCCCTGTATCAATAAAGAAGGGGTAATCATACCTGCTTCCCAGCTGATCATGCTGCTTACCTGAAATAATCAATGTCAAGTACTTGTCACTGGATAGCATATTTCTGGGGCCATTTTTGCTCCTTTTCTATGTGAGGGCTATGCCCATGGACTTTAGAGAAGTCCCTGTGTGTCTCCATCAACAGAGGATATTAGCAAATGTTCTAGCAGCATTTACTCCCACATTCACCACTACAAAAAGTAAACAGCAGAATAAATTGCCCATCTGCAGCCATCAATCACAAATACAATCTCCCAATGTAACACAGGCAAATACAGTAATGACAAAATCCCTAGCTAAGGAGATGATAGAGTATTGCCCAGGACTTTGCTTTCTCCATAGCTCCAGTCCAAGATCTATTATTGAAATGCACAGTAATTGACCAAAATGATCAATACACTGCCTGCCTTTTTTGTCACTGGACAAGTTGGTCGCACTGGGCATCAAGTCTAGGGCCCTGGATAGTGTCCTTCAGGCTGGACAGTTCTAGGAAAGAGGACCATGAGAGGAAGTAAAGTGGAGTTCTTGTTCGTGAGCAAAGTTCCACGGGCACCTGGATCAATAGAGGTTATTAGGATATTAGCCAATTTGTAGCTGAATGTTCTGTTGAGATCCCAGAAAGAGAAACATCTCTTCCATAGAGTACAGAGAGTCACCAGAAAGACAAGGACATATTGATGGTAACTCAGTGCTAAGTTTTCCAAGCACTTATGCATATGTAGGTTTAAAATTTAAAACATTTTTCTGCTTTCAGATGTGATAAATTTTGTTTTGTTTTGTTTTGTTTTGTTTTTTTGACAGGCAGAGTGGACAGTGAGAGAGAGAGACAGAGAGAAAGGTCTTCCTTTGCCGTTGGTTCACCCTCCAATGGCTGCCGCGGTTGGCGCGCTGCGGCCGGCGCACCACGCTGATCCGATGGCAGGAGCCAGGTGCTTCTCCTGGTCTCCCATGGGGTGCAGGGCCCAAGGACTTGGGCCATCCTCCACTGCACTCCCTGGCCACAGCAGAGAGCTGGCCTGGAAGAGGGGCATCCGGGACAGGACCGGTGCCCCGACCGGGACTAGAACCCGGTGTGCCGGCGCCGCAAGGCGGAGGATTAGCCTAGTGAGCCGCGGCGCCGGCCAGATGTGATAAATTTTGACAAACACAGAAAATCCCAATGAAGAAAACTGAAATATGTGTTTTTTCTTTGCTTCCAAAAACAGGCGTTGTTAAATGTTGCTGTATATTCTTTTAGGATTTTTCTTATCCACATGGGTGTGTATGTATGTATATCTGCATGTATATGTATATATATGTATGTATATGTATATATAATGTGTATATAATATATATATATAACTAGATTATGCTGCTATCCAAATGTGTTTTCCCTTTCTTTTCTGTTTCTTGAAAAAGTTCATGTACAGTGCCTATTATGAAAACACTATGCATAGATTTCAAAAAAAAATTTTGCACCAGGGTCAGCATTAGGGTGCAGCAGGTTAAGCCACCACTTACCAGAGCACTGGTTCCAGTCTCTGCTGTTCTGTCCTTATCCAATTCCCTTCTAATGTGCCTAGAAAGCAGCAAAAAATGGCCCAAATACATGGACCCCTGCCACCCCCATGGGAGACCCAGATGGAGATCCAGGCTCCTGGCTTTAGCCAGACCCAACCCTGGCTAATGCAGCCATTTGGAGAGTGAAACAGTGGTTGGAAGATCTCTTTCTCTCTGCCTCTTCCTCTTTCTCTCTCTCTCTCTCTCTCTCTCTCTCTCTGCCTTTCAAATAAATACATAAATCTTTAAAAAACAATTTGATTCAAAATAAACTTATCTTTTTAATTCCATTTCCATGAAGTAACCTCCTATGTATAAATACGTAGATAGCTGATAGATAAATGAATAAAAATAGAAGAAAAATAGATGATATGTCTTACACATGTTAATATAGGCATAGTTATACAATCTTGTTACTACTACATGTCCAGCCATTACTTAAGAGTCGCATTCCATCTTATTATATGACTCTACCTTTGTTTAAGTACTCCCCTACTGTTGGACACTGAACTATTCCAATTTTATGTAATTACCAAGAGCACTTTAATAATAAGAATGTTCATCAAAATTTTGTCACATCCTTGATTAGCACTTTAGGATCGGGACCTGGGAGAGAAATTACTAGGTCAAGAGTATAAACATATCCATATTTTTTGTACATATTGCCAAATTGTCCTTCAGAAAGGTGTATATACAGCCATTTCCTTGTATTTTGCCTGTATTCTTCTAAAAAGAAAATAAAATCTGTTAGTTCAATAGGTAAAAATAGTACATTGTTCTTGTACTTTATATTAAGTAATTTGACCAACAAAATAATCTTGTTGTGTTTATTTTTGGCTCCATTTGACAGAGGGAGAAATGAAGCCCAGAGAGTACATTGCCAGCCAGCCTTGCTTAATAAGTAAATCGCCAAGCAAAGTCTGTGACAGTGAAGCCTAAGCTCCTTGACTCTAAAATCTTTGTAACAGCAGAAAGATTTTCATCAAAATTCTTTAGTAACTTGTCTGCATTTACAGGCCGCACATTTGAGTTTTGTGAAAAAGGTTTAAGTAACAAGGTTGATGTACTAGTAATATAAACCTGGCCACAAGGTTTGTATCTCTTGGGGTGGGTATGTTGGCAGAGCAGGTTAAGTCACCAGTTCAAACACCTGCATCCCATATCATAGTGCCTGGGATGGGCACTTTTGAGCTCCCTGCCAATGAGTGGCAGCTTCTGATGGTCCAAATACTTGGGTTGATGTCATTCATGTGGGAGACCCAGATAGAGTTTGTGGTTCTTGGTTTTGTCCTGACCCAGCCTGGCTGTTGTGGGCATTTAGAGAGTGAAGCAAAAAATAGAAAATCTCTCTCTTTTTCTCTCTCTCTCTCTCCCTTTTGAATGAATGAATGAATAAACTTAAAAATAGCGTGTCTCTTTTGCTCTTACTCTGTTAATAAAAGCCTTCTTTGTTCTGGAAGACAAGACTGTGTGTGTGCACGTGTGTGCAAGCACATGCGTGCATGCATATACACAGGTACAAATATGTGTCTGTGGAGTGGGGGTGGGGTACTGATTTGACATCACAGCACAAGAAGTGCCCTTGGCATTTCCTCACTGCATACTGGTGCTTCTATTCATGACTATAAGATACAATCTTCCATGGCATGCAGAGACTCTGTCTGGAACAGCTGATGTCCCTGGGACTGATGATATTCATTCCATAGACATTTCTTTATTTGTCATGGGGATATACCTGTAAACACATTAAGAATAGCCCTGCCCTTATTGAACTTCTCTCATTGAGTAGAAGAGAAAGATCTGACCTAGAGTAGCAGATCCATTAAGATTTGAACATAGCCTTGGATAATCAGTAAAGGATCAATGACGTGAAGGGATATTTACATGAGGCAAATGCGAGTAAATCAGAAAACTGTCTTAAAGAGAGTGTCTTAAGCTATCCATTTATATGCTAAACCCAATGAAATGAATGAGAAGCTAATACGTTTCCTATGTTGAATTCAGCAGGGTCTTCTATGGTCACAAGTACAATTAGCCAATAAATTCATGAGTTATCCTGTTTACATTTCAAACAAGCCTGACTCTGCTGATTTGCAGAGCAGGTTGCACCTTGATTAGAAATCATTAAATGGTCATTAATGGATACATTACCATTTTAATTTCCCCAAGTCTGACTGAATACCACAACAAAGAGTTGATTTTAGTTAACACACATTTGCCTATCTTCCAGAAAGCAAGATGCAAGGCAGAATTAACTATACCTTGAAATTGGAAGTTGGAAGAGAAAGCTCCTTGAATTTACATTTGCGCCCTGATAAATCTCTTCTCCCAGCAAGGTGTGGCAAAGACCTTGAGAAGAGCAAAAGAGAGTAAGGTTTGTTGGACTAAGCTGAATCTACAGATTTTCAGATGCAGCAGAGGAACAAAAGTTTCACATGTCACTCCCATCACAGAGGGAGGATTTCAGCCATCCCTGAGAAAACATAAGAGATGTGTTGGCAACCTGGTCTCAGTCCATTCTCACAGACATTCTCATCCATTGAACAGTTCTGATCACACTTCTGGCATTTCTGGCAACTTAGACTCATGAAGCTTCTATCAACCCATATTTTCTCCTGCTGTCCCCTTCACCTTCTCTTTGCTCCACAGCTGGCTCCCTTCCTCCCATATTCTTTTTTTAAAAAATATATTTTATTTATATATTTGAGAGGCAAAGTTACAGACAGTGAAAGAGAGAGAGAGAAAGAAAGGTTTTCCTTCCATTGGTTTACTCCAAAATGGCCCCAACGGCCAGATCTGCGCCAATCTGAAGCCAAGAGCCAGGTACTTCTGCCCAATCTCCCACATGGGTGCAGGGGCTCAAGCATGTGGGCCATCTTCTACTGCTTTCCCAAGCCACAACAAAAAGCTGAGATGGAAGAGGAGCAGCTGGGATTAGAACCAGTGCTCACAAGGGACGCCGGCACCACAGGCGGAGGATTAACCTACTGCACCACGGCACTGGCCCCCTTTCTTTCCACATTCTGTCTGTCCTTCCGTACTGCCTGCCCTGCTACACTCTTTAAACAGATGCACCATACCAAAGTCTAGCCCTGAGCATTAACACAAAAACAAAGAGCTCTTAGGAGAGATGCAAAAGGACTGAGGGACTGAGTAAAGGCCCAGAAGAAAGGCCTTTGTGCCATCAGTTTTCCCAAAGTTCAAAACAACAATGATTAGAAAAGTGCTGTGCTGCATGTGTTTCCAACAGGAGGCAGGCAGGCTCTTGAAGGCCTTTTCCCTGTTATACCCATACCCCAAGCTTACATATGCAGTAGTCAATCAAGGTTTTCCTGTTGAATGAATAAATAAGTGATTGAATGAATGAGTAAACATGTCCCTCTCTTCCACTGGAGCCCTGGGACCTGAGGGAACTGCTGTGGTCTCTGGCCTCCAGGATGCCCATTCTCAGTGCTGTTGTAGCCATTCTCTCTGCTTCAATAAAGATTTGGACTTGGAATTAACAAGATGCCAGCCTCCCAATAGAGAGCATGACTTAAGATTACGGAAGTGATTCACTTGCTGAAGGGACCTGCCGTCTTCTAAATTTGAAGTCCAATTTGAAAGATTGAAATGCTCTTAAAAAATGTGAAGCACTCCCAATAATTTCCAGCTGGGTTCTGCTCTACTTCTCAGAGGCAGGCAACCCCTCCCATCAGGTTCAAGCATTTAACACCAAAAATGAGCGTATAACTCAACAGCTCCTAGACAGACGGAAAAGGCGAGAAGAGGCTTGAGGGTCTCTGGAAGATGAAACAAGTCATCACATTTCTTCAGAGAAATGGCACTGGCCTCTACTCCCCAGCTTCTGAATGCAAAGAGAAAACAGCTGGATCTCTAAAATGAAAGGGGCTACAGCCTCAAAGTTCTGAGATTTGGGCAGTAGAAGAACAGCATGTCTCCATATATAGACTGCCCATTCCTGCAAGATACAGTTTTAGTTTGATGATGTTTTTATCTGAATGGAGACCAGTGCTCTTGAGAAGTCAATGGGCTGGGAATTGTGCAAGCTGTCCAGTTCCCTGGATCTGTCTTCTATAGACACATGAACTGAGAAAATTGTTCTCCCTTTCTGGGTAATATTTTTCTCTACCCATAAGCTATAGATATGAATACTGATCTCTCTTTTTTTTAATTTTATTTATTTTATTTAGAGAGGCAGAGTTACAGACAGAGAGGGAGAGACAAGGAGAAAGGTCTTCCATCTGCTGGAAAGCCCCCCAAACAACCATAACTGCTGGAGCTGGGCCAGTCCAAAGCGATGAGCCAGGAGCTTCCTCCAGGTCTCTCACGTGGGTGCAGGGGTCCAAGCACTTGAGCCATCCTCCGCTGCTTTCCCAGGCTATAGCAGAGAGGTGGATAGAAAGAGGAGCAGCCAAGACTCAAACTGGCACCCATATGGGATGCTGGCATCATGGGCAGAGGCTTTTTAGCCCACTACACCACAGCACTGGCCCCAATGAATACTGATCTCTTATAATGATGTCAATTACCTCACATATTAAGGGACCTCATATGGAAGACTCACTCACTTCACTGTTTTCAGTCCAGAAAGATATTGTGCCTCTCATGTGTTCCTACTGCCACATAATTCCTTAGGTCTCACTTACCTCCTCCTCTGGCACTCTGCCCTTGTGCAGGCTGTGGGCCCCACGAGGGAAGGGAAGGAGGCTGGCATCTACCTGTTTGTCATCATACTCTGCACAGCCCAGCCCCAGAACACGATTGTGTATATTCAGGGACTGACTTGGGCAATCCCTGAGATCAAAAGCCTCCACAGGGCATCTGAATCCTCTCTTTCTGCAGGAACATTCTTCTCTTTCCACTGTTCCTTGGGCTTTCTTAAACTCCCACTGCTGAGCAGAAAGCTTGGGCATTTCCATCTCATTTCTTCCTAATGTTGAATACTGCAAAGCAGAACTGTATTTTCAGTGCATACACAATTTATTTTAAAAATTAAAAATAAAAGAGATCCTAAGGGAATATGCTTAGTCCAGCAGGACTTTTTAAAACTGTTTTTAAAATATGTGTGTCTGCTGTTCCCATTGCAGGGCTATTCCAGCTCCCTTACCTTCAGCATAACTGAAGCCTCCATCTCTAGCCCAAGTGAGCACTGCTTCCTCTTGCAATGACATGAGAGTGACCTCACAGTTGTCCTCAGCCTTCAGTTTCCCTCTTTCCACCAGGGAAGGAAACATTTGATCAAAAGAATCAGAATCCCTGGGGTGCTTTCTTCTCACTGGTTTGCCTCTCTGCGTCCTCACAAGACAGCGTCATGTGCAGGGTGTTCTCAGCCATGAGGACAGCAGCAATAATCCCTGACTGTGCAAAGTTTAAGGGCAAGAATCCTTTCAAGGCACAAGGCTGTGTACATGTGGAAAGGAGTGAGGATGGATGAGCTCAGACTGGCATTCAAGACTTTCAAGGGAGCAGGGACTCCAAACATGAAGAAAGGATGGGGCATATAGATGGGCAGTTTCCTGGGGGCTGCCTCCCCAACCCTGCTCTCTCCTCTACTGCAATTCCTCACTCTTCTTTCCCTCCAGGACTCACTCCCTAGCCTTTCACAGTGGGAGTAACACTACTTGTCCTCTAAGCCACTAAAAACCTGACCTCAAAGCCAAGTCTCAACCTCTTACTTCAAATCCCATTCCCTGGCCTTCCTGAAGCATCCCTCACACTCCTTACTGCAGTGTTTCATTGTCTCTCAATGAGGTGTGCCTGAGCATGAGGCTTTGAGCACCTCTGCTTTTCCAGGTCCCCTGCACGTGCAGAGGTATGTCACAGAATAAGTGCGCCACCACTTACCAGCTGTGGGACCTACACTGTAAAAGAAGGCTTCAAGAACTTCAATTTCCACATCTGTAAAAAAGATAAAGAATTCTTACTACATGTGAACTAAGCCATGTGACCTGACGCACTCTAAAATGCGGGGTAAGATTTACAAGGGTGCTGTGGCAAGGTACTTGAACAAAAAGAGGAGACACAGAGGCTTTAGCAGGAAACAGTGCTTGATTTCATCATGCCAGCATGAGGTTCAGTTGGATTCACATCCAAAAGTCTGAGCTTGAACAAAGGAGGGCATTTTCTTGTATATCTTTTGGCTTCTTTGTCTCCTTTATATGGCTACATAGATTTTGATTGGATGTTCTGATGTTACATGGCAGCTATAGAAATAGATATAAGATTGTGCATGTGTTCATTGTTTCTGATAACATTTAACTAGCTGACCTTAATAGACCTAACATTTATTCCCCATACATAGTGAGCTATAGCTGACTGGCATTGGCTAGCACCATCGCATTGTGCTGGCAGGCTGATGTTGAAACAGTTACAGGAAAGTAGACGTGACTGCATTCCATCCCAGTAGAAACCTTTCTCTTCCCCTATTTCAGGAAGGCCCCTACCAATGGCAATTACAGTATTGTTTTAGTACGAAGATCCCAAAATTGAGACCTGTGCAAAAATGCCACCAAAAAAAATTAGTGGGCAATTGTGATCGCATTCTAAAGTGATATGCTATGTGGATGTTATAAAAGAATGATGTTCCTCCACAGTCTTCCTCACAGCCTGAACTGAACTGCATTTCATTTAAGAAGAAACAGCAATTAAGAAAAAAAAAGATAAAACCAGTCTTCAAGATAAGAGGGTAGTCAGGAATTGCAATGGTTTCTAAATTTCAAGTCAATTGTGGGAAATTCTGAGCTTACATACACGATATATAGGCGCATAATATATGATCCAACCATTCCTCAAATTTATTTATGCAATTATGAAATAGTGCAAAGAAGCTATATCAAAACCCACACTGGTGGGAGGTGGTAAATGGCAATATCTCCTTATAGTTGTGAAGTGCATGTTAATTTACAAAGTACTTTTCACTCCTTAATCTTTCTTAAGCCCCCCAGCTACTGTAGGGGATAGGAAGAGGAGGAATTTTTGTTCCAGAGGTTTTCTCATTGGCAAGCAACCTGCCCTCTCTGCTGGCCACACTCTCATGAATCTGCAGGTTTCACAGGAGGTTGCCCAGCAGACACAGCTAAATTGAGACCCACTAAATTGTGGAACTAATCCAGATTCCTTTCCTGGGGTTGCCAATGCACAGGCAGCCAGCAAATAGAACTTCCTGCCATGAGCGTCAGTGTTAGCCTCATCCTTGGCCCCACTCCAAGCCCCTGTCCTTATTTTCCTTCCTTATTCCTTGACAATATTTGCTGTCATCTTGCATCATCTGGATCCTCTGAACCTCCTCAGATACTTTCAGCGTAGGTGGGTACAATCTCAGCACGGTGCTTGTTTATCTATCCTTTCCTCAAGGTTAAAAGAAGTAGCTGTCACTGGAACAAGAGAAAAGCTGTTCTGGAAAGCTTTGGAGTCTTAGCTGAGAACAAGGGGAGAGTAGAGGCACTGGTAGGCCACATTTCTCAGAGCTCATCACTACATGTGTAGGAGAAACTTCACAAGGAGATTGCTTCCTGGAGGGAAGATTCCAGACGCAGCGCTGTTCCAAGACATCTTCCTGGCAGAAGCTATGTAACCAGATGAATAAAGAACAACTTTACATTGCAGTAGATTTGTATGTACTCTGCCATCTAATCAAGAGTGTCAACCCAGCTTCTTCCCAGATTGAATCGGCTTTAGAAACAAAGAAGCAAACTCCGCCTTGCCAGTGTAAACCTGTCAGAAAGGCAGAGCTTCCGTCCTCACAACCTCCTAGCTGAAAACACTGCCCCCACCCCAGCTAGCCTTCTGGCCCAAACTTGAAAGCATTCTTCTAGACATGGGTCCTTTTTGTTTAAGGCGGTGATTCCAAATATTACCCTATGTAAAAATCTCTTCAGAGACAAATTAAAAACACAAAGTCACCAAAGCACTGATGATCAGGCTTAGGTGGGACTCAGAAATCTGCATTTTCATGTTCCCTTAGTGATGCTAGGGAATATAGTCTCAGAAATAGTTCTTTAAACATTTTGCTAGGAGTGATAGTTGAAAACTTTTCTTCTGAAAAGGACAGGTTAACACAGTGCCCAGTGGGTTCAGACTTTTTTCACCCTGTGCTGAGTTCCTGGGAATCCCAGCATTCCTCATAAAGAGGGTCCCAGGATGCTCTGGCTAGACCTACTGGAATGCCTATCTCACTTGCAAAATTCATTCTGAAGCCTATTTTTTTACCTTCAACCACCAAATCAGTGCAGAATTTTCACCCTGTGTGTGCTTTTCCCCAAATGCATTCAAAGTTTTCTCCTTACAAAAGTGTCTGCCATTTATAGAGAAATATTTTCTGTGTTCTAACATGGACCCAAGATAGGAAAAAAAAAATGTTTGTTCAGAGACTCCTGCATGGTGCAGGGCTATTAAATGCCAGGTTGCAGCAGTGTGGGGGTCATGGGGCCTGATTCAAGGGAAATGATAGCTTTTGCCCTGAGTTTTATTGTCACCTATGAAAGCATCTTAGAGATGGCTCTCCTCTCCACAAACAGAGCACACACATTTAATTCATTCCTCTTAACGTGTTTTGGGCTTTGGAAAACAACTCCATTTAAATTCTGTATAAACTCAGATGAAATAGGGTCCAAGAAAGGGTTGTCCTATGAGTAAACGGCTCGTGCCACACTGTTGTGCCTCAGTGGATGCTCAGAGTATGCTGCTACAGCAATCCTGAGACACCGTTGCCCCAGCCTCCACCTGCCGGCAACTACACAGCAAAACCCAGATTCTGCAGACTTACACAATAACCGGAGGCAGACAGAAGATGGGTACAAACTGGCTGGATCCAACACAGCATCCAGTTTACAAGCCACCCAACCCCCAGCATCATTATACTCTAATTGTCATGCGTTAACATAATAAAAATCGCTGCCTTCCTGCCATGACAGTTTACAATTACCAGGACAACCCATGAAAATAGCCCTAGCAGTATAGAAAAGGGATGGATTCCTGCTTCCTAGAAATTGCTATCCTTTTTATTTTTTTATTTTTATTTTTATTTTTGACAGGCAGAGTGGACAGTGAGAGAGAGAAACAGAGAGAAAGGTCTTCCTTTTTGCAGTTGGTTCACCCTCCAATGGTCACCGCGGCTGGCGCGCTGCAGCCAGTGCACCGCGCTGATCCGAAGCCAGGAGCCAGGTGCTTCTCCTGGTCCTCCATGCGGGTGCAGGGCCCAAGCACTTGGACCATCCTCCACTGCACTCCCTGGCCACAGCAGAGAGCTGGCCTGGAAGAGGGGCAACTGGGACAGAATTGGTGCCCCGACCGGGACTAGAACCCGGTGTACTGGCGCCGCAAGGCGGAGGATTAGCCTGTTGAGCCGCGGCGCCGGCCCTCCTTTTTCAAAAATAAAGTAAATATTCCCAATTTTTAACATGCAGTTGCCAAAAACCACTAAAAAAGAACTAAAACAACCCAGGGCTGCTCTGTCTGCGGAGCCATCCACCCTTTGCCGCTTTCCTTAACAAAAACTCTCCTGCTTTCACTTGTCTGGCTTGTGATTGATTCCTATCTTCCACTGAAACTACGAACCCACCCAAAGCCGTGCTAGCCCCCAAGTAAAGCACTGCTGGCCCCAGTTGTCCAGTATCAGTATCAGCACCTCTGCTGGACAGAGATGCTGGACAGAGATGAATGAAAAGCCCATCCTGCTGCTAACCTGTTTGATTACTTACAGAATGGGTGTGATATCACCACTTTCCCTGGCTTACTGTGAGAATTAAGGGAAATGAAGAATGTGACGCCCCTGGCATACAGAACGTCCTCCTGTGGACCAGTTCCTCTAGCTGCTGGCAAAACCTTCTGTGCCTAAATGCAGCTACTGCTGGCTGGAGTTGCTGAGTCAGAGGCAAACAGTCAAGTTCTAGCAGGAGGTTTGCATTGTAAACCTGTCTGGAAGCATTAGCTTCCAGGAGACAGAGGGGCTCAGGAATTCAGAGCTCTGTCTGTTGAGGTTTGAATCCCTGCGCAAGTCTCTCTCGGAAATCTGGATTACCTCATCCACACTTGGTTCCTTCTCACCTTCTCTGTGCATCACCCTTATAACTTGAGAGCAAGATTGGTTTCATGAGTGTGTGGTCTTTGCAGTCACACAGGGTCTGTTGGATTAATACTCTGCTGTCACCATCTTGAAATTTTTAATACTTTTATCTATGAACCTGGCATTTTGTAAGTGAAGTTTGGTAGGACATGGAACATATCTGTGAGCAATGGAGACAGGCTGAGCTGCAGCAGATGTGTGTGTGGGCTCACACCAGTGTGTACCATGGGGAGTGGGCAGCTGCTATGACAGGAAGGTCAGAGCCAGGACTTGGGTTCAGGTTGGTAGAGACAGTGGTAGGAGCAGCAGAAGCAGCAGTGATAGCAGCAGCCACAACTGCTCCTCCAGGAAGGCGAGGCTATGCTCTCCAGTTTGTCCATCTGCCCCAGATCCCACCACTGCAGTATCCGGCTATTACCGCTTCCACCTGAGAGTCAGGAGGGGAACTGCATGAAGGCAGTAAATTTTGTCAGTACATTACTACATAATAAAACATGCACGTGGACATTACAATGGAGTGCATCAGGGATTTGTTAGAATTCTTCAAAGAATTCTAGGTGAAGTATTAAGGCTTTTGAAGTTTTGAAAATTGCTACAACATAGCAAAGAAGATATCCATGGGCTTACAAATGGAACTTGCGTGTAAAGATGGGCACACTCAACATAAAAGAACATTTTCATGATGCTTCATATAAATTATCTCCTAATATGGAAAGCAATTTTAACATTTTTTCTTGTAATTGGAGATACAGTGATATGATGGATTAATGGGCATTTTGGATGACATAGAAATCAAGAGGCTGCTTTTGGTTTTTTTGTATGATCTTTACCAGTTACAGGGAACAGCCCTGGAAATATTAAAATATCATTGTATGAATTTACATTTAAAATTAAACTCAAAGATACGTAACAGTAATTTGTATGAAGAGTTAAATATTTTTGGAAAACTTGTTCTCCAAAAAAAGTGTCGTCTTTAAATTACTAATAATTTGTATATATGTATTCTAATATTTTCATAGTAAATATTCTTAACAGCTCTAGCAAGAATTTAAAAACAAAATCATTTT
Organism: Lepus europaeus; assembly: GCF_033115175.1. Classification (NCBI taxonomy): domain Eukaryota; kingdom Metazoa; phylum Chordata; class Mammalia; order Lagomorpha; family Leporidae; genus Lepus; species Lepus europaeus. Next base: position 21,465,040 of record NC_084845.1, on the reverse strand, counting down.
TCAATAATTAAAATTATCAAAAATTATTTTTGGCCTTGTATTTGACAAATAACAGCACTGCCTCAAGTGAGTAAAAGTAAAATTTCTGGTGATCTAATAAGTAAATTTGCAGGAACTTTTACCAGAAAAGTCTGTAATCAAAATATCACCTTGATAAATTGTTATTTGTTATTTATATAAGTTATGATACAAAAATATTCTCTTCTGATTTTTTTAAAGATTTATTTATTTATTTGAAAGTCAGAGCTACACAGAGAGAGAAGGAGAGGCAGAGAGAGACAGAGGTCTTCCAACCACTGATTCACTCCCCAATTGGCTGCAACGGCTAGAACTGTGCCAATCCGAAGCCAGGAGCCAGGAGCTCTCTCCTACACGGGTTAAGAGCCCCAAACACCTGGGCCATCTTCCACTGCTTTCTCAGGCCATAGCAGAGAGTTGGATCAAAAGTGGAGCAGCCAGACTTGAATCGGCACCCATATGAGATGCCAGCACTGCAGGCGGTGTCTTTACCCACTATGCCACAGCGCCAGCCACTCTTCTGATTTTTATATCACTGAATATCATTAACACAAAATTGTATGTTATAAATAACATTACTTTAATGTTATTTATTTTAATGCCTTTATCTGTACTTTTTTACATTTTTTGTTGTAATAAAATACAGTTAATATGAATTTATTATTAGTGGTATTTAATATTTTTCTGCTTTTTTGTAAAAAAGGCCTTGAATTTTTGTTTTACACTAAAGCTTGGCAAATAATATGACTAAATATTTGTGTTTTCATGAACTACCCACCCTCCTGCCTCCTCCAAGTCCCAAAGCAAAGGTTCAAGAATTAGAGTTTGATGCTCTTAAATTTCAATCACGAGGTGATCAAAGTCTGGTCCAAGATGTCAGGAACATGCCTGCCACAGGTCTATGCTTTTCTGGAAGAACTGTCCTATAAACAGTGGGGCTACCATCTGTGTTTCAGATTTCATCAGGGTTAGCATCATTTACAGAACCTTGTGAGCAAAGTTGACAAATTTGACTTTGGAGAGCCCATTTATTGATCTCTGTTTTGCAAAGCCTTGTACTATTTTCTACATCTCTCCAACTTCTCCTTTATCTAGAATTCTATGGACAATTCTTGCTGTGATTTGAATTTGATTTGGCTTTCAAACTCAAACAGGAGTTTAAACTCCAGAGTCTTAATCAAATTACAGTGGCCCTTTGATAAATGGTTAGATTTGGATGAAGTCCTTAAGATGGAGTCTCCATGATTGAATCCTGGTCATTTTCTAAGAAACCATGGAAACATAGATGAGGTATACACTCCTTGTCTCTTGCCAGGAGATACTCTGGCTTCCTGGAGACTCTACGGGCAAGAATGTCATCTAATGGTAAGCAGAGGGCTTGCACAATCTTGGACTTCCAGACTTGTGAACCAAAAAAACCACTATTTTTGATAAAGTTAGTTTAACTCAAGCATTTCACTATAGTGATAAGAAACTAGCTATTGCAGTCCTAGTCCCCAAAAATTCCCTTCTACTGTTAAAAGCCTGCAGCTAAATTCCTGAGCTTTTCCAGGGATATTGCCCTCTGACAAGCATTATGACAACAGCATCCACTGCTTCACTGGATGATGAGATAGAATTAGGGTTAGGGTTAGGGTTAGGGTTAGGGTTAGGGTTAGGGTTAGGGTTTAGGGTCAGGGTAAAGGTCAGGGTTAGGGCTAAGGTCAGGGTTAAGTCTTGGCCAGCGCCAGGTTGAGTGTTTCCAGAGTGTGTTCCCTTACACCCATCACGTGAAAGAAAAATTCCATGGTCTGGGTGAATAAGGGAAGTATGTGTAGCATGGCATTTTTGAGGATGTGTCACGCATGGTAACAATTTGAATGTCCTGAAAAATTATAGTAGGGAACCTAGTGCTTCCTAGGCTTACATGGACACATGCCCTTTACTCTCAGAACTCCACAGTCTTTGGTTCTAACCTCCACAGAATGCTCCTAAAGATATGCAGCCTTTTGTTCCTTCTTCTAATTTGCAAAATGGGGAAATTGGGATTCACAGTGGGAACTGGGACCAATATAAGCTGATGAAGTGAGGTCCAAGAAAGTAATGCAGGTTTTTTACTTCCAATTACATGCTGTTCTTTCAAAAGACTCAAAGGGGAGTGGGCAGATAATCTAGTGGTTAAGACACAACGCGTCCCACATCACAGTGCATGGGTCCAAGTCCTGGCTCCAGCTCCTGACTCAAGGTTCCATTCATTACAGACAATGGGAGGCAGTGGTAGTGGCTCACAAATTGGCTTTCACCCATATGGGAGACTTGGATGGAGTTTCCAGATCCTGGCTTTAAGCCTGGCCAGGTTGTGGAGTAAACTACTGGCTGAGAGTTTCTTGTTTTGCTTTGTTTGCCTTTCTCTCTTTCCCTTTCTGTCATTAAAAAAAAGAGAGACTGAAAGGAAAGAACTTTAAATGGTGAAAAATGCAATAAGACTGGATATTCTGAAATCAATTTTGTGTATGCATATGAACATATGTTAAAGATTTTGTGGAAAATAGAATTTATATTGGTTGTATAAACAAATTTTGAAATATATGCAGTCTTCTTTTTATTAACATTTATGAAAAATGCACACTGTGAGAACCCGTGCCTGGGGGCCAGCACTGTGATGTATTGGGTAAAGCCACCACCTGTGGCACTGGCATCTCATATGGGCACCCATTTGAATCTCAGCTGCTCCACTTCTGATTCAGCTCCCTGCTAATGTGCCTCGGAAAGCAGTAGAAGATGGCCCAAATACTTAGTTCCCTGCACCCATGTGGGAGACCTGGAAGAAGATTCTGGCTCCTTGCTTTGGATCAGCCCAGCTCCAACTTTTGTGGCCATTTGGGCAGTGAACCAGTGGATGGAAGACCTCTGTGTGTGTGTGCCTCTCTCTTTCTCTCTCTCTCTCTCTCGTGAGCTCTAACTTTCAATTAATAAATAAATCTTAAAAAAAAGGAAATCTTTGCCTGGATTTCAAAGTTTTCCCGCCAGAATAAACTTACTTTTAGGCTTCATTTTTCCATGAATATGTCAAAGGTCTGGCGTGCGTGTATGTGTGTACTTTGATAAGACTGACTCTGTGTGTATCTGGCAGTGAGCTGAGAAGCTTGAACCCTTCCTACCAAGCTGCACTCTTTGTTTCAGATCCAAAGCAGGACTAACCAACAGGAAAAACTAATCCGAATGAAATGCACTTATCCATCACATCTGGTGGAGCAGTGGATGTGGATGGGGAAACTTTTGGATACCAGCCTCAGTTCTCACCTGCGATCATGCATCAGCTCTGGAAAGGGCCTTTGTATAGGTGCCAGAATGTGGAGACTTTGGAAATAGGTAACTCTACTTCACTTGTTGTACTGCTTCATGAGAACATGGTCCTTTAAAATCAATTCTTCCAAATACATTAACCATTTTCTATGGTAAGTTTTCTATATTTTATAGTTTTCCATGCTTTCTTACATAGATAAACATATGTAATATATATATATATATATATATATTTTTTTTTTTTTTGCTCAACAATGCTTTGGCTATTGGGGTCATGTGTGTATGTGTGTGTGTGCACGTGTGGGTGTGTGGTTCCATATGAATTTCAAGATTGTTGTTTCTGTGAAAGATGTCATTGGAAACTTTGACAGGGATTGCATTGAATCAGGAGATCACTATGAGTAGTATGGACATTTTATTTGTTTATTATTTATTATTTGTTTATTGTTTATTTTATTTTTTAACTTTTATTTAATGAATATAAATTTCCAGTGTACAGCTTATGGATTACAATGGCTTCCCCCTCCCATAACTTCCCTCCCACCCACAACCCTCCCCTCTCCCGCTCCCTCTCCCCTTCCATTCACATCAAGATTCATTTTCAATTCTCTTTATATACAGAAGATCAATTTAGTATAAAGATTTCAACAGTTTGCACCCACATAGAAACACAAAGGGAAACATACTGTTTGAGTACTAGTTATAGCATTAAATCACAATGTACAGCACATTAAGGACAGAGATCCCACATGAGGAGCAAGTGCACAGTGGCTCCTGTTGTTGACCCAACAAATTGACACTCTAGTTTATGGCGCCAGTAACCACCCTAGGCTGTCGTCATGAGTTGCCAAGGCTATGGAAGCCTTCCAAGTTTGCCGACTCTGATCATATTTAGACAAGGTCATAAAAGACAGAGTGAGGATAGTAACCAATGATCCTAAGAGTGGTATTTACCAGGTTTGAACAATTATACAGCATTAAGTGGGGAAGAGGACCATCAGTACACACAGGTTGGGAGTAGAGCCATTGGTGGTAGAGTAGAGGTTATGATTACAAAGGAATGAGGCCCAAGTGTGCTAGACAGGGTCTAGAACAAAGGACAGAGTCATTATTAGAGGAGCTAAGAAAGGTGCTAAGCTACAATTAAGTTTTCTGATTGAGAGGCAAATAGAACCTGATAGAAGGGGCTTGATAATAATCTGGTGGGCTTTAGGCCTTGTAAGTTAAGAGGCCCAGACCTGTCTATCTCTTCACATGGGGTATATCCTAAGGGAGGTGTGAACCTCCTAGGGGAAGGCACTCTGTTGACCTTCATTACTTGGCTGGCCTGGGAGGAGAGCTGGCCAGGTAAAGGCAGGTGGCATCTCTAACAAGAAATTTACAGTTAGGCCTGCAATGTTGCTGACCCTACTTGACCATACCATCAGCTGCAGTGGTCACTTTGGAAGTTGGGCTGAGTGAAGGGCTTTTCAGTTTAGAGCCAATAAGATCTGTGGCTCTGACCTGGGCATCCTTCGACTCCAGGGCAGGTCCATTTCCAGTGATCCAACTCTTGGCATAGCTGCCAGGGCTCTTCACAAGCTGACTTCTGCTGAAGCCCAGGCTTACCACATTGAAAGCCACTGCAGTGGACTGGCCTGTTGGGTCTCCTTGAGGGCAGATCACTGTACAGATCAGCCATTAATAGGCCTGCCACCCATTGCTTCTGATGCCTAGCTTTCTTTTCTTCCTGGTTTGTGTTAAAGCAGACCAGAGGATGCAAGTCAAGGGAGTGCCCATGTCCCATCTCTAATCTTCGGTGGCCTGAACTACAAGTCTATAGTCACAGGCATGTTCTGTAGTAGTTTTTCTAAGGTAGACAATGCCCATGAGGAAAATTATATTCTCACTTTAAAACTTTCTTTCCCTTTGGTCTGAAAGGGAGGTTTTTTCTACTTACTGTATACTTTGCTGATGGCGAAGTGAATCTAGCTATGAGATTATTATTTAAGTTCTTATTTTGGCTATGCTATTACAGAAAAATGTTAGCCATCTCTTTTATAAGGTCTAAGGATTAAATTGTGCATCCTACAGATTCCTTCATAATAGAATTAGTTTCCTACCTTGAAGAGAATAGAGAAATGAAAGAACAAGTTGGGCTTAGAATAGAGAAATGAGGGAGCAAGTCCTAGATCGCTTGCTGACAATAGCAATATCACATGAATACTTAGCAAACCGTTTCAACCATTAGATAACAACTTAAGAAAACATTTACCAGAAGGTCCAATGCCTTCTATAAATTTTAAGAATCATGTATTTGAAAACACCTCTTAAATATCTAACATGGTGTAGTTTGTTTAACCAGTAAACTTAAGCACAACCATATAAAATGTTTTTAGTTTCTTTCTACCAACAAGTTTAAAACATGATACACAGATTCAGGTCACACAAATTAAAATGTATCTTTGATTGATTTTCGCAGCTTAAATTTATGGACAGTCTTATCTATAAGCCATTTAAAATAAAACTCTTAATAAAATTTCCTATGTGGACATACAATATGTACACACATATAACATAGCATAATAGACCAATATAGCAATTTTAATAATAGCTTTTAAAATCTTTAACTCTTTTTGTAGATTGCCAATTGATTTGAATTGCTTTTTGTTTTTAGATTACTTTAACACATTGCTTTAACAGAGCATCAGAGTTTAATTCTATGTCACAGAGAAATTGAGCTTCCTGTGATCTTTTGCTGTGAGGTTTCCTTCCTTTACCTTCTTTCATATTGGTGACCATGTTTCTGGATTTCTGTGTGTAACACATCTTTAAGCATCTTTTGCAGGGCAGGATGAGTGGCAACAAATTCTTTCAGTTTCTGTTTGCTATGAAAAGTCTTAATTTCACCTTCATTCACAAATGAGAGCTTTGCAGGATATAATATTCTGGGCTGGCAATTTTTCTCTTTTAGTACCTGGGCTATATCTCGCCATTCCCTTCTAGCTTGTAGGGTTTCTGATGAGAAGTCTGCTGTGAGTCTAATTGGAGATCCTCTGAGAGTAATCTGAAGTTTCTCTCTTGCACATTTTAGGATCTTTTCTTTATGTTTCACTGTGGTGAGTTTGATTACAATGTGTCATGGTGAGGATCTCTTTTGGTCATGTTTATTAGGGGTTCTATAAGCTTCCTGTACTAAGATGCCTCTGTCCTTCTCCAAACCTGGGAAATTTTCTGCTAGTATCTCACTGAAAATGCCTTCTAATCCTTTCTTCCTCTCCATGCCTTCAGGAACTCCTAGAACCCGAGTATTAGGTTTTTTAATAGTATCCTGTAGATTCCCGACAATATTTTTTAGATTTCTAATTTCTTCTTCTTTTCTTTGGTTTGCCTGTTTCCTTTCCTGTTCTCTGTCTTCTAAGTCTGATATTCTCTCTTCTGCTTCACCCATTCTGTTTTTAAGGCTCTCTAATGTGTTTGTCATTTGATCTATTGAATTCTTCATTTCATTGTGGTTTTTTGTCACTATCATAGTTTCATGTTCTACTAGTTGTTTCATTTCATTTTGATTCCTCCTTAATATTTCATTTTCACGAGAGAGATTTTCTATCTTGTCCATTAAGGAATTCTGTAGTTCAAGAATTTGTTTTTGAGAACTTCTTAATGTTCTTATCAATTTTTTGAGATCCGCTTCTTGCATTTCTTCTATCTCATCATCTTCATAATCTTGGCTTGGGGTGTCTTTTTCACTAGGGGGCATCATAGTGTCTTCCTTGTTCTTGTTACCTCGGTTTTTGTGTTTGTTGTATGGCATGTTGGAGATTTTTGGTTTCTTCACTGTGGTGTTTTTTCTTGTTACACTATGGCTCTATATTAAGTGGACTGTCTGCTTTTGGTGGAGCCTTAGAGGCTTGAGATGAGTGTGGACTGAGAGCTGTGTTTGGTTCCTCAGGGTTGAGGGTATGTCTGTAATATATATTTTACAAGCATATTTTGGAGGTAATTTTCGATTTTTATTTTTGCTCTCTCGTGCCTCATGCAGGGAGCTTCAGACACCATTAGCACCTGACACAAAGGGCAATTTACCCCTGTACTATGTAGATCTATGTTTCTGTGGTTTGGCTACCATTAAATTTTTTTTTATTTTATTTTCCCCCATTTTTTTATTTGCCCCAAATCGGTGGTCTCATTTTCATTCTTCCTTATGCCTCCTATATCACCGTATTTAATTTCCTACCAGCTCTGCCCTGAAGTAGCTGTGTGATCTGGGAAAGTTATTTGATCTCCCAGAATCTCACCTTCTTTGTGGTATCATGGTAATCATAGCACCTGCCCTACAGTTAGTGCTGTGCTGTTAAGACTCAGTACTATGCCTTCCCCTCTCTGAGGCTTCAGTCTGAGCCCTCCTGAAGGACCTTGCCTAACCTCTTTTGCAGAGCATGCTGCCCTCTAAATAAACATTAAGGGGTAAACCTTACATACAGTTGTATTAAAATCTTATTTTATGCATTTATAAGTGATTACTTAATTTGTGTCCTGTGATTTTAATCAGAGAATAAGATATTTCCAACCAGGGAATAAGATCTTCAACCAATTAAGGATAAGAAAAAGACTATTATTACTATAATATTTTCTTGTCTTGGCTCTTGATATGGTGGCCAGTGGGGAAATAGATAGTCTTTGGGCTTGCATGGCTGAAAAATCTACTGAGATGGTTGTCATGAGGCTGATGATGATTATTCCAGTTCTCTCCTTCAGAGAATGGTGGGATCGCTCTTGCATTTTCTTTGAAATCTGTGCTGTTATTCTGATATACTCTGGACAATGAAATGTGAGTTGTTTCCAGGAAGCAGCCATAAGACTCAGTGCCTGATTTGCTGGGCAGTCTTCCTTGACCTTGCCAAGCCTAAAGGCATGAGCTGAGTGCAGTCTGGACAGCCCAAGTGCCCAACTGACTACACAAGGAGAGTCCTCTGATAGCCTGTCCTTGGATATATAGCATTAGCAAGATGTGTTTGTTATATTAATCCACTGAGATCCAGGATTATTTGTTACTCTGGCATAATTTAGCATGTTCTGACTGACCGAGTGAGTAAATGATAGCTCTTAATCAGGGAACTTTATTAGCACTCTGTGAAGTGTTTCGTCCTCTGATTTCTCATTGCCTCCTCAAAGCCAGCAACAGAGCACCTGGCCCCAGTGAGCCACCTGCTTCTTGGGGGGCGGCTTTAGAGGAAACAACTGCAGCACTGCCCAGCTGTCCTCCACTTCCCCTCTGCCTGCAGCCTTCTTCAGACCCAAACATACACCCAGTGTGTTCTAAACCTGCGACTGCATCTCCTCTCCTCCTCCACCCTACTTTGGAGTCAATGGGAGCTTTTCCAAGACGATGTCAGCTTGTCACTCTTATGTCAGATTTATCACTGTATTTTTTTTTCAATTAACTTGATTGAATTGAAAAGTCCCTCAGTATGAATAAGAGATCTCTACTTTCTGCAGATGCTTAATGACTTTCAACAACAAAGGCACTTTCTTCCTTTTATTTGACTTCAAATACCTTTGCTAAGCATTTTTAATTGTCCTAATATAAAAGCAGTGCAACTGGTTTCCCACACTACGAAAACATGTGGGACCTCTCAGTTTACGTGTATGTGTGTGTATTTGTAAATTTTTTAAGCTTTACCAAGAAATTTATTTTTTGTTCTAAAATCCCTTTAACATCCTCAGCCTAGCTAAGTGAAGATAGCCACAATCATGGGCTTAGTATAGTTACTTGTAATTATCTTCAGGTGCAAAAGAATTCTTAATGCTTCCAATTCTTTTCCCACTGTATTGAAGTAAATAGAAGTAATTTATTATTGAAAGCACTGCTGCTATGCTGGTTTCAGTGGGTGGGACTTGACATTTGGGATATTGTGTAGTATATAATGAATCTGAAATGAGTGGTTCTGATCCAGTCAGCATCACAGGCAATTGCTCTTGTAAGGCAAAATGCCTGCAAATTAAGTTGCATATCTTCATGAAGGCAAGGAATGGCATAAACTATGGAAATATTGATTTTGATTCTGCTTTTCTTAGAAATTGTTTGGGATGTATATTCAGAAACATATTTTCTCTGAGACAGAACCCTATATTTTCTGCCAGAGAGATTTTTGAAAGGCGTCTTTCGTAAGGATTGTTTTTCAAATGTTATGGAAATAAAATCAATAGGAGCTAATTTCTACTTGTCACTTTCCGTGAATATTGCCTGATGGGGCTGCAGACCGGCCATGAAATTAGAATGTGGATTGCAGCGCCTGCCTGCTGCCTCCCCGTTCTTGCCTCTCCAGTCCAGGTTGTACAGAATGGCTCTGCCTAGAAGATCCAAAGGTGAGACTCACTCAGAAATGACAAGCTGGGGAAGTTATTACTTGTGGAAGATGAACAGAGGAAATAGCTGAGTGAGAGGAATGGCATGCACAGGCTGCCTGGAGAAGACAGATGCGAGAGAGGACTCCTATTTAGAAACAAAACAAAACAAAACAAAACAGTGCTATTGTCTTGGAAGGCACAAACTGCAGGATGAAGGAATGCATGAATTTCCCTGGAAATCACACTGGAATGTGGATGATTTTTCACACCACTTCAGGAAATAGTCTGTATTCTGTCTCTCTGGACTCAGTGTCTCCTCCTTAAGCTTTGCCTGCCTCAATTGGTTTCAACAATTTCATTACAGGCCACTAGGAGGAAACGATTCACTGCTGTTGCCTGTGGAATCTTTTGTCTTCTGACAAAACAGTTGTTTTGCAAAAATTGACTTAAAACTGTTAAAAATGCCAGTCATTATTTTGCAGTGCTGTTTTGCTCCAGTCTTCCCTTTGGGAAAACAAGGGACTATATGGCTCACAGACTTGTCCTAGGGGCTGCCTATTCATTCCTACCATGGATTCAACCTCTGGGATAAAAATCATCAACTCCATGAGTCCTCAGGGATACATTGAACTATTTACTCCATGAAGAGACAGTCAGCTAAAACACCGTGAGGTGAGACCTCAGCACAACGGTGGATGTCTTCTGTCACTCCTGCACCTAAGCCGAGTCTCCACCCTTCTCTGACACATAGGGAAACTGCCTTACAGCAAAAAGACTCCTATGCTCATCCTGCTGAAACAGTGGAAACTTCTGAAGAATTTTTTCTGAAACCTTTTCAAAAGTAGCAGATCTTGTATTGTGTTGGGGGACAAAGTGCATGCATTGGAAAGACTGTGGTCTAAGACACTTCACAGGTCACTGTATAGAAGGTCACAGGTATAGAATACAGCAGGCCAGAGAGCAATAGCAACTTGCTCCACATCTGGTTTAATGAGCCAAAGCACACTTTTAACTCCTTCTTGGTCAATTCAGTCACATTATTTCATCCAACGCAATCCTACCTCCACCATTTTCCAGTACATAGTGCTGTGTGTTTACTTTAAAGCTGCATTTTTTTAGATTTTTTAAGAGGGAGAGACAGAGAGAAGCATCTTCCATTCACTGGTTCACTCCCCAGATGGCCACAGTGGCAGGAACTGAGCCCATCTGAAGCCAGGGGCCAGGGGCTAGGGGCCAGGAGCTTCTTCCAGGTATCCCATAGGGATGTAGGAGCCCAAGCACTTGAGTCATCTTCCACTGCTTTCCCAGGCCATATCAGAGAGCTGGATAGGAAGAGGAGCAGCTGGGACACAAACCAGAGCCCGTATGAGATGCCAGCACCACAGGTAGAGGCTTAGTCCAAGACCCCACAATGCCAGCCCCTAAAGCTGCATTTTTAGTGGATCATCAACTTAGCTGCCAAATTCAAAGAAGCATTTTGACTAGATTGCATCAGAAATCCCAGGCTGCAGTATATGACCAGATCCTGCATATTTATCACCACCATAGAATGTTCTCATCAGTTGGATCTGAAATCCAGAGAGAGTCAAAACACACTAGGGACTTGGAGGCATGTCAAGCTTGACATTCATGTCCCTTTGACTTTCCAAGGATGATTCAAGGCAGGGGCTTGCCTGAAAGAAGAGTGGATGTGGTAGTGATTTGCAATGCACCAGAAAGTCACCCAGGAATGACTACACACAGTCTCCAGGCCAAACCCACCCCAGGCCCTAGGGAGGAAAAGCAAAACAGAATCTCTTCTAGACACCAAGCTGCCAGGGACTTCATTTTCTTTAATCATGCCTCAACCTTTGGAGGCAGTTTCTTTGTTGTTTCTGCTTTACAACCTGGGATTTAGAAAGGTTAAAAAAAACTGCCTGAAGTCAAACAGCTGCTAAATGTGAGCATCAGGATTTGAACCAAGACTTTATGACTTTACATCTTGAATGCCTGCTACTCTACATGACTACTGTTATAATCTAGTGAGTAAGGCAATTGTGAGCAATAGGCTTGGTACTGTGACATATCAGGTAAAGCCGCTGTTTGCCCACTGGGGTCCCATATTGGCACTGGTTCAAATCCAGGCTGCTCCACTAATGTTCCAGCTCATCATCATAAGAAGAAGATGGCCCAGGTACTTGGATTCCCTGCCTCCAAATGGGAGATCCAGGAGAATCTACTGGCTGCTGGCTCCTGGATCTTGGCCCCAGCCCATTGCAGCCATTTGGGGAGTGAACAGATGAATGGAAGATCTGTGTGTGTGTGTGTCTCCCTACCCCTCTCTCTGTAACTTTGCCTTTCAAATAAATAAATCTTTAAAAAATAAATAAAGAGTGAGGCAAGAAGATCAGAATCTGTGAAAAAGATGTGACCATGCTATGCCAGAAGCTGGCTTTGAATATGATGGAGGGGCCGTAAGCCAAGGCATGTGAGTAACCTCTAGAAGCTGGAAGAGGCAAGGAAACAGACCCTACTGCAGAGCCTCCAGAACAAACCAGCCCTCATCTGTCTAATCAACCTGGATGTTAGGCAAATGAGAGCAGTGTTGGACTTATGACCTCCTTAACTCTAAGTTAATGCTTTTTGCATTATTGTAAGCCAGTAAGTTTGTGGCAGTTTGTTGCAACAATAGTAGAAACCAGAACAATATGTTTACATCAGTGCTTCTAAGATGTAATTCGCAAAAACATTCACCAGGGGATGTTGTTGAAATGCAGATTTCTTCACAGCTGATCTATGGTGGAACCTACAATTACGCATTCTGAACAAACTCACAAGAGATGCTAAATACAATGTTTTACACAGTGAGTCCTCCCTGAATCATCAGAGTGACTCGGAAGTATTCTTCATTTCCCTTTTACAAGGGAGGAAATTGAGACTGACAGTGTAAGTAACTGGCTCAAGGCCAGATAAACTGTAAATGGCAATGCATGGAACTATCTCCATTTTTGTTGGAGTTCAAAGCCTGTGCTCTTTCTGCTAAAGTTCCAAAAATGTGCATAATGCAGGTCCGGGAGGACAAGCCAATGACTTATTGTTGCTTTCACATGGACACTGGTGAACTTTCTCTTCTGCGGGACACAGCTGAGAAGGTTGGGGGTCTGCATAGCAGTTATTGCATGGGAACAGAAGGTCAGGATGAGGCCCACAAGTTCTCCTGCTCTCATAGGTATGAGAATCCCATCAACACATGAGAAAAACAGGCTCAGTACTTTTAACTTACTACAAGTCAAGGAAACGCCCTGTTTTTTAACTATGTGACTTCAAAGTCCACCCTCAGGTGTGAGGGATTCCATTTGTAATGAAGACCATTGTGGACTTGTCACCCAGCTTGGGCTTGCTGGGATAGGTTGGAATCATTGAGAACAAAATACAGGTGTCAGAACTCTCCAGTTGGGCGGTGCCGCGGCTCACTAGGCTAATCCTCCACCTGCGGCGCTGGCACCCCAGGTTCTAGTCCCGGTTGGGGCATCGGATTCTGCCCCAGTTGCTCCTCTTCCAGGCCAGCTCTCTGCTGTTGCCCGGGAAGGCAGTGGAGGATGGCCCAAGTGCTTGGGCCCTGCACCCGCATGGGAGACCAAGAGAAGCACCTGGCTCCTGGCTTCGGATCAGCATGGTGCGCCAGCCGAAGCGGCCATTAGAGGGTGAACCAACGGTAAAGGAAGACCTTTCTGCCTGTCTCTCTCTCTCACTGTCCACTCTGCCTGTCGAAAAATAAAAATAAAAAATAAAAAATCTCTCCAGCTGGAAAATGCTTTCTATTTTTCTCTCTGGACAATTTTTAAATTTTTTTAAAACTTCCCATTTTAAAAAACAACACCCTGCTCATTGCTGACATCACAGGGGAGTTTTGCAACATGCCTGACAAGCAGTAAGTTGACAGTAGCTTTCCCACAGCTCAGTCAAGAGCACCTTGAAAGTACAGATAAATTCTTATTCATATAATATTCACACCATCTATACCTTGGTCTCCCAGAATACAATCAAATATGAACCATAATCTGAGTCTGCAGCATAGCACAACTTTGCAGTATTGTCTGGGAAACATGATAATGTGAATCACTGTATTTGACAGCACGAGTCCAGAGATCAAGCCTTGGATCTGCCACCTTCTTGTTGAGTAGCCATGACCTTGTGGTTTGACTTTTCTGAGCCTTAGTTTCCTCAACTCTCAAACACAGGGAAGCAAAGGAGCTAATGATGGAAAATTACTTCAAAAGCTCTAAAGCAATGAGAAGTCAGATTAAAAACTCCTTCTAGGAGCTGGCACTGTGGTATAGTAGATAAAGCCACTGCCTGCAGTGCCGGCATCCCATATGGGCACCGGTTTGAGACCAGGCTGATCCACTTCCGATCCAGCTCTGTGCTATGGCCTGGGAAAGCAGTAGAAGATGGCCCAAGCCCTTGGGCCCCTGCACCATGTGGGAGACCTGGAAGTAGCCTCTGGCTACTGGCTTCAGATTGGCGCAGCTCTGGCCATTGCAGCTATCTGGGGTGTGAACCAGTGGATGGAAGATTCTCTCTCTCTCTCTCAGCCTCTGCCTCTCTATAACTCTGCCTTTCAAATAAATGAATATTTTTTTAAAAACTCCTTCTGTTGCTTTGTTTTCAGTAAGTAGCATCAAATGTTAACAGACTGACTTAAAAGATTGGCCTTTTGAGGCCAGCATTGTGGCATAGTAGGTAAAGCTGCAGCCTGTGACGTCGGCATCCCATATGAGAGCTGGTTGGTGTCCTAACTGCTCCACTTCCAATCCAGCTCTCCTGCTAATGGCCTGGGAAAAGCAGAGAATGGTCTAAGTGTTTTGGGCCCCTACCACCCGTGTGGGAGACCTAAATGAAGCCCTTGGCTCTATGGCTTCAACCTGGCTCACCCCTGACCATTGCAGCCTGGCAGCCATTTGGGGAGTGAACAAGTGGATGCAAGCCCTCTCTCTGTCTCTCAATCTCTCTCTCTCTCTGTCTCTCTCTGGTTCTCTCTCCCTCTATCTGTAACTCTGACTTTCAAATAAGTGAATAAATAAGATAGGCCCTTTCTCTGCCTGACTTAGTGTGTAGCCAGGTGAACATTCCTGATTCTTTCTGTAGCTCCAACATCTCTCACCAGGATTTTAGAGCAACTGAGAAATTCACAGCTTTGAACTGAGGAATCATCTATGGAAGGTTAAGGCACCATTCCAGAGAATCAGGCCTCCAGATTCACATATTTACATTGACCCTTGACTAACAATGTAACCATGGGGATTTCAGCCATGTTCCCAGTCCGGGTCTCTCTATCTATCTCAGGGGCATAATGTAAGTGGCAGTCTCACCAGACAATTGACACAGAGTGCTTTACACACAGCACTTTAGCTGGCACAGACAGCAATCAGCAAATAGCAGTTTCCAATCGACTGAAGAATATGGTGACTCTCACTTGATAAACTGAGATCTAGCTTTGTTTCATGGTGTCCTGAACTGCTCTGCGCCCTCACCCCTGGCAGAAGGAAATCCAAGGTCAAACATCCCCTAGAATTCCCTAGCTCCTTATTTGTATCAATTCAGTTTAAGGAGCATTTGGTATAGAGAAAGATTAGACAAAATATTTCCTTAGATTGCTGACTTGATAGAACTGCTGAATTCAAACAGGAAAACATATTTATTGATTAATACTGAAAAATAATCAAAGCATTAAAAAGCAACCTTCCTGAAAGTTTACAAATGTAGAGAAGTAATGAAGAGCTCACTGGAAACATACGAGAGGACACTCTTGTCCATTTAACTGAAAGAAAAATATGGTGCCTGGCCATTATCTCCTGTTAGCACACCAGGTGGGAAGGGTGAATTAAATTGATTTCTCTCCATTCCATTGAAAGGAAAACATTTAGGTTTTTTGTTTGATACTCATGATTCAGTTGACACAATTGAAAAGTCCCTAAGGGGGTTAAAAACCCACAACATCCCACATCTAAAGAAAACATTTGTTCTTCTGCCAAGAGCTCCCAGAGGCCTGTTTATTGCTGAGGTCAATACCTCCTGCTCTGACTTCCCCTTGCCCAAACACACTTGCAGCACCTCCAGATCTGACACTTTGTTGTAGAGTTTACAATTTCACAGTCTTCTGCTTTCATCCATGAACAGTCAGCTTGCTAGCTTTATTTTGCACTTTATCTTTTTTCCGATCAATAAAGCTATACAACTAGTGTTTAAGATACTACAGTAGATACTGAGGCCAGCAGACAGTACATGCTAATCAATTTTTAATTATGGCTTTAATTTTATATGACACCATTTAATTTTATTAGATATGTTAAAGTGAAGCTGTCAGATCATAGGATCTACTGCTTGAGCCATGGCAAGAAATGTCCCAGGGGCGGCATGCAGGTGTATGGCACTATTAGGAAGGTCACAAGTGAGTATGCATTACAATGGCCATATTGTGCACATAATGTCACATATGCCTACATGGCTGGAATACCTTCCTCATGGCAACATCTGAGCTAGCAGGGCTGCTGTCTGGGCTCAGCTCCACAACTACAAGGGGCAGAGGGCTGTCCGGTGAGAGGCCTGATATTGCCACCAATTTATCTTATGAATGGCCTTAGTTAAGTAAGTTATTTTACTTTTCTGATCCTCAGAGTCTGTATCAGTGAAATGAGGAAAATGGAAGTTTGTAGTTCTTAGGGAAAAATAAAAAGCAACGCAAACTATGCTCAACCTCTGATCCTAGACAGGAGAAGGTGGGTGGGGGAGGTTAGATTGACAAGAGATATAAAGAATGTTGTTGGTGCTTGGTCCCCATCCTCTCAAACTCCCCCTCAGGCTTTCATTTGCTTTAGCTGAACACCGCCTTCAGATTAGGGTCACTTTCCCCACAAGAGCAGAGACTGCAAGCACGTTGATGCCACACTCACAGACTCCAAGGAGTACCTAGCACTCCAGAGTCCTCCTCCAGCTCAGGTCACAGCCGTGACTTCTGAAACATCTCTCTGTGAAGTCTTTCCCCTGCAAGGGTGCAAGGGTGTATTCCCTATTATTGTTGGGCTTCTCTACAGTGTACTTTCTTGGAAAATCTCATGCATACAAACCCTCAAATCAATAAATAAAACAGAGCAACTGGACCTGAGGCAGGGAAACAGAGCTGAGGAGACATGTCACAGTCCAAAGGAAATACATACCCAACCACGTTTTCCCACCATGCCACAATACCTTCATCAGTCATCAATAACACATTGGGGGGGGGGGGGTTGTGTGTACATGTATGCAGAATGCTAAAAGCTCTCCTCTCTTTGCCACATGCTTTAAAACTCCTGAACAAAAACCAGCCAAGTGGGATGGAATGACACTAAGATAGCATCAACTTATCTAATAGAAAGTTTATTGTCAGAAGGAATCTGTATTCCTGTGCAAGAACTACTTGTCTGAATTTTCAGAACTGGCCACAAATGCCACATGTAGTCAACCATTCATCAAATAGAAAGGGTTCACCTGCATAGAAAATAGAATGCAGAGCTTCCCAAAATGGAATATAAATCAATTGAGCAGAGCAATGTAATAACCAATGGCATAAAAATGTATTGAATGTGCTTCAGAATGGCAGAGAAATGTGCAAAGCTGCTTACTGTCTTAATTTCTACTTTGTTTCATTTCATGAGGCAGAAGGAACACACTCCTCAGACACATGAAATTTGGAAAGCCTTCTGCAAAGAGCGTTTTCACAGTCATTTCAGGGCAGACTTAAGGCTGCTTAAGAGTCGGCAGTCCAGGCACGATTGTTTTACTGTTCTCTCTGAGGAGTTCCCTTGATCTGACCCACCTGCTACCTTCTCCAGGAAACCCCTATTCTCCCTCATAGAATTCATGACCTCTGTCACACCCCTTCCTGCTCTTATTTTCACTCTTTGTACCGTTCACGCCCTTAAGCTGACTGGGTGCCTGTGCCTCTCTCAAATGAAAGCTTCTCAGTCTGTGCTTCATTCACAGACGGTTCCAGAGCCCCTTGGTTAGTGGATGGGCAGACTGTTCGTCTGAGTGTGTTACCCTTTCGAGCACCTACTGCATGTGCATTCATGCTCTTCCAAGCACAAGGTGATCAGAGGTGAACAAGGCACTGAGATCAATGCATGGCAGTTTATTGAGGAGAGAAATCCAGTAAATAGAATAACACCTTGTAGTGGTAAAAGTCATAATGAAAGTGAAAGAGTGATCTGATAAGAAGTGGCTGGGGCCTGTGCAGTGGTGTAACAGGTTAAGTTGCTGCCTGCAGTGCTGGGATCCCATATGGACACTGGTTCCAGTCCTGGCTGCTCCCCTTCTGTTCCAGCTCCCTGATAACATGCCTGGGAATGCAACAATGAATGACCCATGTCCCTGGACCCCTGCACCCACGTGGGAGACCAAGAAGAAACCCCTAGTACCTGACTTTCGCTTGGCCCAGCCCCAGCCATTGTGGACTTTTGGGGAGTGAACCAGCTGATGGAAGCCCTCTCTTTTTCTTTCTCTGTAACTATGCCTTGCAAATAAAATAAATCTTTTTTTAAAAAGTGGCTATGTGGAATGTGGTGAAAACTGGGTCTCCGGGAAAGTTTAAGGAGGGGACACTGAGAAGGCACCAGCCATGAGAAGGTGAGAAGACTGACTGAACTAGGGGGAGGGAAGCAATTGCTGAAGAATTTCCTGGATCAGGAAGAACAATGTGGCTGAGGCATGGTGGGCCAAGTGCAAGCTGGCAGGAAACGGGATCTGTAGGGGGTGGAGGCCAGACTGGCAGCATATACAGACCCTGGAAAAGAGCCTGGATTTGCTACAGTGGATGACGGTGTGGAGGCATCCTTTTTGTGTTCTCTTCAGGATCTGCATGTGAGAGGTCACCCGGAATGTGTGGCCAAGTACCTGCATAGTTCCCAGGGCTTCAGTTAGCAGGTAAGAATACATCGGAGGCTGGCGCCATGGCTTAACAGGCTAATCCTCCGCCTTGCGGCACCGGCACACCGGGTTCTAGTCCCGGTCAGGGCACCGGATTCTATCCCGGTTGCCCCTCTTCCAGGCCAGCTCTCTGCTATGGCCCGGGAAGGCAGTGGAGGATGGCCCAAGTCCTTGGGCCCTGCACCCGCATGGGAGACCAGGAGAAGCACCTGGCTCCTGGCTTCGGATCAGTGCGATGCGCCGGCCGCAGCGGCCATTGGAGGGTGAACCAACAGCAAAAAGGAAGACCTTTCTCTCTGTTTCTCTCTCGCTATCCACTCTGCCTGTCAAAAAAAAAAAAAAAAAAAAAAAAAGAATACATCGGAGAGTAGGCCATTGTGTTCAAGCTGGCCCCATCCCCTAGGATAAAGTGAGGGCTACGATCTGTGGCTCCCACTACCAGAACACCAGTCAGAGGGCCTCTGTCCCAGCTCCTACCCTGAGCACTCCACTCTCCCCCAGTGACCCTTCGTTCCAGGTCATACTCTCCACATGCATATCACATCCTGTCACTTCACCTCAGAAGTAGAGACTGTGTAGCACCAGCTCTGCCAGCTGCACATAAACACTAAGTCAAGAGGTGCAGGATCAAATGCTTATGTAGGTCCAGGTGAGCAGCAATATGACTGAAGAATTCTGGGAAGGACCTAGGGAGCCTGGGAGAGGAGATCCTGGCAGCAGAAGTCAGTAGCTGACCATTAGGGTATATCAACACAACACTGGCAAAAGATAGGACTTCTCATGAAACTCTATAAACTCCTCTGATTTATATAAGCAGATGGTTAATTCACATTTTAAACAATGTGTGGGTCAAATATGTCTATTAGCCAAGTAATAAGAACAAACAGCAATGACAGAGTGCAGCACTCCTCTAAGCACATGCATAGATTAACTTAAGGACTCCTAACCAACTCCAGAAGGCAGGTGTCATTTTACCCCAGTTTCTTTTTTTATTTTTTTAAAAAAAAGATTTACTTATTTACACACAGAGAGAGAAGGAGAAGCAGAGAAAGAGAGAGAGAAAGAAAGGTCTTCCATCCACTGATTCACTCCCCAATTGACTGCAACGGCCGGAGCTGCACCGATCTGAAGCCAGGAGCCAGGAGCTTCTTCCAGGTCTCCCATGAGGGTTCAGGGACCCAAGGACCTGGGCCATCTTCTACTGCTTTCCCAGGCCATAGCAGAGAGCTGGATCGGAAGTGGAGCAGCTGGGAGACAAATCAGTGCCCATATGGGATGCCAGCACTGCAGGTGGCGGCTTTACCTGCTATGCCACAGCACTGGCCCATTTATTTTTCTTTAAGATTTATTTTTATTGATTTGGAAGGTAGAGTTACAGAGAGAGAGAAAGAGAGACAGAGATAGAGAGAGATACACCATCCTCCAGTCAACTTCCCAAATGGTCACAACTGTCAGGGCTGGGCCAGGCCAAAGCCAGGAGAAAGAAGCTTCATGTGGGTCTCCCACATGGGTGCAGAGGGCCAACAACTTGAGGCATCTTCTGCTACTTTCCCAGAAACATTAACAGGGAGCTGGATTGGAAATGGAGCAGCTGGAACTCCAACTGGTGTCTATTTGGGATGCTGGCACGGAAGGCGGCGGCTTTACCCCAAAACGCTAGCCCCAACTCCAATTTCTTACACAGGAAAATTAAAGTGCAGAGAGGTTGAGTAACTTGTCTAAAGTCATTCAGCAAGATATGAATCTGTGGCTGAGAAACAATGCCCTTTTGAACTGTACTGCCCACAGATCAATTACCAACAGCCCAACCAGCATCTGGAAGGAACTCTGGCTTCTCTTTGTCACCTACTGGGACATCAGCCTGAAGCCAGAACTGGCTGGCTGAGGCTGAGCCAAGAGCATCTCTCGAATGCACAGTGGCTTCACCTTGGACATTTGGGCCCCCTTGTGGACTGAGGTGTGGCAATGTCATTCACCTGGCATCAGTGCATTTTCACAAGGCAGCATGAAATCACTGTGAACTCCATCACACCCCAACTCTACAACCTTCAGAAGTATAGTGGTTAGAAACCCAGGACTGGGAACCCAACCTTAGGCTCTGCAACCTTTGTGTTTAAAGCTAATTTCCTTATCAGTAAGGAAATAAGAGTTGCTTTGCATGGGAGGGCGGATGCCAGGAGAGAGACAGAAGAGATGCATGGGACACAAAACTGGCAGAGGCCGACCCTACATTTGCAAGACCCCCAAGGAAGAATGTCTCCTAACATTGTGCACACTAGGCAGCACGCTTGCCTCACCTTCATCCAGCCCTGAGAGTGCTTAGTTCTGTGCTGGACTCAGAAAATAACAAAGGTTAGCAGTTGTTATGGATCAGTTAGGTGACATTTGAGGATCTGTTTTCTTGCCTGCAAAATGAGAATGAGGGAGAAAATGTAACAACTCTTTCTCTCTCAGCCTTCCAGGACTGCAAGGAATAATGACCTGGTGCCTGGCATCCCCAACCCTTCGAACAGCTCTAAGCCTCCTACTTCACAGATAGGGGCTGACCTTGGTAAGGCATTGTGTATGCCTGGCAGCAATGGTTCCCTCAACAATGCACGCTGCCAGCTCTGACAATATATCTGGATGTGTCCTTCAGTCTGAAATATAGCTCTGAGTGATAAGCATTCCTGCCCAATTTCTTGCAGTTGACACACAATGCTGACTTGAATGCAGCTAATTTTGAAAGGTTGTGTTTGCTCCCTCAGAGTATGCAGGAGTGGGGATGGGAGCCAGGACCCCTGCTGCTTAGTAAACAGGATGGGGAAATATGGAACACAGGTGGATGGGGAGGAGCTATGTCTGTGGTCACAGCTGCCAATGCCCAACCTGCTGAGCTGGACTCTACCTGAACCAACACACCCAATACAGGGTACCCTGAGCAAAGGCATCCGCATGTACCTTTCCCTATCCATTCAGCCCGTGCCTTCTGAGTGTGGGGCCAGGGAGACAGAATGGTGCAGCCCTCATCCTTGGGCAGCCCACAGAAAAGGCAAGCATTTAACAAGTAAAGTCACAGCAATGTAAGACTCTGTTATAAGACAGAGAGGCCAAGTACATTACATGGACTTCCTCGTCAGGCAATAAACTCCTTAAACACCAATTTTACACATCTCTGCATAAGGAACTAAAACTGAGGGTATAATAGATGCCCGGTAAAAATCTGTTGATTAAAAATGCAAGAATGGCCAGTGCTGCGGCTTACTTGGCTAATCCTCTGCCTGTAGCGCCGGCACCCCAGGTTCTAGTCCCGGTCGGGGCACCAGATTCTGTCTGGGTTGCTTCTCTTCCAGTCCAGCTCTGTGCTGTTGCCCGGGAAGGCAGTGGAGGATGGCCCAAGTGCTTGGGCCCTGTACCCGCATGGGAGACCAGGAGAAAGCACCTGGCTCCTGGCTTTGGATCAGCGCAGTGCGCCAGCTGTAGCAACCATCTGGGAGGTGAACCAATGGAAGGAAGACCTTTCTCTCTGTCTCTCTCTCTCTCACTGTCTAACTCTGCCTGTCAAAAAAAAAATGCAAGAATTCTGAGACTGGTGTGGTAGTATAGTGTGTTAAGCACCTCCTGTAATGCCAGCATTCCATGAACAGCAACTTGAGTCCTGCGGTTCCACTTCCAATCCAACTCCATGATAATGTGCCTGGGAAGGCAGCAGAAGAAGGTTCTAGGTGCTTGGGGCCCCGCCATCCACATTGGAGGCCTGGGTGGAATTCCTAGCGCCTGGCTCCAACCAGATCCAGCCCCAGCTACTGTGGCCCTTTAGGGAGTGAAAATGTAGATGGAAGGTTTTCATGTCTAATTGTTTCTCATCCTATGCCTTTCAAATAAATAAAATACATCTTTTTAAAAATGCGAAAATATGACAATGCAAGGAGACTCCAAATTCAGAGATCCCAATACATACAATATAGGGCTGAGCAAATTTTATGCAAGGACTGCTCACCTGTTGGGAACATTTGCCACAAATTCCCTGTAAATCACTACCACTCATATTATGTTCAAAACAGTGGAGATGAGGAGTTGGGGCAGGTGATAAAGGCCTTCAGGAGCATAGAAACTGGCAACTGAAGTTGCCCTTCCAAATATGGGCAAAGCCATGGTAGGATTTAATAAAATTCCTACAAATTCTCTTGCTGTGAAACAAGGAGTCGACCCTTCTGGGGGGAGTTGTGTCTCCTGAGGGGCTTTTTGTTCAGAATGGCCAGGAAAGAGGTAACAGCCAAATCATTCTGGAAGCAATTCTGGCTGCACAGTGCAGAGCAGGGAAGCCAGCAGGTGAGGAATGACCTTCTGGCTGGGCTGTGTCCAAGGCTGCTTCCTTCCCAGAACTGCACATAGGTCACTTGAGTCATAAGCTTTAGGCAAATATCCAAAACTGGGGCTACTTGGGAGCTTGGGAAAGAGGCCAGGTCTTGATCATTCTCTGTCAGGACAGAGTTGCAGGATGAGTCTGCTGGCTTCAGACTGGCTGAGAAGGTGACAGTGCAAAAGCTGTAAAAACGCTTCCAAAGTTCTAAGACTGTTGAAGAATTGAGTAATTAAGAACACTTGAATGAATGTATCAGAAATGACAGTAATAATTATTCCTTGAATTTATACAACTTAAATAACTTTGCATTTCACATATATTACCTCATTAATTCTCATTTTTCATAATTTAGAGCTGAATTTGTGTTCATGTAATTTTTTTTCACTGAAAGCTTCATCAACATGTTGGGCTGCTCTCACATGACCATGGAGGCCTTGGCAGAGATGTTGCAAAGACTTGCCCTAACTCATGGAGCAAATAAATAACAGAGAGAAAAACTTTAACCTGCTACTTCTCACACCCACACCCAGTACCAGGAACCCACCTTGCCCTCTCCAGGCACTCCCAGGCTTTGCTTGTGCTTCCAGACCCCAAGCCCTCCAGCCCTGAATTAGGTTTGTGTGCCTGCTCCTTACATCCTATGGGGCCACAGCAAGCCCTCAGCGTTCTCATACTTTTTTGGTTTTAGTTTTTAATTTTTTTTTATTTTTAGAACCTCTGGTGTCTAGTTCAATACTTAACAAATGCACAAATTAATAGCTAACAAATGAGTGGATACTATTATACTTCATGCTATGGTATAAGAATTTATTTGTCTTTTCACTAGTTCAATCAGAGAGCTCTTAAAATCCTGGGAGTTTCCTGAGTGGTAGGAGTGTGTTTTGTTCTTCATAAGGAGTTCCTTTCCATCACACCTGCTAACAAACTGACAAGGTGACGTGTTAGAGATTCGAGATGGAGCCGGTTATAAGAAAGACCAACTTAGTGGAGAGTTAAAACTTTGAGCCTCACTACTGACTTCTACAAAAGGGTGTAGGAGGGGTTGAAGTCAAGCTCTATAGGAAGTCTTTAAAAAAATTAAAGTTGTTTATTTAGCCATCCATTCATTTGAAAGGCAGAGCAACAGAGAGAGAGAGAGAGAGAGAGAGAGAGGGTCCTTTCACCTGTGGTCCACTCCCCAGATGGCCACAACTCTCCATTCTGGTCTCACACATGAGTGACAGGAGCCCACATACTTGGGCCATCCTCAGCTGTCTTCCTAGGCACATTCGCAGGGCGCTGTACTAGAAACAGAGTAGTTGGGCCTCAAACCGGCACTCCGATATGGGATGCTGTCTGCTCAAATGGCAGCTTAATTCATTGCACCATAAAGACAACCTCCATATAAAAACTCTTAATGAGCTCCAGGTTGCTGGACAAGTGGAGATACTAGAACATGGCTGCCCCAGCAAGGTGTGAATCTCTATGCACTGCCCTATACCTAGCCCTGTGCAACTCTTCATCTAGATACCCAAGTGTGTTCTTGATGACATGCTTATGTTTATGTCCAGTAAACATGACTGTTTCCTTGTGTTCTGTGAGAAGTTCCAACAAGTTAACAGAACCCAGGGAGTGAGTAGGAAGAAACCCAAAGTTATAGATGATTGGTGGTACCTACTATTTGTGACATGGAGATAGTTTTGTGGGGCTGAGTCCAGAACCTGTGGGATCTATCTCTAACTACAGGTAGAATTGGGCTGGATAGGACACCGGAGGTCCCATTGGAGAATTGTGTGGTGTGTGGGGGAAAACCGCATTCTTCTGGACCAGAAGTCATCACATGTAATTCTTTCCATTCTATCTCTTTCTTCATTTAATAGCATGAGAGACAAATGCCACAAATGTGGTAAATATCTGTTGGATTAACTCAAGTTGTCCTCATTATTTAAACAGCAACCATTAGAAAATGTAAAAAGAGACACATTTTGTAGCCTCCATCCCATTGTGGACCTAAGATGATTTTTGTTGTATGTTCCCCAGAAGCAGTTCTTGAGACAAGGATTTGCTTATAGATAGATGATTTTGAGAAAATTAGGAGTGGAAGGGAAGGCAACCAATAAAATGCATTTTATCAAGTCAGTAACCACCATGCATAATTGAAGCTGAATCTCTCTGGGAAGCTTTGGGAGACAGTGGAAAACACACACTCAAGAGTTCCCAGGTAAAGAGAGAGGAGCTAACATATTTCTACAGCAACCCCTGGCGGTCATCTTTTGGCTGCCTTTAAAGATACTGATTCCCTAATACCCACAGCTTGATATGATCCTGACTACCAGAGAAAGGATTCAGGCCAAGCAATGTGAGTCCTTGCTGTTGGAAGTCCAAGCAGAGGACATAACATGAGAACACTGTGAAAAGACAGGTGGACACCAACAAGAGCTGCTATAATTGTTTCTTAAATGTGGACCCAGGTGATGCACTGGGCCCAGGCCAAGACCATGAGCCCTGGACTCCACCTCTGGAGCACAAACTTCAGGATGTTGTCTCTCTCCACTGCCCCAGGGCAAACAAAGGGGTGAAAAAACCCTGCCAGGGCCCTATGGTAGAACAGCGAGTGTTGCCTTGGGATACAGGAGCCTGGCTTGCATCCCAGGCCAACCTCTCTCTGGTTGTGTGGCTGGGTAAAGGGCTCCCTCTCTCTGGGTTTCTTCTGAGGACAGCTGATATAGTGGCTAAGAACCCTTCCTTCCAGCCCTGGTAACATTTAGCAGACTACCTGGTTCCCCTGTCCAGATGGAAATCTTAATATTTTTGAGTCATTAAATAAGTAATGTATAATACATGTTCATTGTGGCACCACTGGAAAAAGTGTAGATATGTAAATAATGCATAATATTATGACATGGAGAAAACTATGATAAAGGTTTGGGAACATAACTTTCGCAGACATACACACACACACAATTTTCTGCATTAGTATCTGCAATATTCCCAAACCTCCCGTAGGCTCTAAAGCCACCAAGATAAACAAGGAAAACAAGTTTTCTGGCACTCTATTGGAGGCCACAGAAAATAAACACAACATAAATAAGAATTCCAAGTACTATTGATGCTTCTTTTTTTAAAAGGTGATATGGTGAGACACAGTTCTATAAGGTGTATTATTCTGTTGTTCTTGAAAAAAAAAATGAGTAAGTTTTAGCACAAGCTGAAAATAAGACAACTCAAATGGATGTAAAAGGTCTCTGACATTCAAGGCCTATTATATCATATTTTGGTTTTTCCTTAAAATTTTTATGCCTCCTTCTCAAATAAACTCAAAAATACAGATCTGTAAGCTGCCTGCATGATACCGCAGACTATGAAGATAATCAAGTTAAAGGGATATTGAATCACTTAAGGCTAGAAACCATCCTAGTTAATACAGCAGACTTGTGTAAAATGTGATATGCACACTTTAAGTGGGGACCTTGATCTGCTGATTCCAAAGTGAACCCCTAACACCTCCCAAGTCTCCCTTTCCTAACCAGAATGGAGCTTTTAACTGTGCTTTTTCTACAACTCTTTCGTGACTCCCCTTTCATGGAATGCTCCTTCCCTCAAATATCTTCCTGTCAGGCTTAATCCTGACAAGTGCATGAAACACACACCCACACATACACACACACACATTCCATTCCCTGCCTGCTCTGCTATTCCCTGCAGCGCTTACTTGTTTGCTGCCCTTCACCTAAGTTGCAAATTCTGTGACTTCTAAGTCTTGGGGATGCAAAGCATCCCCTGGCAAGACAATCACTCCATAATGATTTGTGTGGTTATTATTGGTGGAGAACGGATGTCTCAAGTCAGGGGAAGGACATCTCTCTGGGTTGAAAACCATTCAGAAAGGCTTTTGTAAAATGTCAACATCTGAGCTAAAACCTGAATGACAAGGGGAAGCCACCCTTGCAAAGGCTTAGGTCAGGGGTTGATGAACATTCTCTCTAAAGTACCAGATATTTTGTCTCCTTAAACAAGCAGATGAAATAACAAAAGCCCTCTAGAAATGTAAAAACATTCTTAGCTCCCAGGATGTATGAAAATAAATCACAGGCCATAGGCTGCTGACTGTTGATGTATAAGGGAAAACATTCCAGATGAGGGAGGAACTGCACAAAGCCCTAAATAAATATGAGTTTGGAATATTTAATAGACAGAAAGGAAACCAGTGTGGCTAGACCATACTGACTGGGACCCAGCAGGGCCCAGAATCCAGGGTCTTGTGGGTCCTAGAAGTTGCTATTTGATTCTAAATGCATGTGCATGTGTTTGTGTGTGTGCACATGCACATGGACTGGGGGAACATCTGACACAGTGATTAGGCCACAGCTCCTGATGCCCGTATCCCATCTGCTTCTAATTCCAATACTCGCATCCCTGCCGCTCACATGGGAGACCTATATTGAGTATCAGGCCCCTGGCTTCAACCTGGCCCAGGCTTAGATGGTGTGGGCATTTGAGGAGTGAACCAGAAGATGGAATATCTCTGTCTTTCTCTATATATTTGCTTTGCATATAAAGTAAAGATAAATAAATAAAAATTTAAAAAACAAATACAATGGGAAGCATTCAAGGATTTTAAGTAAGAGGATGAGGTGATGTGAATTGTGTTTTATGAAAGATAACTCTGGCTGCTGCTTGGGGAAATACAGGCATATAGTGGGAAGAGAGGCAGTGAGCCCTGGTAGGGGTTATGCAGGAGGCCGGTGAGCGCGAATGGTAGCTATGGTGATGAAGAGACATCTGACTTGGGACACAGCACTACACAGGTAGTTTTCCAACCTACTTCTTTCCATTGAATGAGAACAGTTTCCTGTGGCACTGAATATCCTTTCTCTGCATTCCTTCAAAAGGCTGAATACCACAATGTGCTGTAATGTGTTTCAGCAGCCTCTGAAAGGTAGGCATTAGGTTGTTTCCAATTATTCAATATTAAGAATAATCCTCCAGCAGTGCTTGATTTACTCAACCCTTCATTCTCACTGAGATAATCTTCTAGAATCGTCTCTCAGGGAGAGCTCCCGTATTGTCTCCATTTCAGTAAGAGCCAGAGGAGCAGGTAGATAATGTTCCTTGTCCAGGGTCACCCCCAGGGCTATCAAATCCTCCTCTTTTGTCATCACCAGCATTTCTTCCCTGACAGCATCTTTTTAACCCTAGAAACTATCCTGCCTTTTGCTCCCTGAGGGATCATTTCCTGCCCTCCACCCAGCCCCCACATCAGGAGTAACAGCTGACTGGAGACCATGAGACTAAGCAGACTGAGAACTTGCACTGCAGCCCTGCCTGACAATCGAGTCTGACCTCCACCTTCTCCAATGTGCCTCCCTTGTGATTGGCTATGAGTCACCTTCCTGTGGCTGGCTCTTCCCTCCACAGTGACCAGCCCTCCTCTCTGGATGTCCCTGAGGATGCACTCCTACCCAATGTGGCTCTCCGGTGATGCGATTCTTCTGTGATTGGCTCTCCATGTCCACCTGGTCTGTCTCCATGGTGCCCTTCTCCAAGACACGTGTCTCCCTAGTGACAGGACATCCTCCATGGAAGCTCCGCCAGAGTCTGTGATGATCTCAGAGAAGGAGGGGCCACTCTGCCTAGGGAGGAAATCAGAGATCGCAGAGCCGAGGGTGGGCAGTGAGAAGGAAGCGCAGGCTTGGGGGTCCCTTCCCCTCTGTGGAACAGAGAAGGTCCTACCACCCTGTAAGAACCCAGGGAGCAAAAGCCCTCCTCCCAAGGCAGCAAGCAGGAGGGCGAAGTCCAAGTACCTCTGATGGGGTTGACACTGATTCTCTCTTGTACTTTCTCCTTTTTCCATTTTTCCTGTTTTTCACTTGTGTTCCTTCTTCCCCTTCACAACAGTTCTTGCATTTGCTGCCCTGAGTATGGAACATTGGTCTGGGCTGAGCTGGGGGACTGAGGAGAGCCGAGGGGAAGCCGTGAAGATATCTAAAGGTCCCTGAGATGAGAATATGAGGCTCTCACTCACCAGAGAGGGAAACGGAAAGCCCAGGAAAGTAAGGGAATCTGAATTCAGAGAGGACTCATGCTAATTTAGAGGCAGACGCCCTCAAAACTGTAGAGTGCACAAAATCCAGATGACAGAAACCTGGAACCTCAGCCTCAGCTTTCCTCAGCCCAGGCTAGAAAGAAACCAGTCCCTGACAGCCAGAAGCAGACACACAGTGCTGTCTAGCACAGCGCAGCTCGACAGCCCAGGCCTGGCACACATCTCCACCCCTCACAGCCTGGAACTGCATGTGCAGACAACGCCTCCCCTCACTGCCCAGGCTATCTCCCAGCTCAAGACAGGGGCTAAAAGAGACCTTGAAATAGAGGAATTGCAATAGTCAGTTATTCCACATTTTCCATATAAGGAAAAAAGTACAGAAAAGAGAGGAGGCAGAATATGAACTCGCAGCCAGACCGAATTTATTCAGAGGAAATAAATTTGCAGAAGTCGACCAACTGCCATCATGCTCACAGAGAGAACACGTGGCAGAGGCCTCGACCCCAGCAGGCTGGGGGGCCTTTTATATCTTAGGTGGGCTAGCGGTGGGGATGGGGTCAGTAGGTGGAAATGAGCTT
This sequence comes from Lepus europaeus, assembly GCF_033115175.1. Lineage (NCBI taxonomy): Eukaryota > Metazoa > Chordata > Mammalia > Lagomorpha > Leporidae > Lepus > Lepus europaeus. The sequence continues at coordinate 21,435,516 of NC_084845.1, read as the reverse complement.
CTCCCTACTGGTTATTCAGGTTTGGCTCACTAGCTTCAGAACTTTCCAAACCTCAGGAAGAATGCAGGGGTGGGGTGGGGAACAATACAGGATGTGAGATGGAATTGATCTCTTGAAAGAAGGCAGGGGTAACAAGAAACCTTCAAATGTCTGAGGCTTATGTCCTTGTTCCATCATTCCACGTTTCCATAACCCTTTCACCTCTGTGTTACCAGACGGTGTTGGGAGTGCATGGAACGAAGGTCCTGAATATGCCTTTGTGTTACCCTCTCACAGGACTGTCCCCAGTGCCAGGGAGGTTTGGGCCATTCAGCCCTCAGTACCCAAATACAAATCTTTCACAGAATTCAACCTCCAGTCCCCTCAGCCCAGCAGCAGCCCAGGTGGCAGAGGACCCCAGGCAGTGTGGTATACCTGCGGTTCCCAGCACCATGCTTGGTCAACAGCTTGTTTCCACCAGGAAGCCCCTCCTGCCTCTGCCTTCCATTGGAGAGGCCTTTGTTTTTAGTGAGGACTGCTCTCACTCCTTTCTCTTCTGTGTTTAGACAGAGACCACAGATTTGTGTTTTATTAAACAATGGTAAGCCCAGGAAAACCAATTAGCCAGCACAGTGATCTACAGTAACCATGATCACTACTGTTTATCCAGGCTCATTCTGTGCCAGGTAGCTCTCAAGTGCCTTACATGCCTTATCCCACTTCATCCCAACAGCAGGAGACAGGTATTGTCAAAGAGGCAGAGAGAACTTAACACAGAACTGCTAAATACAAAATCGGGCTTTGAAGGCAGGTTTTGACCTGCATAAGGGACTGGAGCTGCAGCCAGGCATCCCTCATACCTTGCAGACTTCAATGCTAGGGTTCAGTGTTGGTTGGTGAGGCAGGGGTGATCTGTGAGGGGCCCAGGAGGGGCCCTGGGAAATATCTGCGTGTCTTCCTTCCCCACAAGTGAGTAATTTGATCTCTTCTCTTGTTTCATTTTTTGCTTTTGTTTTTTAATTTGAAACACCACTCAGTTGGCAAAGCCTGCAGGGAGAACTGTTTTATTACTTTTTCTAAATATAATGTGAAAAAGTTGCTGACCCAGAGCTCTGTGGCACAAACAAACTGTGCAAGGTCTTTTAAGAAGAGGATAGATGGCCATTTGGGATTGCACAGCAGGGCTCTCCAGAACGGGCTACTGTGGCATATCAATGCCCAAATCATGTTTTCCTGATGCAATCATTGCATTAGAGGAAGAATGAGCATTTTTCATGAACTACATTTGAATTTTGTGATGCTATTGCAAGGGAGACCCTCTGAGGCCTGGTTCAAGCCAGACACCCACCAGCAAGCATCCCGAGGCTCACCTGCCAAGGCTCCAGACATTCTGCATTCAGGGCTCCAGTGTTTGCTATCTTTGCATGCTACTGTCTTTCTTTTCTGTCTCCCCAGATTGTTTTCTCAGGAGGTACGAATCTGGGTCTCACTTTCTTTTTCCCACACCCTCAACATCTACCTATACTGGCATATAGTCAGTTCTCAGTAGTCACTTATTTGGTAATGCCTGTCTGAGTCTCAAATCTTACCCTTTAAATAGGAACAATAATATATGCACACCCTTTAGGGTTGTTGGGAGGATTAAAGATAATGTTTGTGAAGCATTCATTGCATTGCCTGGTATGTAGTAGGCAATTAACTAATGGTGACTGTTACAACGCATTTCAGAAATAAACAATTGCAAATGGATCTCCAGTTGTTTTCCTTCAGGGAGTGGGATTATGTCTCCTGGAACTGTGCAGAGGTCAGTCATCTATGTCATCATTTAACTTTCTTATCTATCTTAATCCACTCACTGATGAGACCTTCTGGAGATGCTGCCCTGGAAGGTGTAATTAAAATTAAAGTGAAGCAAAGCAAAATAAAACAAGTGCATTAGAGAATAGAGAAGTGAGGGCTGAGAGCAATGTGGAAACAGGTTCTCAGAACAGGCTGTGCTAAAACAGAGAAACAAGGGACAGTCTGGGACCTAAGGATTTCCTAAGAAGCAGTAAAAGCCATCTGGGAGGATCACGGGGGAGGAGTCACAGGTCTGGGTAAGTCAGATCTCTAAGGAACCTTTGAGATGCTTCCTTCCTTGTCAAACTCTCTCACCATATACGTAAGGAAAGATAGGATCAGAGAGATGGAGAGATTTGCACAGAATTCCACAAAAGGACCACAGCTGCTTTTCTGTGTTGTGATACGTTCGTTGTGTTGCTCTGTTTTCCCAGGATACATTTATACACCTCCGAGATGTCATCACCACCTCTGCATTTTCTCCATGTGCTCGGGTTGGGCTCCATAACCCTCTGGTTCCAGGAGCACTTCATGGGACTCAGGGCCAGCGAATCGGTCCTTCAAATGTTCCTACAGATGGTGATTAGTTTCCAGGGTAGCTTGTGACCAAGTTGCTCAATTGAGAATGTCAATGACGAGTGGAGGAGCTACTGGGAGTGACAGTTCCTTTCTCACTGGACTGGAGGCTGGGAGGATACAAAGGTGGTACATCCTGAAGTCACTTAACCAGGCCCAGAGAACAAAACAGCCAAGAGACAGAGAGACAGGGTCCCTGTAATGTATTTTGAGTCCTTGGGCCAAACCATACCTAAAGGTAACATACTTGCTGATCTTTCCAATCCTGTGAGGCAGTAAATTCCTTTTAATCTTTGCCAGTTTATGGTGAATTTTCTCTCATTGAGTTCTGGAACACTAAGCCTCGGTGGGGAGGATGGCAGACTGGTCCACTCCGTGTCGATTCCAATCTCTTTCTTGTGGGCCTTCCCCTACTGTAGGAGTGGGGATCCAATTCCAAAACTCCTCATAGCTAGGGCTCTGAATGTGATTGGGGTTCCACCAGTGAGATACTTTCCCATGAGATTTGAATTGCAACCAAATACAATGGGGAAAGAGATGCATTTATTTCAGTGTGTGCATAGAGTGGCTATACAGATGTTGCCTGATCTAAATATAACCTCCAAGGTGGTGAGACATGGAGTTAGTACTTGGATAGAGACATATGATTTACTCACTGGCTAATTATGGCAAAACTAGTGAGCAATTCCCTTGGTGGGTCAGTTCTATGGTAATGTTCTGAGCTTCAGTCCTGCTCAGCCTTCCAGCAATTTTATAAGCACCTCATTTCCAACATTAAATGACTTTCTGCTTAGTACAGATAAGTGGTTTCTGTTTCCTGCAAAGGTAACCTGATGATAAAAAGCAGAAATTCTGCCTCTGGTCATGGCATTTGCTTTCCACTGTTAGACATTAACACCCCAGGTTCTCCCTGACCTAGGGTATCATACCAGTGTTGGGTAACAGGACACTGGCAACAGCCACTCAGAAGAATGGAATGTATGGAGTGTGTGTGTGTGTGTGTGTTTGGTGCCTGGCCCCTAGCTGACCCAGACTGAGGTGGAGGAAGGAGAGATAATACAAGACATGGAGGATGGTGCAAGGAGATAAATGGATGAACCTCGAAGATAGGAAATGTCATAAAAAGCACGGACCATTCTCCCTCAAAGGGATTTCCTTGGGGTTAGGGAAGAATAGAAGTTGTGCCCATCTGGGAATGCACCACAAAAGTATCCTAAAGACACAGTTATCTGTGGGTCTTTGATCGTGGCACATCCCAGTCCACCCCAGAGAAGTGGATCATTGGGGCAATGGCTAATTATTGATTCCCTCCAAAAGTTCTGATTGAGAATCAATGGTATAAAACCAATGACCATCCAATGAGTGAACCAGTGGATGAAAGATTTCTCTCTCTCTCTCTCCCTCCCACCCTCCCTCTTTGTAACTCTGCCTTTCAAACAAATAAATAAATCTCTAAAAAAAATTTTTGAAGCCCCACCTCAGGCCTAAAAAAATTGAGCTTTCCCATAGGGTTATTGTGACAATTAAATGGAAATGAAGTGAATAACACAACCAGATAAGAATAAGCCACACGAGTCTGGCATTGTGGCATAGCATGTTACGACACCGCCTGCAATGAGGGCATCCTATATTAGAGCACCAGTTCAAGTCCCAGCTGCTCTGCTTCTGATCCAGCTCTCTGCTAATGTGCCTGGGAAGGCAAAGGAAGATGGAGCGAATGCTTGCATCTATGCCACCCATGCAGGAGACCTATTTGGAGTTCCATGCTCCTAGTTTCAGTCTGTCCATTGAAGTAGTTTGGGGAGTGAACCAGAAGATGGAAGATCTTTTCTCTCTGTCTCTCCTTTTTTTCACTGCCATTCTGTCTTTGAAACAATCTAAATAAATTAAAAAAAAAAAAGAATGTTCAACCAAGTAACTGACACACTGAGTGTGCATGTATGTGTGTGTGGTAAATCTTTGCCCTACTCTGCCTCACTTCTGCCTGTGATGGCCCTTTCCCTGGACATGGTGGTCTTATCCTTCAGGTTTCAGCTCAAGGATCATCTGCCTATTTGCCTCTGAACACTTTTCTTCTTCCCTGTTGGTCCTAATCCCTCTCTCTTTGTTGGGCTTCTACCATATCCTGAGTAGATGTGTACCTCCAAACTGTTGTTTGCATATCTAGGGTAAGTGTTGTAGTGGCCAAGCCAGAATCCATTCATCCTTCTCCTGTTGCTGGTATTCAGATTTTAGTTTGGGAAATCTTACATCATGCAATCCCTAAAACGTACACGAAACTTATCCTATACTCCCCGCCAAGAGCCTGTCACTCAGAGCTAACCAGTCTTATTCAAATTCATGACCCCAGTGATGGATTAATAGATAGATATGTGACAAAGATGGGTCCTAGAAAGATTGAACTCATTTTTGGCTGTAAGTAGGGGACTGCACACACGAGATACAAGAAATCCTAATCAAACACAACGCCAACATCAAGAAAACAGAGTAGGGGCAATGGAGACAAATTTCTCACACATTTTGACACCTGAATCTGTCAGTTCTTGCATATAAGACCCTGTGAGTTTGTAGCTGCATGCATCACCAAGACCAGTTTTTTTGTTGTTGTGTTTTGGAGGGTTTTGCTGTTATATTCCCATATCAGTATGCATTTGGTTTCTGCTATTTGCAAAAGAATGAGTTAACTGGCTTCTAAGTGCTGGTAACCTCAGTGTCGAACATCTCTCTACTATGCCATGAGCCTTGTTAGCAAGTACCCAAGGACTTGTTAGTACATCCATCCCCTGATCCCTTCAGTCCCCCTAGTATGTATGAGATCTCCTTGGAAATCGAACAGAATCACCTGCAAACTGACGGCCGGGCGAAGACCCCTCCGTGACTCCCATGGTAGAAAGGCTTGCAGCTCTGCTGGCCGTGCCAGGCAGCTGTCTGTTGACCGTACCCCACAATGTGGAACAAACACTTGTGTGAAAATGTCCCTCTGAAACTGGCTCTGTATGTCCCCAACATGAATTGACTTTCTCTCATAAATGAGATTAATTTGTCTGTCATCCAAAGGACATTTGTCAGTCAGATGGCCAAGTGACTGGTGGCCAGCCTACTAGAGAATCCTTTGGAGGAAAAATCTCTACACAAAAAATAGCCTCTTCTTTACATGAACTGCCTTTTCAATTTTGATTCTCTTTCTTTTTTTCCTAAAGATTTATTTATTTGAAAGTCAGAGTTACAGAGAGGCAGAGAGAGAGAAAGAGAGAGAGAGAGAGAGAGAGAGAGAGAGAGAGAGAGAGAGGTCTTCCATGCACTGGTTCATTCCCCAGATGGCTGCAATGGCCGGAGTTGCATCGATCCAAAGCCAGGAGCCAGGAGCTTCCTCCAGGTCTCCCATGTGGGTGCAGGACTTGGGCCATCTTCTACTGCTTCCCAGGCCATAGCAGAGAGCTGGATCAGAAGTGGAGCAGCCAGTACTTGATCCAGCACCCATATGGGATGCTGGCACTACAGCCTGAGGCTTTACTTGCTACGCCACAGTGCTGGCCCCTTGATTTCCCTGTCCACCCAGGAAACTGGCCCACGCCCTCAGGCAGCTGTAGGACCATGCTGAAGTGAACTCTAGTGCTTCCCTGGAGGGTGGAGAGAGTAAACTGGGATTCTGTCTGCCTGATAAAGGCTGCAGCCCACAAGGTCAGGGCTGCTTTCCCAGCTGCTTTAATAGAAGAGTCAGAAGCCGAAGCCGCCTAGGGGTCACTTGTCCAACAGAATCAACTCACGGTGAGTCCCTGGCAAAGCCTTGATCTGATTGCAGGTTCAGGGCCCCTGAGCAGTTTCTGCCTGCTCCACTGTCACATGGAATGAGGCAAAGACAGGGTGGGGATGCCACAAGGGAAGGAGGATTAGAGGGAAGGACATAGAGAGCAAAATCTCTGGACCTGTCTAAAATCTTAGGCTAAGGACAGTTGTTGGCCTAGTGGTTGGGATGACAGTATTTCCTGAGCACCTGGATTTGACTCCTGGCTCTGGCTCCTGACTCCAGCTTTCTACCAGCACAGAAGCTTGGGTGCAGCAGAGATGGCCCAGGTGATTGGATTCCTGCCACCCACATAGGAGACCTGTACTGAGTTCCTATCTCCTAACTTTGTGCCAGCTGAGCCTTGCCTTTGCAGGCTTTTGGGTAGTATACCAATATATATATGGGTTTTCTTTCTCTCTCTCTCTCTCTCTCCCTATATACATATATATATATATATATATAATGTGAATAAAAATAAAATAATATAAAATAGAACTATAGGTTAAATTACTGCTCTCCAATATTTCTCCTTACAAAAGTTCTCAAAACCAGGGGAGCAAACGATGCCTGGAAACTCAGAGCAGGGGTCCTTCTTCTTTCTGCTTCTCCATGCACAGGTTCTACTCCAAGCAGCAGGACTGGAAAGCTCACGGATTCCGGTTAAATCCCTTCCTTTTATAACTGAAGACCCAGGTGGTAGGGAGTTGAGGTACGTGCTGTAGGAAACACAAGCAGGTGAGAGCTGAACAGGAAGTGGAATCTCTGTCTCGGGACTTTTAGCCATTACAACCAAACCCCCAGATTCAACTAACCGTGAATCAAAAACTGCATCTGTACTGAACATGCACAAACTCTTTCTTCCTTGTCATTACTCCTAAGCAATGCAGCACACCAACTATTCGCGTAGCATTTACATTGTATTAGGTATTAAAACTAATCTAGAGATGATTGAAAATATTCCAGAGGATATGTGTAGGCTATACGCAAATACCACATATTTTACATAAGAGCAAGCACGGAGTTTGGTATCTCGAGCCAATGCCTCATGGGACTGTGTTCAGGATTAGCTTTTGGCTGCTCTGGGCCTCAAGTCTGCAGGCAGTTTTTACCCCATCCAGAGTTTAAAGGCTTTCATTCATTAAATAAATCAGAAATGTACAAGTGCATGAGCTCTGAGCAATAAGTTATCCTATAGTGCCATCTGGTGGATTTTGGGAACATATTCTTATTCAGTCTAAAAAATACTGAAGATTATAATTCTGTACCTATGGTGACATCATCCACCCTCTCCCTCTCATTGCCTTCCCCTTATTCCTCGAACTGGGTGTTATTGTTTTTCCAGCCTTGTTTTTCTCTTCTAACTGTTGTTCTTTCCTATTTGAGCACTGGAGACTATGGTTCTATAAAGCTGAGTGTGTTTATTTTCATCCCCCAGCTAGGAGGCCTTCCCTGGAAGGTGACTGGAGTCTTTTTTCTTTTATCTTTCTTACTGGCCTCTCAGTAGTTGAAAGTGGACCTGAAACATCATGAACACACAGATGTTTTTTAAAGGAGGAAAACAGGCAGACCCAAAGACTCCTCTTAGCCATCATGGAAACCCTACCTTGCCTCGCCCACAGCCTAGCAAAGCAATATTAAATCACAGATGGAGAGGCACGGGGATGAAGGAGTGACCTTCTCCCAGGCAAACTCACACTTGTAACGCCCAGCAGCACTGGCCCCTGCACTGTCCTGAGTGGGAAGCACAGCCTGGCTTTATCCTTCATTGCTGTTCTTCATCAACCTTTACCCAGCAGTGATGATGATACTAAGACGAGTCAGGTGTTGTTCCCGTGATCAGACAGCCTAGGAAAAACACGTGCAGGCCTGGAGTTTTGTGCTGAGTGTTCAAAGTCAAATGGGTGATGGAAATGGGCAGTCGAGGCTGGATGTAAACAGCACAGGACATGGGCAAAGCTGAGGGCCCATGATTTTCTGATACCATTTCTGCCTATGTCCAGAGGCAATGGAGCCCAAAGGCATCAGGGCAGGAGGAAAGACTTGCATTCTTCCTGCCCAAGGTCCCACTGGCCTGACCCAGGCGTTTTGGCAATGGTACTAAAAGGAAAGCTTCAGTCATAGAAGAGGGGGACAGGACTGATGCTCTTTCGCCTTCTAAGTAAAAGCATCAGAGATGGTTCTAACAGGGAAAGAAAGTGTAACTAATGAAATTAAATCTGGGGAAGAAAGATGAGCTCTGCTAATGATTAATGTTCAACTTAATAGATCAGCGGGATGTGCTGAGTTGAGAAGTCGCCAGCAGGTTCCGGTCCAATGCCCATGGAACGGAAGAACAATGGAAGAAAGCATCTGATCACCCCCCAGCCATGCAGCTGTCTCTGGGGAAACACAGTTATTAATTGCTCTGAAATGTCAGTTGCTTCGCTTCAAAGTAGCCACGTCCTCTGTTACTTTCTGATCTCCCCTGTGAAAATGATTTCCACTGTGAAAATCGACCATTCTGTTTGAAATGGGATCCTGAGGCCGGCACCCACCCTGTCTATGCACTTGTCTTCTACTTAAGACAAATCAGCCCAGTTCAGCTGCTTGTGAATGCAGATTCGCTGTTCTCTGCCCCAGAGGAAGGCAGACACTCACAGGGCACAGAGCAGCACAGAAAGCCTAAAGTAACATCCTTCTGGCGGGGTGATGGGTGAGGTAGGGATGGTGTCTTTTTCTTTCCAGAACACAGTGGAATGGGAGCCCCCCCCCCCCCCATCACCAGCTCTCCTTTCTCCTCCACTTCCTCCCTTGTTTTCTGGAGCCAAGGGTGTGTGTGTCAGGCATGCAGTAGCTGAGGATACTGGGCTGCGGGCCCTGCCATTCACAAGGGGAGTGGACAAACTGCCTGGGAAGTGGACAGCAGAGAAGGAACACACAAGGGGGACTCAGAGCAGGAAGGCACAACACACAGCCATGGCGAAGGGGCTGCTCTTTTTCCAGAGGTTGACATCTGTGTGACAGCCGAATAATCACCCTATTTTGGACTTCGTTGTATTTAATTCTGCAGACTTTAAAATAATGTAATCTCTAGGACTCTGAGGCTTCCCAAAATCCTATTGACCTGTGAGCAGGATAAGAATTGATCTCATTTGTGTCTGAATGAATGAATGTTGTCTGTGCAAGCAGCAGACTTCAGGGCAGGGCTGGTAGCCCGCATAATAAAAGCAAATTCACGCTTTGTGGTTACATATTGGCACACAAACCACCTATCCTTCCTCTCCTATGGGGCCTGCAGGGGTCTGGGGGCAAGGGGAGCAGATGCTGGAGGCCTGCCTCTGAGCTTGTTTGCCGAGTACCTCGTGACCTTGCTGGGAGTGTGTCTGATCAGCCATTTCCCCTGTGACTAAATATTTGGTCACGGCAGCAGGAGAGAATTCCATCAGTGGACAGCTCTATTTTTAAGGCTCGGGTTTTGTTTTCTCTTTCCCAGGAGGCAGCCCCTCTGGCAGGCTTGAGCCCCTCTCGCTGACAGCCACCCTTGCATAATGTTAAGCAGGTTTCTGACATTTGCTAGAGGCAAGGGGGTGCAATGAAGAAGGATGGAGATGAAAGGTTGTGTTCCTTGGGGCAAAGACAGTGTCTCTACTACAGGGACCTATTTGTCACATGGAGGTGATGCCTATAGAAGGTGTATGTGTGTGTGTGTGTGTGAGAGAGAGAGAGAGAGAGAGAGAGAGAGAAACATCCATCCATATAATGTAAAGATGGTATCTTGGTCTTCCACCACTGCCCAGTGTGACTCTTCTCCAACCTAGTCAATGAGCTCTTTCACTTACCTCCCCCTCCTTTTGCCAGGGACAGCCTGCCCATTTCAAAGCCATCTCTCTTTCTTTTTTTTTTTTTTTCTTTTTTTTTTCTTTTTTTCTTTTTTTGACAGGCAGAGTGGACAGGGAGAGAGAGAGACAGAGAAAGGTCTTCCTTTTTCCGTTGGTTCACCCCACAATGGCCACTGCAGCCAGCATGCTGCAGCTGGTGCACCGTGCTGATCTAAAGCCAGGAGCCAGGTGCTTCTCCTGGTCTCCAATGCGGGTGCAGGGCCCAAGCACTTGGGCCATCCTCCACTGCACTCCCGGGCCACAGCAGAGAGCTGGCCTGGAAGAGGGGCCACCAAGACAGAATCTGGCATCCAGACCGGGACTAGAACCCGGGGTGCTGGTGCCGCAGGTGGAGGATTAGCCTATTAAGCCGCAGCGCCGGCCAACCATTTCTCTTTCTTTCAAAACCCAGTGGACTGTGCTCTGGTCTGGAAACTGACTCCCAGATTTCCTGCCAGCTGACGCTGTGGTCTTGGCCAAGCCACTTCATCAGCCCCTGGTGGTCTCCTCGCCTGCGACATTGTCCCGCCTCATGAGGTATGGAAGGAGAGCTCCATCAAGAGGGGATCTGCTTTTGTTCTCTTGCCTTGGTTCAGACATTCTGACTCCTTAGTACACCCTACCATTCAGGGTCTAAGAGACAGACAGCACCTTGGCTTTGGAGAGATAAAAACTGGCCCATTATGACCATCCTCACACCCCTCAGTTCTTGCCCTCTGGATGCAGAAGAGTGTGGCCAGAGATCAGCATAGTAGACATTTTTTGGCTGAGCACCCCTTGGAGAATGCTCCTTCCAGCTGTGGCTCTAGGATGATTTCTAGTTATATGATCCCACCCTGGGTATGATACTCTGCCTGGCTCTCTTATCGCCTGTTGGGCGTGGTGGTCGGTCCATGGGCAAGCATTTAAGACATTTGGGCCTCTCACGGAACTTCTCTGGGGCAGTCTGAATGAAGTTGACAGTAACAAGTACAATCTATGCTGCCAATTGATAATGTCACGTTCAGGAGCCAGCCTGGGGAAAGGGGCTATTGCGAAGAGCAGGAGAGAAGACAGGCAAAGCCTCCTGGTGATAATTGAACCTCTAGGCCTGCTCCACTGCATTGGCCCGTGCCAACCCAGTTCCATCTGTTTGGAAACACAAGTTCTAGAAAGAGGCAGAGTAATTTCACTGAGGGGTTCATTGAGTAGGGCAAAGTCGGAAAAATTACAAGATGTGATGCCCTGCTTCATAAGTGATCCCAAGGGAAAGCAAGTTAAAAAAAACAATAAAAGAACATGGCCTGTGCTTGGGTTCTGGTAGGGATGGAAGAAGGGGTGAGCAGGCTGAGTGGGAGACCGTGCCCTGCACAGCCCCATGGGGTGCCTGCAGCACTTAGCAGGCAACACTGTGACAAAGCAGGATCATGTTAGCTTCACAAGAGTTGTGGAAAGACATCAGGCTTCTTTGCTTTCCTCCCGGGAAAACATCTTGGCCCAGACATTTCTGGGTCCCAGGGGGCCCTGCTCCACAAATGCCAGCAAGAAGGAATCCCTTGACACATTGTGATTCTGGAATCAGGAATTATTTATGATATCTAAGCTAAATGGCAACTGTGGATTTTTTTTTTAACTTTCTCATTCAGAATCCAGTATGCTAGCTTGAAAGATCTCAAAAATCTAACTTTGGCCTACCAGAGGTGATCCGCAAAAGCAAACAAAGGTCAAGCAGGGGGAGCCTAGAATCACTATGGAGATGCAGCCGCAAAGCAGTGACGTACTGAACCCAATCTCTCGGCCTGTGAGAAAGTTGAACGGAGATACCTTCAGACTGAGCAGGTAGCTCTAATTCTACCCACATCCTCCTGCTCTCTACCTGCAGTGTTAGTTCAATCATTCATTTTGATTCCTCCAGACTTTTTTTTTTATTAAACTTTTATTTAATGAATATAAATTTCCAAAGTATAGCTTATGGGTTACAATGGCTTCCCCCGTCCCATAACTTCCCTCCCGCCCGCAACCCTCCCCTTTCCCGCTCCCTCTCCCCTTCCATTCATGTAAAGATTCATTTTCAATTCTCTTTATATACAGAAGATCAGTTTAGTATATATTAGGTAAAGATTTCAACATTTTGCCCACATAGCAACGTAAAGTGAATAAACTACCATTGGATTACTAATTATAGCATTAAATAGCAATGTACAGCACATTAAAGACAGAGATCCTACATAATTTTTTTTTCAAATTAATTAATTTTCTATGCCATTTCCATTTTAACACCAGGTTTTTTTTTTTTTCATTTCCAATTCTCTTTATGTACAGAAGATCAATTCGGTATATAATTAGTAAAGACCTCATCAGTTTGTGCCCACACAGAAACACATAGTATAAAAATACTGTTTCAGTACTAGTTATAGCATCACTTCGCTTTAGACGACACATTAGGGACAGATCCCACATGGGGTGTAAGTACACAGTGACTCCTGTTGCTGACTTAACAATTTGACACTCCTGTTCATGGCGTCAGTAATCTCCCTAGGCTCTAGTCATGATTCCTCCAGACTTTTAACAGGAGAGTGTTGAAAATCAAAATGCAAGTGTCAGTGTGCTTAGATGAGTGATATGGGAGTAGGGGCAGGATAAGGAATTAGTCTCACGTATCCTTGTTTACCTTCAAATTTCACTCAAGTTTGTTTAATTATATAGTCTCTACAATATGAATTTAGGTGAGCAACACCAATCTTTCAGGCGAAGAAAACTGAGGCTGGATAACATTGCCACAACCAAACTAGAAACAGCACCTGACTCCTATTTCATGCTCCCTTCACCACATATTTAAGAAAATTATAAGAATTTTTGTTATGGTGATAGTAGGAGATTGCTTCAAAATGGTTTTGAGATCTATTTGCACAAAGTACCTTAAAGGAAAGGTCACTAAAGAGCAATGCAAACTCCAGGGAATTCTGTTTTTAAACTGATTCAGCAACCCACACATATCAAGGTAAGGAAGTAGAAAACTGGTGACTCTATTGTGAACAGAAAGTACACAACTGCTGAAAATAAATGGTGTTGCTCTAATGGATCTTGGATATGAATCAAACTGATTTAATTTTCCTTTTGGCTGGCTGTGAGTTTTATCCTGCTAGGAACAGAATCCCACCCCACAGAGGACCACATACCTCCCTCACATACCCAGTCCACAGAAGACACTAGAACCCACACTTCCTCAAGGCTTGCTGTGTGATGAATTACTGTATGATTTCATTCATCACCTAAATCAGAGAAAAGTTGCTTAGGGAAGTGGGAAGAGATGGGCAGAAAGAGAGGATGCCCCACTCTCGGTTTGCCAACTGCTGCTGGAGGTGGGTGCAGACTGACAGCTGCCATCTGCCTGTTGGGTGGGAAGCCTCCACCATCACTATGGAATCAGCATCCGGGCCCTACAAAACATAGCACTGAGCTCTAATTGACATCAGGTTCTCTTGGGGACCAACAGTAAGAGTCAGAGACTTGAGTTGGAAGTCAGACTCTGGGAGATCCATGACAAATGTGACCAACTTTATAATTTAGCTGAGAGCCAGCTCTAGGCACAGAAGGCCTGGAAAAGGCAGAAGTGTGGCAGCTGCTTGCCAGCTGTGAGCATCAGCAAGGAAGATCTGGGAGAAAAGAGATTAGGCAGCCAGGAATTCAGGCATGACCATGAGGCCTCCAACATCAGCAGCCCTATGAGCACTTGTGCCTTTCTTTCCGCCCTGGCTGCTGCATGCTTCCTGTTCTCCACTGAGTCTAGAGGTCCAAGCCTCTGCTGTGGGGTAGGGGAGGAGAATGAAGGTTGCTCCTCGCCACAGGTAGTCCTCAGGGCATGACTCAGGGGTGCCTCCAGTCCAGGAGGGCTCTGGCAGGTACAATCCAAGAGCCAGGAAATAATCCTTTAAGGAGCCATCAAATGCCTTAGTTGACTTTTTTTTTTTTTTTTTTTGACAGGCAGAGTGGACAGGGAGAGAGAGACAGAGAGAAAGGTCTTCCTTTTTCCATTGGTTCACCCCCCAATGGCCGCTGCGACCGGCACACTGCGCTGATCCAAAGCCAGGAGCCAGGTGCTTCTCCTGGTCTCCCATGCGGGTGCAGGGCCCAAGGACTTAGGCCATCCTTCACTGCACTCCCAGGCCACAGCAGAGAGCTGGACTGGAAGAGGATCAACCAGGACAGAATCCGGCGCCCCGACCGGAACTAGAACCCCGGGTGCCGGCGCTGCAGGCAGAGGATTAGCCTATTGAGCCGCGGCGCTGGCCACCTTAGTTAACTTTTTAAGAAAGTGCTATTGTGCTTGTTAAACCTCTTTCCTGGCCGTTGGGGGCATGGAAGTGTGGGAGAGGTGCACGCTAAGTCTGTCTTGTTGTCCAAAAGGCCCACCTGGGCCTTGGGTAGACAAGGGCCAGGCAGTCTGTGCTGCTGAGATTCCCCAGTCACTGCTGCTGGAATCTAAGGGGACTCAACCAAATCCACCCACACGGTAAGCAGCTCAGCCCACAAATCAATTATGTTCCAAATGAGTTTTTCCAACAGAGCATACAGCAGCCATTCATAAATAACTACTTAATTTCTATCACAGACCTTTTTGCCATTTTCTAGCATAAAGGCAGGGCGAGAAGGTTAGATGAACTCCTGGGTGTTTAGCATCTGGCTGGGCACTCAGGCATAAGAACTGTGTGTGTCTGCTTGCAGGCTTGGGCTCAATCCGACTCTGGCTGGAATGTTATCTTCATACAAAGGAAAGGCAGAAATAAAAGGTAGGAATCAGAGGATGGACGCAGGACATGGAATGAAGGTGCTCTGTGTGCCAACGTTTGGAGCACCAAAGAGTGGCTTGTCTCAGCTACACAGGAAAAATGTTTTCTGGGTGAAATTCTTAGAGAACCCCATCTTTTGGGGGGCCCTTGGGGACAGACAGGAGGCAATGAAACAATTAGGTCAGGGCATGTGAAAGAAGACAAAGTAGTCATTTACTGAGACTTGGCAGAGGAGACTTGGAAAGGATTTGAGTTAATACATTTTAAACAATGAGTTTTCCAAGATTGTTCCAGGCAGTCTCTGCAGATGCTTCTTGTGGGAGGAAGCATCTCCAACCACATTTCAGGAGCCAGGCTGCAATTTTATCCACATTAACAACTGAAATAATGCAGGCTGCAAATGAGCAAAGAAACTGGTGGAGATGCCTTGGGGATTCCATCCTTCAGACTTGCCTTTGGGGAGATGACCACACTGGCTGGTTCTGCTCTGCTCCACCGAGCTGCTGTGAGCATTATCTGAGAGCAAAGCACGTGGCTCCACAGACTGCACCACAACTTGGACTTAGACGCAGTGGCTGTGCTGTTGTCCTCCAAGGAGGGAGCTCAGAGCCAATCCCCCTGCTATACAGCTTGGTCTCTCAGCCTCACCTTCCTGGCCCAAGGCATCATGACAAATCTAGAGAGTTTGCAACCAAGACTACAGAGCCCTGATATTTGTAAGCACACAAAAAAAGTGACAGATATTAAATAGTGGCTATTTGAGGAAATAATAATAAATATCTTTGGCAGCATAAGGCTGGTGACTGCTTGAGTCCTGATGGCTGATTCTGTCAGCTTTTCCATTATGAAACCAATTTTTCAGGGTTTATAACTTGCAAGTAAAAATGTGCTCCAGGCAGAAACCTGGTGTATGAGGTCTCTGTCCAGAAAGAGAGACTTGAACAGATTTGTTCAGATCAATCTGGGAGCTGTAAAGGAAAACTCTCTAGTGAGTGCAGATAGATCTGGCACAGGGACAAATCACCCAATTTTAGCAAAATAAAAGCTAGCAATGGGGGAAAGGTTAAAGGAAACTTTGCCCAGAAAGCACCTGCCTGATGCAGTTCACCTGGCAGTGCCTTCAGGGGAGTCAAATCCTGAGAGCAACGAGTGTTTGCCCAGTGGTTGTAGGAGAGCAAAAGAGTGGGTACCTTCCCCTCTAAAAGAGCACAGAAACTATTATGGCCCAGGGAATTGTCTTCAGTTTTCTGATCAGAGGGAATTTATAAGCCAAGTTCATTCTTTATCATACAGGATCCAAAAGAATCACTTTGCACAACAAATGGGCACCCAAATGGAGGATCCTAGCTCTCTGTTATCAGGTGCTTCCACACTGTTTCCTAACAAGGTTATCTAGATTTCTGCCCAAATGCAATTTTCAAGGTCTAGAAAATAATCAAATGAAATGAGATCTTTTCCTCTGTAATAAGACCATCAGCATCGCTAACAGGACACTGGCGCCTTCTGGTAGAAGTGTTGATTCAACAGTGGACACGGGTGCCATTCACATCAGTGTTTAGAATTAGAGGGGAGAGAGAGAAAAGGCAGTGAGCAGAGGCTGTGTTGATGCTCCCAGGGAATTCCCACTTCCAACAGATGTGGTCCAAACTTTTAGCCTGCTTTGGTTGGGAGCCTCCACTGTCAGAGCATACCAAGGACCAGGTGAGTAGTTTAAAATCATTCTTCTTTCTTATGGCAAAATTGTGAAATATAGAAGGAAAAGGATAAGAAAATGAAAAAGACTCAGACTACCTCTTCTACCTTTCATTTGCATCTAGAGAGTATTAACATCTTTTAAATTTTCATTAAATCATTTCTCAATGGTACAGATCCAAATATTTTATAAAATAAATATATTTCTCCATTCCATTAGATGAGGTACATTTTATTTTCTTGTGTCATCAGATATTCTTAGAAAAAGTTCACATGATGGGTCAGTGTTGTGGTGCAGCAGGTTAAGCTGCCACCTGCAATACCAGTATCCCAAATGAGCACTGATTTCAGTCCTGGATGATCCAATTCTGATTCAACTTCCTGCTAATGTGTCTGGGAAGGCAGTGGAAGATGACCCACATTCCCGGGCCTCTGCCACCCATGTGGGAGACCCACTGAGACTTAAGGGATGTTTGTTACACAGCATTGTCACAAAAGCTGAGTAGAAGAGCTTTGCTTATCAAATGAAGAACATGAAAAAGAAAGGTGAAATAATCTAACATTATGCAAGAATAAGGGGAAGACCCCTGACTAAAAGTCAAGTTTTGTCTTCTGGAAGCAGGACAACAACAAAATGGTCAGTGCATACAAACAGCTAGTACAAATAAGCATGATATTACAATTTCTGCATAACTACTGGAGCTCAAGGTGTTTCCACTGATGCCTACAGCTAGTAAGGACCTGAGATCCTGCCTCACTCTAGGTAGAACTCTGCTATCATAGACAAGGTGATAGATAAGTCAAAGCAGTGCCTGGACAAAGCTACACCACAGCAGCCAGTACAAAGTAATTGGCTCATTCAAGTCACTTATGATAACAAACTATTCACTGATGATTTGAGATTTTTTTTTCTTTTTTAAAGATTTATTTATTTATTTGAAGAGCAGAGTTATAGAAAGAGAGAAGGAAAGATGCAGAGGTCTTCCATCTGCTGGTTCACTCCCTAAATGACTGCAACAGCCAGGGCTGGACCAGGCAGAAGCCAGGAGTCAGGATTTTCTTCCAGGTCTCCCATGGGGGTACAGGGGCCCAAGCACTTAGGCATCCTCCACTGCTTTGCCAGGCACCTTAGCTGGGAGCTGGATTGGAAGAGGAGCAGCTGGGACTCGAACCAGGGCCCATATAATGATGGCACTGCAGGCTGCAGCTTAACCTGCTGTAAAGAGCCAGACCCACAATTTGAGAAAACTAGCATCAAATTTTGATGGTTCATACACAAAACTGTCATGTAGATGAACTTTAGCTAAGGAATCCCACTGGTTGGTTTTAAATTCCAGCTGCATTGTTTACTGGTTTTCTGACTTTAGGTAAGTTGTAGAACATCGCTTTGTTGCAGTATCTTCACTTATACAAAGAGATGACAAGAATGCTTTTCTAATGTAAATGATTTGATGATTAAATGAAGAACATTTATAAATAAATAGAAGAACATTTGCTCTATAGGAATTACTCAAGGAAAGTTAATTCATTACCAGTTATATTATCTATTCTCATAGACCATGAGATTTCCTGTAAGCCACTGGTTACATTAGCCTACTTTTTCTGTTAAATGAACCAATTAGCAGTCCCAAGGTGTGAAGATTTCCAGCTGTAAAGTAATCCATGATTGTTTAAACTTGTTTTTTTTTTTTTGTTCATTAATAAGGTTGGAAATTACTAATGATATTATTGGTAGGTGGTACAGTTGGGAATTCTGTCAACAAGCAGGATGCTTGAAATCATATCTCAGTTCCACCTTCAACTTTGTCTTAGTCAAAAATTTGTAATTATGATCCAGTTGTACAAAGTGCAATATTGATGTACATTAGGAATTCCATCTGTCCTAAAATTTCTACAGAGTCTTTGTACTTGGACTCCATATATGAAAACATCCCATTTGCATGTTTTTTAATATTGCAGATGCCAGGGCCTTAAAAATCAACATGCAAAGAACTGAACAAGAATAAATAAATGCATGTGGGCATGGAGATAATAGGTGATATGGATTGATAGCTGTGACCAGATTGCCAGAATCATCTAGGACTTAGCACTGTTGTCAGCCAAAGGTGAGCTTACAGATAGTCTAGGAATCTGGGATCTAGCCAAAGGCCTATGTGCTCCACCGGGGAACACAGTTAAGAAAATTGGCTCTGCTGATAGATTCAGCTGCTTGGCCCCTACTAGGAGTTAGCTGTTGAGTTACTCTGAATGAAAGCTGTCATTTCTTGCTGAAGTGAGTTTGGCCTGGTGCATTTCTTTCCATCAAGGCTAACTCCAACAACTCTTGGATGCTAAGACTCAAACATGAGGACTTGAATCAAACTCAGGTATTCCTGGTGATACACAAAAGAAGAGAAATGGGAGGGAGATGCAAAAGTAAAGCATCCTGAAGGTCAAGAAGGACATTTATGACCAGGACTTGCTCACAGAGAGAAAGAGAAATCTCCCAGTTTGTTGCCATTCTCTTGAAGTCTAAGGAGCTGTGGTCTTTATGACAATCCCCCTTGTCTGTGCTTCTTAGAATGCCTATTGTTTAATATCTAAATTGTTTACTTTTATCTGTTTCTAAGACTGATTAATGTGTTATGTTCAATGACACTTAGAAATAATCATAGATTCTTTGAGTGGAAAGAGACCTCAAATGGTAGCTGTTATGTGTCTCCCAAAATGCATTTAACTAGCCTCTGTTTGCACATTTCTTATGTGAGAGAGCTCCCTATATGCTAGTACAATTAATTCCACTGATGGACAGCTGTGTATGTTTAGAAGCTACATTGAGTGGAAATTTCCCTGTTATTCGGGAACAAATAACAAACAAAGATGCCCCAGGCATTATAGACATGTCCTTTACCCCATCCACCTGTTCTTCTCATTACAGATGGGTCCTTAGTTCAAAAGAACAAACTTAAATGGGACTTTGATTAATGGAAAGATTCTATTTCCAGATTTCTTAGCAGGAGTTTGGTCTCCATTTATTTCACCTAGAAGTCAAGGATAATTCAAACCCAAGTAGTTGTAAAAATGAACCACTGTAGTAGCACTATCCTATGCCAAGTTTTGGGTAAATACTTCAGTTCTTCTTATTACAAACCACTTATTATGATCACATTCTCAGTGGGTCATGGACCAAGATGATGAGGTTTTATTAATGAAATATTTCATATAAATTTCTTTCCATCTATCTCGGTGTTGGATGCTGTGTGACATGGTTAGTATATGAGGCAATAGATGTGTAACTTCTGGATTATACACATGTCTCCGTGCAAGAGGGCAGGAGTGGATTCCCCTACAATCTCAGCTGAGCAGTGCTTCCCATTCTGACTGTACCATGGTATTCAGGGTGGCATTTGACTCTGCTTGGGCTATGTCCCCTCAGTCCCTAATTCAAGGGGGCCTCTGGAAGCTGGAGGGAGTACAGACATCTGTAGAAATCTCAACTGGTGAGAAGGACAGTGAGGAACATTCAAACAAAATTTGAGCTTTAACTTTTGGGCTTGTGAATTAATCTATATCCTTTTCCAGAAAAGGTCATGGGCTGACACAGGTGCTCAAATTAAATAAATGCATCTGGCATCAACAGTAACCCAGCAACGATGGTACCCTGAAGTGTCCCCTCCCTACACTCAGTATCATCAAACATGTTACATTGCAGAAGTTTAATCACCAGGTTCATGGCAGCTTTATATAAATGTGTATCTCAGGTCAGGCTGATCTAATTTAAATAGCTCAGCATTAGGCATTCTCCATTTGACATTGTAAAGACAAATGTAAGGGAACCTAGATTAAAATATCAGGATGACAGGAAATGAATGTGCCTTGAATATACCAAAAATCCCATGTGTTCTGAGGTTACACAATTAATTTGAAATATCTATATTCCTTGTTCATAGCATCTTTGCAACTTACCTCTTTGCTGTATTTATATAAAACAATTTTAAAAGCTTGGTCTTTTCCTTGGGGCTCTGAAAAGTCTAGAAAGGGCCACCCAAGGGGCCATGTGACTTGTATGCTGAATGTAGGGGGACACTGCCTCAACTCATACTTATCATAGGTGAGACCAATTCCAGCTTCCCAGCGACAGATACTTGGCAGAGCCAGGCCTAACCACAAAGTTGCCCACTGTTAGATGATACCCAACCAGGAGATGTAGGACAAGCCTGTCCATTCCCAGCTACCAGCAGAGTGCAGCAGTAAGCCAGAAGTTGAAGCCCGCACCTAGCCAGTGGTTTCCTTTTCTATCGCCTCTCGCTGACGCTCCCCATATCATACGCAGTTACATCTTCCTAAGTCGTAACTCTGATGTTGCCCCGTTTGGCCTCCAAAGTCCTACGTGACCTGGCATCCACTCTGCTCCTGACCACTCAGGCCACGACTTCCATTGAGCGATTCTCTCAGCGGACATGGGCCAAGCCTCAGCACCCTCTTCCCAGCCTCAGAGTGTTCACGTGTGACATTCCCGAAGCCTGGAACCTGCTTCCTCACTCTGGCCTTTCCTAGTTCTAATTCAGCACCTAGACCTCTGCTTTAGTGCAAACACTCTGCAGCATTCAGGAGCCAGGCCCCCTTCTGAGCACTTTGCCAGTGTCAAGTCATTAGCACGCATAACAAACTGGAAGTATTGACTGTGGCTATCACAGGTCCCTTCCCATAGAGAAGAGAAAATCACCCAGGATCACGCAGAATTTAAGTGGCCAGGCCAGCACTGGAATTCAAGTAGTCACTTTTCTGTGCTGCCTGTTCTTTGAGGACCTTCATACACATTCATACCCCTCCCGCCCACCTGAGCAAGGGGCTCCACTATACCCCCAGCCCTTAGACCCTTCTCCTTTTCATAATGCCAATCACAGCTTGCAATTGTATAATCATCATTACCATAATTACTTTAAATGTGTCTCTCTTGCTCAGTGGCTAAGTTCCCATGAGCAGGGCCTTGTCTGGTCTGTTCTAGTTTTTGATATATATGTGGCCTCATTTCCTGGTGGACTCTGGCCCACAGCAGGTGTCCAAACTGAGCATTTGTTCTTCTGTGGAGGAGTATGGCAGCTGTCCTCTTCATGTGAGGGTGAGGAAGTGCTACTTCCAGGTGTCTGGTCTGGACTTTTGGGTGGTCCCTTGCCAGTATTTTTTGCTGGGGGATACAGAGAAGACAGGACCCCTGGACTCAGAAGGTGTCTCCAGGTCTGGAGAGTTGTGGTTTGAGTCATGTGTTGGAGTCTTGGTCCCCAGTGCAGTCATGTTGGTAGGTGAGACCTGTGAAAGGTAATTATTTCATAAGGGCTCCATCTTGATGACTGGATTAATGCTACTGTGTTGGGAGTGGGTTAGTTGTTACAGGTGTGTAGCTTCCTGATGAAATGAACGAATTTGGTCTCTTCCCTCTCCTCTCTTGCTCTCTTGCCTTTCTGCCATCTGCCATAGGATGACACAGCAAGATTGCTCCTGCAAGATGCAGACACCTCAACCTTGGAGTTCGCAGCCCAGAACCATAGCAAGGAAATCTCTGTTCTTTGCAAATTACCCAGTCTCAGGTTTTCTATTATAGCAGCATAAAACCAACTAAGACACCAAGCACAGGAGGCGTGGGAGGCAGTAGCTCCATTTGGGAGCCTTCCATTTGCTTGTACACTGCCAAGTCTTTCCTTTGAGAAAAACAAAATTGAGCAGGACTATGGGAAGCAACAGAGAAAGAAGGGGACAGTGGGATTTTTCCCTGAGTTCTTCATTGCTACACAGTTTGTTTTTAAAAGGCAATCCCTGAGTTGGCTCTCCTGGTCCACTAATGGAGAGGGAGGCTGTTTTGCCGTGATACGGGCTGTCAGGGGACAAATAAGCCATTTCTGCTTGCTGACATGAGAGAAACCTGCCTGCAAAGGATGTGTTAACGTCAGTGTGCAGCTGCCTGGGGTATAAATGCAGCTGTGAGTGGTAGCAGCTTTGCAAAGGGCACATTGAGTAAGCTGCTCGGCCTCTAGTAGCAGGCAGTAATCTCCACATGTAGGCATTTCAGATGAGGTTCTCCAGAGGCCCTGTTCCAATCCTGGCTGCATAAGCTCAGAGCTCTCTCTCCGTCTCTATATCCCTGCAAACAAATTTAGGAAATGACACTTCCTTCCAGAAATGGTGGGCAGGTTAATAGAGGCTGAACTTGTGAAACAATGTAATATACAATTCACCCATTCTCTTACTCTGCGTCAACAGCTGGGCTGAATATTGTATGTATGCATGGTAGGTATTGGGAAAATCTTGTTTTATAGAAGAGTCTAGGCACCCATGAGGCCAAATTCTTCTTTTTACTCTGTAAAAAGCCTTTTGAGTGAACTATTAGATTTGACAACTTGCTAGGTCCCAACTCCCATCCCTCTCTCCTGTGGAAGACATCTGGCATTTTCACTCATCAATATCCATCCTCGCTTCTGGCAACACTTATTAATTGCTCTCTAGAGAATGGCATCTCCCTTGTTCTAGCCCCGAGAGGTCTGGCAGGTTGTGGTCGGTTCCTAGCTGTAGGAGGATGCCTAGAACCCAGGTCTGACCATCAGTAATGTCCATCCTTCGGGCTATGCACTGGTTCATCTTTGAATGAGTGACAGAGAGAGTTGGGGCATTCAAATTTTTGGCAAACACTGAAAAATAATCTTCCTGTTCTATCTGAGGCTGCTTGGCAGGTACAATGGAAAACAGGAGCTGTTGGATGCCTCCCTGTGACCAGAACCTGCCTGAGAATGGAGTCACACAGAGAAGCAGAGGAAGAGGTAGACAGCATTAGAGGTCTTGAGTTACAGCCGCTTCTTGACTTGTCAGCAGTGGGAGCACATGGACTCCCTTCTTCATTTATCTGGTTTCAGGCTGACTTTTTACCTCTTGCAACCAAAGGTGTCCTAATATCTCTCATATTCTCTTGTTGCTTTGCCGGTAACTTTGAGTCCACAGGGCTCTATCCGGGTATATGTCAAAGTCCGAAGGATGAGAGCAGGGTCCCTGCCCTTGAGAAATGTATAGTCAAATGCAGGGGGTGTAACCCAGTCATTATAGCAGAGGGCACCAGGCACTCACATCCTAATCCAAATGTGCAAGATAATGAATGTGGGAGCCAAAGAGGGTGAGTTGATGAGAGTCTTTCAGCGTGAGTGAGGGTTTGTGAAGGGAGTCTTTCTTGAGCAGGGACTCCCTCTGGGGTCCCAAGCTTGGCTCATTCAGTGCCTCTGCCGAGGTTCTCTGGAATGCTGCTTCATCCTCTTTCTCCCACCATGGGCTCCATGGGTCCAGGGCTCAACGGTTCCCAGGATTTTGATGACCACTAGCTGAGCAAAGAATCACTTGGTTCCAGGAAGAACACCAAAAGGAAGACACTGCAATAGGACCACAAGTGAAATTACTGTGACAGGTCTCCAGCGGGCATGTAATCCACATGTGATCCACATGTAATCCACATGGGAGAGGGTGCACTTTCAGTTACAGTAAGCTTTTTTATTTTTTTAATATTTATTTTAATTATCTGAAAGACAGAGTGACAGAGAGAATGGGAGAGATAGATGGAGAGATCTTCTTTCTGCTAGTTCACTATCTAAAGGGTGGCAACAGCTGTGGCTGGGCCAACCCAAAGCCAGGAGCCTAGAACTCCATCCAGATCTCCCAGGTAGGTGTGGGGCCCCAAGCACTTAGATCATCCTCTGCTGCTTTTCCAGGCACATTAGCAGGGAGCTGGATTAGAAGCAGAACAACTGAGACTTGAACTAGTACTCTGATATGGGATACCAGCCTTGCAGGTGGCTTCATACTCTCACTGTGCCACATGCTGGCCTCTATAAACAGTGAGCTTTCTAAGGACAGGGCAGTATCTTCCCCTTTATTTCCTGTGGTGTCTGATGTTAGAACACACACACACATACACACACACATTTATCAAAAATTCATTAACTCATTTTTTAAAAATTCTTTGTGACAACTCCCAAAAGAATGAGACAGAGTTGGGATCAGCACTGTGGCACAGTGGGTTAAGCTGCTGCCTGTGGCACCAGCATCCCATTTGAGTGCCACTTTTGGTCCAGCTCCCTGCCACTGCACCTGGAAAAGAAGCAGAAGATGGCCCAAATGCTTGGGACCCTGCCACCCACATGAGAAACCCAGTTGGAGTTCAGGGCTTTGGCTTGGCCAAGCCCTGGCTGTTGCAGAACCAGCCGATGGAATATCTTACTCTCTCTGTCTCTGTAACTCTGCTTTTCAAATAAACAATAAATGAATCTTTATAAAAAAAGATTTATTTATTTGAAAGTCAGAGTTACACACACAGAGAGAGAGGGACAGAGAGAGAGAGAGAGATCTTTTTTTTTTTTTTTTTTTGACAGGCAGAGTGAATAGTGAGAGAGAGAGACAGAGAGAAAGGTCTTCCTTTTTGCCGTTGGTTCACCCTCCAATGGCCGCTGTGGCCAACGCATCTCGCTGATCCGAAGACAGGAGCCAGGTGCTTCTCCTGGTCTCCCATGCGGGTGCAGGGCCCAAGGACTTGGGCTATCCTCCACTGCCTTCCCAGGCCATAGCAGAGAGCTGGCCTGGAAGAGGGGCAACCGGGATAGAATCCAGCGCCCCAACCGGGACTAGAACCCGGTGTGCCGGTGCCGCAAGGCAGAGGATTAACCTGTTAAGCCACGGCGCCAGCCGAGAGAGATCTTCTATCCCCGCTGTTCACTCCCTCCCCAGTTGTCGGCAACAGCCAGAGCTGAGCTCATCTGAAGCCAGGAGCCAGGAGCATCTCTCAGGTCTCCCATGTGGGTACAGGGGCCCAAGGACTTGGACCATCTTCCACTGCTTTCCTAGGCCATAGCAGAGAGATGGATGGGAAATGGAGCAACCAGGACTCGAACCTGCACCCATATGGGATGCTGGCACTGCAGACATCAGCTTTACTTACTACGTCGCAGCACTGGCCACAACAATAAGTAAATCTTTTAAAAAAAAAAATGAAGCAGAGTCATGACAGGAGTAGAAAATAAGATTTAAGTGTTTTTCCTGATAGAAATTGTTAGAAGAGAGACAGTATAACGTATTGGTCAAGTCTGGTGCCAGATGTCCTGGGTTTGCATTTTCATTTGGTCTTAGACAAATTACTTCATTTCCTGCCTCATTTTCCCCATATCTGACCTGAGGATAATCATAGCACCTATCTCAAACAACTGTGGTGTGGATTAAATGAAGCAAGGTATATAAAGCATTCAGAGTAGTATCTGGCCTATAATAAGCTTCCTGTGGGTGTCAGCAGTTGCTACTGTTATCATCATAGAAAGAGAGGAGTAGAATGTTATCGGAGACAGAACCCAGGAGTACTGATAGATCATATTGTAAATGATGCTTGTCTTTGACTTAGACATCCATTACTTTTCATAGAATGAAAATATAAAGAATCTGTGATCATATTTTCATAGTAAGGATACTGAGACATAGAGAGGGGTAGGGTCTTACCCAAAGCCACACAGCAAGATGGCGGCTGGCTATAAGAAATATTGGATTTCCCAATTTCTACTCTGCAACTGGTTCCAGCCCTCATGTCTACTGCCAACCAACAATGCACGGATGTGAAAAAAAAATGCCTTCTCAATAGAAACCTGGACCCAAATCCCACAAGGGCTTCCCCCAGGAGGGCGACAAGCAGAAGCAGCAGGCTGAGAGGAATGCTAGGGTTGGATCAAGGCGATGAGGCCATACGTTCTGCCATGTATAAATCTGCCCATTGCCAAGGCTCATTCCCATGCTCTTTTGGAAAACGTGCACTTTGTGTTTATGCACCTTTGAGGCAATTATTTCACAAGAAAGGAAATCTCTTGATCACATTCCTTAATGTTTTCTAAGTGAACATTTGGTATTTAGTGGCTGAGCAAATTTACTTTTCTGTAATGAACAGAGTGGGTGATTGAAAAACATTTAATATACTGAGGTATGAGTGCCCGCTGTCCAAAAGATTACTTAACTCACAGTTTAAACTCTAATTTTTTTCTGGAAGGCAAACATTTATTTCGTACTAGAGAGCTTGGGATTAACTGCCTTGTTCCCACTGAAATCTAGCTAAATACATGAATTGTGTGTTTCTGGTTATGTGTTCTATGGTGATATACAGATAGACTTTTTCCTGTGGTGAGCATACCTGCTAGTTTGCCCTTTGGATTGAGACCACTCTGTGTTGGCACATGCCTGGCAGCTGGGTAGGAGTGGAGCTGTCAGTGCAGGCCACTGACTTACACTGCTACTATTACATTCAGGTCATAGGGTTTTTAACTTAAGTCCACTATTTGCATATTTAACCTTGCAACAGAAAGCAAAACTTGACTGTCTTCACAAGACAACCAAGAGAACTTATGGAGGAGTATAGGATGGAAGGAGGAGTCCGAGAAACCATGAGTTAGGTGTAGGTAGGGAAGCTGGGAAATGAGAGGACAGGACAGCTGTAGGAGTCTCAGCAATCAAGAGTCCATGGGTTTTCTATAGGATTTGTATGCAATGACTTTACACCCTGTGTCTGTTTCAAGATTCAAATTCACAAGACAGAAAAATCTGAGTGCTCAACTTGAGGCAGGTAGCTTTCTCAAGATTTGTCAACTGAGACCAGACTGACAGTGTCACACAATAGAGGGGTGGTCACAGGACCATGCCCAAAGAAGAGGAGATTAGGTAAGCTGGGCAGGGGCCCTGAAGTGCAATCATTAATCCAAGATGGAGATGTAACCACAAACGTTTTCTAATATCAAGCTGTTTTCCTTCTGGAATGGCCACTGCCAGAAGCCCTTCCACCCTTCCTGCCCCAGTGCATGCCCATGGTTCTGCACTGGCGTCCTTTCATTGAGGGATAAATACTTTATAGATTCCTCATCTCTCAGATGCAATGACTCCAATGGTTTCCTCATTATGTGCCCTGATTCCCCAGTGGAGTGAGCCCTTGTTGTCCACAGCAGTAATGGCACTCTGACTCATCCTACATTAACCTCTTCCCTTTTTCTTTATCACTTCCCCACATCCCTACCAATGTTTTCTGGGATCATTTCCCAAACCAACCCTTTGCCCTTGAATCCATATTCCAGGACTTGCTCCTGAGAGAGCCCTGCCTAAGACATTTCCCTTCAAGGAAAATGCCAGTCTACTTGTGACTGACAACTATTATCCTTTAATGGCCTTAACAGCTGCCTCACTGGATAAGAAGTCTGACAGTCCTCTGCATTGCTGGGTCCAGCATGATTGGGAAAGGGGCTGGTAGCTGCAGAAATGTCCTTGGCCAAAACTAGCCACTGATACAGGCTGCTCCTCTGTTTGGAAAGAGGCCATCTGCAGTGCTTACAGCCAGATCGGTAGCTGAGTGTCTGTTTCACTGATCATTTCAGGTCTGTGGATGCTGCCTTTCCAACTGCAGAATGAGCTGCTTTAAGCCAGGGATGGCATCTTCCCTTTCATTTGTTTCTCCCAGTGGACAAAACAAAGGGACAGATTCACTGAAGGTATTCAAAGGAGATGCCTTGCTTGATTAAAGAACTAAAGTAGCAACAGCAGCTTTAAGGGTCTCAGTTTTCTCTGGGCCAGAGATGCCTTCTGCTCTTCACGTTCGTTGAAATTGCAAATAGATTCGAGGGAGCTGTTGCAGAGACTGTCAGAATCCTGCCCCTCTGCTTAACACTCCCTGTTTCTGGGTAAACCATAGGCTTCTTACTGCAAACACCTGTGACTCATGCCTTCTCTGGCAGTAGACGCATGCTTAATCTAGCACACAGCCAGATCACAAAATCCAGGGAGCAACTATACCTTGGAACAACCTTCCACTAACTACAAATGGGATATGATGATTAAATACTCTGCCTTTCTTGTCCTCATCTAGAAACACTCCGACATGTGTTCCACAGTGTCTCCAACGGGAACCCAGGAGGACTCAGTCCTAGTACTTCATATGGTAAGCTGCTCTTGATCATACCTTGCAATGGCTTCCTTCCTTCTCTGTCCTTTCAATTTCCAATTCCTCAGTTAGTACTGCCTGCAGTTGCTACCAGCAATTCATCACAAAATCTGTTTCTGGTTTCATCTAAGACAAAGGAGAACTGGTTTCTGCATGTGCAGAAAGTTCCTTCTGAGACTAGGATTCGACTAAGGGAAATTTAGTGTCAGGATACATTTACATTGGATTAAATTTATTTCCTACGTGGGCCAGTTTCTACAGATGCTGCTGTTTCCCCCCATCTTCCTGTCCATGTGTGCCTCTATTCATGCAGAACATCATTCTACAAGATAGAAAATATTTTCCCAGACGGGTGTAAATTATTATCGAACAATGGAACCCCTTCTCCAGCCATCATTCCTGTGCCACCTGGCCAGGCTCAGATAAATGGCCTCTTCTGGAGGCCTGTGAACTGGATGAATCATGATGTTATCCTGGGAATGCGGCAGCCTCAGTGCATGGGTGATAGAATGCCTGCAAGTGTGGTCCTGTGATGAGCTCCTGGAAGGGAGGACTTTGCTCTGTTAAAACCCATCCTGCCGTTGAGTCTGGGTAACTTTGTGGGTGCAGGTGCAGTTGTCCAGGCTTTGATTTAAATGAGAGCCTTTTCCTCACAGTCTCTACAAATATCCAGCATTCAAGAGGAACAAGTGATCCACAACCCAGCTAGGGGGGAAATGAGTGGCATGTTTCTTAATGTTCTTTCAGTCTGTAGGTCTCAAGATTCATTTACAGAATCAGATGCTAATGCTATTTTAACTCCTTTCTCAAGTTGGGATTAGATGAACTTTACAAATGAGGTCCTATTTGAGAGCTAGGCCTCCATTTCTCTTCTCCTTTGTCTTAGATTAAACCAGAAGTTGACCTTGTGATGTAGCCTCTCCAGAGTGACTACATGCTGTGGGCCACACATTAGACTTGTTTTGTCCGAGGGGAATACATCTCAAGAAAGTGGGTCACAGTTCTCAGCCTTTGGGATCACTTTGAGATCTTATAAAAGGACTGAAGGATTCTCTCCAACTTATGCACTTAGGATCACACTCAACATTTTGCATATAAAACCTGTGGCCAGACCCACAAAATCCACCCATGGACTCTCTGGTAGCCCACAGATCCCCAAAAAGGACCCCTGTAGTTCTGAGTGGTTATTGACTGTGGTAGTCTGAAGAGTGGAGCACTGACCTGAGCCATTCTTCTGAGGAGTGGGATGCACAGTCTCATCTGATAATAGACATTGCCTTTATGAGCACACTGTACAAAGAATGTCACACACTAGCCTACAGAAACATTCATTACAAAGCATTTGAAGGTGGATACCAAACTTGAACAGTAAGCCCCTCCTTCTGGCCAAGCAGACAATGAAAATGTTTGATAATTTTTTTCATTTATATTGTCTATATGAATCTAAAATAGGTTATCATTAGAAGCTGAGAAGGGTGGAGGGATGGGGGAGATTGCCTAATGGGTACAAAAACACAGTCAGGTGAAGAAAATGGGCTCTGGATTTACACAGAAAAGTAGGGTAACTATGGCCCACGATAAAGGAAATGGAATAACTGCCTGGTACAACTGGTTTGTGTTATGTATATATTTGTTGAAGTAGTACACTATATGGCATACAATGTATAGGTACTTCATGCTAATCCAAAAATTTCAAAAAGTTAACAATTTTAAATTCCACAACGGTAGATATGAATATTCTTTCAGATTCAAAGAATATTGAAACCACTGATTGCATTTAATTGTCTTCTTTGGTTGTTGTGTAAGTTGTGTTTATTCTTCTTCCAAGTTCTTCATGTAGTACAATAGTAAGTTCTATATGTCTCGCATACAGCATTTGGAAGTATAAATTGTTACATAAAGTAACATTAAATTAATCTATAATCCTTACTCAGAAGCTAATAGAGAAATTTGATATGTTCCTTTTTCATCATTTCTTATGCATATATTTATATAGTTTTTATTAATTTGTTTAATATTATATTTGCTTTTTACATGTCACCAGATATTATTTATAAAGCCATATATGAAGATTACATAATTTTTCTTACTGTACTTAACCATTCTCCTATAATTAGAAGCTTCAGAATGCTCATGGCTTCACCCTTGGTAGTCAAGCCCTCGTTATAGTCTCTCCCTGATACTCTGACCTGATCCTGAAATCTCTCCCAAGCAACTCATTGCCCCTGAATGCTGGGCTCTCAAGTGGCTTACCAGAGAGTTTATTTCTCTCCTAACAAGTGTGGTCTTTGCCCTGAAAGAAACGTTGGTGAGTCTGATTTTTGTCTCGCTTGTTAGAGATTCTGTCTCAGTTAATCTTCACAACAGCCCAGTGAGGCTGGCACAATACTCCGCTGTGTCAGGTGGGACAGGAGCCTCGAAGAGGTCACGTGCTTTTCCCCAGGCCACAAGGAGAGTCAGCACACTCTGTTATCAGCCACACCTTGCTCTAAGTCCCATTTTCTACTGCTCAGGCCTGAGGACTGCACTGTCATCTTTTGTGTGGGTCAGATTCACTCCCCAAATGCCTGTGACAGCTGGGACTGGGCCGGGCCAAAGCTGGGAACCAGGAACTCAGTCCATGTCTCTGACACTCACCACTGCCTCCCACTCCTCCTGGAGTCAGGAACAGGAGCTAGTCCCTAGAACAGGAATAGTCCCTATGGATATGGGACTCATGCATCTTTAAAAAAAAAAAAAAAAAAGATTCGTTTACCCACCTGAAAATCAGAGTTACAAAGAGAGGGAGAGATGAGAGAGAGAGACAGACAGACAGACAGAGAGAGAGAGAGAAAGAGAGAGAAATCCTCCATTTTCTGGCTCACTTCCCTAAATGGACGTGATAGCTGGGCCTCCTCCAGGTCTGTCGTGTGGGTACAGGGGCCCAAGCTCTTGAGCCCCCTCTGCTGCTTTCGAGGTACATTAGCAGGGAGCCAGATCAGAAGTGGAGCAGCAGGGACTCAAACTGGTGCTCATATGGGATGCCAGTATCACAGGCGGTGGGCTAATCCACTACACCACAGAGCCGGCCCCTGGACTCAGGCATCTTAATCAGTGTCCCGTATTAGGTTAAACACCTGTGCTGTTATAGAAGTTAATTTCCACTCTTGACTGAGATGTCAGAAATCTGTCTCTGTGCTTGTTTACCAGGACTTCAACACACACAAACACACACACATATGTACACACACATACATACATACACGCACACATACATGGCACAATTCCCTTCGGGCTACCATAATTTAGGAGACCATAATGCAAGGCAGTAGCATTCAATGCAGCCAATCATTTCCACAATGCAGTGGGAAAGAGAAATTCAAGAGCATCTTCCCAACCCAGTAATGAAAGAAGAGACCCAGCAACACCTGCCAGAGGCATCCCCCTCTGTAATGTATTCTCCAATACTGTGTTGTTCTGAACCTGGCTCTGACCACATCAACAGGACAGGGACAGAGACAATGGTAGCCTCAGCTTTGCCTATACCTCACCCAGCACCCACAGCCAGGGGCCTTGAACCCTGAACTCTGAGGGTTGAGACAGAAGCCACACTTCTGCTGTATGAATATTAATATGACTTGCATTTATTGGACACTTACTATGTTCCAAACACTACCATAAGTAGTTTCAGACATTAGCGTATTTAATCCACATTCAGAAATATACCATATTCCCGGGTTATGGATGGAGAAATAGGTATGAGTGGTGAAGTAATGTGCCTGCTCACATAGCTTGTCTGCGGTGGAGTCATTAGGGAATATCTTGTTCTGCCTTGAGATGGGAGTGAGGAGTTCCTGAAACTCCTTGGGGCCGTCTGTTCCTGTCCTTACCAACCAACTGTCCAAGGTTTCCTCTAACAAGCAGCACCCTTACAGCATAGCTCAGGAGGCCTTTGGACAAAGGAGTTACAGTGGCCTGTTCAACTGAGAAATGGGTAGAAGGACCCAACATATGTCGAGTGTCAGCTCAATGCCAGATACTGAGCTAGATGCTGCTCCCAACCCGGCTCATGTAGGCCTTATAAAAGCACAATGGGAAATGGAAAAAAATTAATATTTGTTCAGCAAACAAATGTCAGCATGTCAGTAGTTGATAACTATGGCCAGAGGGACCAATCTGGCCTGCTGCCTGCTTTTATAAATAAAGTTTTACGGGGATACCGACACACCCATCACTAATTTGCCTGTGGCTGCTTTCACACCTCTCAGCTGAGTTGAACAGTTGGGTTAGAGATTGTGTGACTAGCACTGTCACTATTTTTAATGTTTGCTCCTTTCCAAAAAATATTTATCAACCCTGATCTCAGCAATCCTCAGAACAACCTTGCAAGATAGGGACTGATTTTATGGGTAAGAAAACCGAAGTTCACATAGGTTAAGGATTATCTGAAGGTCACTTAGGCAATACTAGAGCTGTCTCTTACACCTTCAAGTGTTTGCTCCTCTAGCCGAATGATGCAGAAGAGGGGCAGCCAGCACTGATGTTTCTCAAGGAGGTGGGGGCAGCCCCACTGTGTTCCAGAAACAACAAGATACCTGGACTGTGTTCTGCTTGCTCCCTCCCAAGAACAGAACTGCTCTTCCACATGGCTGTCTTATTAAGACCACCTGATGCGCAGGCACAGTAATGCATCATATCATGTTCAGTACAAGAAATGAGAATGTACAAATTGCTTTAGAAATTACCAGGAAGAAAAGCAGTGATTAAATATTTGGCCTTCACATTTTTTTCTCCTTGGAGAAAATAGCACTGATTTAGAGCTGTCTCCCTGAACCGCACATTGGTAGGACCTTCTGCAGGCTACTTTGAAGGACAGTAACTGTGAGCAGAAGCGAGCCCTGGCTCCTCACCAGCATCTCCAGCTGTACCTCCTGACCCTCCAGCACAGACACAGGAGGTCCAGTTGTCATGGCAGACATGAAGCCCAAAGCCCAGTTCCTCACCATCACCCACTCCTCTTGCCTGGACCCAGGAAACAGCTCCCAAATGTGTTTCTTCCTTCCAGTCTTGCCCCGCTGCTTGATCAATTCAGCTTTATTCAGATGAGTGTTGCAATCAGTTATAAGACGCAATGACATCACTGAGTACTGAAAATAGTACCAAAGTAAAGAAGGATCAATATTTGCAAATTACTCACTTGCTTCTTTATTTCAAACTTTAGTTGTCACCCAACACATACACAGAGAAGCACTCAAATTTCAAGGAGATAACTGATGGATTTTTACAGACTTAACACATCTGTACAAGTAGGATCTAGGCTAAGGAATAGAATATGAGCAGTTCCTAGGAAGCCTCTCTTATATATTCCCTTCTAGCCCCTACCTTCCAGGGTCAACAGCTATTCTGAGTTGTATCACTGTTGGCTGGTTTTGTTGCTCTTGATTTCATGGAATTGGAACCACTAATGTTTCTGGGTCTGACTTCTTTCTCTCAGTATAATGCTACTGAGACTCACTTAGATTTTGGTGTGCAATGCATATCATTCAGTTACCTTGTGATCCTGTGCATTTTATACCAGAATTTAAGTAGCCATTCTCTGGTTGATGGACATGAGTTTTTTCCCTATTATATTATTATATATCATGCTGCTATGAACACTTTTTTAAATAAAGATTTATTTTTTAATTATTTGAAAGGAATAGTTACAGAGAGAGATGGAGAGAGACAGGGAGAGATCTTCCATCTGTTGGTTTACTCCCCTTAATGGCCCCAATGGCTGGAGCTGGGCCAGGCTGAAGCCTGGAGCCTGGAACTCTATCCAGGTCTCCCACGTGGAATTATTTAGACCTTCTTCCACTGTTTTCCCAGGCATGAAGTGGTTTGGAAGTGGGGCAGCCAGGACAAAAACCAGTGCCTATGTGGCATGCCAGCTTCTCAGGCAGAGGCTTAACCCATTGTGCTATATAACACCAGCTCATGAACACTCTCATACAAAGCTTTTGGTACACATAAGAACACACTTCTGCCAGGCTCTGTGTAAGACTGTTATGTCTTGGTCACCATGTGGGCATGCAGTTGGCTTTGGTAGATATTAACAAATGGTTTCCTTAAAGTAGTTGCACAAAATACATTCCTACCAACAGAGCATGAAGGTTCAGTCCATTCTGTGGATGAGCCTAGGGCCAGGCTTGAGAGTGGCTGTCTCACAGCAGGTATGCAAAAGCAGGTTCCCCAGAAGCAGATCATGAAACAAGGAAAGATTATTTGGAGTTTATTTGAGAGGTAGTCCCAGCAAGTACTATTAGGGTGTTGGGAAACAAGAAAGGAGAAGAAAAGTGAATTGAACTTGTTCTCATTCAGGTCACTGGTGCGGGCACCTGGGCTCAGTCCCACTGGAGAGCTTTGGGAAGCAGTGTGTGTAGAGCATAATACAGGGTGATCACAGCCATGGAGAGGCTGCTGGTGGTATTCACCTGTCAACTTTCTTCCATCATTGGTTGAGAGCTGCTTCCAGCTCATGGAAGAATGGCCCGAAACCAAAATCCCTTAGACCTGGAATTGCAGCATGTGTCCATCAGCAGGTGCTGCCTTCACAGCCTCTGCTTCCGTAGGCTCTACCACTGTCATCACAGCCCTGAAGTGAGCACACAGCTCAACAAAGCAGATTCAGACCCCTCAGAAGCCTGGCTGTCTCCCCAAGGGAAAAGCTCTGGGCATCCAGACGCAAACCCTTCTCTGCTTGATGCTGAACTGGGTCACATCAGGAGCAGCATGGCATGAAACCCCTTCCTCGGGTACACACAGGTGCATTTTTTCCCACACCCCAGAGCCCTTCCTTCAGTTCCACAAAGCACCTCCCTGGCTTATCAGTGACCTATGGGTTTTTATTCATTTCTAGAGAAGGAAATGCACCCTGCTTACATTGACACACTAATAGCAGCCGTCAGACCTGGCGAGGTGAGTAAGGAGCTGGGGCCGCTGTGTGCAGAGCCGCTCTCCTACGAGGCAGGGCTGGATGAGGGCAGTTGATGGATTTCCTCTCTGCAGTTCTGAGAAATCCATTGTATCTCCAGGCCAATTGCTTGCTCACCAGGCCTAAAAACCGCAACACCTTATGGGAACGCTGAAGTCAGGATTTCATTTCAACTGAGGGTTTCAAAGCCCTGCAGCAGGCCCTGAAAATCTTTCAGCTCCTCTCAGGGGCAGCATGAGAGACAGGAGAGGTGTCCAGAGGCCAGGGACTGCGGCTGAATCAGAGCGCTGAGGCGTGTAGGTGTGAGAGCCTGGGGTTTCTGTAGGATGTTTGTGCAAAATGTACATGTTCGCATGTTGGCTGGGCATTTAGCATGGCAATCACTGTGTCAGGGCTGAAACGACGCCCTGCCCCCAGCTCTTTTCTTAACTATAAATGACCATATTTGCTCTAAATGCTGACCAGATTATGCCAAACAGTGTCTACAGAACCAAACCCATCTCTTGATTTCAAGGCTATACTGGCCCCCACTCCCAGGCCAAACAGTTCCTGCAAATAATTGACAGATGGATTGGGCCTCGTGTTAGGGACACATGACAGAGGTGTAATTACTTCCCTCATTCTTCCTCAGGGCAGACATCATAAATCAATTCCAAGCCTGGAAACAACCTGCTCAACATAATGTTCTAGGCAGTCATGACCAATCAACAGATTGTGCATACAAGTAAAAGTATTGGGTCCAGCACTGTGGAATACAAGCCACTGCCTACCACATCAACATCCCAAATGAGTGCCTGGTCAACTCCCATGTGCCCTACTTCCAATCCAGCTCCCTGCTAGTATATCTGGGAAAGCACAAGATGTCCTGAATACCTGGGCCCCTACACTCAGGTGGGAGATCCAGATGAAGCTCCTGACTCCTATCTTCAGCCCAGCCCAACCCCAGGCACTGTGGCCATTTAGGGGTGAATCAGTGGATGGAAAATCTCTCACTTTCTCTCTTTTCTCTGTAACTCTGCCTTTCAAGTAAATAAATAATTTTTTTTAAAGTCTCCCTGATTTGTTTCCCTGTTGAAACTGGCACCTGTATTGAGTGAGCATCATGGGATCTGGAAAATACTCCTGCCCTACATAACCTCTTTCCTCATATGCTACATATGTGTATTCATAAACATTTGTGCATTAGATAAATGTTTTTATTAAACAGTTACTATGTGCCAAAGATACCTAAGATTATGAAGATTCAAGGGAAACAAATATAATATCAAAGATACAACCTGGGAGAAGCTGACCAAGATCAGCCTCATTATTAGAATGTCAGAGAGTATTCAATTTATAGGACTTGTCACAGCCACACTCCAGGGAGTGAGTTCTGCTGATGGAAAAGAGTCCAGTGAAGGAGAGGAGAGGGTACACGTGGAAGAAAGGAGAAAGTCAGTAAGAGATTGGCCCAAACTGAATTCTTACTTATATGTCAGTCACTTCCAGTGCAAGATCTAGGCTCCTAGGATCTAGGAATTGAAGGAGGACAGGAACAAAGCAGATCCTGTTGGGAAGAGCAAGCCAGCTGGCTATGCTGCTCTCCACAGTCTACCACCCTTAGTCTCAGGGAAGCCCCCCTGGTCTACTCACACCCAAGAAGATCCCTGGAACAAGGGCCAACCTCTGCACCAAGGGTGGCACCCAGAGGCCAATTGGCAGCCTATAAAGCAACCACCACAATGGCCAGTTGAGGAAAGAGTATCAAAGTGCATCCATCAGCCCATTGCTCTAGACCTACACCTGAACCTACAGAAAGTATTGGCCTTCTGGAGAATAAGGAGCACGTGTGAGCTGAAAGAGCAAAAGGAGCCTGGGTGGCTGGTGTCCAGAATGACCGAAGTTCCAGAGGTCCTCTGGATGCTCTCCGGTCGGCCTGTGCTTCTTCATAACACCCTTGCTTTATTAGTGGCTCCTTCACCTTTACTACGAGAATCTCCCAATCACAAAGATGATGAATCCAGGAGCCAACTGCTGTGCACCACTGTTGAATTTGGGATTTTTACACAGTGCAGGAGTGTTGACACCTCATCCCTGGAGGTCTGCCTGGGCAAGAAAGTGCAGTGGAGAGGGACATCAGCAGGGGTCCAGTGCTGCAAGCCATACTCTGTAAACTCATCAACTCACAGCCCCCTAAAAACAGCCCTGTAAAGTATGTGTGAACAAGCAGAATTCCTTTACCTCAAAAAAATGAGGCTCTCAAGGCCATCTTATTGCCCAATCCACGTGGATGGCTGATTACAGATTTGAATTCTGCTGGCAACTCCAGATCAGAAGGAAACAGACATTGCCCATTTGAACGCCCTTGCTGGGTGCTATGTAACACATGCTTTACCTTGTTGCTCCCACAGAACCTGACACCAAGCCTTGCATCTAGCAAGTATGCAAGGAATGTCCAGGAAAAAGGAGAAGGGAAAAGAAGGCAACATCTGTGGGCTGGGAAAAGTTGGAGGGAAGTAAGAGCTAAGTGCATCCAGGATATGAGATCCATGCTGGTGACAAGAGTGACTTCCTGAGGGGCTTTACCTTCCTTTGGAGGGAGACCCATCATTGGTGCTCCTTCTGTATTTGCCGGGGCCTCTTGCCCTCTGGTGCACACCAGTTCCATGTGTGTGGTCACTCCCCACAGCTTACCTGGGTCTCCATGTCAGCTGCCATGACTGAGACTGTCTGTACAGAGGGCTGGAAATACCTCCAAATGCATACCCCACTTTCACTAACAGTCGGTAGGGGAGGGTAAGTGCTTCCTCACTTCCGATCAGGACAACTCTGTGCAACTCCAGAATTCCCTCTTGCTATTGAGTCAAACTTCCCCAGAGCCTTTTTCTTGGTTCTGCCCTGTGCTACATCCCTTTTTTTTTTTTTTTTTTTGCACTTTCTGGACAGTTTTTTCTTGGATCTTCCAAATAAATCATGTTTATTTTCAGATCTTCCTCTGGAAATTGAACCTAAGAATATTAGCAGAAACTTCTCTTGAGATCTGAATCCTCCCAATAATGAATCT
Organism: Lepus europaeus; assembly: GCF_033115175.1. Classification (NCBI taxonomy): domain Eukaryota; kingdom Metazoa; phylum Chordata; class Mammalia; order Lagomorpha; family Leporidae; genus Lepus; species Lepus europaeus. The sequence goes on along the minus strand of NC_084845.1, from coordinate 21,397,057 downwards.
TCTTGGCCAGGGCACAGCTTTGGTAGAATCTGAGGCTCAAGTTCAAATTCTGAACATTTGTTTTGAATATTTTACCTATTCATTTGAGAGACAGAGTTACAGACAGAGAGGGAGAGACATAGAGAAAGGTCTTCATCTGCTGGTCCATTTCCCAAATGGCTGCAACAGCCAGAACTGGGCCAATCTGAAGCCAGGAGCCAGAAGCTTCCTCGGGGTCTCTCACACAGGTACAGGAGCCCAAGCACTTAGGTTGTCTTCCACTGCCTTCCCAGGCCATAAGCAGAGAGCTGGATCAGAAGAAGAGCACCCGGGACATGAACTGGCGCCCATATGGAAGGCCAGTGCCGCAGGCAGAGGCCCAGCTTATTATGCCACAGAGCTGGCTTCTGAACAAATTTTTAAATCTTGTTTCCTCTCACCTTTCTCCAGGTCCCAGCCTTGGGTATGTAAGTATGGGACATAGGGTTTGAATTTTTAAGCATTTTGCTTACAAGTTCTTTAGGGAATTGTCAAAATTCCCCCCACATCTACCAAAATATTTCACCAGTTGCTTTGGAAAATTAGAAAAATTTGGGATAAAATAGACATCACAAGACTTTTATCAGTAGAAGAGTAATAGTAGCAGTCCACATTGATTTAGCCCATCCCCAAGGCCAGACACTGTGTTAGTTGTCTTTATGAACTACCACGTTTATTCCCACTGCAACCCCATAAAGGATGCATCGTCACATCCTCCCCTTTTGCAGAGCAAGGGGCAATGAGAGTCAAAACACTGACAACTGCATCACAGGACACTCGGAGTCCCTTCAACTGGTGAAGTCCTTCTTCCAGTGTGGGCAATAGCTCTGACTTGGCATGTCTATAAGTCAGCAAATTCCCCGGAGGGTGGCTGGTTCTGATGCCCTTCCTGTTAGGTCAGGTGAAGCAGAGTGGGAGCACTGGTTGGTGAAGACCGAAGTCCACCATTCGCCAATCAACACAAGGTCCCATGTGCTTGGAAGTCTCCTCTGGGATCTTCCCCTCCAGCCTTACTGAAGACAGGGAAGACTTGGTAAGGCACGTCTACTGTGGAGAAGGCTGGAGCTGTCCCCTCAAAACCAGTGGAGCAATTCCAATTAGACCTAAAATGACCATCTCAGTGGGGTAAAGGATAAGTCCAAACTGGTGCAGAATGGGCTCTAGCAGCTTGCAGCAAGACTTACAGAGCAACAATTTATTGGGCACCAACTGTATGCAAGGCATTATTTTCCTTCATTTAATCTTCACAGCAGCTCCATGCAAAGGTTCTATTCCTTCCTTTTAGATTCCTAGAATATGAGGAAGGTTTAGGTCAGTCCATTGCCCAAGGTCACAAGGCTGGTACATGGGGGATCTCAGATTAGAATTCAGCTGTTTCTGACTATGTCTTTAACCACTACGCTGTATTGGCAGTGACAGGAGTTACAAAGAGGCTGCCGCCTGGAAACTCGGAGTGGGGCCCGGTATGTCCTGCCCTTGACCCTGCTGGGGGAGAAGAGCAGAGTGGAGGAGACATGACTCAGCACTGCGGATCTAATGAGACTCGCACAGCAGCCTTGCCTCTCCCTCCCTCTCTAGGGATGGTCCCATCTCATGGTATCATGATTACCGCCTTCCTGTCATCGTCACCGCTGCTATTAATAACACATGAATAATTCAAACAGTAAACTTGGAGGCGCCAGCTCCTTTTCTGCCCTGGGGGAACTGCCAAAGATAGCTCAGCCCCTGGCAGCCCACTGAGTTGCTTGGGGAGAAGCAAGAGGAACACAAGGAGGAAGCATTCATTTCCCCTGGCTGATTGCATTTTGCCTCTAAATGGGTCTGGCATCTCCTTTTTGCTGGTGGAAGACCCCTCATGCCGTAAGCAGTGGATAAGAGGAGCAGTGTGGGACGGCACTGACTTCTGTCTGCTTCAAGGCCTGCCAGGTGATTGCCCCTTCCATTTCTTCTGGATTAGCCTGGCTGGGAATTTTTTTTTTTTTTTTTTTTTTTTTTTTTTTTGCCAGGTAGAGTGGACAGTGAGAGAGAGAGAGAGAGAGAGAAAGGTCTTCCTTTTCCGTTGGTTCAACCCCCAATGGCCGCTGCAGCCAGCGCACCACGCTGATCCAAAGCCAGGAGCCAGGTGCTTCTCCTGGTCTCCCATGCGGGTGCAGGGCCCAAGCACTTGGGCCATCCTCCACTGCACTTCCGGGCCACAGCAGAGAGCTGGCCTGGAAGAGGAGCAACCGGGACAGAATCCAGCGCCCTGACCGGGACTAGAACCCCGGTGTCCCGGCGCTGCAGGTGGAGAATTAGCCTGTTGAGCTGCGGCGCCGGCCATGGGGGACTCTTTATCATGAGTTGGGTGCTGAGGGCCTGGTGCCCACCAGTGACAGGAAGCTCTGAGAAGCAACCCTGTGTGGTGAGGAGTGGTCCCCTGTGGCCTCCTGTGGCCAGTTCGGGGTTGGGAGTTGCTAACAAAAGCTGTGTCTTTTCCACCCGAAATGGGCAGGTGCTGGGGGTATACAGGAAGTGGGAAAGAGATGGATCACATCCTCTACAACCCGCAAAGAGGCATTGGGTTTGTTTGGGTCTGTTTTCCCCTCCCCTCCCCTCCCTTTCCCTTTCTTTCTTCTCTAATTGATACATGGTAACACTGCTTATTTATGGTGTATGCTGTGGTAATTCAATACACAGATACAATACACAATGATCAAATTGGTGAAATTGGCATTGGCACCCCCAAACGTCTTTACTATTTCTTTGAGAGGCACAGGATGTCTGTGCTCCCCAGCCAGCATCCCAGTAGCAGATGACAAAGCAGCCTCTGTACCCAGGACAATTCCAGTTTTAATCCTAAAAGCCGCACATTTTAGGAAAACTCCAACCTGGGCCAACCGGGAAGCTGAGCTCAGGTTCAGTGAGGTCCCAGGAATGAGGTGTCCAAAAGAGAGCTCTGTTTGAAGGAAAGACTTTGACTTAAAATCTTAAAGCCAAACTTAGCCATTCTGATGCTTGTGGGGGCACATGAAGCACACTCCAAGACACTGCTCCTGGGAGCATGATTTTGTACGGACCAGACAGCTTAAAAAGGCTCGAACCTTTTTCCCATAAACTATAGCTCCCTTAAGGAGTTATCACCAATTATGGCATAAATCTTGGCATTATGATTTTCTTCTTTTCCTCGAAGTATCACAGAAACAAAAAAGGAAACGGACCCTTGGTCAAAATGCAAAGTAATTAAAACCATGGTCCTTCCAGCCAGGAGCAATGTTTTGCTCATGAATACTTTGTGTTCTATCCTGTATCTTCACTTTTACGCCTGTCGCTGAATTTATACACACATCCACCCCCCCACACACACACACACACATATAGTATGTATATGTAAAACCCCGAACTTGTAAACAAATTGAAAATGTGTACATAGGGGCCATCACTGAAAATGTGTACATAGGGGCCAGCACTGTGCCGTGGTGGATAAAGCTTTCTCCTGCAGTGCTGGCATTCCATATGGGCGCTGGTTTGAGTCCCAGCTACTCCACTTCTGATCCAGTGCTCTACTATGGCCTGAGAAAGCAGTAGAAAATAGCCAAAGTTCTTGGGAGACCCGAAAGAAGCTCCTGGCTCCTGGCTTTGGATAAGCACAGTTCTGGCCATTGTGGCCATCTGGGGAGTAAACCAGTGGATGGAAGACGCTCTCTCTCGCTCTCTCTCTCATTCTCTCTCTCTCTCTCTCTCTCTCTGCCTCTGCCTCTCTGTAACTCTGCCTTTCAAATAAATAAATAAATCTTTAAAAAATATGTACATATACATGTTGAAGTGTTGGAAAAAATCTAGAGGGAAATGCATCAAAGAAAAGATGACTTTGATTTTTGAAAGACACCATACCTTTCCCAGTCTATAACATTAGCAATATTAAAATTCTAATGGAAAGAAATCTAAATTTAAACTCGAGAACTTCTGTAACTTTGAGATAAAGGAAACTGAAATCTAATAATAAGATATGTCAATAGCACCAAAACTTTCTAAAACAATTATGGTTTCCAGAGTGCTATCACTCATATAATCATGAGAGGAGATGGGGCAGGTATTATTACCTCCAGTTCACAAAGGATTTAAATTGAGATACCTCCCCCAGGTGGCGACAGCTCACAGGTGAGACCTAGTAGCCAAGGTGAACCGCTCAGGCCAGGTGAGGCCTCGGGGTTCCTGATATCCAGCCACGTGCCCTCTGGGGTCCAGGTTGTCTTTTCAGACTGAAAACATCACCTGTTCTCTAACACCCATCTGGACGTTTCCCTGAGTGGTGATGTGCCTGATTTTTCCAGTACAGTCCCAGGTTTTGCCTATTATTCTCCTGAGCTTTGTAAGGAGCACCCTTTTCACTCCCAGATAGGCCAATCCAGAGAATAAAATACCTGGCCTCCTTTTGGAGGCATATCATTTCTCTTCCGATTTCTTCTGGGATTCCACAGAGCAGCCCTGCTGGTGCTGGGTCTGTGAGCAAGCTCCCAGCCTCAGGCCCAGTGGGTCCAGTCTCCAGCTTTGAGCTCCCGTTGTCATTCTGAGCAGCTGTGCTGCCTTCAGCTGTGTCCCTGCGAATAGAAGACACTGCAAAGAGCAGAGCTCTCAGGGACTCAGACAAAACGTGACTGATGGTGGCCGCACCCAGCCTGCAAACATCTTTTGTGTTGGGAGGCCCAGCAAAGTGCCTGCTCGGCGGGCACTAAAAGATCCTAACTGGGTCCTGATCATTCCTTTGTCCTTCAACAGTCATGGGCTCAACAAATGATTCCTAAAGAGCAGCTATGTTCCACTTTGCTCAGGGAGGAAAGAACAAGGAGGAAAAGGTCCCTACCTTTGTGGTCCTGACATTCTTGTGGAGATATAGGCAACACACAAGAAATATGCATGAATTCATATAGAACATACATAAATAAATGCAGTGACAGCGAACGGTGGGGGTGGGGCTTTTTCAAAGGGGATGGTCACCAATAGGCTCTGAGGAGAGAATCTGATGGTGAAACCCAAAAGATCAAGAAAAGGAAAGCATGGGAAGATTTGGCCCAAAGGGGAACCCTGCCACAAAGCAATGACAAGCGCAAAGGCTCTCAGATTGGAACAGCCTTGGCCCCTTTGAGGGTTGAAAGCTGGTGCAGCACAGCTGCTCAGAATGACAACCAGAGCTCAAAGCTGGAGACTGGACCCACTGGGTCTGAGCAAAATACAGACACATGTGGGAGGCAGGGGAGCAGACCTGGCAGGTCACAGGGGATTCCTGAGGGTTGAGACTCAGTTCTCAGGGCAATGGGAAATACTTGAGGTTCTGAGTAACATGAGCAAGGCATCCTGGCTGCTATGGGAAGATGTGAAGGGGAAAGGCAAGCATGAATGCAGCAGAAGGAACAGAGGTGGATGGATAAAGAGGTCCTGGTAGGAGGGGACCTTGCCAAGTACCAGACACTGCAGTTAAGATAGGGTAGGCCGGCACCGTGGCTCAATAGGCTAATCCTCCAGCTTGTGGCACCGGCACACCGGGTTCTAGTCCCGGTCAGGGCGCCGGATTCTGTCCCAGTTGCCCCTCTTCCAGGCAAGCTCTCTGCTGTGGCCCGGGAGTGCAGTGGAGGATGGCCCAAGTGCTTGGGCCCTGCACCCGCATGGGAGACCAGGAGAAGCACCTGGCTCCTGGCTTCGGATCAGCGCGGTGCGCCGGCCGCAGCGCGCCAGCCGCGGCAGCCATTGGAGGGTGAACCGACGGAAAAAGGAAGACCTTTCTCTCTGTCTCTCTCTCTCTCACTGTCCACTCTGCCTGTCAAAAAAAAAAAAAAAAGATAGGCTAAAGTTGAGATTTGAATACAAATGAAAAACCCAGGCCTTTCTACTCTCATGTATATTGGGAGAGGATGCAGGAAAAAAAGGATTATATTTAAGTCTCTACTTTGAGTGCTAGATGGGATGTCAATCTGCAAACTGACAGGGAGAGGAGGTGGAGGTCTAGAGGTTGGTGTGGGGATGGAAGTGTTGAGAGAACCTAGAATGGTGTTGTGAGATGGCTTTGAAACATCCAACTGGAGAGATGGTTGGATGTGCATGCTGGAGCTCATGGCAGAGGTCTCTGCTAGAACCTAAATGTGAGAAATATTGGCATTTACTGAATGCAAGATGGTAAAACTCCTCAAGAAAGACAAAGTACTCATTTGTGTTGAGAGTGTGCAGAGGATTAACAGAGAAGGACAGAATGCTTTCTGCATAGTGGCCAAAATAAAGGCCACGGGCAACATCAAAGAGAGCCATTCCCAAGGAGTTCAGGTGCAAAGCTCCCACTGGTGAAGACTATAGAGTAGATGGGAAATCCTGTTTCAGTAACACAAATTAACATTAAGAAATTATTTCTAAGCTGCATTCCTAAACACTCCCCAATAATGATGAATGAGAGGCAGAAAATAAGACAAATATCCCCAAAATAAAAAAACAAAGCTGAAACCAAATTCTGAAGTTATAACTGTGACTTTCCTGTCTCAGCAGCCAAGTACCAGAGTCTCCATAGGGTAGAGGTGGGCAGCTGTAACTGAGGCGCACCCTGGCTCACCCTCACAGAGCCAGGAGCCCTGCTGGGCTGCAGCTCCAGGGAAACCACGGGCTGCAAACACTGCGGTCATTTCACAAGGAGACAACAGAGCAGTTTGTCCTCCTTGACCTAGGCTTGGGACCCATGTCTGTTTTAAAGTGACATCTGCTAAAGCTCTGAGACAAGTTTCCAATGGCTCCTAACTCTACCACCATGTAAGCTGTGTAGATTCTTTCTCTGCTCCTCCTCTACCACCTTTCCTTCTCACTGTCTCCGTGTCAGATTCTTAATTCTTCTCCCTGGAAATTCTTAATGCTTCTCTTTGTATACCATGGGACCATTCCACTCTCCAGAGCTTCTGTGCCAAATGTCAACATCTCCAGTGTGGGACTCCAGGCCCCCTTCTACTTCAAGATGTCCCCCACTGCAATCCAAACTCCCCATGCTCAATCCAAACCATAGCATCTATGGGTATAAATATAAAATAAAAAAAACTACATGGAAATACCTCCCTCCTATTTTGGTTTCCCTCTATGAAGGGAATACAATAATGTAACTTTCATCCAAGAATCTTAGCATTTATAGTGAAATAGTTCTGCTATTACACTCATAGTCTTTCTCTTATCCAAAGTTCTCAAACATCAGTCCCTGAGTTGCAGGACTGGAAGGCATTCTAGACAACAGGCAGGATATAGATTCAGGCTTGTACTCTAAAAAGTGTTTAGGGGCCCCCTCCTTCCAGCAAAGGGGGAGATGGTACCCCCAAGGATCTCCAAGCATGTGAAGAGCATGAACAGAAGGGGCAGGAAAGATCGAAATGGACAAATGGAAATAGAACTCTAATGGAAACAGGAAGGGAACAGAAGAGACCTTAGAAACGAGGGAGATGACTTCTACTGTGTTCAGCAGGATTAAAAAGACCTATCAATGAAAAACAAAAAGAATGACTTGTATTGGTCAATCAAGAAGCACTGGACAATACAGAAAGTAAAGTCGGCACAATTACCCAGAATAAAGTTCAAAAAGACAAAAGAGAGAAATAAGATCCAACATCTGGTAGAATCCCCAGAAGACAGACAAATTGGACAGGAGGGAATTGTCAAATAAACACTAGAGATTTTCTAAAATATTTATTAAAAACATAAATATTAGAAATTATCTCCTAAAAGTGCGACTTTCCTCCAGCTGAAGCACTTGTGTTTCAGACTGAAGCACCTACCAAGAGCCTTCCAACGTCCCCTGCCTGGACGCGTTCATGAACAGTAAGGAGAATATCCCAAAAGCTTCCACAGACGCAAAATAAATGCACCCGAGTGTAAGAATGAAAAAGTAATATTCCTCATCAGTAAGCTTAGATGTCAGAAAACTTAAAAGGAAAACACACGCACAGAAACACAGGATGTACAGCATGCTAAAAGCATATATGCAAATAAAGGGTTTATATTGAAAATAGAGTTGATAACACAGATAACAGGAAGAGAAGGAAAGAGAGAAAACAGAGGAAAGAAGGAGGGGGTAAAGGAAGATGAGGAGGAAGTAACAGACCATGCGTACTACAAACTTAACTTTATATCCCTTCCAAAATAAACAAATAAATGACCAGCAGAGATGGAAGCATGGGGGTTCTGGGAACAGTGGTTCCCTCAAGAACGCAGAGATGAAACCTGTGGGATAACCAAGGAGGAGTGAGCACTGGGACTACTGTATCCCACAAAAAGGAACAGATATACATGCCCCAGGCCTAGGAGGTTTGCAACACAAGCCAAGGGGGTCCTGGAAGGGAGATATCCATAAATGGGCAAATGTAACATGAGGAAATAAATAAATGGCGAGGGATTGCATTATCATTCAACTTTGTCCATTCTTCATTGCTTTCTAAAAGTATGTCATGCAACTTTAAGACCAAATATGACACAAAACAAAATGAAGCAACACTTTAAACAATAAGTAAAGAGCAAGGAAAGAAATCCTTTTTGACCTTAACATCAGGAACATTCTATTCTGACATAGGAATAGGGTAACAGAACTCCCAGAGAAGGAAATGCAATCCTATTCTTAGTAACACAGTATTTGTTTAAACAATTAAATTATTCATTTATCTTTTCTCTTATTATCTGTCTCCCGCTCCACCCTGAGAGGACTTTGCCTATCTGTTCGTCACGGAATTTTCAGCACCTAGAGCACTGGCTGGCATTTTTGAATGAATGAACAAGTGACTCCTCACATAATCTTACTAGGTATTATTCATTAGATTTCAATAATGTAAACCCTGTTGGGCAAAGAATGGCATACTTGATTGAATTATATAGATGTATTAAAATACCAAGAACTTTCAAATATAGTTATTCGAGTTATTTACTACTGTGAATATCATAACACTACTATGGATATTTGTGTGTAAGCCTTGTGTTGGCGTATGTTTCAAGTTCCTTGAGATAATTCCTAGAAATAGAAATGTCTACAATAGAAAGATTTAGAGACAGAAAGTAGAACAGTAGTTGGTTACCGTTGGGGATGGGAGTAAGTCAACCAAAGTTGACTGTATCAACGTGTGTAAGAAACTTCCTGGGTTGATAGAAATGTTCTGAAGGTATACTGTAGTAATGGCTACACAGCTCTGTAAATTTACTTGAGTAAATTGTACACTTACATTTTATTGTATATGAACTGGATCTCAAAATTAATTTTAAAAATAAGGTATGTAAAGCTTCTAGAAGAAAATCATAGAAAAATGTCTTTGTGTTGGGGAATGGTGTTGTGGAGTAGGAGGTAAGGCCACCACCTGTGATGCTGGCATTCCACATGAGCACCAGTTTTTGTCCTGGCTGCTCCACTTCCCATCCAGCTTGCTATTAACTGCATGGGAAAAGCAACGGAGGCTGGCCCAAGTGCTTGAACTCCTGTGACCCACATGGGAGACAAAGATGAAGCTCCTGGCTTCTGGCTTCTAGCTCATCCCCAGCAGTTTCAGCCATTTGGGGAGTGTAGATTCTTTCTTTTCTCTCTCTCTCTCTCTGTATCTCTGACTTTCAAATAAATAAATAAATATATGTATTTATTTATATATATTTATATATATTTATATATATAAAGAGAAGAAAAATACCTTTGTGACTTGAATGTAAGCAAGTCACCTAAGAAAGTAGGCCACAGGAAGCAATAATCTTAATTTTTAAAGCTAATTTTAGGGGCCACCATTGTGATGTAATGAATTAAGCTTTTGCCTGTAGTGTCGGCATCCAATATGTGTGCTGTTTACAGTCCCGGCTGCTCCACTTCTGATCCCACTCCCTACTAATGTACCTGGGAAAGCAGTGGAGGACAGCCCAGTTGCTTGGGCCCATGAACCCAGATGAAACACCAGGAAGAAGCTCCAAGCTCCTGGGTTTGGCAGATATAGAGATAGAGATAGAGATAGAGATAGAGATAGAGATAGAGATAGAGATAGAGATAGAGATATATAGTGCCCGTATAGGGAATGGCAGCTTTTAAACCTAAATAGACACAGCAATTCCATTTCTAAGTATGTACTTGAGAGAAATAAAAACATATCTGCAAAGAAAGAAAAACAATTTGCACTACAGTGTTTAAGACTGCTTTATTTGTGATGACCAAAAACTGGAAACACACCAGATTTCTATCAACAAGATAGAGAACAGCCAGAAGAGACTATTGATACAGGCAATGCCATGTGTGATCTCAAACATGCTGAGTGGTGGAGGTGGGGGTGAAGCCTTTCATAAGACAGTATCATGAGGGTTCCTTTTGTATGAGTCATAAAACAGGGAAAACTCATCTACCATGGAAAAAATCTGCAGTTACTGTCTCTGAGATGGAGGTGGAGCAGGGACATAAACACATTAGGACAAAGGCAGTGTTCTGTATTTCAACAAAATCTGAGCTACGCAGGAATATACATTTGTCAAAACTCATTGACAATCAGATTTATGCATTTAATTTTATGTAAATCTTGCTTCAAAAGGCGTAAGAAAGGGACGTATAAACAAATCCTGAATTCTGCATCAGTATTGCCTGCTGAAGCATTTATAGATGGAGTGTACTGATGTTTCAAACTAGCTTTGAAATTCATCAAAAACTAGGATGTATTGATGATTGGTGAGAGGCATAGATGTGTGATAACACAAACATAGTAAAATATTAATTGCAGAATCTAAGTGATATAAATATGGATGTTCCCTATAAAATTATTTCAACTTTTATCTATGTTTTCAAAGAATCATAATAAAGTTTTGGAAACAATGTAATCAATGGAAGAACAACTGTCAAATTGTCAAACTGGGAGAGAAAGAACAGGGAGGGTATACCCACCACCTAAATCCTGATTTATTATTTTAGAGAGTCAATAGATATTGTTTAAAATTTTTGAAGATTTAACTTATTTGAAAGACAGTTATAGAGAGAGACAGAAAGAGAGGTCTTCCATCTGCTGGTTCACTCCCCAAATGGCTGCATCGGCTGGAGCCAAGCCCATCTGAAGCCAGGAGTCAGGAGTTTCTTCCAGATCTCTCATGTGGGTGCATGGGCCCAAGGACTTGAGCCATCGTCTACTGCTTTCCCAGGTGCATGATGAGGGAGCTGGATCAGAAGTAGAACAGCCAGGACACGAATCAGTGGCCAAATTGTCTACAGGCGCTGCAGGCCAAGGCTTTAACTCTCTGCACCAGAGCACCAGCCCAGATATTGTTTAAATTTAATAAATCAAAATAGATGCCCTTTCATATTGTTAAAGCAATGGAAATAAAAACAAAGGAAAACAAACAGGAATTGTTTTAAGCAGTTATCTGTGAGGCATGAAATGGAAGGTATGTGACGTTCTCAACAACCTATTCTTTGCCTTCTAATTTTTTTCTACCATACAATGCATTTCTTTGATTTAGAAAAAAAAGAAAAGAAGACACAGAAAATGTCTCTGAGCCCACAGACACATTTTTCAGCTGAAGGGCTGCTGGAGACCTGATCCCAAAGCTCTCTGCCTACTCTCTGGGGCTGGAGTGATTGATGATGTCGAAGAGTGTCACAGCTGGAAGGAACTCAGGATCAGAGCCACTTTCATCTTATGTCAAGAATTTGAGCCCCATGGCTGCTTGGTATCTGTAAGGTAAAGTGCACAGCTGAATGTGTTCAGATTAATTCCAGAATGGACCATTCTTGGAGTGTGGAAGATAAGTGCCCATTGACAGTTGAAGTACACATTGGCTTTTAACTGATTCCCGATGTTCTTTCCTTCCTTTCAAAATAACAGCCATTAAGAACGTGGATCACCAAGGTGCACTGCATTTGATTCTACTAGTAGATTAAATCCCACTACAATGGGAAATACTGACATCCATCTGAAATGCCTGTTCCTACACTTGATGGAAGTCTATGCTGAACAGCTTGTTTCTTGCCCTCTGCCCTGTGGCCCGAAAAGCTGGAGATTCTTTGGTTTCCTAGGACCAGCTTTAGGCTGAAGATGTATGCCTTCTACAAAAGATCAGACACTACCTTGCTGTGGATGGTCACCATTTATTCATCCTCCCATCCATCCACCCATCCATCCATGGGTTTATCCAGCAAACAATAACTGAATCCTGATATGAGACTCATTCTAGGCGTTCTAAAGACTACTGTGGACAAGAGAGACAGATCCTTGCCCCTGCACAGCTTGCTCACCATTATTAAGAAGCAATATAATTACATGTTTCAATGTTATAAAGGAAATTATCAGGGTTATCTATGTTAGAAACTGATTGGATGCGGGGAAATATTTGGACAAGAGAGTTCTCTGTGGGGAGATATAGCAGAAGTGTGAGAATTTCAATCTGAGGAAAACACGAGTTAGCATATTCCAGGCAGAGAGCACATCAGGAACAAAGCCTTGAGGTAAAAAAGAATCTGCTGTCTTTGGGAAACAAAACAAAGCCCATTCCTGCTAAATTTTAGAGCAGAACAAGATAGAGAAGGAGGTTGAGAATGGATCTGATAGGGTCAATTGGTCATGGTAAGGAATTTGGACTTTACCCTCATTTGAATAATTCATCAGGGGATTTTAAGCAAAAAAGTGACAGAATTTTTTAAACATTTTAAAAGATTTATTTATTTATTTGAAAGTCAGAGTTACACAGAGAGAGAAGGAGAGGGAGAGAGAGAGAGAGAGAGAGAGAGAGAGAGAGAGAGAGAGAGAGGTCTTCCATCCACTTTCTTATTCCCCAATTGGCCGCAATGGCCGGAGCTGTGCTGATATGAAGCCAGGGGCGTGGAGCTTCCTCCAGGTCTCCCACGTGGGTGCAGGGGCCCAAGGACTTGGGCCATTTTCTGCTGGTTTCCCAGACCACAGCAGAGAGCTGGATCGGAAGTGGAGCAGCAGGGACTAGAATCGGTTCCCATATGGGATGCCGGTGCTTCAGGCAGCAGTTTTGCCCACTATACCATGCGCCAGCCCCTGACTTGAAATTTATATCTTTTTTTTTTTTTTTGACAGGCAGAGTTAGACAGTGAGAGAGAAAGAGACAGAGAGAAAGGTCTTCCTTCCGTTGGTTCACTCCCCAGATGGCCGCTACGGCTGGCGCTGCGCCAATCCAAATCCAGGAGCCAGGTGCTTCTTCCCGGTCTCCCATGCAGGTGCAGGGGCCCAAGCACTTGGGCCATCCTCCACTGCACTCCTGGGCCACAGCAGAGAGCTGGACTGGAAGAGGGGCAACTGGGACTGGAACCAGCGCCCATATGGGATGCCAGCACCGAAGGCAGAGGATTAACCAAGTGAGCCACGGCGCCGGCTAAAATTTATATCTTAAAAAGATGATTCTGGAGGCCAGCATTTTGGCCCAGTGGATTAACCTGGAGCTCCAGTGCCTTCATCCCATATCAGAGTGCTGGTTTGAGTCCCAGATGCTCCACCTCTGATCCAGGTCCCTACCAATGTGTCTGGGAAGGTAGTAAGCAATCTTCCAGTAAAAATATTATCAGTGAAAGAAAAGAAAAAGTTGCAGTTCATTCAAATCTTTAAAATCATGTTTTTGATTTATCGAAGATACTGTTAAAGAATGTAAAGGCAAAAAAAAAAGAATGTAAAGGCAAACACAAAAAGATACACTATTTTGTGTTTGCTTGTAGAAGCTTAATAAATATTTTGATCAAGGTTAGCTTATTATTTTGTACTTAAAATTCTAGTACTGATACTTCACAGGCTAAGTATAAAATGAAATTTTTGTGTGCACAATTCAAGTGGATTATAAACTGTTGGCATATTCAGTGATGCAGTTCTGAACTTTTAATGTATATGGCATGATGAATTTTTATCTTACAGAATAAGTCAATTGTCTATATTTTTCCCTTAATAAATAGCTGTATAAAAAAAAAACAAATACTTGGGCTCCTGCCAGCCATATAGGAGATCTGTGTGGAGTTCCAGGCTCTTGGCTTCAGCCTGGCCTCAATCTTGGTCATTGTATCAATTTGGGGAGTGAACCAGCAAATGGAAGATCTATTTCTCCTTGTCTTTCCCTCTCTGTGTAACTCTGCCTTTCAAATAAGTAAAATAAGTACTTTTAAAGAACAGATAATTCTGGACAGAGGCGCTTGACCTCTTAGTTAAGACATCAGTTGGAATGTCCATGTTCCATGTCAGAGTCCCTGGGTTTGAATCCTGTACTGCTCCCACTTCCTGCTTTCTGCCCCCTGGAAGGCAGCAGTAAGACTCAAGTAGTTAGGTCTCTGCTGCCCATGTGAGAGACCTGTATTGAGTTCCCAGCTCATGGCTTTGACCAGGCCCAGCCCTGGGTGTTGCAGGCATTTGGGGACTGAACCAGCAGACAGGAGATCGATTCTCTCCCTCTCCCTCTCCCTCTCCCTCTCCCTCTCCCTCTCCCTCTCCCTCTCCCTCTCCCTCTCCCTCTCCCTCTCCCTTCCCACCCCCCTCCCCCTTCCCCTCCCCCTCCTCCTCCCTCTCCCTCTCTCCTTTTAGATACAATAAATAAATAAAAGCTTTAGCAATGTAATTGCTTTGTGGAGATTGGCATATTTAGAAGGACATGGATGAAAACTGAAGACTACTGTAGTTACTGAGGGAGAGGCGATCCTGGCTGAAAGCAAGTGGTGGCAGTGGAAACGCAGGGATCCTCACAATTCAGATGCTGCAGCACTCTATTTCCAGTGGGATTTGCCCAAAGCTACTAGTACCACACCTTCACCATCAGGACTGAAGTTTTTCTGTGTGGGGCTGCCTCCAGTGTTCCTGAAGAGCATTCTAGAAGGAAGTTGCATTCTGCTATGTCTTCAGATAGCAATTTAGCTTGCTTCAGGGCTGTTCATCTTTATTGAGAAATTGTGCCAGTTCCTTACAAAGAAACTCCTGCTGTAAAGGAGCCACCTGGAAGTTTTTCCCATCTCTGATCAGATCCTTTCCCCTCTCCACCCATTGGCTCTGCCTTCAGCCATTGGTCACACTTTTGGGGAGACTAACTCCAAAGGCCTTATTAATCTTAGTCCTTAGGATGACACCCTCCCTCCCAGTTCTAGCAAGAATTGTGACATTGGTCCATATTGTCTTGATCTATTTAACACCGACTCCTGAACCAACCATGAGGATCAGAGGACGGTGCAGCCCTTATTAGCTAGGCTTGAGTCAGTGTTGACTGCTCCAGTTGGTGTGCCTAACAGGGAAGCAGATACCAAGACTACAGTGTTTCATATTGACAGGTGGATGATTCTTCAAGGAAGAACCAAGATGCTGGTAACAGCAGAAGGGGAATAGATGCCTGGAAGGCAAACACAGTGAGATCCCTAAAGTAACTTTCAAGTGTGGCTCATGACCTCTCTTCCAGGAAACATTCTCCATTTGGTCCCTCTTGGGTGCCTGGTTTTGTCAGTGAAGTTGGATTTCTTGTCAAGGGGGAATGCAGACAAATGTCAGTGACTTCAGGCATGATAATCCAGGGACGTCTTGCCAGAGGAAGAGGATGAACTTAAATAATAGGTATGATTGCCTGAAAAAAGAAGTCTGGAGTTATTTATTCAAAATATAATTGTAAATGTCTATCCTGTGCCAGGATGTGTGTGCTAGGTGCTTGAGCTCCAATGGCCAATCATATCTATGCTGATCTTGCACAAGAGCCTAGGTGTAGTCTCCTGAGCACAATACAGACATAGATACACACTCAAAGTTGTGAGTCAGTAAATTACAGCTTAGTGCACATGTCTGTCTTGGAGAGGTGTTAAAACCATAGAGGACATTCTCTAAATAGAGAATCCTTTAATTTGCGGTTAATTGTACTTACACATGCCATTTCAGCTTAAGTTGCCTTATTCTGTCTGTTGTATTATTCTTGTCCAGTCTAAGCTTTGTCATGTCTTAATTCTTCTAACACTGAATCTGATGTAAAAATGTATGATGTGCTACAGATTTATTCATAATAAGCTAAGTTATCACTGTAACCTATAAACATTTCTTGTAAATTTCCTAATTTATTTTTTCATTTATGTATAATTATGTAAATTTTAAAAATATTTGCTGTGACTTGTTCTGTGAACATTCCCATACTCTTAATGCTTATTTGCATGAAAGAAACTTGGGTTTGCTTGTTTGGATTGCATAGCCATTAAGCCAACTTCAGTATCTCTGCCTTTCCTGTAGTTTAACTTTTTCTAATTTTGTTCCTATCTTAAATGTTAGAATCATACTTTTTTAAATCAAACCAATTAAAGAGTTATGTTTTTCTTTATTTAATTTATTTGACAGATAGAGTTAGACAGTGAGAGAAACAGAGAGAAAGATCCTCCTTCCGTTGGTTCACCCCCCAAATGGCCGCCACGGCCGGCGCTGCGCCGATCCAAAGCCAGGAGCCAGGTGCTTCCTCCTAGTCTCCCATGCAGATGCAGGAGCCCAAGCACTTGGGCCATCCTCCCGGGCCACAGCAGAGAGCTGGACTGGAAGAGCAGCAACCAGGACCAGAACCCAGCACCCATATGGGATGCCGGCGCTGCAGGAGGAGGATTAACCAAGTGAGCCATGGCGCCAGCCCCAGAATCATACTTTTTACTTCCTACTTTCCAAATAAATTCTCTAAGTTGTTTAAAAAAAAACCATAGAGGAAAACAATGCTTTGGGCTCAGCCCTCACAGGTATTCAGTTCACAAGCCACTCACTCACTCACTCACTGGCCTTGCCTGCAGGAGTCACCTGGTCTTCTCTTGGCGATCCACCCCAGACTGAGGTTGCTCTGCATTGCTGATGCATTCCCTCTGAGTGGAATAGCTTCCTGGACTGTCAAAATGCTACTCACTTTTCAACACTCAGCGGCAAGGAGCTCTAGTGCCCTGGGGATCCCTTTGCATTGCTTGCTGCCTCTCTGCTTCTGTGACTTTTACTTTCGTTCCACTGTCATATGGTGAACGATTGCCTGCATTACTGTAGAATGTAGTATCTGCCTCTTAACCCAGATCTCAAGCCACTTGAGCCCAGAGGTTGGCCTCACATAACCCTGGTGAAGAGTTAGGGCACAGAGATGGCTCTCACCAAATGCCCACTGGGTTTGACTTCCTTATTTTCCTCTTGTGTTAGACATCATAGCCAAGACACTGAGGGCAGCTGTGGTCTCATTCCAGAAGGGCTTCCTTGTGCCCAGCTCAAGTCTGGAAAACTGTCTGGTCAAACCCAGTGGCAAACCTTCCTGCAACCACTGGCTGCTAGCCTACTAATGCAGCTGTATTCAGTCACATGTCAGAGTACTTGCTGGCTCTATCTCATTACTGCTCAAGCTGAGAGACTACCATGGCCAGCAACATGCTGGTTTTTAGACAAGACAGAACTGAAGATTGTAGCTGTCACCCTCTGCAGACTTACCATTGTCATCATTCCCTGTTTGATGCAGGGAGAGTAGAGAAGGAGGGAAGGAAAGGGTGTGTGGTTTCCTTTTCTCTACAGCAATCCTAATGTTTCTGCAATTTCTGCAGAGTTATTAGTTAATGTGACATCGCCATTCTGTATTTACTTTAAAATGCCCAAATTAGAGTCAGTTAATGCAGTCCTCCTGAATCAAATTATGTTGGGTATATTGTAGCAGTAAATACTCAGACTCCAATTTGAAAAGACATCATTATGGGTAATAGTCACAGAAGCCTGTTCTTAATAAGTAAGGGCTGGAATGAATGGATCTGAAGAAATTTTCCTGGATTTTAGGGTTAAACTCCTGGCCCCCTGGAGAGAGAAGGCAGCTAAGGAGAAGATGAAAGAAAGTATAGCTACGCTTCAGTGGTTCACTCCTACTGTTATTTGGTTCATTAAGGTTTTACTGGAGGAAAATACTTATCTATGACAGCCAGAGAACCTTCTGAAAAAAAATTCAGGTGATTGATGAATTTTCAGCAAAAAGAGCCAGCTAAAGACAGTAACAGCGGAATGTGCATTCCCACTTACAGGAGGTTCAAGGTTTCTACTCACACACCTGATCCTACTGATTAGAAATGGCTTGTTACAGTCTTGTGTTGAAATGGATTGTGAAGAAGTTTCTGAATACGCTGGATACATATGCCATGTCGGCTAGTGATGTCTGCTATGGGTGTAGACTGGACAAATGAAGGCACAAAGAGATTCAAACACATCATTAGGCAACAAAAAGACTCTTTTTTTAAGATTTATTTATTTATTTGAAAGAGTTACACAGAGAGAGAAGAAGAGGCAGAGAGAGAGAGGTTTTCCATCCACTGGCTCACTCCCCAGTTGGCTGCTTTCCTAGGCCATAGCAGAGATCTGGATCAGAAGTAGAGCAGCCGGGACTCGAACCAGCGCCTATATGGGATGCCAGCACTATAGGTGGCAGCTTTACCCGCTATACCACAGCGCTAGCCCCAACAAAAAGACTCTTAATCCACCTTTCTACTATAGGAGAGAAACATCAGTTTTAAACTCTTCTCTAAAACAAGTTATGTTGGAATGAGACACATAGCTTCTGTTGTGAGTACTCAGAAGGAATTAGATGCAACTCCAGAGCCGCTGGAAGCCATTCAGCACGAAGAGAAGAAAAGTTACGTAAAAATGAGGACAAACCCTCTTTATCTCTCCCTCTCTGTGTAATTCTGCCTTTCAATTAAATAAATAATAAATAAATCTTTACAAAAAGGCAGTGGTGGGGGCGGCATTGTGGCATAGTGGCTTAAACCGCTGCCTGCCTGTAATGCCAACACCCTATGTGGGTGCTGATGTATATCCTGGTTGCTCCACTTCCAATCCAGCTCCCTGCTAGTAGCCTGGGAAAAGCATCAGAGGACAGTCCAATTGCTTGGATCCCTGTATTCATGTGGAAGGCCTGGAAGCAGCTCCTGGCTCCTGGCTCCTGGCTTCAGCCTGGCCCAGCCTGGGCTGTTGAGGCCACTTGGGGAGTGAACCAGAGAATGGGAGATCTCTATCTCTCTTCCTTTCTGTCTCTGAAACTCTGCCTTTCAATTAAATAAAGAAATCTTTTAAAAAATGAGGACAACCCAAAGAAATCAGAGCCTAAAGACACAGAGAGGCTAATTTCTTTCCAAACCTGAATTTGGCTCTATTCTGTTTGGATGTTAGTAACCTAAGCCAATATTCCCTTCCGTGTACTTAAGACAATGTGAGTTGGGGTTCTGTTAATTGCAACTCAAAATCTATTAATAGCTTTAGAGGAAGTTCCTGAGAAAACTGTCTTTTAGGGCAGTCACTTAATTTCTTTTGACTTTGAGTGGTCTTATCTGTCAATGGAAATAATACTTATCTGTATTTGTTTAATAGGATTGCTGTAGAAAGTGACTGAGATAATAGATATAATTCTTTTAAAAATGTGGAATTTTTCAAAAATTAAATTTCAGAAATGGGGGCTCGGGGCTGTTGCGAATATCCTAAGAAAAAATATTAGTCAATTGTGTTTCAGATAGTGAGGTAGATGATTCACTTCCTTCTGTTTTTGCTTTT
Source organism: Lepus europaeus (assembly GCF_033115175.1). Classification (NCBI taxonomy): domain Eukaryota; kingdom Metazoa; phylum Chordata; class Mammalia; order Lagomorpha; family Leporidae; genus Lepus; species Lepus europaeus. The sequence goes on along the minus strand of NC_084845.1, from coordinate 21,377,555 downwards.
GGAAGCTCTAATTTACAGAAGTATGCCATAGCCATGTTATTCCTGCTACATCCACCAAAACCAGTAAATTCTCCCCTTTGTAGGACCTGCTTTTCAAAGAGAGTTTAATACATGATTAAACACTTTAATTATGTAGGGATTCTTCAATTTTATATTTTCTTACAGAGTCTTAAAACTTCATCCGAATCCAGCGATATCTTCATATTGCCTAAAATGACCCTCTATTTAGAATTTTGAGACAAAGTGTATGTAGCCCTAGCTTTGCCATTGACTTTAGACTCTTATTTAATACCTGGGTAGCTCTCTGTGACTCCGGAGTATTCTAAGAGAGCTGCTGGAATGTCCATGTTGCAAGGCCTTCTTCACACTCTTCAGGTTTATGAATGCCCTGTTCCATTTGTCACCCCTTCTGTAGGGTTCATTATTCAGCAACTGTAGAGTATTTACCCCCAAAGTGCCAGCATCCTTCAAGGCTGCTCTCATGACTGAGATTGTATCCCATGGGCAGCAAGGAGCACCCTGTCTTTTTATCCCATTACTCAAGGCCTCTACAATTTGAGACTCAGAGATCAAGTGTAAGGGCTGGAATTGTGGTGCACAAGGTTAAGCTGCCATTTGCCATGCTGGCATCCCAATGAGTGCTGGTTAGAGCCCCAGCTGCTCTGCCTCTGATCCAGCTCCTTGCTAACATACCTGGGAAAGCAGTGGAAGATGGCTCAAATACCTGAGCCCCTGCCACCTGTGTGGGAGACAGCTGGAGTTCCTGGCTCATGGCTTCAACATAACTCGGCCCTAGTCTTCCAGGCCATTTGGAGAATGAACCAGTAAATGGAAGATCTCTCTCTTTCTCTCTCTCTCTCTCTCTCTCTCTCTCTCTCTCTCTCTCTCTCTCTCTCCTTCTTTCCCCCACCTCCTATTCTCTTGTTACTTTGCCTTTCAAATAAAAACAAGATCAAGTATACAGATTCCAAATACATAGGGTCAATGACTTGTTCAGGAAACCAACAGTCATATGACTTTTTTCTGGTTTTGATTTGTGTGAACCATCTTGCAGTTACTATAATGAAATACCCAAGGCAGTCTGCTCTAAAAGGAAAGAGCTATTTTTGGCTCCTGTCCCTGGATATTCAAAGTCCAAATAGCCTGACACAGGCTTTGACAAGGGCCCTGCTTAGCTGCTTTGCATCACTGTAGGAGTGTGCGTGTCTCTCCATGTGTCTTTCCTTCTCCTTATAAAACCACCAGAATTCAGTCATTGGGGGTTCCATTCTAGTGGCCTTATCTTATCACTTCTCAAAGTCTCACCTATATATACTGTAATCAAATTAGTTTCCACATAAGAATTTGGGGATTAAACTTGTATATGAGCTCAGGGAAACAAACTGTAGTCAAACTATAGTGTGATTTAAACTTTGTTCTTGAGACAAGACTCCCTCCAAAGATCACTTGACCCAAGTGAATAACCTAAATGGCTCTTAAAGTCAAGCCCTTTTTCTGTCATTTAAACAGAAGGTGATGTAACCCCTTCCCAAGTAGCTGGAGATTCCACTATCACTATGGGTACTTGGAGGGACTTCAATTCTCATTGTTACTGTTGGCTCCTTTGGTTTGTATTGCATTTTATTTTACACCATATTCCTGTGAGCCTTTCTCCTTTTCACACCAAATTGCTTTGCTGAGCACCATGCTGATTTCTCAAAGCCGCATGTGGTAGACTTCCCTGAAGATGCAGTGATGGGGGGATTAGATTGTACACACCACAGCAAACAGTCCAGGTTAGAGATTTGACATTTCTGCCCTTAAAACTTCCACTGTTACAACAATTTCATATTTCATCCAGCCTTCTGCTCTGTTGCTGGAGCCCTGCCTATTTCATGTTCTCCCCTCTCAGAAGCTTACTCATGCCAACTCCCTGAACTATCAATCAGAGCAATTTAGCTTTTTGTGTATCTTCCCCTCTCCTCTCTACCCCTTCCTCCCTTGCTCCTTCCAGCCCTACTCATCCTGTACTCAAAGATGTTTAGCCTTCACCCTTCATTGTTTATAAAGTGATGCTTGGAACACAAAGAGAATTCTCTATCCCTCTCATTCTAAGGCTCTTGGAATACAATCTTTAATTCTTAACATTACTCTCAGAATAAGTTTGCAGAACTTGAATTGATAATGTATGCAAAAACATCCTAGAAATGGCCTGATTCTCATCAGACCTAGCAAATGCTAACTATTGCTATTGGTATTATTGGTATTATTATTATTGTACAGAGTAGATGCTTAGTATATATTGGATCACTGAGTTAGTAAATCAGGGAATGAATGAAAAAAACTTATCATATACTGGGGAATCCTAAGGTCCAAGAGTGTTTCAGGAAGATTACATTTTTTCCTAGTTGCAGTGAATTTTTCTTACTGAGATTGCATAGGGCTTTCAATAGCCTAGTAATAGAGGGGATACAGAATATATCAGTCCCATTTTGCAGATGCAAATGTGGGGGCCTGAAAAATATGACTTTCGAATGCATTTCTGGGAAGGCTGAGAAATCCTCACAATGCAGGCTCTGTAATGAACTTGAGTTCAAATCCCAAGTGTATAATTTGTGACAATTGACAAATTACAACATGCCTCTGAGCCATCTTTATAGTCAGAATGGTGATCATAGTAGCACCTAGCTCTCAGGAGTGCTGGACTATTCAATAAGAGTAATATCAAGTACATCATTACCCAGTCCAATTCCTTGTCAAGGCTTTGCCACTGTAAGGATTCCTTTACGTTGTCTTCCCTCTACTCCCTATCCTTCTTGTTACTAAAGTTGGTCCATCCTGTACCCTCAGTGGGTGTTTCTCTTGCTCCTTATTGACTAGCCCAGGTGTTCTGTATTCCTGGCTGGTCTGTATTCCTGTCATCACTTAGAATTACCCCTCTCTGAACTCAGCTTTGGAGCTCTGGCAGTGTCATGAGCTATCTCCAAACATTCATATGTCGAAGTCCTAATCCCCAGTACCAAGGAATGTCATTGTTTGATGTCAGGGTTCAATGGACAGGTCTGGGCTGGGGCTGAGGTTGGAAGCAGGGAACTCAATACTGGTCTTCCGCATGAGTGATGGGAACTCAATTACTTGAGCCATCACTGTTGCCTCCCAGGGTTCACCCTGGAAGGAAGCTGGAGTCAGCAGCTACAGCTGGGAACTGAGTGCAGGTACTCTGACACAGGATGCGGGTTCTCAACTGCCAGGCCCATCACCCACCTGCAGCAGTGGTCCATTGTTACAGAAGCCCAGCAAACCACTATGGACAGCAAAGGACTGGGTCTGAAATGCTGGTGCAGGAGACAGAAAAGTAAATACTGTGGAAATGCTGTCTGATGTCAGGGTTTCATTTCACAGATGTAATTCATGGAAGTATCTTCCCAAGGCCTATAGGAATGGGCACAGAAAATGCTAAAATGGTGTATTTCAAAATGAGCTCTGTAGGAAAGCAATATGAAAGCGGTTTGAAAAAAATAGAAAAACTTAAATTTCCAGCACAAAGTTTTAGAAAGTCTAATGCCTTCCACCCTCCCTTTAAGAACCATAATGCATATTAAAGGCTTTGAGAAGACCTAGAGAAAAACAAACCAGGGGTCTGTTATTATAAAGAGAGAACAGTAAACAGTCTTTAGTCCCAATGAACAGTCCTCAGCCTCTAGCTGAACTAGTGTTCCATGGAACATACACTCTGAAATCCTTATTTAATGGTTCCTCCGGAGTGCAAAGAATCAGCTTAGAAGGAAGTGGAATTTATAATGAGAAGTGAAAGCATTTTGTGCTTGGGCAGCAAGGAGGATCATACAAGTCTGCGTGAAAATGCTGATCAGAAGCAAAGAGAACACATTTCAATAATTAGTACCCGCCTTAACACCAACTAGTGTCCATCACAAAGAAAGGAAATTGTCAATGTTGTGTAGCAGAGTTTTCTGTTCATGTCTGTTGTCAGGGCTAATGAAGTAAGGGTTTAATTACTGCAAGCTGGAATAATGGGAGCCAAGCTCACATATTCATAGGTCTTATATGCCTCAGAGCTCAGGAAAGGCCAAACTTGTTTGAGAAAGGGTGCTGCAGGTTGGTAGAGGGGGTGGAAAGAAAGAGAGTGGGGTAGCAGGTTGAGGCTCTATGATGAAAAGATCTGGGTCATACTGGGGAAGTCAGACTTCAGTAGATAGTGGGGAGATGACAAGGGCACATTAAGATATGAGAGGGAGGCTTTTTTTTTTTTTTTAAGAAACTCCTTCTGGCATCTCACTAGGACAATGGTGCAAAGAGGGTAAATTGGAAGCAAGGAAACAAAGCAACTAGAAAGCAGTTGTAATAAAGGAAAGTCCTGACCCAAAAGCTTCGACCTAGATTTTGGAGATGTGAAGATAATTCAGGGATGATCAGGACCTGTGTGGTTAGGCAGGCCTGAGGGGACCCATCACTTGGTCAGAGAGAAAAGAAGCAGGGTTCAGAGGAAGGGATGGAGTTCCATGTTAAACACTGCTTACAAATGAGAGTGAGAAACCTGATTGCAAATCTGCCTCTTCCATCTTGGCCACTCCACAGCAGGGATTCCATACACAAAAGGTCATCAGGACCACCGTGTGGTGTTCTAAGCCAAAAAGTAGCAGGCAGTTCAAGCTGGTGAGCATTGTTTCAGCAAATTTCTGCCCTGACAAAGGGGTTTCCTCCCTACTGCATCCCACTCAGCTCTGCAATTGAACCAGGCTGGAACTGCAGTGCTCCTGCAAATACACCACGTGCAGGCAGGACCCGGCACACACTGTGCCCCAGGCTCCCACGCCTGACCACATTACACCATTTCTGAGCCACTTCCCTGGACGTAAGGTTAAAATTTGAATGATGCCTCCAGTGACTCTTTTGCGATCAGCAGTGATGAAAAGGGTCTACGATGTGAAACTTACTTTTACATAGCTACAGTTGTAAATGTAACTACAGACACAGACAGATCAGGAAAACTCATTGGAACATCCTGGTTGGCAGCATTCAAAGAGTCAGGTTTACATTCATTTGTAATCACTGGGTGTGGTAAACTGCTCCCACCTTCTGATTTGTGAAATGCAGGAACCTAGGAAATAGGCATCTATGCACAGGAGAACTCCAACCTGTCACTAAGAACTCAGCCATGACTGGGCCAATAAGAGAAAAAGAACATTGTAGGGGGTATGTTTAACCTACATAAGAAAATATGTGGCTTTAAATGCATACTATGTAAATCAGTGCTGCTAATTATAGTCCTTTTCAGTTGCTCTAAGGAAGCTCAGCAGGGGCTCTATTGGTCCCACCATTCTCTGGCGTCACATTTAATTATTCTGTGTGGTTTAAGGCCAGCAGAATAAAATGTTTTTTTAAAAACACTGTGTACTTGGAAGTTGGGCTATCCAGCTTGGCCTTCCCAGCCCCCAAGCAGCCTGAATGACCAAACTGCAGAGTTTGAGGCAACAGTGAGGCCTTTCACTGGCCACAGGCAAATCCTGTCCCTGCTATAGAGTTGACACATGTTCCTCTCCTGTGTTTCTCTTCTGCAAGGGTTTTAGTGGGTAGAACAAAGGCCTGTGTTGCACAGAATGTTTTTAAAATTTGTGTTAATGGATAAATTTCTTTGGGGACATAACTTTCTATTTACCTTTTGTGCCATGGCTTGAAACAACAACAAAACCTCATTGTCTTCCTCTCCCATGATCTCTGCAGCAGGAAGGAGATAAGGTGGGCCCCAGGTGAGCTGGTGGCCAGTGTGCTGCCAGGGTATCCAACGCCCCTTTGAACAAATAGTCTTTAACTTGCAGTAACACTCACAATCTCAGGGCTGGGCGATAAGAATAATTGTATTCATTACACAGTTGAATACAGGAGCATATTTCTGAAATAATTTTCCTTGTCTGGAATTACACAGAATTCCGCTGAGTGGCATATTCAAGTGAATTTTTATTAGGAGGGTTACGACGAACTGTTCAGTGGCAGAGACTTCATATTTAATTTAATTTTTCAGAACGAGGGAGTTGTTGAGAAAAAGCATCAGGGAACCTTTGCATGCTGGTTAACCTAGGATGTTCTCACTAAACAGACTTCCTGTTTCCAAGCCCAACAGCCAGTGGGCACCCCGGAGGCACTCACATCCAGGAGTGGACACAAAGGCACTTGTCTGCTTCCATTTGGCTACAGAGATAGCATACACTTTTGTGCCAAGGCTGGGTGAAAATCATCCTTGGACAGACCTTCACATCTTACCTAATTGGGTCTAGGAATTCTGTATAGAGAGGAATCAAGAGTTTTGTATCAAGTGTTCCCAGAATGGGAAATTTACTATTTCTCATCTGGGGTTTGCATGGACAAAGCCATGAAAAATGACTAAATACAGTAGAAAGTGTAAGACTGCTCGGAACACCTTTGCAGAAAGCACAATTTAGTGGTTAACTCTGCTCCTGGCCTATAGTGGATTAATGGTGGCCCCTAAAAAGATGTGTCAGTGCCATCATCTTAGAGCATGTGGGGAAAAAAGAAAAAGGTCTTTGCAGATATAACTGAGTAAACAATTTCAAAATAAGTAGATCATTCTAGATCTAAGGGTAAGAGACAGAGGAAGAGACAGAGAGAAGTGACGGCAGGAAGTGACAGCAGACAGAGGCACAGACTGAAGTGATGCTGCCACAGCCAAGGAACATCTGGAACCACCAGAATCTGGAGGAAGTTTCTGGTCTCTGGAACTGACCAGGTGTGTGATAACTTGTTACTGCAGACTTAGGAAACTAGTACATAATCTGATCTCTAGGCACCATCTAAACTTCTCTTCTTCATTCCCCTGGGCCTTGAGTGTACTATGTCACGTCCATATCATGCCTTATAGTCCCCTCATTACCCAAGAAAGTTTACAAGACAGAATGTTTGTGCCTAAAGTCACATCAGAGAATCAGAGGATCTCGGGGCTGAAGAGTGTCAGTCCCCTATGAAAGGGAGAATTTGTTTTAAAAGTTTATCCATTTGGGGGCTGGAGCTGTGGCGTGGCCGGTAAAGCCACTGCCTGCAGTGCCAGCATCCCATATGGGCGTTGGTTTGAGACCCTGCTACTCCTCTTCAGACCCAGCTCTCTGCTTTGGCCTGGGAAACAGTAGAAGATGGCCCAAGTCCTTGGGCCCCTGCACCCATGTGGGAAACTCGGAAGAAACTCCTGGCTCCTGGCTTCAGATGGTGCAGCTTCAGCTGGTGTGGCCAACTGGGGAGTGAAACAGCAGATGGAAGACCTCTCTCTCTCTCTGCCTCTCCTCTCTCTGTGTAACTCTGCCTTTCAAATAAATAAATAAATCTTTTTTCAAAAAAAGCTTGTCCATTTTTATTTATTTGAGGAGATAGAGAGAGAAAGAGACCACCATCCATCCACTGGTGCATACCCAAGTGACCACAACAGCCAGGGCTAAACCAGGCCAAAGACAGGAGCCAGGAACTTTATATGGCTCTCCCATGTGGGTGACAGGGACTCAAGCTAGTACTTGAACTATCATCTGTTCCCCAACCCCAGGAAGCAGATCAGCAGGAAACAGAGATGGGACTCAAACCTAAGCACTCCAATTTGGGTTGCAAGCATCCCAAGCAATAGTTTAACCCAGGCACCACAACACACACCCTAAAGAAAGGATGTTGGGCCGGCGCCGCGGCTCACTAGGCTAATCCTCAGCCTTGCGGCACCGGCACACCGGGTTCTAGTCCCGGTCGGGGCACCGATCCTGTCCCGGTTGCCCCTCTTCCAGGCCAGCTCTCTGCTGTGGCCCGGGAGTGCAGTGGAGGATGGCCCAAGTGCTTGGGCCCTGCACCCCATGGGAGACCAGGAGAAGCACCTGGCTCCTGGCTTCGGATCAGCGCGGTGCGCCGGCCGCAGCGCGCCAACCGCGGCGGCCATTGGAGGGTGAACCAACAGCAAAAAGGAAGACCTTTCTCTCTGTCTCTCTCTCTCACTGTCCACTCTGCCTGTCAAAAAAAAAAAAAAAAAGGAAAAAAGAAAGGATGTTGACCAAGTTATTCATTTGGGCCTCAAGTCTAGGCTGTACCTCAACACTAACTGGGCACTGTTTTGGGAAGCTGGTGCATCCTTCCTTCCATGGTACCCTAGCTTAGTCTAGAAAGCTCTTGTCATCTGGACCCAACTGTCTTCCCTCTGTAACCTTGCCTTCCTTTCCCATCTCCTCACACTCCATTCCAGGAACCTTGTGAATATCCTCTGTGCTTGGCCATTCATATACTTTACAATAAGGTTAACAAGACACAGAGCATCTTTTAAGACCCAGTCCAGGGTGGGCATTTGGTCTAACAGTAAGTCACAGTTCAGGGTACATGCATCCATATCATAGTATGTCGATTCAAATACTGGCTCTGCTTCCAATTCTAACTTCCTGCTAATGCACACTATGGGAGGTAGCATCAGTGGCTCAACATCCCTGTGGGAGACCCAGATGGAGTTCCTGCCTCCTAATTTTGGCCTGGTCCTGCCCTGGCTGCTGCAGCTATTTGGGAAATGAACCACAGGATAGGAGAATCTCTCCATGTCAGTGTCTGCATCTCTGTCTCTCTCTCTCCCTTTCAAATAAAATGGTTCTGTGACACAACAGGTAGCCCACTGTCAGGAACACCAGTATCCCACATGAGCTCCAGTTCAAGTCCTAGCTGCTCCACTTTTAATCTAGCTTCCCGCTAATGCCCCTGAGAAGATGGTCCAAGTACTAGGGCCCTTGACACCCACATGGGAGACCCAGATGGAGTTCCTGGATCTTGGCTTTGGCCTCACCCAACCCTGATCCTTGCAGCCATTTGGGGAGTGAACCAACAGATGGAAGTTCTGTGTGTGTGTGTGTGTCTCTGTCACTGCCTTTCAAATAAAAGAAACAAATCTTAAAAAAGAAAATCAGATCACCTATCCACAGATCTTTCCTTGATCCCTGGGTAGAAATTATTCTTCCATGTACTGTCTCTGTCTTATATTCTCTCAACACTGACTTCCCTACAGGACTCCTTACAAAGCACAGACCTACAGGGTCTGTCCCCAAGCTTCCTCCTTAGACTGGCCTTTCATCACTTGACAATTCAGCCCCTCCTTCCACAGGGCCTTTGCTTATGCTGTCCTTTCCCTGAGGGGCCAGGTCTCCTCTTTGCTTTGGAAACCTCACTAAAGTCTTAGCTCACAGTTGGAATGTTATGATTATTTGTTCAATGTCTGCATCCTCACTGGGCAGCAAGCTCCAGGGGACATAGATTATTATTGATTTCCCTCCATGAGGAGGGAGCTTGCACATGTAGATCTAACAAAGGTTAGTAAAATAGTTACTTGTTTAGTCGACAAGGAAATCCCTCATGACTGTATGAGTTCCCCAAGGGTGGGAACTGGTTAATTTTTTATCTGTACTTAGTACAGAACCTGTGTTCAGAAACTGTTTTGGGGAGGCATTCAAAGACTACAATGGTAAATTAAATTTTTTAACTGTAGTTTTCTCATTTAGAAAATTTGGGAGTTGGAGTAGCTCAGTGATTCTTACCTCCTTTTTTAAAATGTTCTTTTTCACAGCTGACTTAGATGGGATAAAAGAGCCCATGTTCTTCTTAAGCTAGTGTCACTTACCAATAAAAAAATAACACCAAAGAATTGGGCAGTAGTGTAATAATTTAAAATGCTAACCTATGTTTTCTTTCTGGCTGTTAATTCCTTTTGTCCTTGCTTCCCCTTCCCACTTTCACTCTTCCCACTAATTTCCTGACTCAAGCCAGACCAGAGGATTCTGTTACCGTAGGGAAAGACTGCGACTACAGAAAAGCAGAGAAAGAAAAGTCCGATCCCCCTGCTAAGCTTCAAATCCAACCACTGAAACCAACCACTGTCATCTGGGGCCCTGCAGGAAGCAGACAGCAGACTACAACTGGGGGGCTCTTTACAGAGATGTGTCAGGAGACGCATGGCAAGTGGCAACCAGGATGCCTGCATCACCTTAAGCCACAAGAGGTGAGAGGGAAGAGAGAGCCTTGCAGACAGCACTGCATGGCAGGAGCTGAGACTTTTGGTCAAGCAACCAAAACAGCCCCTGGTGACCTCGCTGGGGTGGAGCTGGGAAAAACAAATAATCAAACCCTTGTTCTTCCTTCCCTTAGAAGTCCTGCTTGTGCTCCCCTTCACCCAGACCCAGCCAACGATCTGACGGCAAGGGAGCGTCCAGGGCAGCAGCCTCCTGGAGCCCAAAGGTGATGAGCAGAGAAACCCTGCAGAAACAAACCTCCATGCCAAAGAATGGGCCAGGCCAACAAAGAGATTATGCCACAGCAAGCCATTTAGGGGGTGGAGTAAGAGTCTTATCCAGGTCAGCCTTTCCTCTTATTTCTCAGAATTGATGACCTTTAGGACTGGGACAAAGGGAAAGCACAGGGAAAGAAGGCAAACTGATGCTAGGTTGAATTCTGCTAAGGGTAGAGCGCGGGGAACCAGCAAGCTCCTGGGAGCCCCCAACGCCAGCAGGACAAGGCAGCATTAGAGTTCCATGGCTAATGATGGAGGGCAAGTTTCCTGTTTCCTGAAGGCCCACATGGTGCATGGGGGCCCTTTAAATTTTATGTGTCCTTACCCCACACATAGCCCAGGAGGGCACAGAGGTGGCTGAGCCAGAGGCTGGTGGATCATGGAGGTCATCTCAGTGGGTGTCAACATTCACAGATAACAGTGCTCACAAGCCAGACTCCATGTATAAGCCTCTTGAGACTTTGCTGCAAGCCACTGAGGACTGAGGATGGGAGAGAAAACCCATGAAATGACCTAGTTTACCTTTTTCATGTAATATTCCAGTGTATGTGTGTGTGTATCACAATTTCTTTATTCATTCAGTGATGGATACCTTGGTTGATTCCATATCTTAGCTATTGTAAACAGTGCTGCAATGAACTTTTAAAAAAATATTTTGCTGGTTCACTCCCCCCAAATGACCATAAACATCCAGGGCTGGGCCAGAGAGAAGCTAGGAGCCAGGAGTTCTTCCGGGTTTCTCATATGGGTACAGGGGCCCAAGCAGTTGGAACATCTTCCACCACTTTCTCAGGTGCATTAGCAGGGGGCTGTATCAGAAGTGGGGCAACTGGGACTTGAACTGGCTCCCTTATGGGATGTTGGACCTGCAGGCTGCTTCTTAACCTATTACACCACAGCATCAGCCTTCCTAGTTTACTCTTAAGTAACTGAAATTAAATGTTGGCTGGTGTGGGATTGGAACATCTAGACAGAGTCTAAGCTCAGTTATATAAAGATCAGGCTGCATTTCTTTTATGCCTGTCTTTGTCTATTTGGCGTGCCTGGTGTGCTGGGAAAGCCATCTTTCTTAGAAAACTAAGACCAACAGTTATGGTCCTTGCAATAGATGACTCCTTGGTTGCTTCGGGTGGGTCTATTCATGCCCCACCAATATTTCAGATCTCTTCTGTGAAATTGAAGTTTCACAAGAGATGAAACCTTTCCTTGGTCTCCCCATCCTTGCCTCACTATTCAACTTTTGTTTAAAATTTTACACAATCTCAGGAATTTATCATTTAGATGAGGAAAAATTCCTGGAAAAAAAATTGCCATTCATTGGGCCGGCATTGTGGCCAAGCATGTTAAGCCACCACCTGTGACACCAGTATCCTGTATGGGTGTTGGTTCGAGTCCTGGTTGCCTCACTTCTGATCCAGCTCCCTGCTAATGCACCTGGGAAAGCAGTGGGAGATGGCCCAAGTGCTTGGACCCCTGCACCCATGTGAGAGACTCAGAAGAAGCTCCTGGCTCCTGACTTTGGCCTGGCCCAGCCCCAGCTATTGCAATCATCTAGGGAGTGAAGCAGTGAGTGGAAGATCTCTTTCTCTCACTACCCTCTCTGGAACCCTGCCTTTCAAATAAATAAAAAAATCTTTTTTTTTAAATGGCATTCAAACCATTCTACTCCCTGGCCCATTTCAGCTAGGAAATCCCTCTTGTGGTTCTGCTGGCTTCCCACTGTGGTCCATGTCTTGAAAGCCTAACTCCTGGGCTTCTTAAGCCTACTGAAAATGAACTGTGAATCCCTTGGCTTTGCACCTGAATCTCTCCTGATGCATCTTAGGGACTGACATCATCTTCAAACCAAATGATCTCTCACTCCTAATGCATTTCATCAGAATTGCAAGGGATCAGAGTTCAGTCTGTTAGGGAGTTCGAAATGGAAGATCACTTAGGGCTTAGAGATGCATTAACTTGGATAAGAAAATGGACCAAAATCTTTCCCTCCTGGCATTCTGTGTCCACCATCTACAATGAGGAATTGTAGCTGAAAAACCCCACAGATGAACACTCAATACCATATGTATGCCGGGATCATGCTCAGCACCACAGGTTACATAATGAGGTAAATACCCCTGACCCCTGCCTTGGAGATGCATACATTGAACCTCCATCAAGAGTCCTGTCTTTGTCTATTTGGTGTACCTGGTATGCTGGGAAAGCCATCTTTCTTAGAAAACTGAGACCAACAGAATGAATACTATCAGCTTGGGACTTTTTGACTCCTCATTAAAACCAGTGGGTTGTTTGTCTCTACCTAAAGAAAATGCGCTTAATCGATGATTGGGATAATGGCTGAAGCCGTCACAGATGTAAGCCTTGACATGAGCACTGACACAGAGGACAGGCTGGATTCTATTCAGGACACTATTTAGTAGATTGTTTGGGTTGATATTTTAGCAGAAGATTTTAAAGATCTTGTGGAAGATAGGTGTCAGGGTTAAGTAGTACTTTGAGTCCACTTCAGAGGTAAAGCTTTGAAGGCCAATGTGTAGCGTGACCTGAAGAATCAATCGCTGTGGCTTCCACTGCACACTCGTACCTTTCCATAGGTCCTGCATGGCCTGGACATCACCTGTGCAGGCAGCCAATCGTCCACGCTCAGGCCGCAGAGAAGGAGTGCCAATGCACTAGAGCAAAATAAGGAAGTTTGGGCTTCTGGACTTCAAAATATGAGAGCACTTTAAAAGGTCTGTGGGGAAGATGGAGTTGTGGCACAACAGGTTAATCCACCACTTGTGACACCAGCATCTCCTATGGCAGTGCTGTTCCCAGTGCTGCCTGCTCTTCTAATTATCTACCTTCCTGCTACTGTGCCTGGGAAAGAAGCAGAAGACAGCCCAAGAGCTTAGGCCTCTACCACCCATGTGGGAGACCTGGATGGAGTTCCTGGCTCCTGGCTTTGGCCTGGCCCAGATCTGGTTGTTGCAGCCATTTGGGGAGTGAACCAGCAGACAAAAAATCAGTCTGTCTGTCTGTCTGTCTGTGTCTCTCTCCTTCTCCCTTTCCCTCTCTCTCTTTCACTAGATCTTTCTAAAAAAAATCTTTTAAAATTTTGTCCAAAAATCAATTAATTAAACAATAACTTTGCTTTGTAGTAAAATTATTTGAAGTTCCTGCAAAAAAAATAAATAAATAAGCTCATGGAAATGCATGTTGTGTAAAAAACTATTGATGAATGTGAAAAAAATACTTTTCACCAAAATAAGTTTATCTTTTAATTCCATTTTTCCAAAACTTTTTGAAGTGCTCTTGTGCCCTTTGGAAACAAAGCAGTCTTGAAACTATAATTTTTGACTTTCTAACATTTAAAGAATTTATACCATAAATTTATCTCACAAAGAGCAGAATAAGAAAAACTGACATGGAGCCAGACTTTCAGACAAAAGGAAGTTCTTGCTTGTGAGGTGGTGTGCAGTGAGAGGAGAGGACATGATGAAAAGGAACAGTCAGTGGGGAGCAGGGGGCAAGAACCAGGGACTACATGGCTGAACACATGATTGCTAGTAGGTTTTTCATGCCATCGCCCAAAGATGTTCTGTCATCCTTGTCACAGAGTCCAATAGGAGCAGGCAGGGCCTGTCGACCCTACAGGTGCCATCTAGTGGGGATCATATAGCACAGGCCAGACCAAATTATTTATTTCTTTTGCCCTGGCACATTTAAGATGGGTTACCCACTGTGGGCAGACCCTCTGTCACTGTGTCACTGACACTTGTTAATGTCCCAAGATTTCCATTGGGACTGCCCAACCCTGGCACATTGGGGAAGGTCATTGGAGTATAGTCAGTGATGGCGAGGCTGGTAACTAACCCACAGTATTGCTCAGTAGACCCCTTTGCTGGGCCCTGCCACTCAGCCAAGTCCATCTCGTGTCCATCACCTGACCTCACAAGTCCAACACACTGATTTAGGTCTTTCATTGTCTGTGGGGGACATAGAGAAGCTCATCCTAGTGACATGAATAAGCTCAGCAAAGACTTGATGGGAGCTTCCTGTCACAGTAAGTAGAGCAGGTGGTCTGCATTTTGGTTTAACTCAAAATCTGAGGGATTATCCTAGTTCCTTTTGTGTTGCTATAGATAACAAAATACTCGAAGATGGGTACTTCACAAAAAGAAGAAAAGAGGGTTGCATAGCTCATAGTTTTGGAGGTTCAAGAGCATGGCACCAGGATTCGCTCAGCATTGGTGAGGGCCTACAGGCTGGCATGAAGGTGGGCGTGTGTACCACAGGAAGAGATCACATGGCAATTCAGGAAGACAGAGAGCCAAACTGCTGAACTTGCTTTACAACATCCCATCCTCCTGGGAACTACTCTAATTGTTTCCAAGTCCCTGTGACCTAATTACCTTCCACTAAGACCCATTGTTTAAAGATTCATCACCCTAACACTACCACCAAGGGGACTAAACTTCCAGTACATGAACCTTTGGGGAAAACACTCAGTCCACATCCAAACCACAGCAGGAACCAACTAGTACTGACTGAGACAGCACAAGGTTTATTGAAGATGAGGAAAGATGTGGCCAGGTGATGAGAAAAATCTTCCAGGCAGAGAGAGGCTGTGATTTGGAATGATCATGGGACGCACAGATTTGGGAAAAGGCCACTGGAAAGCCCTGCACACACAAGCTGTTACCTCCCCTTCTGAGCAAGGACAACTCCAGCTCAGGAGTAGCACAAGCACTCAGCCTTGGCCAGAAAAGCCAGGGGTAGAAGTATGTCCTAGAGAAGTGAAGCGTAATGCCAGCTACCCTGGCATTCACTTAGCCTCTAGCATGATGCCATTTTAAAAGGGAGCCACAGCCCCAGACTATACCCTGGAAGAACTCCTCCTTGTAGTGCAGATAAGATACCAACTTTTAAAGTGTCTGCAAGCCCCTCCCATCCTTCCCCGACTGTATTTTTGCCCCTCCCAACCTGCGGGGCAGGTTCCTTCAGCACCTTTAGAGCCTTACACTTGCTTTTTGTTCTCCTTGGACCTTGTTTTGAACCCCTGGCTCCTACTAGGTTTGTCCTGCGTAATTTTCATCCATCTTTGAGGTTTTCAAATGTCAGTTTTTCACAGAAAGCTTCCCTGACCTTTCAGTCTAGAGAACTGTTCCTAATGAATATCTTTCAGTTTTCTGTATAACACTTAACACAATCCATATACATGCTTTCTCTTGTGTGCCTTTTGTTTAATGTATGTCTCCTATAAGCTCCAAAAAGACAGAATTTGATTGTGGCTGTTTGATTTCAAAGACCACTCCCCCCTTACCACTTTACTACCCAGCTCTTTCTGAAGAAATAAAAGTGAAAGCATGGGGTGGGCATTTGGCATGGCAGTTAAGATGCCTGTTAGTTACCCGCATTCATGATCAGTGTGTCTGATTTGTCTTGGCTGTGATCCCCATTCCAGCTTCGTGCTAATACTCAGCCTGAGAGGCAGTAGATGATGACTCCAATAGTTGAGTTCCTGCCATCTATGTGGGCAAGCTAGATTGAATTGCTGGCTCCTGGCTTTGGCCTAGCCCAGTCCTGACTGTTGTGGAAATATTAAAGTAAACCAGAGATAGGAGATCACGCTCTTTCTTTCTCTTTCTCTCATTTCTATTTGTCTTTTAAATAAACAAATAATTTTAAAAGAAATGAGAAAGCAGGGTTAGCACTATGGCGCAACAGTGGCCTATGGCGCTGGCATCCCACATGGGTGCTGGTGTGAGTCCTTGATGCTCCACTTCTGATCCAGCTCCCTGCTGATGTGCCTGGAAAATCAGTGGAGGATGGCCCAAGGCTTGAGCCCCTGAATCCATGTGGGAGACCTGGAAGAGGCTCCTGGCTCCCGGCTTCAGATCAGCTCAGCTCTAACCATTGTGGCCATTTGGTGGGTGAACCAGTGGATGGAAGACCTCTCTCTCTGTTTCTACCTCTCTCTGTAACTCTCTTTCAAATAAATAAAATAAATCTTTTAAAAAGTGAGCACAACATACAACTCAAGCTGAGGTGTGAGAGAGACATTCATGGTGACTTCTGAAGCCCCTTGTTGACCCTTCTGAAATCAGTAAGGAAGAACAGTAGGCCAGAGGACAGTGGGTGGGCAGAGCACAGGGGAGTGTATTGTGACCCTGGGATGTGGCTCAGTGTTCTACCTCACCCATCCACAGCTCCTACTTGCAATAGAGCCAGGAAGCTCCCATATAAGGCAGGAATGCTTAACTCTATTTACCAGGGAAGCCAATAAGGTGATTAAGGGACAAACCGTAACTAGAAGCATGTTTGTGTGGTTTCAAAGCCCATGCTCTTTCCATTAACACTGTGCCTTGCAAATGCAGACGTCTGCACCATTACACACACACACACACACACAGGTCGGTGTTGTCTGATGGGTAGACAGGCAGACTTGCAGGTGAACAGACAGACATATAATCTTCCCTGTGCTACTGCCACTCAGGACATTGATGCTTCCCCCCAGTCCATTCCCCAGATCCCTCTGCTCCCAGCACCCCATCATCTTTTCTTGGCTTACTTCTTCCCTAGTCTCTACACTTTCATTAATTCCTTATCACCTGTCCTTCAACTCTAATCGGGGACTTTGTGAGGATAGCCAATTAAAGTCAGAGGTTCTTAAGAAGAGGTATTGACCTGCAATTGAGCCCTCTCTCTCTGCAGGATCAATCTTTAGCTTACTAGTCAAAAGGAGATGTATTTAGAAACATGTCCAGCCAGTCAGCCCTCCAGATGTGTTCTTGCAGTCACATTAGCTGTTTATGAATCCTAATTGCATATTCTGTTTACCATCTAAGAAAAGCTGCCTGACAGAGGTACCCATGAGAATTGCAGCTTGTTTGAAGAATTTTTGCTGCAGTAGGAAAAAAGGAAAAGAGATGTATCTATATCTATCTATAATAAATACATATCCGTGTGCACACATTGTATTCCTTCGTTGGGGACAGACCCTCTCCTGACAGAGGAGCAGAGAAGGATGTAAGCCAGCCTTTCTGAGAGCTGCTGGAGGGAATAAATCAGACCAGTCTCTGGCCTTAGCCAGCACAGGCAGCTTAAGAGAGGAAATCCACCCAACATTGAAATAAGGTGCTCTCGATATATACATCATAATAATTGGTCAGCACAAATCTTCTGTTATATAATATGCTGATTTAGGAGCTGTGAGATGATCTAGCTTAATGTACAGAAAGAAAGATGAATCAAGAGAGCACATGCCTTGTTCAGTCTTAGTGCATCTGGCCCGTTCAGAGACAGGCTGAAATTCAGAGGTCTTGACACCCAGACAGGGCTCTACCCAAGACCAGCTGCCCATTCTCAGGAGAGCAGCTGAGAGAAGGCAGCCGTCTTCCTATCTGGCCCGGAACACCTGGGTTCTAATCTCTCCTAAGCACACAATCACAAAGCATTGCCAATCCCTTTCATGAGAGAACAGAGAAGGAGGTAAATTTACCCGAAGTTTCTGAGGGCAAGACAGGGATAGAAAAAGAATTTGGAGCCTGAAAGCATCTAGAGCTGATAGTTCCAGCCCACTTTAGCTGAGTGCTAACTGTATCCAGGTGTGATCCTTGTCTTCCTGCATGCATTAGCTCATTTACAAATGAAGGATCTGAGGCTTAGAAAGGTCAAGTGGCTTGTCTAAGCTCACACAGCTGGTCAAGGTTGGAACCAGAATTCTAGATTTACTCCTGTGTTGCAAAATAATTCTTTATTGCCTCCACAGACAAGGTGCAAATTAATTTGAATTACTTGAAGTAAGCTGAGTGATTTGATTCTTGTTCTTTACAAAGATTTATGCAATGGCAGGCTGGTGCCTGACCTTTGCCAGGAGCTGGAGGAGATGCAGATAATGAGACAAAAGAGAAGCACGTGGCAGATGAGCTTAGTGAATTAAAGCTCCGCTGATGTCAAACTGATGCATCCTTGAGTCTTTGCACATCCTGAAACAGGTTACCTACGCTCCCCAACCATCAGTTTTCTCATCTCTAAAACGGGTATAATAGCACCTACCTCCTAAGCTTGTAAGGAGTGTTGAGTTGGTCCCTACCCATTTCTGGGAACATGCCAAGCACCTGGGTGGCAGGGAGGCGTGTTGATAAGGTTATAAATAATCGTGAATAAGCGTTAATGGTGATGACTACCTCAGATGCTGTTGTTATTGCCTCTGTTGATGATAATGATATGAAGAGGAGGAAGATGGTGTGCAGTAGTGATGAAGCAAAAGAATGGTTCTATAAGATCAGGAGCTGACCAGGTCAGTGGTTCCTAACTGGGGGAGGGTTTTGTTCCCAGGGGCTATTTGGCAAGTTTGGAGATATTTTTGGTTGGCACAACTGTAGGGCATGCTGTGCTACTGATACCTAGAAAGTGGATCCAGGAATACTGCTGAATATCCTTCAATACAACCAAGCCCCTGCAGTAGGGACCCATCCTGCACCAAATGACAGTAAGGCCCCCATTGAAAAACCCTTGTCTAAAAGAACTGGAATCCTAAATATTGAAAGAGAGAGATTGAAACTGCCATTAAGTGACCACTTCAGAAACTGCTTTCAACAGCTGTGTCAGCTGTATGGGAGTCTGCACCCAGAAGGAAGAGGGACAAGCCCCAAAAGGTAGGGAGTGCAGTAGCATAGCCATGCTATGGGGCCTCCACCCTCCCTCTGCCCAAGGACAGCCCTGTGGAACTGGGTCTCCAGCTCCCCAAATCCCCAAACAGAAAGTGTAGCTTGACTGTGGGGGATGAGCAGAGGGTATCTGGCAGGAACAGTCTCGTTGGCCCAAGCCTCTGATACTGGGATGGGATGTACATAGGCAGCAAGGGGGAGAGATAGGGAGAGAGGAGGAGAGACACCAATAAGTGAAAGAATAATGGAACATTGATCAGCTCTTTATCACAGCGGGGGAGCTGCTTTGTTGAGCCCCAGCACTGCTGTCAGGCAGACCCTTGATTAAACCTGTGCAACCGCCTGGATGGATTGCCCTGTTTAGCTCCCGTCAGCAACTCTGCCAGAAAGGAAGACGCACCACTGAAATTGTAAAGTGGGCCCAGGACTCCCTCGGCTGGAGGGCTAGCGCTCTCTTCCTCCAGCTGAGCAGGCTCTGAATTCCAGACTCAGAGCAGAACACTGATTTTTTTCCAGATGGTAAGGCTGGTTGTGTGTGAGAGCATGGGGAAGGCACCATTTATGGGTAAAGTACTGCTGTTTACCTGGCCTGGGGACCCAGGGGTGCCGGTCTCAACTCTGTGGGTGTCCTGAAGTCCTCACTCAACTCCAATGCTTCCAGGGGGCGGAAGGACTATGTCTGGTGGTGAAACCTTCTCTTGCCATTTTGTCATTTGGAATTCTTGGATGGCTTCCGAGACCTCTGTTATAGAAGCAAAGCCACTTGCCTTAAAACACGTAGGGCTGTGGGCCCTGCAGTGCCCGAGACCACAAAAGCCACCTCCTCCAGGCCTTGGGTACCTGGGTGCCAGGCGCAGATGAGAAAGCTGTCTTTGAGGAGGCGGTACGTGTGAGCACCAGTGAAGACGAGCGTTAAAAGCACAAGGAAAGATTAAGCCATGACAGAAAGCTGGCTGCTGTGCCCACCAGAGAAAGAGCACTGCGTGGACAAGATCTGATTCTTAATCATCACTGAGATCACGGGGCCTCGTGCTGTGCCAGACACTATACAGCAGAGAAATAGAAAAGCAATCGCAAGTGTTTAAGCTGCCTCCCGGGAACTGTGGGGAATTTGCCACGAAGGGCTTTTGCTGAGCAGGTGATGGCTGTGGACATGCAGGAGTGGAGGAGCTGGGGTCTGGCTGTATTGCTCTGCAAGAGGCGGAGACAAAAACGAAGACACGATAATGGAGAACATTTGGATGTGAGTAGGACCAGGAGAGATGTAGTGGCTGGCAGGTGGAAAGCAGGCAGGGAGATGATGGCAACTGGATGGTATTCACCGGGCAGGTTCTTAGGGTATCTCAAACCTGGTGACCTATGCAGGCCCTGTTCTGGTCTTCTCCTCATGCAACTCCCCACAAACATGTGACTGTGACTGCTTTGTGAAAGGGGCTTCCATATGGGGACTGCAAGCTGGCCCAAGTTTAGATCTGAGGGTGCTGGTGAGACACCTGGCACATCTAGCCTGCACTGTGAGAGAACGCTCCTTTCCACCACCGGTCTGTCAGCTACATTGTCTGCTACTGCCTCAAGTCTACAGTCTGAGAATGCTACATACAAGGTTGACTTGACAACAGGCCCAAATCCTATCCACCTGACTCACTGTCATTCCCTTCCAAATTATCCGGTATTACACCACCTTGGCAGAGGTGAGGGGACGCTAGAGAGAGAATCCCAAATACAATCCCAAATCTACATCAGGTTTTCCTTTTAACCAGAACCTATTTGGTATTCAGCAGAAATGTTGAGTTTAGTGTTTGACATAATTTAATAGTGTGCATTAATGACTATAATTTTCCCCTGTAGTCAAGATACTAAGAAAATGAGGAGTATTTCATCTACAGCGCACCAAACAGTGACCAGACCAGACATGCAAATGACGGTGAAGAACAAAGATCTGGAGCCCCAACGCTTTGTCAGTAACTTCAGGAGCGTGCCCACAGCACTCCGAGGTTTGCAAGCTTTTGTGTTTGCTGTGTCCTTTTATTCTGACAGCAACGCTGTGTAGTAGGTGATATGGTCCTTGCTGGGCAGATACCAGCACTGGGGCTAGAGAGTGAAGAAATGGTTCCAACCCAGGAATGAAGCCAGATATTCTAAGTTTGCCTTTTAAAATGTAATATAGTCAGGTGCATTTAATAACAGGTATGCATTTTGACATACATGCTGGTGCTTGAAAATGTTTCTAGAAAACAGAATGAAAAGTAAGCTCACTTGGGTTTAAAAATTTGAAATTCATTCATGTGTATGGATCTTCAAAAAGGTCATGGAAAATACAAAAAGGGTTTGCACTGAAATAAACTGAAATTTAAATTCTATTTTTCCAGGGCTAGGCTATATGTTGCTGCTCAAACACCACAGACAGAGTGATTATGGTTGGGCAACATGATTTTATGGAATTACCGTCATTGGCCTGTTGACCAGAATATCATTATTGGACACGTGACTCTATTTGGGGGTAGATGGGATAGGATGGAGGAGCAGCCGGCTAGTCCATCGAGTTCACGGTACTCTCTCACCTCGAAAGACATATTTGACTGGTTTTAGATCCCTCTCTCTCCTCTAGGAGCTCTGTTTTAGCAGGATGAGGGAATGACTAGCTGTCCACCAAAGCCCTAGCTTCCTCCTTTGTGGCACGGAGTTCTTCCTGGGAAGTGGCTGCCCAGACAAACATCCCACTTCCCAGCCCTGCTGTATCTCTAGGTCAGGCCAGAGGGTGAGATTTCGCCAATGGGAAGTAAGCAGAGGCAAAAAAAAAAATATCACTGCCACCTGGGCAGGCATGTAGCAAGTGTGAGCCCTGCCCACGCTCCTTTTCGCTTCTCTGCAGAGATGCAAGGGATTCTGAGACCACAGGGGTGGCAGTCACAGGCTAGGAGCCTGGCTGGAGGAGGCTACATTCAGACTTTAGGTGGATGAGGGAAGAACTATTTTATTCCCTTGGATGTGGGGTCTTATTTTTCAAAGTAGTGGGCCTAGAACGACTAAAACAAGTAGTCTGGCACCTTACTATGGGAGGTGGTAAAAATGGACAGCTGTTGTCTTGTGTTCCCAAGAAAATTAAAACAGAAGGAATGGGGCCGGCAACGTGGTACAGAGGGTAAAGCCACCAGCTGACGCAACCATTCCATATGAGCACTGGATCAAGTCCCGGCGGCTCTACTTCCAATCCAGCTTCCTGTTTATGCACATGGGAAAGCAGTGAAAAATGGCCCAAGTGCTTGGACCCCTGTCACCCACATGAGAGAGCTATTGGGAGTTTCAGGCTCCTGGCTTCAGCCTGGCCTAGCTATTGTAGCCATATGGGGAGCGAACCAGTGGATAGAAGGTCTTTTTTTCTCTCTGTTTCTCCCTCTCTGTCACTCTTCCTTTCAACTAAATAAATAAATCTTTTCAAAAGAACAGAAGAAATACCATTTTGAAGAACCAATCCCAATTTCAATATTATTCGTGCATTGAGAAACATTAATTTAAATAATACTAATAATATCATCTAAAGAAAGAATGTCTACTACTTATCAAAAGGTATTTCCTTCTGTACATAAATTTGCTTCAGAAAATGAAAACTGTAGATAAAACCTGTGTCTTGATGTTGGTCTTGTGTGCTCCACCTGTATGTACACATACATGTGTGCATGTACTTGGAGGTGAGCCTCCTCTGGTAACAGAACTCTGAGGCATAGGTTGCTCATGGATGTAAGCTGACCACCAGGAGTAGTTTCTCTCTGGGAGAATGTGTGAAGTTTGTGGTTATAGGCTTCATTAACGTTCACATGTTTCACACTCATTAATTATGTATGTACAGGACTAAATTTTCACAAGTCTGAATTTGGACTTTCATACAAAAAACAACAAACATTAACAGATTTCATGAATGTAGCCCTGGCTACTTCTTAAGAGTTTAATCAATAAACCAGAGTTTATGTCATTTTGTATGTGTTAGTTGTTATTCTTTCAAAAAATAATTTGTATCAAAAAAAAGAAACTGCTTCCTGCTGAAAAAGTATCTGTATAATATCTAACACTAGGATGTAGGTTCAGCTTCTTAAAAAATTAAAAGTTGCTTAAACTGAGGCAGTTAAAAATATACCTCCTCCTATTTCTACCCACCCACCCATGTTTTTCAATTAATTTATATAAATTCTGGAGGCTATTACATCTAACAAAGCAGGTGTGTGGCAGAAATATTACTTTAAATTTGTCTTGTGAGATTTTGCTGTCTGACAGCAGAAATGCTGTTTTAGCACTGGATTATTTCTCTGAGCACAAAGAGTTATTGGGGCTTTAGCATCTGACTGATTTTGTCATAGAGTTGATTCTAACCATAGGAAGCATGCAATGTGAATCACTATTCACAGAGAAATCTACAACATGCTCAATGTTGTAGAAACTGAGACATTTAGATACAAAGCAGAATTATAAAAAATGATATGGTGTTCAATATGCTTGTCGTGTTCCCCAAATTCACTGTACATGATCAGTTTGGTGTTCTTGTACCCGAGCTTTTAACTGAAGGAAACAATTGGAACAATCTCAATTTTAACTTATACTTGAAGAACTAAAAAAATAATGCAGAACCGTTCGTCATTGCTTTGGCAAAACTTGTTAGAACTGCAATGCAAGAACCAAATGCACCGTGATGTGGTACCAAATGATTGATTGGCAAGTGAAGTTACAGAGCAGAACCATGGCTTGAAGTTAAAGAACACAACTCCTGACTACCATTCTATGGCTGATCAGAGACTAATAGTTAAAAACCTCAGGAGGCCTCATTCACAATACGCAGGAAAAAATAATGCTGCAGTTTAAATACCCCTGGAATTTTTTCACAGTGTCACATGTGTATAATACCCAAAGTTCTATGCTTCTTTAAAAAAGTTTATTTATTTATTTGAAAGTCAAAGTTACACAGAGAGAAGGAGAGGCAGAGAGAGAGAGGTCTTCCATCCGCTGGTTCACTCCTCAGATGGCTAGAATGGGTGACGCTGCGCAGATCCAAAGCCAGGAGCCTGGAGCTTCTTCCAGGTCTCCCAAGCGGGTGCAGAGGCCCAAGGACTTGGGCCATCTTCCACTGCTTTCACAGGCTGGATCGGAAGTGGAGAAGCCGAGACTTGAACCGGTGCCCATATGGGATGTCAGCACTGCAGGCGGTGGCTTCACCTGCTATACCACAGTGCCAGCCCCTAGCCCTATGTTTCTAAGAATACATTTCTTGCTCAGTTGTTTCAGGCAAGCTCAATCCTTTGTAACTTTTAAAGGGCCCAAGATTATCTTTTCCAATAACAGACCAGGTTCTTTTTCAAGCAGTTACAGATGTAATTTCTTTTTTGTTGTCAAACATAAGGTACCAAATATGATACAATAAATTGTTTTGAAAAACAAAAAAAATGAAATGACTGATATTAGTAACAAAAATATTGATCCCATAAATGTAGCATAATTAAGGCCAAGAGAGAATTGATTAAATATGCTGGCTGTGTGAGTCTCCATCTCAAATGAACTTTTAAATATGGTTGAATTATAAAGGAAAAGGACAGATTCAATAAAATATTTTAAATATATTATGCCTAAAAGGCACAAAGTATTTACAGTAATTTTCAGTCTCTGACAACAGAACGCATCCATCCAGCTGCCACCACGGTCAGGACTAATGCTGTTTTTTTCACACATCTTTAATTCATATTTTCAAGAGCACACTATGTACAAAATATAGATATTTTTCATGTGTCTCCCTCTTTACAATGGCTTCTCAGAGGCAAATGCCAATTTTGGAGCTCCATTTTCCTGAGTGAATAGGCCTCAAGAATCTGAATACGAGCTCTTCACGGCTCACTCCTTTAGCTGGTGTTACTCGCCAACTCTGTTGAACATTTTTTAGCCCAGATTGAAAGAGAGAGAGAGAGGGAGAAGGAAGAGAGGGAGGGAGAAAGGGAGGGAGGGGGCTGGTGCTGTGGGGTAGTGGGTAAAGCCACCGCCTGCAGTGCCAGCATCCCATATGAGCACCAGTTCAAGTTCAGCTGCTCCATTTCCAATCCACCTCTCTGCTATGGCCTGGGAAAGCAGTGGAAGATGGCCCAAATGCTTGGGCCCCTGTGCCCATGTGGGAGACCTGGAAGAAGCTCCTGGCTCCTGGCTTCAGATCTGTACAGCTCCAACTGTTGGGACCATTTGAGGAGTGAACCAGTGGATGGAAGACTTTCTCTCTCTGTCTTTCAAATAATTAAATAAATCTTTAAAAAGAGAGAGAGAGACAGAGAAGCCTACTGTCCTTGTTCAGATGAATTTGTGATCTGTGTCCAATCCTTGTGTTGTACAGAGAGGTGATAGGTAAGCGGACACATGGGACTGGACAAATGCTAAGTGTGTGTCTGTGACTGAAGACGTCAGAAAGACACACCTTCTCCATGTACCTAATGGCTAAGGAAGCCAAGGATATAACTAGTGTACAGTGAGATTCTGTCCAATGAGCCAAGTGTCCCTAAACAGGAAAACTCAAAGTATCTTTCTGACAAAGAGCATTATCTACATAAAAAGTGACATTTGCAAGTTGAGTTTGTAATTTCTGCTTCATCTGACAGAGTGAACAACAGATGTTGAAATCCCAAATGCCAACGTGATAGTTTTAAGAGGTGAGACATGGGGCTGCTGCTGTGGTGCAGTGGGTTGACACCCTGGCCTGAGGCGCCGGCATCCCACATGGCCGCCAGTTCGAGACCCAGCTGCTCCACTTCTGATCCAGCTCTCTGCTATAACCTGGGAAAGCAGTGGAAGATGGCCCAAGTTCTTGGGCCCCTGCACCCACGTGGGAGACCCAGAAGAAGCTCCTGGCTCCTAGCTTCTGATTGGCGCAGCTCTGGCCATTTCGGCCAGTTGGGGAGCGAGCCAGCGGATGGAAGATATCTCTCTCTCTCTCTCTCTCTCTCTCTCTCTCTCTCTCTCTCTCTGCCTCTCCTCTCTCTGTGTAACTCTGACTTTCAAATAAATAAATAAATCTTAAAAAAAAAAAGAGGTGAGACATTTGGAAGATGATAGGCTCAAAAAGCTGGAGCTCTCATTAAAGCAATTAGTGCCCTGACAAAAGGAAACTCAGAGAGCCCTCTTCCTCCCACTTCACCAAGTGAGGCTATGAAGAGAGGTCAGCTGCATGCAACCCAAAAGGCAGCCTCACCAGAAGCTGACCTGTAAGCACCCGATTCCAGGCCTCCAGCTTCCAGAACTGTGAGAAACACACATTGCTTATTTAAACCATCCAGCCTACAGTAACTTTCTATAGCATCCCAAATGGGCTAACAGAACCCCTTCTTCTAGGGAACAGCAGGAAAGAGATACAAAAGAGAATAAATTAATAAAAGGATCAGGTAGAATGGAAGGATATCAGAGGAGAGAAAATTCTTTAGAATGTCTAAAATATGAAGTGTGCATAGCGTTCTGCTGATGGGAGAGGTCCTCTCAGAGCTAACAGCAGAGAAGGCTCTGGGGAAGTGGGAGTTCTATTCCAGGGGCCAGAGGGAAGTGCCATTCCAGAAATGATTGCAGAAATTTTAAAAAAGTGCCAGAGTCCAGCTCCAGCTAGTCTAGGGGTCCCAAGGTGTGAGATGTGTCGGCACACGAAGAAATGAGAGACACACTCACAGCAAGGATGATGGCATGGTTCTAGCTCTCTAGCACCAGACTTTATTTTTATATCATATCACGTAATGATTCTTTCTTCTTACAATAACAAGTCTGTTGTCCATTTTCATCTAGTTACAATTTCTTTGATTTTTTTTTTTTTTTTGGCAGGCAGAGTGGACAGTGAGAGAGTGAGACAGAGAGGTCTTCCTTTTCCGTTGGTTCTCCCCTCAATGACCGCTGCAGCCAGCGCACCGCGCTGATCCGAAGCCAGGAGCCAGGTGCTTCTCCCGGTCTCCCATGCGGGTGCAGGGCCCAAGCACTTGGGACATCCTCCACTGCACTCCTGGGCCACAGCAGAGAGCTGGCCTGGAAGAGGGGCAACCGGGACAGAATCCGGCACCCCAACCAGGACTAGAACCCAGTGTGCCAGCAATACAGGCGGAGAATTAGCCTATTGAGCCGTGGTGCCAGCCATTTCTTTGATTTTTAAGGGCATATGCAGAGCATGGGTTACTATCACAGACAGGTGCAAGACAAGGGGCTGCCCACAAAAGTCAAGGCCTGGAGTACTGCCGAGCTATGCAGAAATTGGTTACACAAGCTAGAATAATACCTTTCTAATCTAATCTTTGCTAGAAGCCCTAATGTTCAAAGCAGGCCCTTTTTAAAATGTATCTCCTCGTTTGCAGTTCTTTCTGTAACTGTTTAATTTCTTAATTGTAATTATCTAAAGGTTCACTTAGATCTATTCCACAGTTTTGACATCCTAACTATTGTTGTATTTGTAGCACATATTGAATTAAAGCTTTAATAACATTTATCTTTGTTTTAGTGGGAAGTACATACCAGGAAGCCTGATGCCTTTTAATTCTTTTCCACAAACAACTCAACCTTGTGTAAAGCATTAACCCCTTCTCCTACACTAACATTCTGCTTGATTAAAATTCTACAAAGCAATGGACATTTTGGGGATTATGAGACTAAACACTCTTCCCTAAAATTAGGAAGACAGCAATCATTAGCAGGACCACTAGGAAGCTCCAACTTTCTTCTGTAGAGTGTAGTTCCCAACAAACCTAAAACCACCAAGAGGACCACAGCTGTCCTTCTCATGCCTTGCTGAGACAGCCCTTCTTCTGTGACCTTGTCAGCCAGCCAAATTTGCCTTGGCCTCGCCAAAAAAGAAGAGGCCTAAATAGAAATATTTACCCAAAGAAATCACTTGCACACACAGAGGGGATTTACACCAAGACGTTGACTTACCTGTTTATAACCAGCTCCTATGAGCTGAATCCTCTGTGCCTTGTTAAACAGGAGGGGACTGGAAGGAAGAAGTCAGTGCAGCCTGCAAACCTGCACATCCCTCCCTCAAGGCAAGACCTACCAATGAACTCACGACCTTGTTCAGAGAAGGTTCAGGATAGCCCTCTGTTTAGGAAAGCTTATAAATATTTTTAAGCAAGAGTCACAAGCTACCAGAAGTATACAGGAGCACAGAAGAGAGACCAAAAGAATGAAGGTCCTACTTAGTGCTAGGGACTTTGTGCTAGGAGTTTTTCTAAAGATTCCACAGACGTTAAATATAAGCATCATACCCACCCATGTGGTTGTCATAGTTTGAACAGAATGTGGCTCCCCAAACTCAAGCTGACATTTAAACTCCAAAGACTTATGTTAATGGTAAACGGATTAATGTTAATGAATGAGGGTGGAGGCTTGATCCAATTGTGGTGTCTGAAGACATGGCCTTTGGGAAGCAATTGGATTGGATTAGGTTGCTAGGGTGGAGCCTGATCATTGAATTATGATGGTATTATTAAACAGAGACCATATAGAAGGTGGATGAAGCTCCTATGCTCCCTGTTTCTCCAGTTGTTGGCTTCTGCCATCATTTGGCCTCACCTGATGTCTGAACCAATGAGCTTGTCCAATCTTAGACCATGAGTCTTTAAAGTGTATACTGAAATCCGCTTCCTCCCTAGTTAAAAAGCTCCTCCTATCCTCCTAAGTATTTTAGCTGGAATGATGAAAAGCTAACACAGTGATGGCTTTCTTTCTCTTTTTTAAGATTTTATTTATTTATTTGAGAGGCAGAGTTCAGACAGAGAGAGGGAGAGACAGAGACAAAGATCTTCCAGTCACTGGTTCACTCCTCAGATGTCCCCAAAGGCCAGAGCGGAGCTGATCCAAAGCCAGGAGCCAGGAGCTTCTTCTGGATCTTCCACCTGAGCACAGGAGCCCAAGCACTTGGGTCATCCTCCACTGCTTTCCTAGGCCATAGCAGAGAGCTGGATCGGAAGAGCAGCAGCCAGGACACAAACCAGTGCTCATATGGAATGCCAGTGCCACATGCAGAGGCTTAGCCTAGTATATTACAGTGCCAGCCCCCACAGTGTCGGTTTCCACAAATCAGATAACAAAGGTATATAGATCAGGAAACTAATTCTAGGTCCAGCAACAAATAAATGCCACAGCCACGACAAGAACACTCAGGCTGGGATGGGGGTTATTGCACAGTGGATTAAGTTGAGGCTTATGTTGCCTGTATCCCATAATAGTGACAGTTCAAGTCCCAGGTACTCCACTTCCAATCCAGCTTCTAGTTTATGCACCTGAGAATGGAGCAGAAGATGTCCCAAATATTTGGGCCCTTGTAACCCATGTAGGAAACCAGGAAGGATTCCTGGCTCCTGGCTTCAACCTGATACAGACCTGACTATTACAACCATTTGGGAAGTGCAGCAACAGATGGATGATTGATCTCTTCCTCTGGCTCTCTCTCATTCTGTATCCCCCTGTCACTCTGTCTTTCAAATAGAGATAAGTCTTTTTTTAAGAATTTTTTTTTTTTGACAGGCAGAGTGGATAGTGAGAGAGAGACAGGGAGAAAGGTCTTCCTTTTTCCGTTGGCTCACCCTCCAATGGCCGCTGCGGCCGGCGCACTGCGCTGATCCAAAGGCAGGAGCCAGGTGCTTCTCCTGGTCTCCCATGGGGTGCAGGGCCCAAGGACTTGGGCCATCCTCCACTGCCTTCTCGGGCCATAGTTGAGAGCTGGCCTGGAAGAGGGGCAACCGGGATAGAATCCGGTGCCCCAACTGGGACTAGAACCCAGTGTGCCAGTGCCACAAGGCGGAGGATTAGCCCGTTAAGCCATGGCGCCGGCCTCAAATAGAGATAAGTCTTAAAAATAAAAATAATCACCCAGATTCCTAAGTGCTTACACTTCTCTGTCTCTCACGAGCATGTGACCCTGAGGGGACAGAGCAACTGAGGGGAGACTCATTTAAGAAAACCTTAATCCCAGGAGAAAAGGAAAAAAGAACCACTTGCTATATAAAATAAGTAATACAAAAACAAGGTCCAATCAGTGAGAATTACAAATATGGTATAGAAAGTAAAAATTCAGTTTTAAATGGTTAACAAATGTCCAAAAATATAGTGCAAGAAGCAAAGCAGTGGTGAACCCACCTGGAGGACAATCACCATGCAATAGATGTTCCAGAAAAAAAGAGAAGTACAAAAAATAAAGAAATATATAGAAAAGAGAAGGATGTGACAGAGAGAGAAGATTCTTTCCTAGAACTGAAAAGTTAACTCAGGTTTTCAAATTTTAAATATTGCTGACTTCTGGTACCATGAATACAAAGTGACCTACACGTAGGTTTCAAAACACCAAATGTCAAGAGAAATGTATCAAGATTTCCAGAACTGAACCAGAGAACTACGACTGGCACTCTACTCCTTCATTGGCACTAATAGGCTTACGAAGGCAAAGACTCACAGCCATGCCTGTTCTGAAGAAGCATTGCTTTGAACTTGAGTGTCTCGAGCCCTCTTGTCTTTGGCATCCTGCTCCAATAAATGTGCACTACATTTTCCTTCAGCTGTTGGTCTGGTTTTAAAGGTGAGAGCCATCAGCAGGAGACTGAAGAGGAAAAAGAGAATGAAGTCAAGATGTTTATTCCTCCATTGTGCTCTCAGCCAGAGAACTGTGAAGCGGCTCTGTTTCTCTTCCCAAGATCACAGCTCCCCATGGGAAGCCTTCTCCATCTCTCTGCTCTCTCTCTGTACCTGGAATGGATGGATACACCACTACCCCTCGACTTTCCTAAATCTTGTGCAACTCTTACAATAATCTCTCTACCTGACCATCATCGTTCGTGTCGTCTGAGCAGAACACCTGTTTGCAGCAAGACAGATAAATTCTTGGCCGGCACCGTGGCTCACTAGGCTAATCCTCCGCCTGCGGTGCTGGTACTCCAGGTTCTAGTCCTGGTTGGGGCACCGGTTCTGTCCCGGTTGCCCCTCTTCCAGTCCAGCTCTCTGCTGTGGCCCGGGGAGGCAGTGGAGGATGTCCCAAGTGCTTAGGCCCTGCACCCGCATGGGAGACCAGGAGAAGCACCTGGCTCCTGGCTTTGGATCGGCACAGCGCGCAGGCCGTATCAGCCATTTGGGAGGTGAACCAACAGAAGGAAGACCTTTCTCTCTCTCTCTCTCACTGTCTAACTGCCTGTCCAAAAAAAAAAAAAAAAAAAAAAAAGATAAACTCTGATAATATATAATTTCAAACCTGGTAATTCATACCCTTCTAAACTATCAAGAAGATGAGAAATTGAGATTTGGGAGTATTATCTATGGTTTTAAAAGGAATTAAAAGGATAACTAAAAGTAAAATTATAAGTTTAAGGGAATATGAGAGGAAGAGAGAAGACAGCATTAGAGTAGTATAGTGAGATAAATTGTCTTTCATACTGAAAAGATGCAATGGTAGAATTTCTAGATTTTACATTCATAGTAAATGACTAGTGGTAGCAGAAATGGTTATACAATAATGCTAAAACTTTCCTCTCTCCAAAATTGTGGCTAAGTTGGCAGTGGATTCCTAAACACCAGAATTGGCACAGAAACTCACTCTCTACCTTTCAGATATTTGGCTAGTACACGTCTGAGTGTCCTTTGTCTTTGGATTAATTATTCCAAAATGGTTGGATCATCCAAAATTTGTAAAGTGGTAGCTTTTGAGTCAACTAAAGCATGGGTGTGAGAGATGATTAGAAGATGCTGTGGGCAGGTAATGTTTTCATTTCACAAACAGACATTAAAATCCAGGCAGCTTTCACATCCCAAGTCACCCCAGGTCACTCTGCTGAGTATCTTACAGTATCTGTCATCCTCCTGTCTCAGCAGCAATAGGCACCATGCAAAGGGCTTTTCCGCCAACCTCCAGACTTTCTTTCTATCAGTGATGTCATCTCTGAGACGTTCTGTGCTAATTAAATCAACATTGCAGTCTTATTAGCTCCAGGCTTCAGATGGCTTCTTTAAACGTGGCTAATTTGTTTCTCCTCCACAATGCTGGAGCAGGAGACCAGGTTATGCCACTCAGAATAGGACTCTTTGGCATAAGAGATACTTGAATAGTTTTGAGAAGAGCAGATCCTGCAAAAGATCTGAAACAAAGTAGAAATTATTCTTTTGTAAGGGAAATTTGCATCTTCACAGGAAATCTCCATTTGGAGAGGTGTCTTTAGCTCTGTACCAGGAAGAGAAAATCCACTAAAGTATAAGAGACTCTCATCGATGAAGACAGCCCAGACTTAAATCACATAACAAACCTTACCTTTGCTTAACTGTGCTTTTCCTGGTCACCTCCCCATAAGTTGCCTCCCAGCACCCTTCTTTGCTTCAGCCGAATGTAGTGGTTAAGCCAGAATTCTAAACCACTTCTCAGATTTATTCATTTTTTTATCCAAGTACACATAAGCTAAACAAGCTAATAATTTTCTTTTTATTTTTCTCTTGTTAATCTGCATTTTGTTTCAAAAGCTTCCAGCTAAGAATTCAGAAAACTTGTGGTAAGAACTCAAGCGTATTCCAGGATGGTTTATGTTCAAGGACTTTTTTAAAAAAAGAAAATCATAGCATCAGAACTCCAGAAATGTACCCAACTCATAGCGGAAATTCAGTATCAATAAATGCAGCTTCTCAAATATGTGCAGAAAAAATGGAATTATTAAAAAGTAATAAGGGGACAACTATGTAGTCATATGAGAAAAATAAAATCAGAGCTATTTATCACAATGCATAACAGGAAATTCAAAATAGATCAGATATTTAAATGCTCAAAAAAAGATTCAGCAAAAGAATTTGTAAAACTTGGGTGAATTTTCCTTTCACCTAGGAGTAGGCATTTTTTCCCTAACAATATAAAATGTAGAGACACAGCTGAAAGTTTAATAAACTTAAAGCACAAAAAGTTTCACAAAAATGTGAATATGACAGGGTTGCTTGGAGAGCACGAGTCTGACACCATGGAACCCTGACTACTAATGCCCCAAGCAGCAGTGTGTATGGTGAGTCATTTTAATTTCCAATCCATAAAGGACCTGATGTTTTCCAAAATTGTTTTCCAGGTTTTCAGTCGTGGTCCAGGAAGAAATGCAATCATCACAATCCTACACTAGTCCAGACCTCACTGCAAGAGCAGTGCCTGCACAGATGGGTGAGAAAGTATCCAACGGTCACCCTTTGCTTCATTTTAATACTGGGGTCTGTATCTTAAGAAGAGCTTAAGTCTCATTACCATCACATGCAACCCATGTCGAAGCATGTTTCTGATCTACGCCAGTGTGGACTTATACCCACCCCTACATGTGATAGCGAGAACATTCCTTCTTACATATTCATTTCCCCCTAAATTAAAAGATACCATTTCCCCTGCTCATAAAGTCACAGCTTTGGAAATTACGTCCTATTTGCTGCAAACAAATTGATTTGACTAACTCCTTGTGTTGTTTCTCAGAATGCCCTGGGAAGCAGCCCACCTGTGGAGCAGCCTCAGAAGAAAGGTGTCCCTGACCTTGTCCTGCCTTCCTTGATCTCTCTGACCTTCTCCTGTCTCCCCTCTTCCTTTCCCCTCCTAGTCTAAGCAAGTCATAGAACTCAGAATTCCTTTTCTCCAAGGAGGGTCATAGAAACTAGAACAGCCACTCTCCCTTTTTTCTTTCCCTTAACACCCTTGTTCCAGAGGGCCCTGCCCCATATCTGGGGTGACAGAGTGCTACACAGGGTGGTGGAGAAGAATCTGAACAGACCACCTTGCTGCAAGGTTCCTCCCATTAGGACATGTCTTTGCCCAGTCATGTTTCTACACGACTGCCCATTCTTTACGGAAATTTCTCTCTCTCTTTTTTTTTTTTTTTGGACAGGCGGAGTGGACAGTGAGAGAGAGACAGAGAGAAAGTTCTTCCTTTTGCCGTTGGTTCATCCTCCAATGGCCGCCGCGGTAGGCGCGCTGTGGCCGGCGCACCGCGCTGATCCGATGGCAGGAGCCAGGTGCTTCTCCTGGTCTCCCATGGGGTGCAGGGCCCAAGGACTTGGGCCATCCTCCACTGCACTCCCTGGCCACAGCAGAGAGCTGGCCTGGAAGAGGGGCAACCTGGACAGAATCAGTGCCCCAACCGGGACTAGAACCCAGTGTGCCGGCCTTTACGGAAATTTCATATAAAAATAGAAGTCTTAAATTCTGATGTGCTGTCTAAAGCTTGGATGAAATAAATTTGGCATACATTTCTCTCATTGACCTGTCTCTTGTTACAGGTGAACCTACTATGACCTTTATGATGGGTAAGGCAGGGTGCTCACACTTCTCTGCCATACGATGAGAAAAAAATCCTATACATATTGTCAAATGACAAAATAGAATACAATCTTTTCAAATTATGTGATGCACGGTGGGTTAATAGAACTAATATAGGAAGAACTTTCTTAAGTGAATAGGGAGAGCCAATTACTTATAATGGGTTAGAAATCTGAAAATCTATTTCATGGAAAAATAAATGCAGTATCTCCTAAAGATATGAGAAAAGTTCAACCTAATTCACAATTTAAACATGCAAATTTCAAGTATACTTAATTTTCTCACTTGTGAAACCAAAAAAATTCAAATCTTCAAATATTTGACAACTTTCTGTGATTGTGAGACATTGGCCTTCTGATAAATTGATAATGCAAGCACACCATGGGTACAACCCAATGAAAGGAGGTTTGGCAACACATAGCAAAATCACTTATGGTTTCATCCTTCAGTCCAATCATCATTCTTTAAAGATTTAGCTCAAGGTCCAGCATGGTGACACAAGGATTGGAGTCACAGCCTGAAATGCCAGCATCCCTTGTCAAAGTCCTTGTTCAAGTCCTGGCTGCTATGCTTCTGCCCATTGACCTGGGAAGGCAGCTGAAAATGGCCCAGGTTCTTGGGCCCCTGGGAGATAGGGTGGAGACCCAGGCTCCTAACTTTGATCTCTTCCAATCCTGGCCATTGCCACTGGGGAGTGGATGGGAAGAGGGGGTATGAGCAGGCAAATGGAAGATCTCTCTCTCTCTTACTCTTTCTGTGACTCTGTCTTTCAAATAAATATTTTTTATAAAAATAAGATCCAACTCAAATATCCTCTGACCAAAAAAAAAAAAAAAAACACATGAGAAAACTGTTTTTTTTTTTCATATGACTTGTTGAACTCTTTACTTAGTATAAAGTTATCCATATGTGTATAAAGTTAATTGAAAATAGATCTTAGTAAAAATAAGACTAGAAATAGGAGAGGGAGGAGGAAGAGAGGTGGGAATGTGGGTGGGAAGAATCACTATGTTCCTGAAGTTGTACTTATGAAATATGAAGTTTGTATCCCTTAAATAAAAGGTTTCTGGGGGAGGAAAGACTATACATTACAATACTATTAGTAATAACAAAAATCCAAGAGTCCATTGACACAAGATAAGTTGAATAGACTACACAATGGTGTACAATTCAGCTGGGGAAAGGATCGAGAGACATCTTCATTCACTGTATATAGTGATCTCCAGGATGTGTTTGTGAGATCCACAAAGGGAGAATACAGGATCTGTCTTTCTGTCCCTGGCTGACTTCACGTAGCCTGCTGGCCTCCAGTTCCTTACATGTTGTCATGAATAACAGAATCCTTATATTTTAATACTGTTGTGAATATATGCCACATACTTTTCCATTCATTTATTGATACAGTAGAAAGGAGGTTACCAGAGCCTGAGGGATGTGCAGGGCAGGCATGGAGAAAGGGAAGATATTGATCAAATGATGTAAAGTTTCAGATAGACAGGAGGAATAAATTTTAGTGATCTATTGTACTGCACAGTAGGCACAGTTAAAAATAATGCGCAATTTGGAATTGCTAGAAGAATAGATTGTTTTTTATGTTCTCACCACAAAAAAAGGAGAAGTTGGCTGGGTAATAGCTACATTAATTAGCCTAATTGACTCTTTCCATAATGTACACATAGATCAAAACATCATATGGTAACCCACAAATGTATACAATTATTATTAATCAATTTCAAATAAATAGAGAATAATATGTAGAGAGTGCTGTCACTAAAAAATAGGGAATAGACATAACATATATATGTTATACAGGAGTGTACGTTATGAGCAATTTCCTTACATTAAAAGAGGAAAAATAAAATGGTTACTGTATCAACTTATTATATCTACAACAGTGCTATGTAATAAACTATAAATCTGTATCTATAATCCTACATAATAATATGCAACAAGCTACTCCACAATCAGTGGCTTACTTTAGTAAATTCAGTTAGCATTTTTTCCCGTGTTTCCAGGTCTATGGATCACGTTAGGTTAGTGTGGGTCTGAGGATGAGTAAAGTGGCTCTACTTCAGGCTGGAACAGCTCTGCAGCCTGTGTCTCATTTGAGGATGGGTCACATTCTTCCTCTTGGTGGAGAAATTTCCTGTAGTAATTAATAGAGGCACATCACACTTCCCACCTGCATACAAGCTCTTCTGCCCACATTCCCTTGGCAAAAACATGTTACCAGGCCCTGCTCAACGTTAGTGAAGGGCGAGAGCTGAAAATACAGTTATCCCGTGAAAGTGGGCTAGGTATAGGGCAGTTAAGGATTGAAAGCAAAACGAGAAACATGTCCTCAACAATATATTTGGCTGCTAGAGTAATCCAGGAGTTGTTTAACCATGACCAGCAGGTTACATCCAGCCCAGTCTATTTTGTGTAGCACATGAACTAAGAAGAAGTTATACATTTTTTAAAGGTTTTGAGGAGGAACAGAAGGAGGAGAACAAGGTGAAGGAGGGAAAACAGAGACCATATGTGGTCCACAGGCCTAAAATATTTACTGACTCTTTATAAAAGCAGCTTGATGACTCCTGGCATAATCACATACAGAGGAGGGATGCTAAGTGCCGTTAAAACAGTGATTGGATTGTACACTCCTGGAGGGATATAACTAGTTATAAAAAGAAGTATAAAAACATTCAATTGTTTTTAGTAATCTTATTTTTGCTGTTAGCAAAGGTGTTGTTATTCTGAGACCACTATATATGTATGGGATAAAGCAAATGATTAATTGTGTTGTTTTTGTAGGAAACTGGCATTTTTATAATTGGAGAAAAATCTGTTGTTGTAAGATCAATAAGGCAAAGTAAATTCATAGAGTCCTGAATTTGAATTAGGAGTATCAGAGTGATCTCATTTTGTATTTTATCTTCACATTTTTTTTGAGGCCTCTGAAAACAGTGACAAACCCAGTAGCCCAAACAAATAGATGTATTCCATTTTCCCATTTTGGAAGACTCAATATAGACACTTTTTTCCCCAAATTCATCTAAGATTCAATGCAACTCCACTCAAACATCAGGAATTTGAGAAATTGATAAGCAGATTATAAAATTTATGTGGAAATACTAGGGACCTAAAATAACCAAAAGAATTCTGGAAAAAAAAAAAAAAACCCTTCAATGGCTCTGTGCCTCCTGATTTGAAGATGTTTAGCAGGTCTTGATTAAAACTATAGTAATCAAGATGGAATAGTATTTGTGTAAAGAAAACTAAACAAATGAAACAGAATTATGAGTTCAGCCATGGGGCTGGTATTGTGGTACAGCAACACCAGCATCCCATATGAGCACTGGTTCAAGTCCCAGTTGCTCCACTTCCAACCCAGCTCCCTGCTAATGCACCTAGGAAAGCAGCAGAAGATTGCCCAAGTGCTTGGGCCCCTACCACTCACCAGGAGAACCACATGAAGTTCCAGGCCCTTGGCTTCAACTGGCCCAGCCCCAGCCGTTGCAGCCATTTGAGTAGTGAACCAATGGATGAAAGATCTCTTTCTCTCTCTTTGTAATTCTGCCTTTCAAATAAATAAATAAATCTTACAAATTATAAATTGTATGTAAATGGTCCAGTGATGCTTCAAATGCTCAGGGAACAGGTTGTCTTTGCAGCAAATGGCATAGGAAGGATTCTTGCATATCCATACAGGCAAAGTGAACCTCAGCCCTTATTCCATGCCTTATGAAAAATAACTCCAAATGAAGTAAAGACAGTAATCTAAAAGTACAATTATAAACTTTTGGAAGAAAAAACTGCTTGCAACTTTTGCAACCTTGAAGTAGGCAAAATTTTATGACAGGAAACAAAATATATAAACCACAAAAAATTATACACTGAACTTCTTCAAGATTAAAAACACAGTCTGGGAAAATATTCTCTAAATATTCGTTTGATAAAGGACTTGTATTCTGAATACATAAAGAATTCTTACAACTTGCTAACAGCAAGACAAAAAACCTGGTTTGTTCAAAGAGACAATAGATTGGAACAGATAACTCATTAAGGAATGTACAAATGGCAGCTGAGCACCTAAAAGAAAACCTGGGGGCAGCGCTGTGGTGCAGCAGGTTAAGTTGCCCTCTGCAGTGCTGACAGCCCGCGTGGGTGCCCGTCGGAGTCCTGGCTGCTCCACTTCCAATCCAGCTCCATGCTAAGGCACCCGGGAAAGCAGCAGAGCATGGCCCAAGTCCTTAGATCCCTGCAACCACACGGGAGACCCAGATGAAGCTGCTGGCTCCTGGCTTCAGCCTGGCCTAGCCCTAGCCATTGCAGTCATTTGGGGAGTGAACCAACAAATAGAAGATCTAGCACTTTGTGTCTCTTCCCCACTTTCTCTGTAATTCTGACTTTCAAATAATTAAATATACCTTTAAAAAAAAGAAAACCCAAAATTAGATGTCTTTTGATAGGTGAACAAACCACTGGTGTATTGTGATACATCCATTCATGAATACCATACTTATCATCAGAAACAGATCATTGATACATGCGCTAACTCTGATAAATGTCCACATAATTACACTTAGTTAAATAAAGCCAATCACTGAGGAATACACACTTTCTAATTCCTTTTTAAATATTTATTTATTTATTTGAAAATCAGAGTTATAGAGAAGGAGAGGCAGAGCAGAGGGAGAGAGAGAGGTATCTTCCATCCACTGGTTCACTCCCAAATGGCTGCAACAGCCAGAGCTGGGCCAGGCCAAAGCCAGGAATCAGGGGCTTCTTCTGGGTCTAGCACATAGGTGCAGGGGCACAAGGATTTGCGCTATCTTCTACTACTTTCCCAGGTGCTTTTTTTAGCAGGAAGCCTGAACAGAAGCGGAGCAGCCAGGAATCAAACCAAGCCTGTATGGGATACTGGCGCTGCAGGTGGTGGCTTTATCCACTATACCACAGTGCTGGCCCCTATATAATTCCTTTCACATAACATTCACAAAATGACAAAATAAAGGAAATGGAGAAATAATTCGCAGTTTCAGGGATCAGTGGCTGCTGGGCAGGAGGGAAGTGGGTATGGGACAATAGGAAGGATCTTAGTGGTGTATTCTGCACCTTGACGCATTAATGTCAGTTTCCTGGCTGTGATATCATACTATCGTTTTTGCAAAATGTTGCCACTGAGGGAAAACCAGCTAAAGAGGACACAAGATCTTTCTGTGTTATTTCTTAAAACTTAATGTGATTCTACAATTATCTCAAAATTAAAAGCTTAATTAAAAACACTTGAAACTAAAGAGGAAAATTAAAGCATTTATAGTGTTTTCTATGTGCATGATCAGTGTAATCACAGAGTTAATATAGACACACTCCAGCTAGCAAATGGTGGAAGCAGGCATGACGGAATTACAGCATCCTCATTTGTAACTGCCTATACAGTAACAACAGATGTAGCCATGATCAACAGTGGCTGCAAACATCACACAAAGAGAGGAAATAAGTCTTTATTGGCCTCCAGGCAACCCCACTCCTGAAACAGTCTTGCCAAAAAGCATCAAACTTGAACCTGCCCATGCATCTAGAGTTCATTACCAATATATAGGAAATGTGGGGGACAAATGAGCACATTAGATGACATCATGAGACTTCAATCACAACATCCACATCCCAGCAATGCTGCAGGACAGGAGACCCAGTTTCTTCAATAGCCATAATATAATATTTACAACGCCCCCAAAAAAAATCAAGGAAGAAAATTACAAAGGGAAAAAGAGGGTAAATTAAAAAAAAATAGCTAGTCAAAGTGCCTGGATATGATTCGGACCAGGATTCAAACAAACTGCTTAAAATTTTTAAAAAATATTTATTTATTTATTTGAGATGCAGAGTTACAGACAGAGAGAGGAAGAGACAGAGAGAGGTCTTCCATCCGATAGTTCACTCCCCAGATGGCCACACTGGCCAGAGTTGGGCCCGTCTGAAGCCAAGACCAGGAGCTTCATCCGGGTCTCCCACATGAGTGCAGAGGTCTAAGCACTTGGGCCGTCTTCTGCTGTTTCCCAGATGCATTAGCAGGGAACTAGATTGG
Source organism: Lepus europaeus (assembly GCF_033115175.1). Taxonomy (NCBI): domain Eukaryota; kingdom Metazoa; phylum Chordata; class Mammalia; order Lagomorpha; family Leporidae; genus Lepus; species Lepus europaeus. The sequence goes on along the minus strand of NC_084845.1, from coordinate 21,337,236 downwards.
AAATGGAGCAGGTGAGACTTGAATGGGTGCCCATGTGATGCCAGTGCCATAGGAAGAGATTTAACTTACTATGCCACAGCTCCAGCCCCCAAACTGTTTAAATTTTAAAAAGCATTCATATGATAATTAAGGAAATGTCAAGACTGATATTTGATGATATAAAGCAATTATTATAAATATTATTGGTTAGGTGTGAAAACTGTTGTGGTTATTGTTTTCAAAACACATATTTTGTTTGACAGATACAGACTGAAATATTTATGCATAAAATTATAAGAATCTTAGACTTGCTTCAAAATAATTTGGGGTATGGGAAATAGTTTAGGACACAAGTAAAATAAATCGGTTACTCATCAATAAGTGTTGGAGCTGGTTGATTAGTTCCTGGATAGTTCATTGCTCTGGTCTCTCTATTTCTATGTATATCTAAAATCATAAAACTTTCTTTATAATAAATCAAATAATCTAACATACTGCACATTGGTCTTTACTAGCTCATGGATTTGGGAAATTAGCCTTCCCTAGAATATATTGTGCACGGCATGAAAACAACAAGGTACCTCCTTCTGATCCTAGGATACAGAATGCACTTATGAACCTCTCACCCCCATCTCACTAGAGAGGTGCTTGGCCTAGAACCCTCAGTAGGGAATAAATTCATTCTCACAAGCAAAAAGATGCACTATACCCCATGTATTGCTTATCTTAAACTACAAAGCCTTTTGGTGAATGTAGAAGCAGATACGAGTGACAAGGACCTTATAAAGATAATATGTGTCTGTACAGTTCTCAAATCAGCTTTCCTATTTCAAACTTTCCAATGACTAGCAAGTTAATATGTTCTCCTGTGTATCTGTTTGTAGAGGGATTTTTCCCAAATAAGGAGTACAGTAGCAAAGAACAGTTGATCTAAATAAATGCAAAAAGACAGGTGGCTGTCTTCCCCAATATTTAAAACTACCACAATCTGAACTCCTGTAGGAATCATACAAGAGACTTCACACAGCCCCCAACTGTCTTGGGTTCATAGGGAAGTTGGGATTGGAGAGAACAGGAAGAGGGGATCTTTTGATATTCTCAGCAGAGGGAGAAAAATATCTAAGTCAACTCTTGAGGCTTCTTTCACCACAGGGATGAAGAGAGACTATGGAAAGCAAAAGTCCAAGAAGTTTTAAGAGAAAAGAACAGAGTACTCTTTGCAAGACAAACTGAGCTGGGTGCATAGTGCCCTTGTGGGCAAGAAGACAGAAAGCACCAACAATCTGAAACTTCAGACACTTGCACCACCCCAGCTGTGCACCAATAAACGTATGCACCCATGATCAACTGGCCAAGGACAATTGCTCCATCACCTTGTGCAGGCTCTAATTGCAACCATGTTCCACAGGCACTCTCATCAACCAACAGCCAAGGAGACCATTCCTTTTCTTTTTTTATTTTATTTCATTTTATTCTTATTTTGTTGTTATTATTATTATTTTCTTTTTACAGGAAGAGTTAGGCAGTGAGAGAGAGAGAGACAGAAAGAAAGGTCTTCCTTTTTCCGTTGGTTTACTCCCCAAGTGGCCACTGCGGCCGGCGCGTTGCGGCCGGCGCGTTGCTGCCGGCGCATTGCAGCCGGCGCATTGCAGCCGGCGCACTGCGCCAATCCGAAGCCAGAAGCCAGGTGCTTCCTCCTGGTCTCCCATGCAGGTGCAGGGCCCAAGGACCTGGGCCATCCTCCACTGCCCTCAGGCCACAGCAGAGAGCTGGCCTGGAAGAGGAGCAACCAGGACAGAATCCAGCACCCCAACTGGGACTAGAACCTGGGATACCGGCGCTGCAGGCAGAGGATTAGCCTAATGAGCCGGGGTGCCGGCCAAGGAGACCATTCCTTTTCCATGTGTAGTTTTGTCTCCAGGGTCACTCAGGGCCACGGGGACATTTTCTCCATTCTCTCTAGCAGATCACACTCACAGCATTAGATCAGAGGCAGAGACCACTGACAACTACTGCCTGGCACTCTGGCCCTAGAGTCAGGGCTACTCAAGTAAACCCTGTGGTATAAATCGTGGAGAAGTGTGGATTCTGTCACTGATGGAGGGTTAACAGTTGTCAATTTTCAGGGCTTTGGATTGCCACTATATTCCCACAACTCTGAGCCTATTCCTGTCACTTTCAAGGAAGTTAAGTGGGAATGAATAATGGGTAAACCAGTTTCCCAAAAGCTGACAAGCCACAGGACACATATAATGAACAGACAGTGTGGTTCACATTGGGAAATCCAGGTTTATCTAGACCGAATTCTCACTCATTTTCTTTACCGATAACAGGACCCAACAGGATAATTCTTAATCATTTGTCTTTTCAGTTATTCTTCAGTTCCATCCAAAGGGTCAGGTTGGGGCACAATTAAAGTCAATTACTCCCTGAAAGGCCAACAGGATGACAATTACAGAAAATGATAGCAGGCCCCAGTCATGCTGTTGGAATGAGTTGTTCACCTATTACTTCACTTTCCTGTGTGTGTGCACGTGTGTGTGTGCACTTTCTTATTAGCCAGTGACACAATGGTCACTTACTCTTTGCCTTTATGGGGCTCACAGCTTAACAGAGAAAACAGATGTGCATTCAATAATTGTACCAATAAATACACAATAAATACAAATGTAGGAACTTTATGAAATGTGATGCACAACAGCGACTTATTCATCTTGTGGAACCCAAGAAGGTCTTTCTGAAGCTGAGACTAGCAGGATGAGCAGAAGTAACTCAAACGAAAAGGGAGGGATGGACACATCTTCAGAGCAGGCCTTTGGGCAAACTGCTTTGTTCACCATTATTAAAAAAAGACGACAGGGTTATCAGAGACTACTAGGTAAGAAGACAGAAGTGAGAGATGACCTGAACAATGAGAAGAACATAGTGAAAGACTAAGAGAGAAATACAATGCATAGAGATATCGGGATGTCTCAGTTCAGCATCACTAGCTATCCTGTTCTCTCATGCAGGTCCATAATGGAACTGTGGGGTCCAAGGTGAGGATTAGTATTACTGCATCCCCTATGCAAGTGTGCTCCCTCCACTTCAGCAAAAGGCTGGGAACCAGGGAAAGGAGATGGAAATGAGGAAGAAAGGTGACAAAGCTTTTGAAGACGAGAGGCTCTGGGATGTTTCTCAAACAAATCCTGGATGCCCAGACAGGCTTTTATCCTACATGCCAACTGTACAGTGGTCTGTATATGAGCCACCCAGGTCCACTCAGCAGCTCCAGCCTCCTGAGCACTGGCCATTTGCCATTGCTCTATTTCCCACAAACTGCTTATCACTCCTCCTGACAGCCTACTGGACTCAGCCACCCCTAGGCAGTAGACCATGCTGTGCATGGCCTCCTCAGCATTTCATGTGCTGAAACCTAGAACCAATCTGGGCAGGAGTACAGACCAGTGAACAAGCGTGGTCCATAGGTGAGGTCTCTTGTCTATGGCCATATCACCCTCAACATGCCCGATCTCTGATCTCAGAAGCATAAGTGAGGTCTCCTACAGGTGTGCCAAAGGCATCCAGTATTTGTCATCCATGAACTGTACTTCTGTGATCAATCTGTCCTTAACATCAGCAGTCTCTAAACACACCTAAGAGCACAGATGATGGAAAACAAAATTCTGGCCAAACTGGAAAAGCACAATAAAAAAGAAACATTTGCTGATGAGAATAGATCATAGCTATAAGCAAATTAGGCAGTCTTCCTTTGGGACTCCATATGCCCTGTAGTAGGAGTTGAAAGCAAGCACATGCACAAAATGGCCTAGTAGATAACAATGATAGCTGGTTACCATATTTCAGACAGTGTGCTCCAAGTTTCCCATTTTGTCTCATCTAGCCATTACAATGCAATTGTATAACATACTCGTTATACTGGAGAGGAAATAGATCAGAAAAATTGAGTAACAAACCCAAGGCCACACAACCAATAGCACAGTCTGGCTTTGAGCCCAAGAAGTCTGACTGCAGTGTCCATGCCCTAACCCAAGCACAGCACTGCTTTGTGGAGTCCTCTGCTAGCAGAGATGCCCTTACTTGCAGGCAGAGAGGAGCATTGTGGAGATGACGGGCTGTGCCTGTAGATCATCCTGTCCTTGACTCTGGGAGACTCAGAACCTGAAGCAGAGATGTGCCTGATGGCTATCATGTTCCTCATTTTATTGTATTTGATTCTAAAGATTTATTTATTTATTTGAAATGCAAAATTACAGAGAAAGAGAGAATGAGAGAAAAGGAGAGACAGAGAGAGAAAGAGAGAGATCTTCTGTCTGCTGATTCACATCCCAAATGGCCACAATGGCTTGGGCTGGGCCAGGCTGAAGCTAAGAGCCAGTAGCCAGGAGCCTCATCCTGGTTCCCACATGTGTAGCAGAGGCCCAAGTACTTGGGCCATTTTCTGTTGCTTTCCTAGGTGCATTAGCAGGGAACTGGATCAGATACAAAACAACCAAGACTTGAACTAGCACTCATATGAGATGCTGGCATTTTGAGGGGTGGCTTAACCCACTGTGCCACAAAGCACCCCCAATTTTGTTTTTCTTATTTTAGAAACTAAAGAGCAGTTATCTCCAGTGTCCAGAGAAATGTTCCTCTAGCTTAGATTACACGGTGCGGGATGCTCTGAGATAGCTTTCAACACTTTCTCAAGGTTCAGCAGGTGCAGTGCCCACAGACTTTTAACAACAGGGCTCCAACAGAAGAGGAGAATCTGGGGCTCACGGTGGGCAGCCTTAGGCATCTGGAAGGAATAGGGCTTTTAGAGAAATAGGGTCAAGATTATTATCTCAATTCATGGACATCAGAGTCCCTGCAGCACTCCAAACACAGGCTCTCCACAGCTTTCCAGGTCAAAGACAAACTCCAGGTCAGCATCGACCTTAAACAGTTAATTCTCCACCTCCATTGTTGCTTATTAACATGGGACTATGATTAGAAATTAGATTCTCTGTGAGAGGTTCAACTTATAATTTAAGAACTTTTGCTGTACAACCATTGCAAAACAATTACATAAAGATTAATTAGCAAATTCCCGAAACAGTAGTAAACAGCAAAGTAGTTTAATTAAAACCATTATCTCCAAAATCTGAACGTTAATAACAGTTGTAGCCCAGGGAGGAGTTAGGAGCATGCGGCACAGGGTGGGGGGAAGGGGCGAGTGTCCTTCGACATCTATCATTCATCCTCCACATCTGCTGTCCTGGGTAATCACCCTAGAGAACCCTCGGGCTGTGTGTCTTGCAAGACCGCCATCCCTCCTATGGGCCTCTGTGGTTGCGGCCTTGAGATCCAGTACAGACAAAGCTGTTACAATCAGCTTGCCTCTAACTAGAGGCCTTTCATCTTCAAAAGACAGAAAGGCAGCAGGTGGTACAAACAATAAGATTTTCTAGTGTGGAATTCATAAAATTTGTAATTGTCAGAAAACATCTGTAACAATGACTCTCGTCGTTCAAAAGACACTGATACATTTTGCCCCAACCGAGACCCCTTATCAGAAACTCAGAATTGAGGGTCTAGCAGAGAAACCCAGTGCAAATGAACTGTAACAACAGTGAACACACACACTGTGCTGGATGGCAAATTGTCCTGAGACCCTTACAAAACCATGGCACCTCTAGTCTCAAGCAGATGTCCCATGGGCCTAGCATGTGGAGAGCCTGTTCTTTCCAACTCCAAGCCCCATTTGTTTTCCTCTATATCACACAGGTCCGCTTTGATGGTGCATCAAGGGTAAACATTTGACCCATTTAGGATGGAGAACCATCACCCTAGGAGCTTGGCATGGAGTACAGCATAGACTTGACAATGCTCTTCTCCAGAGTACTCCAGCAGCAGACAAATTCCAGTTCAGAGAGGACTTGACCTCGTCTGTGCACCTCCACACTGAACACCAGCTACTGGGAAGGACTGGCTCGGGCCTGGAGTTGCTCGGGAACAGCCAAAGGCCTGCCCCTTCCTCACCCTCCCCTGGCCTGGATTTAGACTTGCTGCCACAAAGCAGTGCCTTAGAAGTCACCTTCTGACTCACTGGACCCCTTCCATCCACACTGCCTCACCCTCACAAGTAATCTGGGACCTACACATTTGTTTGTCATTTTCCTAATACAAGGCCCTGTCCCGCACCAGCAGAGTCAGACTGTCTGCCTGCAGCCTGGCTTTTTATTCTGCTGCACTCCAGAAATTATGCAAATCACAGCTATTAGTGTAACAGCTTCTGCAGATTCCAGAAGGAAAAGGAAAAACACACACACACACACACACACACACGACCACAAAATCCTTGTGCTTGGTTAAAAGCCCGTGAATTTCCCCATTCTCCTCACTCACTCCCTTGTCAATATGATGCTTATGCATCTAAAGCCTGTTTTTTAGTCACATGAATATCTATAAAAGAGACATCAGTCCGTCAGCAGAAACCTCTGGAACTGCAACCATGAAAGAGGGTAAAGGGAAAGTCCAACAGGGCCCAGGGTGGAGGGGGGAGAGGAAGGAGGGGATGACGTGGGAAGGAGACCCGGGTGGGGATCTGGCTTTACAGGAACCAGGAAGGGGGACGTTCACTCTGATATGGGACATGTTCAGCCCCACATCCACCACGAGCATCCTCTGCTGTGTGCCTGCAGCGTCTTGCTCCCCTTTCATTCATCTTGCTCCCTATGCTGGAAGTATCCAGAGGGCGGGAGTTGTGTAAGCTCGCCTTGTCCCACCCACAGCCCGGGGCAACAAGGAGACGCAGAGCTGGAGCCCAGGAAGAGGAATCATGTCAGCAGCACAGCCATGAACTGAGCCACATCAATCCATCAGGATCCCTGAAGGAACAATGAATGGCACAGCAACGCCAGAAGGGTGGAGAAAGTGGTGTTTTGTGAAGGTTTGGGTCAAACTCTTTCCCCACAAGTCCGAAAGGATGAAGGGAGCAGGTGACCCCAGCTTCTCAGAGGAGGGAGCTACCCCACAAGGAGGAACTCAGCCAGTTCCAGGCAGTCCTGCAGAGAGGACGTGGGAGAAAGAAATGTTTGATTCTCTTCTCTTCACTCTGCTTCCCTTCCATGGGCTTCCTGTGAGCAGCGGAGGGAAGGCCATCGATGCCATCCACCCAGGCTGCCTCCTGAAGCAGAACCAAGGCAGAGACGCTCCCATGGGCCAGGCTCTGATGGGTGCCCTCATATCTCCCTGTTAGGTGAAGGAAATGGCCTTGGCAGGACATAACGGACCAGCTTGGTGTGCAGGTCACAGCCTGCCTTCAGCTCCCCTCTGGTTAGAATTCCATGCCAGCACACACACCTGCACTGGTGTTGTGCCACCTCAAAGTCATTCCTCTTTCTGTCCCAGGGCTCAGGCCGATTTCATGAGAGATCACTAGGTTGACATTAACGGGCAGGCCAGAAGTGCAGACTTAATCTCCCTGAGGGCCTCATACTAGAGAAAGTGGGACACGATGGATGAATTATTCTGTTTTCTATTTCTCAGGGAGACAATTCTGAGAGCCAGTCTGTTCACATCTTGGCAGGTGCTGGTGAACTTGAACCCTGCTATCCACAGTGGCATCTCTCTCTTCTACCCTCAATCTTGTTTCTTGCAGTCACCTCCCAAATAAACAACCTGACCCTAGATTAGTATCTGAGACTCTGCTTTCGGGGAATTCAACTAATACTGATGGATTAGCCGATACGTGGCACCAGGACAATTTATTCCTGTTGTAAAGAATTTTGACATCAGATCATTCCCCCATGTCATACATAAAAAACAGTTCCTGATGGAGTTGATTAAAGATTTCAGTGTAAGGGGGTTCCAAGATAGTGAAATAGCAACAGGGTGGTCTGATCTTGGCTAAACAAAATTAAACCTAAAGAATTGGAGAGAGTACACTCTCAGGGTAAAGCTGCAGGGAAAACTGCAGTGGGAAGGCCTGCGAAAGCAGTAGAAACAGCCCAGACCTGTTGCAAGATGCAGACACCCAGCAACGAGCAAGATAACAACAAAGGACTCAGCAGCTTGGAACCAAAAAAAGCACCCACCCTGGCAAAGCAGGGGAGGTCGAACTGCACAGGTCTGCACCACTGTTGATACAACTAGAGGGAGAGCCTCATGGACTGCACCACTTTAGAGCAGCGGGGCAACTGTCCATCCAGGGGGTGGGGAAAAGTAGTGGGCCTCTCTTCCTTTCTCCCTAACAACAGCAACCTGTGGCCAGCCATAGGAGGACTACCGCTATTTCTTGGACATTAACGGGTAGCAACTGCTCCAACTCTTGTGTGTGTACCCAGCAATTTAACTATCAGGGACGCTCTCCACCCAGTCAGCAGGGGCAACCACAGAAGTTCAAAAGCAATGGGCATGGCGAGGGACAATCTCCTTCTCACCAGCTGTACCTACTAGCAATAGGTGGGGAGGGAGAGCCATCCCTATGGAAGGGAAGTGCCACCTGCAGGATTCTCCTAAGTACCTAACACAATTGTGAAGCCAGCAGGGCTGCAGCCAGTGGATATTGTGACCCAGAGATTTTACCAGAGAGAAATTCCCAAGTTTCTCACAGACTTTGAGTCTGGCTGGGAGGATTGGGTTTGTTCCAGTAGGGTGGGACACACATGGGCAGCAGCTCTGGGAACACCTCAGACTCCCTGCTTGCCTGGATGGGAAGAGCTAGCAGGGCCGTGTGGTCCCTCTTGCATTCCTTGACCGAAAACACTGTGACTGCATGAGAGGAGGTGGGGTGTAGCTGGGTTTCTAGCCAATCACTGAGTGCCGCTGCACACTTCCAGAGCTCCTTGGTTGAGTGGAGCAGCTCATGGCAGAGGGAACCATGCTCACAGCAGGTACTACACAGATCACATGTGCGGCTCATATGGGGTGCAGGTAAGTGTTGAACACACTAGGGGCTAATACCTGGGCATTCCGCAGCTTGGAGGAGAGAAGATGAGGGTTTTGTTGCACCAACAGAGGTGACCATACTTCTCCATCCTGTTAATCAGAGGAGAGCTACTATGCACAACCGGGGCAACCGGGATAGAATCCGTCGCCCCAACCGGGCTGGACTAGAACCCAGGGTGCCAGCGCCGCAAGGTGGAGGATTAGCCTGTTAAGCCACGGCGCCGGCCAACAACAACATTTCAATATTGGAATGTGAAGATGAAGAGATTAAGGAAATGCTGAAAATAGGATTCAAAAATTAATCATAGGATTACTCAAAAGCAATCAGAAGCAAATCCATGAACTAAAGAAAACAATACATGATATTAATGAAAAATTTTCCCATGAAATGGAGATTTTAAAGAGAAATCAAAATGAAATACTACAAATGAAGAATTCAATAGATCAATTAAAAATGCAGCAGAAAGCCTTAACCACAGACTTGGTGAGGCAGAAGAATACCCAAGCTGGAAGACAAATCTCTGGAAATCATTCAGTTAGACAAAAAAAAAAAAAAAAGCAGAATGAAATAAGAAAACTTAAAACAGTGTTGGAGATCTATGAGATACTATCAAATGCCCCAATATACGGGTCTTAAGAGTTCCTGAAAGTGTGGAAAGAGAGAAGGGACCAGAAGGCCAATTTATTGAAATAATTACAGAAAACTTCCCTAATTTGTAGAAAGAAGGGAATGTCCAAGTATAGGAAGCACATAGAACTCATAACAGACATGATCAGAAAAGTTCTTCACCACAACACGTTGTAGTCAAACTTTCCAAATGTGCACAAGAGAAACAACAAATTACTTTCAGATGACTCCAATTAGACTCACAGCTGACTTCTCATCAGAAGCTCTACAGGCCAGAAGACAATGGCAAGATATAGTCCAAGTCTGAAGAGGAAAAAAACTGTCAACCCAGAACACAGTACCATGCAAAGCTCTCATTTATGAATGAAAGTGAAATAAAGACCTTCCATAACAAGCAGAAATTGAAAGAATTTGTAACCACTTGTCCAGCCTTACAAAAGAAGTTAAAAGATGTACTATGTACAGAAAAACAGAAAGAGAGCCATCATCATGAAAGAATGTGAAGGCAGAAAATCCCCAAGTTAAAAAAAAAAAAAAACAGAAGAAATCTAAAGTAAATGATAGGAATATTCACAGAAAAAAATGGCAGGGAAAAGGAGTAACTTGTCAATAGTAATCTTGAACATAAATGGCCTCAACTCTCCAATTAAAAGGTACAGACTGGCAGAATGGATTAAAGAACAAGACCCATCTATTTGCTGCCTGCAAGAAATACACTTGACCAACAAAGACACATGCAGACTGAAAGTGAAAGGATGGAAAAAGATATTCCATGCTAATTGAAAGCAAAAAGGGGCAAGTATAGCCATCCTAATATTAGGCAAAACAGACTTTAACACAAAAACTGTTGAAAAAGACAGAGAAGGGCACTATGTAATGATTAAGGGATCAATACAACAGGAATATCTGACTATAATAAATGTATACACACCAATTACAGGGCACCTGGATATTTAAAAAAAATATTAATGGATCTAAAGGGAGACATAGACCCCAATACAATAGTAATGGGGGACTTCACACCATGCTTTCAGCAATGGATAGATCAACCAGGCGTAAAATCAACAAAGAAACAACAGAGCTCATCAAAACTATGGATCAAAAGGATCTAACTGATATCTACAGAACTTTTCACCCCAGAGTTGCAGAATACACATTCTTCTCAACAGTGCACAGAACTTTCCCTGGGATAGACCATATGCTAAGCCATAAAGCAATTCTAAGGAAATTCCAAAAATCAAAATCATATCATGCACCTTATCTGATCACAATGGACTGAAGCTTGAAATCAACAATTCAAGAATCTCTAGAACATGTGCAAACACATGAAGACTAAGCAACATTCTCTTAAATGAACAGTGGGTCACATAGAATAAGTCAAAAGAGCAATAAAAATTCCTGGAAACTAATGAAGATGATTCTCAAGTTATTGAAAACAATTGAAATGGAGGTTTTCCTCCCAAATTCCTTCCATGAAGCCAGCAATGCCTCAATTCCTAAGCCAGGAAAAGAAAAAACAGAAAAGGAGAATTATAGACCAATTTCTCTGATGAGCATAGATGCAAAAATCCTCAACAAAATACTAGCCAATCGAATCCAAAAATACATCAGAAAGATCATCACTCCAAACAAGTAGGATTTATCCCTGGTATGCAGGGATGGTTCAACATTCAAAAATCAATAAAAGTGATACATCACATTAACAACCTGAAAAACAAAAACAATATGATTATCTCAATAGATGCAGAGAAAGCATTTGATAAAATTCAACATCTTTTTATGATGAAAACCTTAAGCAAATTGGGTATAGAAGGAACATTCTTCAACATAATCAAGGCAATTTATGACAAACACACAGCCAGCATCCTACTGAATGGGGGAAAATTGGAGGCATTTCCATTAAGATCTAGAACCAGACAAGGATGCTCACTTTCATTATTGCTATTCAATATAGTCTTGGGAGTTTTAGCCAGAGCCATTAGGCAAGAAAGAGAAATCAAAGGGATACAAATTGGGAAGGAGGAGGTCAAACTATTCCTATTTGCTAATGACTCGAAACACTCCACGAAAAGGCTATGAGGACTCGTAAAAGAGTTTGGTAAAGTAACAGGTTAAAAAATCAACACACAAAAATCATAGCCTTTGTACATACAGACAATGCCATAGCTGAGGAAGAGCTTCTAATATCAATCCTATTCACAATAGTTACAAAATATTTTAAATACCTTAAAATAAATTTAACCAAGGATACCAAAGATCTCTCTGATGAAAATTACAAAACATTAAAGAAAGAAAATAAAGAAGACATAAAAAAGTGGAAAAATCTTCCATGTTCATGAATTGGAAGAATCAACATCATCAAAATGTCCATACTACCAAAAACAATTTATAGATTTAATGCGATCCCAATCAAAATACCAAAAATGTTCTTCTCAGATATAGAAAAAATGATGAATAAATTCATATTGAAACACAAGAGATCCTAAATAGCTAAAGCAATCTTAAACAACAAAAACAAAGCTGGAGGCATCACAATGCCAAATTATTTCAGGGGCCAGCACCGTGGCTCACTTCGTTAATCCTCCACCTGCGGTGCCGGCATCCTACATGGGCACCGGATTCTAGTCCTGGTTGCTCCTCTTCCAGTCCAGCTCTCTGCTGTGGCCTGGTAGGGCAGTAGAGGATGGCCCAAGTGCTTGGGCCCCTCCACCCCCATGGGAGACCAGGAGGAAGCACCTGGCTCCTGGCTTTGGATCGGCGTAGCTCCAGCTGTAGTGGCCATTTGGTTTCTCTCTGTCTCTGTCTCTGTCTCTGTCTCTCTCTCTCTCTCTAACTGTCTAACTCTGTCAAATAAATTAAAAAAAAATTTATTCCAGTGGAAAAGGCCAACACTATGAGCACATATTTATGACTTCAGAGTAAGGAAAGATTTCTTAAGTAACACAAAAAGTCTGCTAGCCATAAAAGTTGAGAATTATCATGAATTTGTAATTAAGAATTCAGTTTTTTTTTTTTTTTGACAAGTAGAGTTAGACAGTGGGAGAGAGAGAGACAGAGAGAAAGGCCTTCCTTCTGTTGGTTCACCCTCCCAAATGGCCGCTACAGTCAGCACACTGCACCGATCCAAAGCCAGGAGCCAGGTGCTTCCTCCTGGTCCCCCATGCGGGTGCAGGGCCCAAGGACCTGGGCCATCCTCCACTGCTTTCCCGGGCCACAGCAGAGAGCTGGACTAGAAAAGGAGCAACCAGGACAGAATTGGCGCCCCAACCAGGACTAGAACCCGGGTACTGGCACCGCAGGTAGAAGATTAGCCTAGTGAGCCACAGCGCCAGCCAATTAAGAATTCAGTTTATCAAAAGATACTGTAGAGAAAATGAAAACCTCGGTCATGAATGAGAGAAGGTATTTGTCACAGTTAAATAAGGGACTATTATTCAAAATATCATAAGAAAAATCAATAAGAAGAAAATGCAATTTTAAAATACAACTCACAGATGCTTAAGTGGTCATAAATATAAGAAAATTTTCTCAATTAATTAGAAACAATGTAAATTAACTCCACTATTGACTGTGAAGAAAGACAATAAAACATAGCCCCGAAAGCAATGCCGAATGTCTGATGGGGCCAAACCCTGGCTTTGGGTTTGCTTATGTGACTTCAGCACTCTATGTACCATGGCTTCCTATGCCTAAAAGAGGGACAACAGCAGTCCCTACCTCAGGAGATTGCTGTGTTAAACAGAAAAAAGGCATGCCAGGCACTCAGCTTAGTGTTTCACAATGAACAAGAAAATTATTTTCAAAACAATCCCCAGGCTACTCAGAGATCGTATAACTGGCACTGAACAGGAGTACGTATCACAAGTCTTCACTTTGTGTGACCCAAAATATTGCCTTAAAGCGACACTTGAGCAACTCACACAGGAAGGAAGAGTTTCTGCAACTGGGTGTATTTACCACATTGCAGCTTTAAACCCAGAATGCATTAGTCTTGTGTAGGTCATCTTGATCAAAGACGTCCAAAGATAAATTTCACATTTAATGTCTGCCATTCTAAGACTGCAGCAGAAATCCTGGGAAAAGCCTAGGAGTCAGGACCTTGTGTCACTGTCATCACTTGGATCCACAGAGGATGGGTGACCCAGGGCCTGCAGTACCTAGAACAGAGTGATGGGCAGTCATCCAGGGGTGGCCTTTTGTTAAGACCTTCCCTGGAAGGCACCTGTAGTGGAGACAGAACAGCCCCCTGGTGGGTTCCTGAGGGCTCAGCATGAAACAGGAAGATATGTTTATAACCCGAGAAAGTTCTAGCAATGCTGTTCATGTGGACACCACAGTCCTGAATATCAAGGGAGCCTTGTGAAATGAAGGAATTCTGGGCTGCAGTTTTAGGCACTAGCTCTAGTTACCAATAGGATACTCTGTAGCAACTTTCTCTCCTTTAAATTAAGGAAAACCTCTCTAACAGGTCATGGGGTTGTATGCAGGCTCCACAGAAGCAACCAAACTGTCTTCAGGGTATATTAGATGCCAGGCACTGTACTAAATTATTTATACCCATTTCTGATTGAATCCAAAGAACAACTGCGTACAGAAGCTACCAAGAACTAAAGGCTATTGGCTAGGAACTGGTTAAGCTGGGCCTCAGATCAAGACCAAGTGATGTCATGTTTGAGAAGAGAAAGAGCATCCGCAAGCTGGCTAACAGCAGAGGACTCTTTCTGAAGTTGAGCCTGGTTGAACTCACAAGAACAAACATTATCATTAAAACATAGCAGGGTCCCTGCCCATGCTCTGGGAAGGACTCTGGCCAGAGAGGGGAGGTGTTCTCTGCAGCTGCTCAGCCTGCCTGTTCTACACCAGGGGCAGTGACAGCTTGCAAGGCAACGGGCTTCTACATTCTCACAGCACTGGGGCAAATAGGGGTGCTTCCTCCAGGCCCTGCAGCCCAGAATGGGGACCACACACTATGCACTGTCAGTGCTGGCTGCTCTCAGTGCCTTGAAGGGCCTTCTGCCTGCTCTACCTGAGCATCCCCCACAACGCTAACCCCATGGCTTAGATGAAACATGCATTCAAGGTCGAAAGCAAGTGCGCACACTAATTCCCCTTGAGATGAAGGAGACAACACCAAGGATGTATGTGTCTTGGGTTGCAAGTGGCAGCCTAGATCCAAAACAGTTTGTCAAACAGTTGACACAGAGGCCTGTATCTGTCTAGAAATAATAACCATAACTTGTTCATCATTACCTAGCCTTTACTACTTGCCTGGCACTGTTCTAAGCACTTCACATATATTAATTCACTTATTTCTCCCAACAACCCTAGGTGCTATTCTGTCTAGGCTTGCTGAAGAGAGAAAGCACAGGGAGTTACTGTCGATCCCAGATTATTCAACCAAGGAGAAGGAGAGCTGAGATTTGAGCACTGAGTCTGTCTTCCTACCTAAGACAGCACAGTCTCTGCACTTTGGTCCCTGACATTCACATCACTGTGAGTGGAGGAGTATATACAGTAAATATGGAGTCAGATTTCTATAGTCTTAAAGGTTTGATCCTTGAGGCTTCTGCAGAGAAACTTGTGCATGCAGGAAGCAAGGAGGGCTAGGAAAATGCTACTTCTCCATCTCTCCCAACTCCTAGAAGCAAGGAAAGTCTTGGGAAGGTCAGTGCTGATCACAGAGACAGGTGTCAAGGACGTCTTCCCAGGATGAGAGCTGAAAGGTGATGGAAGTTGTGGCAGTGGGCATCCTGTCTTGCTTTAAAGGAGGAATTAAGAGCAAACTGCTGGACCAGTGAAATGATTCTACAGAATGCAAGGAGGAGGGTTAAAAGCAATGGCCCATCTCTGAAATGAGTTTAGAACAAGGTTTACTTTTGGTACAAGTTGTGCTTTCCCTCGAAGACATTGCGCTGGTGACACTAGAATGAGCTGTTTTGAAGAAGCTGCCTAGGCACACAGCAAAGCCCAGACACAGCTGGCATTCATAAGAGGCTTGACTGATTACAAGAATGAACTTTTAGGCCAATCACAGTCATTCCTCTCCGAGCTGGTACTTCTTCATCCTTCTTCTTCCTTTCTTCCACTCCTCTCTTTCCTCTCCAGATGCCCTCATTCCTCACCTCTAGGACATTTTCCTAGCTTGCACTGGTTCACTTGTCACCATGGCCTATGAGACTCATATTTTGTGGCCCTCAAGCTTCTCACCTGACCTCCTGCAGTCCTGCCTCCTCATCTGCCTCCTTGCCCATTCCCAGCTCAAGAACCTTTGCCTTTGCAGTTTTCCCTCTGCCAGGGACGCTATTTTTCCAGTCAGCACAAAGGTCATTTGCTGACTTTCTCAGGCTTCTCCTCAAATATCATGTCAGGGAACATCAAACTTTGTATAAATCTACCACAAATAACTGCTCACCCCTCTTCCTCACTTGCCCTGTCTCTTTTTCATGTCATTCAAGCACTTTCCATCACCATTTGTTTTTGGTTTTAGTTGCCTATCTCCCTCCCCCAAAATGTGAGCAACAGAAGACCAGGTCGTGGCATTGCTGCAACTCAAGAGTCTGGGGCAGTGCTCAGGAGAGGGTCTTCCAGTTCCAGCAGGTGAATGAACAGGGTGGCAATCTGATAGATTTTTGTTAAGTAAATTGTAAATAGCATTTGACCGAACTCCTTGACCGTCCACGACAAAATCACCCTGGATTTTAGGACCAGAGAGGGAAGGACATAAAGTCAGCACCTATTCGTGATGCTTGGGGTCAGGAATAGTGCAGCTACCCCATGTGTGCTAAGCCAAATTCCTGAGGAAAGGAAGAGTAAGAGAAAACCCAGCCAACCACCACTGAGGACAAGCACCTCTGCCCCCACCTAAGTGATGCCATTTTAGCATTGTATTTCCTCAAGCTAAAAACATAAAAGCAGGGGAAATGTGGGACATGATAATGAACATGAATAACTGACCTTGGAGTCCCAATCCCCTATCAAAGTAACTTGGACAGGTGAAATAAAACAGATAATGTAGAGGTCATACTGAAATACTCAAAATCAACAATGTTCCAAAGGGGTGGCCATTTGGCTTATCATTTAAGATGCCTGCATCCCACTTCAGAATACCTGGGTTCCAGTCCTTACTCTACCTCTTGACTCCATTTTCTTGCTAATGTGCACCCTAGGAGGCAGCAGAAAATGACTCAAATAATTGGGTTCCTGCCCACAAGGGAGACCTGCATTGAATTTCCAGCTCTCAATTTCAGCCTGGCCAAACCAAGGCGGTTGTGAGCATTTAGGGAGTAAACCAGTGGATAGGAGCTTTGTCTGTCTCTCTCTCTGTTGCTCTCAAACAAATAAAAGCAAAAATTGTTTTACAACTTTTACCAAGAAAGACTCAAATCCCCTGATGGAAAGGATTGGCTGGGCACCAGATAAAATGAATGAGGAAAGAGTGCTACCCTGACTGGGGATGGCAAATATGTACCTCTCCAAGGCCAGTTCTCTTGGAGAGGTGGCTGGAACCTTGGGCATGTCCTTGGTTGCCATGGTTGTGGTCAACTGAGTGCCCGTAAGGAGGGGAGCGGCCATCAGCTGTGTGCGTCATTCTGGACCAAGCGATGATCTAGAATAGAGGGGAAAATAAAAATGCCTATAGCTATCCATATAGGGAAAAAAAGAATTTAAAGGAACGGAAATCTCTCTGACCTCAGACTTCTTCACAACTCTTATGGCCCAAAGGCAGTGGAGTCCTCTCTTCTGAGAACAGAGAGGGTGAAATGGAGCCAAACTGGTAGCTGTCTCTGTATGGAGGAACAGTGGACACTCTTCAAAGACTGAAGGCAATTAAAGAAGACCAGCCTGTGGAAGTCAGGAGAAACAAGAGATTAAATCAGAAACTCACTAATTTGAAAGGGAAAACATTAACATTATTTAGTAAGTTTGAGAGTTGACCCTTTGAAGAACCCAACAAAATAGAAAACTTTAAGAAATCTAATTAGGCAAAAATAGAAATAAAGAAAATTGGAAATAAAAAAGGGATATAACATATGCTGATAAAGTAATTATAATTATGAGATAATATTATGCACAGTTATATGCTAATAAATTCCATCAAAATGTAAAAATGTGATAGTTAGTGAAAATAATAAGTTAAGAAAAATAGCTCAGGAGGAAGTAACACCCTGGAAAAGACTCACAACCACGAAAGAAAGTGGAAAGTGCTGCCGACACACCGCCTTGGAAGACACTCACAGGCTACAGAATTTTATTAGCGGATGTTTTCTGGACTTCATGGAATGGATAAACTCCACACTATAAAGTTGACAGCAAAATATGGAAGAAAATAAACGGCAATTCAATTCATTTTATGATGAAATTCTATTAACCAAATTTGGCAAAAATAGCATGAAAAATTGATTTGCAAGCACTTCCCAAATTACAGTGGCAGGAGACTTTTCTTAACATAATGGCAAAGCAAGAAATCATTAAAAACAAATAAATGTAGTTAAGTAGAACTCTAAAGCCTTATATCAGAAAGCACCACAGTGAAATTAAAAGGGAACTGGTAATCCAAAAAACATTTGTGAAAAATACAAGGAGGAATTAGTGTTTAACATATTTTTAAAAATCCTCTAACAATTAGGAAAATATGACATAATCATAGCAGGCAAAGACATTAAGAAATAATTTTATAGAAACATAAATGGGCAGTAAGCATGGAAAATAAAAAGGTTCAACTTACTCAAAGGCGAAGAACTGCAAGTTAAAATCAGGACATCATATCTCCTGCCTATTAAATTGCCCGGATGTAATGGTTCTCTGCCATGGGCAAAACCATACACTAATAGAAATATAAATTGATACGACATATTTGCAAAACGAGGTGACAACATTCAGCAGGAGTTTTAAATGTGTTTAGACCCCCTTTGACCTAGAAATTCCACTGCTGGGAATAGAGTCTAAGGAAATGATCAAAGACGAAGAGGAAACGTGTGTTCTTGCCTCCTAACTCACCGCCTTCCCCTTCCGCTGACTGGTTTTTCCTCACCTGATCTCTGAGGCTGTGGGATTCAGCACCTGGGGCTACTTTTTGTCCACACTCTCTCCCTAAGGGGCCTATTAATGTTTAAAAAGCTATCTCAACCTGAAGACTTCCAAATGTATCCAGTCCCAACTTCTCTAAGCTCCAGACTTAGACATCCAACTGCCTATTGAACATCCCCGCTGAAGGGTTTTTTTAAATTACTATTTGAAAGGTAGAGTGATAGAGAAAGAGAAGAAGAGAGAGGAAAGAGAGAAAGGAGGTGGGGGGAAGATTCCATTTGTTGGTTCACTCCCCAAGGTCCTACAACAGCCAGGGATGGGCCAGACCAAAGCCAGGATCCTGGAATTCCATCTGGGTTTCCCGTGTAGTTGGCAGGACTCAAGTATATTAGCCATCACCTGCCTCCCAGATGTATCAGTAAGAAGCTAGATTGGAAGCAGAGTAGTCAGGACTTAAACTGGGAACTTCAATATGAGGTGCACGTATCCCAAGCAGCAGCTTACCCCGCTGTGCCACAGTGCCCAGCCCTTTACTGGAATGTGCAATAAGCATCTCCAAGTTACCCAGTGCTGTGTCAGAATTCTTGGTCTAAACCAAAGGCCTACACATCATCATTGAATCTGAGCACTTCACCTCCAGGCCACCAGTGAATCCCGCCATGCTCCCTTCGATATAAATCCTGAACACAGCTCCCTGTTACTGCCCACGACCAGGACACTGACCTCTCATCTGAAGCATCCTTTGAACCCCATCCTGGCCTCTGTGCTTTTACTCTAGCCGGCCCTTCAGAACCACACTGTTGTCTGAAAAACGAAGGGCTCTCAAGCTTGCTTCCACCTAGAATAAAATCTGAATTCTTTACCTTTATTATCTGCTCACGTGTTGCAACTCCCCCCATATCCTGCTCCCTCAGGCTCTCCCCACCAGCTGTATTGGCTCTCCTTCCAAAGGCCCAAAATCAGTTCCTACCTCAGGATATTTGTGCTTGCCTGGAAGAATCCTCTCCTCGATGGAACAGAGGTGCTTCTCCACCTAACCTCTTAGGTCAAACCTGCATCTCTCTTTCCCTCACTTCCTGCACCTGCTAGTCCCTTATTCCAGCTTATTTCTGTTCACGACACTGATCACAACCTGCGATTACAGATTTGATATATTTCTTTTTATTGTCTGTCTGGGCACATCATCATCCCTGCTGGTCTCCACAGCAATCACTGTCTGAATGAGACCAACAGTAGCAGAAACTGAAAACTACCCTATAAAAATACTGCAACCTTTTTAATATTGTGAAAGTATTATGGACTTATTAAAATCATGTTTTCAGAAAAAAAAGTTTTTAAAGGGAAAAAAATCTTTGTTACACTCAAAAGTGAAAAAAGCAAGATGAGAAATTATATATTTCGATGACCTCAGTTTTGTAAAATTATATACTGAAGTAAGTATCTAAAAAAACTCACTGAAGTGGTTATGTCTATGTAATAGGACAATAAGCGACTTTTTATTTTGTTATTTATACTTTTGGACTTAAATTTTATTGAAAGAAGCTTGAGTCAGCTTTATATAAATATATTTAATTTTATATTATTATAAATACATATTTAATTGTATATTAATAGAAACATATTTAATTTTAAATAATACATGATGAGAAAGAGAAAGGAGTCCTGCCCAGCTGATAACCGGAAGGCAGGAGCACGGGGAGGTGGGGAAGAGCAGCACTGGGACAGGGACCTGGAGGTGGCCTGCTTTTGACCCAGATCTATGGGGACAGAGGAGGAAGGACAGCCTTGGAAGTGGCTCTGGCAGGAGGTGCCTTCTCTCTCTCACCAGGGAGCAGCCCTTCAAGACTGGATTTCATCTTCAGATCATCAAACTGGGACAGGAGATACATATCCCCTCACAAAGGCTTGACTTTGTCAGTGAGTGTGCTAATGAGCTTACTCTCTCCTGAATCCAGGACAATTTAGAAAACAAGCAACTGGGAGGGCAGCAAAAGCCCTTTAGGGTTTGTTGCCAACAGGCTCATGACAATGAGCATTTGCACCAATGCCATCCCATCTATGTGTACAGAGAGGCAACCAATTGCTGTGATCTTTGCTGAACCCCTGTAGTTAAAAACATCAAGAGCCTAGGCCTGGAAACTTACACAGATTTTGTGCCGAGTGCTTGACTTCGTTTCAAGAAGGAATTTGGGGTAGCGAGGGGGCTTGTGGCATAGTGGTAACCCACCTGGTTTGTTTCCTGGCTGCTCCACTTCCAGTCTAACCCTCTGATAATGTGCCTGGGAAAGCAGTAGAAGATGGCCCAAGTCCTTGTGTCCCTGCAGCCATCTGGGAGACCTGGAAGAGGCTCCTGGCTCCTGGCTTCCATCTGGCCCAGCTCTGGCCATTATGACCATTTGAGCAACAAGCCAACAGATGGAAGATCTCTCTCTGTCTCTTTCCACCCTCTTCTGTAACTCTGTCTTTCAAATAAAATAAATAAATCCTTAGAAAATAAAAATAAAAAAAGAAAGAATTCAGGAACAAGTTGGAGAATAGCAAATAGTGAGCCACAAGCATTTTATTGATGAAGTAAAGATACCCACTGTACAGTGGGGTGTGGTCAGAGGGGAGTGGCCGTGTCTCTGAACTGTGTTTAATATTGTATGGATCATTTCATGAAAAGGGAGGTACATTCTAGTTCTTTTTTTTTTCTTTTTCTTTTCTTTTCTTTTTTTTTTTTTCTTTTTTCTTTTTTTTTTTTTTTGACAGGCAGAGTGGACAGGGAGAGAGAGAGACAGAGAGAAAGGTCTTCCTTCTTGCCGTTGGCTCACCCTCCAATGGCCGCTGCGGCCAGCGCTTCGTGCTGATCCGAAACCAGGAGCCAGGTGCTTCTCCTGGTCTCCCATGCAGGTGCAGGGCCCAAGGACCTGGGCCATCCTCCACTGCCTTCCCGGGCCATAGCAGAGAGCTGGCCTGGAAGAAGGGCAACCGGGACAGAATCCGGCGCCCCAACTGGGACTAGAACCTGGGGTGCTGGAGCCGCAGGTGGAGGATTAGCCACATGAGCCGCCTTGCCAGCCATAAATAACTCTTTAAAAAAAAGGAAGCTATGCGAAGAGGGTGACAGGATCCAAGGAACCCCTCCTATATCAACTACCAAGTTTCTTGGCACTATCAGTATCATTTATCTTAGTTGTATTTTGTTCTTCATCCATTAACACAGGATAAAAATTGGATTTCTGACACTTTTTATTAGGAAAATGAGCTTGGTTAATATTACCAAGAATCGGGAAAATTGTTAACTATTATAAATATCAAGAAATCAATGTTTATATGAATATCCTATTGAATTTATATAATATATAAATTATATAATATATAATATAAATATATATATTATATAATATATAATCCTCCGCAAGGCAGAGGATTAGCCTGTTAAGCCACGGCGCCGGCCTTCTAGTTCTAATATAGCGGAGGTACATGCTAATAAGGAGGTCGAATATTCACCGTTTTTCTGAGAAGTAGGTGGAGATTTGCTGGAATCTGGCTTTTTGAGGATATGAACTCCTCCTTTTCCTCCTTATATGGTCACCTGTTTCCTGCCAAGGTTGCTAGCAGGCAGGTCATTCAGCCTGCTAATGGCTAATGTGTTACCATGAGATGTAGCTCCATCTAGGTCAGCCTTGGCTCTCTAAACTGGTATGAGGTTGGCCTAGGCAGGGGATCTGTTTTATCTTCACAGCAAGAGGAACCCAATCCATATCCTGTAGGTCTTGAGATAACAGGAATTACCCCCAGGTGGCTCAACTGCTTCCTCTACCTTCCTATTTCAGCACCCTCAGGAAGAGGGAGAGAAGGAGCAGAAAGAGGAGGAGGAAGGCAGAGTCAGGATTCCTGAACCCTGGGCCGCTGCAGCCGTATCCTAGAAGGTGGAGTCACACTATTTCTGAACAACACACAGATTTTGCAGGGAGTCAGAGGGAATAAGCAGAGGAGCGAGTGCTCCTGGGAGGTAAGGAGGTCTGGAGCTACAGACCCCCTCCCTAAGGTGGAGGGTCTTGTGCTGGGTGTGTCTCTGGGAAGGAGACTGCGGGTTGAGGTGGCCAGCATGAAAGCAGAGCTGGCTGTACTGGGCTGATTTACTGGATCAGTTTGTTAAGCGAAGGTTATGGGAGGCTATTGTTGTGGACTGAGCTCAGCACTTACCTCTAACAGACCAGACCAAACCAAAATTGAGTCACCCGTGCTAAATGCCATTGTAGTCAAACTGACACTTTAAGTAACAGATTCCCAAAGAAGCCAGTAACTCATAGTTACCTGAGTCAGCATAACGAGGTCTTCTCTGCTTTAATCCTTGCAAAAACTAACCTGAAGTCATCTGATGCTAATCAGCCGGGTTTTTTCTATTTCCTTGTTCCAGTTTTACAAAACCCACTGTTCTGCCAGAGCCCAATGGGAGCTCTCATTCTGTTTTATGGAATGGAGGCTGCCCCAATGCATGAATCTCAGGAGAAAAAATCAATTAGGTCTTTAATAAATTTGTTGTAATTTTGTCTCTGACAAGCTCTTTCTGTGGAAGGAGGAATAATTAAAGACAAGAAATAAGGAAAAAGAGGAGAGGAAGAAAAAATGGAGAGGAGAGGGAGAGGAAATGAAAAACTGAAACAGAAAATAAAGGGCAAGCATTGGGAGCGTATGTTAAGCCAAGGCTTGAGATGCCTGCATCCCACCCTGGGGTGCCCTGGATTGAGTTCCACCTCCTCTTTCAATCCAGCTTTCTGCTGATGCCCCTAGAAGGCAGTAGATGATGATCCAATTGCTTAGGTCCCTGCCTCCCATGTGGAAGACCCAGATGGAATTCCTTGCTCCTGGATTGGTCCTGACCCAGCCCCAGCTGTTGTGGATATTTGGGGAATAAACCAGCAGATGAAAGAGTTCCCTCTCTCTGTTGGTCTCTCTGTCACCCTGCCTTTCAAATAAATCAATAAATACATCATTTTTAAACAGATATTCAAAAATCATCTTCTTGCTTAAAAGGGGGCAGCTCACAAACAATCCCCGGCCTCTGCTGGCTGTTAGGGAGCAGGGAAGACCAGGACAAAAGGCTTGTGCTGCAGGCAGAGACCAGCCACACCCAGCCTCTGCACATGGAGCAGTGTGCCCCCAACCTCCCCACCCCCGGGGGGTGGGATCCCTAACCCCATTTTCAGGAAAAACTGAGGGAGTAAAGAGAAAACAGGGGTCATGTAGCTACATGAGCCAGAGCCAGTATCTGACACTACACAAGCCCACAGGTGTGCAGAGGAAGGTGGGAGAAGTACCTGCTGAGGACAGGAGTTGCCTGTGAAGATGGAGAGTATTTCACAGGGCAGGATGGGGAGGCCACAGCCTAACTGCAGTATGAATAGGTTCAGGTATTTGTGTCTAGGGATGGACAGATAGGTTTCCCATTATTTCCAGGGTGCGTGGCAGCCTCCCTCACACTGCCACAGAAACTTGCCATTCGGAAAGTGCTCTGGGCAGATGCCTGAATGTCATTATTTCAAAACTCCAAGCCAGCCAGCCAGGGCTTTGGAAGATACCTGAACAGCTGAGCTTGCCATTTTGACGAGACATTGACAGAAAAACGGGCCACCCCCAGTAGTATGTACAGAAGGATACAATTCATGAATATGCATAAAGGCCTCTTTCTGGAGACAACTGCCGCAGCGGTTACTGGAGCAGAACAGGCTGGATGGGCAGACAGTTCATGCCGAAGCCTTCTGCTTTCCTCCAGGCCAGGTTGTGCATAGAAGAATGAGGTCCCTTCTTGGGTCCCCAGGACCTGGTCCTCCACACTGGGGAAGTCCAAAGAAGCCCTCAAGACTCCATCTTCCTCTCACCCCATCCCATCTTGGGCAGAGCAGGAAACAGAGCTCAGAGGTGAGAATGGGGTGGCCAAGGCCACTGGAAGGTCTTGCAGGGCCACCAGGCCAGGTGACTCCCACCTTGCAGACCCCTGGAGGACACAGAAGTAGGCCAAAGTGTGAGCATGGACCAGCCCTCAGGACAGCTCAGCAGGCATAAGATGCTCTGCAGGGGAAGGCTTCTCCTACCCTCACCCCCCAACCCCGGAGCTGGGGAACATCAGAGAGAAGCTGGGCAAGGGACCCCACAGAGCCAGGCAGGGCACCCTCAGGAGGGGGAAAGCTTTGATGGCGCTTCCCTTCGGCACCCGTCTGCAATGTCTTTCCACACAATGGCAGGCCTTTCTGAGTCACACATCCTCATTAAAGTGGGGGTGGCATCATTCCCCCTGGTTAGCTCTGTCTCTTAAAAGTCCAGCAATGCAGTAGGAATTGTGTGATTAGGAACAGGCATTCCACAGACCGTGCACATCATACCACTGGTCCATTAGGAGCCACGGCGCCCAGAGTTCGAGGTGGTTGTGGCAACAGCTGAGCCCCTGACTCCTCACACAACCTCCAACCCCAGGCAACAGGAGCCAGCAGGGCACTTGTACACATTCTAGAGATCAAGTGTGTTCAGGCAGAAGGATCTCGCTGACATCAGTATCCACTGCCCTGTGCTCTGAAGTCTGAGGAGAGCATGGGGCAGGGCTGCACTGCCTGTCAGGTGCTGGCTTGTCACGCTTCTCACACTGGCAAGGCAAGGGACAGTGGTTTCCTTTGAAAGGCTGGGAAGATCCGGGGTTGCGGGAAGCTGCTGCCGGAGGGGTCTGAGATGGATGGGCAGCTGCAAAGCCGAGTCGTGCTGAGCACAGGGCCACTCATTTGCAGACACCGCTGTGAGGTGGAAATGCAAACCCTCTTTGCTGCAGCAAATGGCACTATGCACACCAGCTGGAGGCTAGGAACAACCACCTGGGGTTTCGAGTCATCTAGGACACAGAGCAGACGTGTGACTAGCTCTTGTGTGACCCTGTTGGGAACCAGGACATCCCAGAGACCTAGGCGTGACCTGTCACTCTGGATGACGTCTTTGTCAGCTCCCTGAGTCTCAGTTTCCCTCCTCTGTGACATGGAAATCAGCAACATCTACGTGGCAGGGTCGCTGGAGGAATGAAAAGTGCCTTACTGTACACTGGCAACCCGTTTAGCCCTGTGGCAGCTCTCCTTGCTATTGCTGTGGGAGGCCCAGGGCAGGCAAAGATGAAAGGCCTCTGTTTCTGGAGGGAAAGCCCTGCCTGACAAACACCGTAAAGCAGGACAGGGGCCAGAGCACAGGGATCATCAAGGTGCAGCCGGGACGACTTGGGAAAGTGCCAGAAAAGGTGGCCTCTGCGTGGAGCCCATCAGGGTAAAGAAGCTTTGCCTGAGGACAAATGCAAAAGACATGCCAGACCCAGGACATGTCTTAGAGACCTTTGAATTGCAGCTCCTGACACATCTGTCACTGAACAGGGCCCCTGTCTCCAGGGCAGCGCAAGGGGCTTTCTCCCAACTCCCAGCCGAGACCACCGAAACGGCTGTGGCAACACAGGCTGGAGATGCCATGCAGACATGCTGCAGGGGACTCCAAGCCGGGGGGGGGGGGGCAGCGAGGGAGGCCTCCTGAGCAAGGCGCAGCTCGCTCTCACCTGGGCGACACACCTCCGTGGCCTCACAGGAAGCCTCCCCTGGACACAGCCCTTCACCCTGGAAAGGCTTCCCTGCAGAGCGCACTAGAAAACCTCCTGTTTCTCCGGTTTTCATTGTACTTCATACCATTTCATCTGTGACGTCAGCCTTTTCCCTCTGAAATGCCCAAGACCACCCCCCAAGCAGAAAGATGGCAGCCCCAGGGGGTGGCAGAGTGTGTGGCTCCTGGCGATGTGGTGCAGCCTTGCTCGGCCACACACACACTCCAGTCATTCATCTGTGGTGCCACCATGGGTGCAGAAACTTCTCTGGCTCTTGGAGGCCAAGTCCACTGTGAGGTGGTGGTGCTGACAGCACAGTGCCCTAGAGAAGCAGAGATCACCTCTCCACCGTGACTCTAGCACTCTAGCACTGCCTGCTATCAGTATGTACGAAACTTCCATGTGCCTACAAATCAGGGCGGTCATCAAGTACAAAGTGATGATGCTGACTCAGAAGCTGAGAAGGCACCGAGACCCTGCCCTTCTAGCAGGCTCCATGGAGATACTGGGAACAGTGACCTGCAGCCTCAACTGAGAGCAGAAAGGCACTGAACCAGGGGCGGGGAGCAAGGCAGGCCAAGACCCTTGCCCTCGCCTTGGACTGGGACAAGACAACAGTAAACACGGAAACAGATACAGTGGCGTGCTAACATTGCAGAGTGGCGCGTTCCCTGGAGAAAATCCAAACATGGAGAGCGACAGATGAGGACTTGGGTGCAAATGGGGACCTGCCTTGAGCTGACTGATCTGGGCAGGCTGCCCTGGAGAGAGAAGTAAGGGAATGGGCAAAGAACCACTTGGGGAGAGAAAGACAGGAAAAGAACAAGGAACTGTCACAGATTGGCTGAAGAGGGAGACAAGGGACCAAGATGACTAAATAAAATATGAGAACTTGAGTCAGATCCTGGAATAGAAAAAGACTGTTAGAGGAAAGAGTGGAAGTCAGGTAAGCGCTGCACCTTGGCTGACAGTGCCGTGCCAAGGTTGCTGTCCAGGGCTGAGATACATCCGCGGGGCGGGGAACGGGGCGCGAGGTACACAGGAACACTTTGTAGTCTTTTTGCAACTGTTTGATGACTTTAAAACTAGCTCAAAAAAGTATTAACTGTCAAAAAAAATTTCAAGGGAAGAGACGCATCAACATGGACAATTCTGTTTGCCTTTGCACTCGGCAAGTGTGAGATAAGGAAGTGCGGGCCCTCCTTCTGCGAGCGCCTCGTGTGTGGGGCCCTGAAGTGCAAGCCAATTATTTCGTCCGTCACCCCAAGGAAGGAAAAGCAAACAGCTGAGCCGCGGAGGACGATGCAGCTGTCTGGAGGGACTGAGAAGGCCCCCCGGGCTCCCACAAGCACCTTGTCAAGCAATTCTGAGCAGCGTCTCAGCTGCTGGGCTGAAATCCCCGTGCTGTGTAAGACAGGACTCCAGGATATCTTTGGACCCCTTTGCTTTGTCCCTGAGGCTCAGAGATGGACTGTGGCAATGACCGCCACATTTGGCTCACCCCCTCTGGTCTCTGGTCCCACGTCTCCCGCAGGCCCTGCCTCCTTCCTGCTACACATGCACCCTGGCATGTGCAGCCACTGCCGATTCCTGTTAACACCCAGTGAGGGAGTCTTCCTAGTTCTCAGTCCCGATTCTTCAGGAACTGTGAAAGGAACCCATCCTTGCTTCTCTGGCTCATTTTAGATGCTTTCCTCCTATTGAAGGCACAGACCACAGACTGCCCTGGAGTCCTGCTCCTCTGTGCCTTCCAGGTCCAAGGCCAAGAAGCTACTCAACCCATGGCTATGCCCACTGCCCTTCCTTACTGTAGCCAAGCTCCCAAAATGCAACTGCAGCCAGAGTGGGCGCATAATTCTCAGGGCTTCCTTGGGGGTCCTTTGGGACCTGAGGCATGTGGGTGGAGCCCAGGGGAACTGAGAACTGGCAGGGCCCAGGCAGCACCAGTAGCAACAGAAAGCCCTGACACCTGGTAAGTTGTACCCTCTGTATGGGACCCTCATCAGGGAGCCAGCAAAGCCATTATTGTGACAAACTGCTGTGCTTTCTGCCTCTGCTGCTTAGCTGGCCATATGGTTTAGGAAAGAAACATGTGATCTACACCTTCCAGCCTACTCAGTCTCAACTGCAGGCACAGAACTGGGTGACAGCAGCAGCTGGTCCCTTCCAGGCAGAACCAGGTGCATAGGGGCTGGGAGGCCAGAAGGGGTGGGCAGCGGAAGAAAGGTGACTGGTGAGCATCTCTTAACCCCGTCCTGCCCAGAGAGCAAGCCTCCTCCCTGGAGCCCTGCGGGCAGGGGCATCTCCAGAGCATTGGTTTATCAGTAGGAAGAAGTCTGCTGGCCTTGGAATTTGTACCTTACATTTGCTGTTTGCCCTGTCCTGGGTAAGCCTTGAGACAGACTTCCTTACAATCTCATGCTTAACGTGAAATTGGGGCCGGCACCGCTGCTCAAGGTTCTAGTCCCGGTCAGAGTGCCAGATTCTGTACCGGTTGCCCCTCTTCCAGGCCAGCTCTCTGCTGTGGCCCGGGAGTGCAGTGGAGGATGGCCCAAGTGCTTGGGCCCTGCACCTGCATGGGAGACCAGGAGAAGCACCTGGCTCCCAGTTTCAGATCAGCGCGGTGCGCCAGCCGCAGCGGCCATTGGAGGGTGAACCAATGGCAAAGGAAGACCTTTCTCTCTGTCTCTCTCTCACTGTCCACTCTGCCTGTCCAAAAAAAAAAAAAAAAAAAAAAGTGAAATTGGGAAAGCAGAATGTGTCCTAATCAGGCACTGGTAATTTACAATAGGAAAATAACTTGAGGGGCCCTGATGAAACAACTGTGCGGTGAACACTTGCTTACTGCCCAGCATTCAATCTCTGGTTCAGAAAACAGCAGTGAGGGTGCGGGGGCCTGTCCTTCTGGAAATCAGAGAACACTGACACCCTGTGTTCCATCGACTCAACCCCCTCAAGCACCCAGGCACCTGGTTGGCTGTCCTTTCTGAATCACAGTCCCCTGTAGAATAAGTTCAGGGTGAGCACATGACCCAAGCTCATCTGATAAGACAGAGTCCAGGACTGTTTTTCCAGGAGTGAAAGGACACAGTCCCCCTTCCCACTGGCAGAGGATGCCGTCCTAAGGATGTGGCGACTGCTAAAAGAACCATTGCAGTCACAAGGGGAGCTGAGCTGTAGGCAAAATTGACACCCAGGGGACAGAATCTCAGAGAAATAGAGTGGAATCTGGATGGCATTTTGAATCACTGGATCAGACTGTATCTGAAGCCAGCCCAGCTCCGGATTCATTGGTTACGTGAGGTTGACTGTTTGGTCCAGGTTGGATTGAGTTTTCTATTTCTTGCTACTGAAAGAATTGTTTATCCAGACAATGGACACATGCAAAGTTTCCCCAGTGATTATCTCTGGGTGACAAAATCATGATGTTGCTTTATCACCTCCTTTTCCTTGCCTGAATTCTCTAATAAGAAAAGAGGATAAACTTACTAATTTGAATGATATTACTTACCTTCTGCAGGCCTTTCAAACCCAGGGGAAAGTCCCCCGTGGATGTTCCAGGAGCTCTGATCTGCATGAATACTGCCTGCCAGGGCCCAGCACATTGTTCTCTGGAACAACACAGCCTTACCAATCTCACCATTGTACTTCCTGTGTCTCTAATGCTTTGACATGCTGGGATTTTGTGCACCCTGGAGAGACTGCCCCTCCCAGGGCT
Organism: Lepus europaeus; assembly: GCF_033115175.1. Classification (NCBI taxonomy): domain Eukaryota; kingdom Metazoa; phylum Chordata; class Mammalia; order Lagomorpha; family Leporidae; genus Lepus; species Lepus europaeus. Next base: position 21,307,362 of record NC_084845.1, on the reverse strand, counting down.
AACCAGTCCTAGAAGCAGTACACCATCTAACCCCCCCCCCGGGGGGGGGGGACTTTTAAATGCAAACAGCCCAAATCTCCTGTTCTCTGCCTTTATCAGGCTCTCAAAGGCCACTATTCCCTTGCCCTAATCACCCCAGGGCAGGTGCCTGCATCCCAGAGATCACTGAAGTACCACACCCATCCAATCCCAAGCCTGCTTGTCCTATCTTGCATGGCCTTTCGCGTGGAAGCCCCAGAAAAGACTCTTGTCCACATTTGCCCCTTGCTCCCAGCCCTTCCCTTCTTGGGAGCTGTGAGTGCAAGCTATCTTGTCAGTGGAAAGTTTCTGCTGACTTATTGGCCTCAATGTATCTGAGTAGTAGTATAACCTACTTTTTTTTTTTTTTTTTGGACAGGCTGAGTCAGTGAGAGAGAGAGACTGATAGAAAGGGCTTCCTTTTGCCATTGGTTTACCCCCCAAGTGGCTGCTACGGCCGGTGTATTGTGGCCGGCACACTGCACCGATTCAAAGCCAGTAGCTAGGTGCTTCCTCCTGGTCTCCCATGAGGGTGCAGGGCCCAAGGACCTGGCCGTCCTCCACTGCACTTCTGCGCCACAGCAGAGAGCTGGACTGGAAGAGGAGCAACTGGGACAGAATCCTATGCCCCAACCAGGATTAGAACCCAGGGTGCTGGCGCCGCAGGTGGAGGATTAGCCTAGTGAGCTGCAGCACCGGCCAGTATAACCTACATTTTAAAACACCCTGTCCATCATCCATAAGGAGCCACACACTCAGAAGAATGGTCAGAAAAACTCACCAAGGGCTTCAGGGACACTTGGCTACATGTTCAGGCATGGTTGTTTCTTTAGTTGCTCCAGCTACAGGAGAAACCTTAGACTTACCTAGGTAATTTCTATATTTTTTCCAACTATCTGAGAGAACAATAGGCACTTTAACCTATGCAAACCAGTTGTTTGATGAAGGGGACCAACCAGGTCAAACAAAACCCTATATACTGGGGCCAGTGCTGTGCTGGAGCAGGTAACGCCTCCACCTGCAGTGCCAGCGTCCCATATGGGTGCCGGTTCAAGTCCCAGCTGCTCCACTTCTGATCCAGCTCTCTGCTATGGCCTGGGAAAGCAGTGGAAGACGGCCCAAGTTCTTGGAGAGATTTGGAAGAAGCTCCTGGTTCTAGGCTTCAGAATAGCACAGCTCTGTCCATTGTGACCATCTGGGGTGTGAACCAGCAGATGGAAGACCTCTCTCTTTTTCTCTCTCTGCCTCTCTGTAATTGTGCCTTTCAAATAAATAAATAAATAAAACTCTTTTTTTAAAAAAGGCCTATATACAATATTGCTGAGAGGGTCTTTCCAGAGCTTTTAGATCAGGACTAGGAGAATACTTTCCTGAGGGATATCATGAGAGTGTATCTCATGCCTCACAACGCAGACCCTGAAATGGATTTGTAGCTGGCTTATTTGGTAAACAGTTCCAGAAAGCACAGAAAGGACGTGAGATGGAAAATGGGAGCAAACTACAATCAGGTCTCTGTCACTAACACTCGCCCCACCCATGACTGCTGTTTTACTGCCAGTGCATAGACCAATGGGCGTGACTGCATTCCAGTCCTGCGGAATCCAAACAAGGAGACAGAGGGTCATTTTTGGCCCCTGAGTCTTAGTTGCCAGACCCTGGGCTAGAATAGCAATTCCCAAACTTCTTTCTTCTTTGAAAAAAGCTTCAAATAATTGTGTGAAATACTGAGTTCAATGGATTTCTTTGTTTCAGAACTTCTGAGAACCTTTGCCATGCTAATGAACACTGTGACTTTGCAGGAAGGGATGTAGACCAGGGGGCTTCTTTGATAGCAGAAACCTTGTTCCGGAGCAGTGTGGTGGTCAGAATTCTCCAGAGAAGTGGAAACAAAAGAACCTATGCAGTTGTGTGCCACAGGATGCTGTTTCAGTCAGTGGCAGCTGCACACACATCCATGATTCCCTAAGACTGTGAGGGAGCTGAGCTTCCCCACCAGCTAGTGACATCAGAAGCCCTAGCCCAACCCATGACTTGTGGGTTTGTGGTGATACCAGTGCAAACAAACCTACTGTGTCACATCGAAACGGAGCAATGCCACCACATACAGTACATAGGACTTGATAAGGATGATAAATGTTCCTGGTTTGTATATTTACCACACTATGCTTTTATCATTATTTTAATGCTTATTTAAGAAAATATACGTTAACTGGGGAAGCTTGTACATCCAAGGACAATTCCCAGGGAATGGGCTCTGAAATTCTGATGAATGTGCAAGCTTCTGCGTGTACATTTGTATTCTCTAAGGCCTAGAGAGTGCAGGAATAGGCACATGCCTGCGCCTGGCACACACGCCCAGAAATGGGATAAACAGACACAAATCTACATCATAGAGGAAGCCACCCACACTGTCCCCTGCGTGCCCCTAAACCCCAGCATGCCCAGGTCGTTGCTGTTGACCTCTATTGCCTTGGTATTGATTGCTAAGAGCACCCCCTTTCACTCCACACAGTGCTTCAATTTGAATGATAAATTATGCGGTCACCCTAATTATACCACTTGCTTCCAAGTAATTTAAGCCTTGGCTCCTGAGGTCCATTACTCTTGGGTCGATGGTTTATTCTACCTTGAAATATAAATTCCTTACAATTAATAGAAACTGTCACATGTTTATGTCTTGTTTCTCCCATTGAACTATATATTCCCAAGGACAAGACATGCGTGTTTATCAGTTCATTTATATAAAGAGCAATTCCCACATCTAAGTGTAGACTTTAGCACATTGCTCTCATAAATTAGGTCATCTGGTCTTCACAATGCCACTTGTAGGAGAGTCATTTCCCTTTTTTGGAGTGGGAGAGTGAAAGTGAGTAGCTAAGTTCTTCAGGGTCTTGAGGCTGGTGAATGTCAGAATTAGAACTCAGACTAGGGTAGGCTCGGCTCTGCATCTTTCTGCACCACCCCCCAGCAGCATAAGGCCTGGCTGACCCCTCTTCCAGGGAAGGTGCTGACAGCCTAATCAGACAGAAGAGAAGGCACAATAACCTTCCCTGTCTTGGGCTTTGCAAATATAAAGTGCCCTGTAACAGCTGAATAATAACAGCCGTCGACGCTGGCGATGATGGGGACGCAGCCAGGGCTGTTGACGGTGCAGAGATTTTTATGACTATCTCCTAATGTATGTCAGGTCGGATGTAATACCCAGTAATGTCAGAGCGTATCAGCCTCACTCGAGGCAGGCAGACATGGCACGCACAGCCTGGGTGCTCATGGCACGTGTTCAAGCCTGTGCTGTCACAGCCTCTCAAGAGAGGATTTTCTGAACATCAGCCCCCAGGCAGGTGCACATACAAGGTGCAGGTCTCCCCTGGGGCTGATGGGCTGAGCGAGCCATACCTTTAGCCTCAGGAAGTCTTGTAGGATACGTTGTGCTCTCTGCCACAGAGAGAGCAATGGTTACCAGCGGGACACCAGGGACCGGAAGTCTTTCTGCACCACTCCACCCCCCCCAAAGATGAGGCTGCCCTCCCTCCTGAGACAGACATGGCTGTGCCTGCCAAACCCTGTTCTTGTGACTCAAACCAGAGCCACAGAGGCAACCTTGAGCAGGTCCGCAGGCAGGAAAAGTTCCTGGGAGAATGGGGCTTGGCAGTACTGCCAAGAACAGTTCTGTCTCTCTGAACCTCAGACACAGTATAATCCCAGCGACAGTGACCTCTCTGCATGGCTGCTGCTCTGTAGATGAACACACCTTAGGGACTCGGAACATGCAGGCCACTCTCATTAGCAGAATGCAACAGTGAGGATGAAGGGGATGATCTCTAGCAGGGGCTTGTTCCCTGTGTCCATCCTGGGACACCCCAAGCCGTGAGGCATCCGAAGCAAAGAGAGGAGGCACACAGCTATGTCTTCAAAGGAACATGCCCTGGCCTGGCGCCTCTCCTGCTGTATGCATGCTGCAATTAGTTGATAATTGGGCTAATGAGTAAATTGAATTAGGAAGCCTGGAAAATGATATTGCGGCCCTACTCTCCCCAGCTCTGAGCCAGTGCTATTTATTAAACCCAGCAGAAGACATACCTCCATTCAGCTCTCAGTTTTAATGGTAATTGTTTTTACATTTTATTGAGGAAATTTTCAAGCACTCTCAAAAGTAGAGAAATAACATGTTAAGCCCTCGTTCTCAATGATTACCACCTTTTGGCCATTCTTATCGGCTCCACACATTCAATTTTTAAAGTGTATTTTTTTAAAGATTTATTTTATTTGGAAGGCAGAGTTAGAGAGAGAGAAAGAAAAAAATCAGCCATCCACCTTGTTCATTCCCCAAATGGCAGCAAATAGCCACAGCTGGGTCAGGCTGAAACCAGGAGCCAGAAGCTCCAGAGGTCTCCCACGTGGGTGGGAGGTACCAAAGTGCTTGGACCATCTTCTGCTGCTTCCCCAGGCACCTTAACATGGAGCTGGATAGGAAGTGGAGCTAGTGGTCCTTGAACCAGGGCCCAAATGGGATGTGGATGTCACAGTTGGTAGCTTAAGCCACTACAGCACAACACTGGTCCCCACACATGCATTTTTAAGGCAAATCCCCACCATCAGGTCGATTCACCCTACACAACCCTGTTAGCGCACTGGCCCTTCTCGGTGCATGGGATCAGGGGTGCTGCTACAAGAACTCAGCTGACCCCAGAATGGGACCTGGGACAGAGCCTCAGGAATTGCTCCCTATATCCACATTATAAGGGGCAGACCTGGGAAGAATCCACCTCGACATCTAACACCACTAGGGAGAACACCATGGAGCCCTGGGAGTGTCCAGGAGTCTGGAGGGACATCCCTCCCAGGGCCCATGAGCAGGGAAGATCCTGTGTCCATCTCCTGGGCTTCCTGGGCAGCAGCCCTGGAGGACCATGGCATTGTCAGCCAGCCCGCAAGAAGCTGGAAGCAGCTGCTGCTCCAACATCCCCCTCCCAGCCCTCCTGCTGCCACCGCAGCAGGCTGCAGGAACTAATCAGGGCAGTGCTTGGCACCCTGCGAGAGGAGCCGCCGGCTTCGAAAAGGTGAAAATGTGTCCCTCTAAAACTGTGTCTTCACATCAAGAAAACAGGGTGTGCCCATTTTACAGATGAGGAAGTTAAGCCTCAGAGTTGCCAGGAAAATTGCCCAGCTAGCAGGTGAGTGCAATCCAGCAATTCCTCATGGCTCAAGGTTAGCTCCCAGGAGGAAACATTTCTGGGGGACTTATCCACTCATCAGCTCCCTACGGTTTCCTAAATGGCAGTGCTAGGAACACTGAGTCAGTACTTTTCGTCAGTTTCCTGCCAGGAGATGGGAGGAGAATGCTAAAAGCTCAGATATGCAAATGAACATTTGGACAGATTTCCTCTGGAGTGCTGGCCTCCAGGCTTATTCTTTATTCCCTGCAGAAATGCATGCTTCTGCTTAACTGGTAAAAAAAAAAAAAAAGAAAGAAAGAAAGAAGATTTTTCCAGACAGGCAAGCCTAGGAATGAAAGTCTCCATGGAAATATGCAGTTTTCTGGAAGCACATGTTGTCTAAACAAGGACAATGTTGGCTAAACAGAAGTTCCAGTCATCCAAAGGATGGGAGCGAGACTCCCTCAAGCTCCAAGGGGTGAGAGGACTGAATCTCTCTCAGGTTCCTTGTTCACCTTTCTTCCACCCAGACCCACTTCTTCAACCAGGTGTGGATGATCTAGCAGGGTACCCGTGGATATGAGTAGAAAAGTAGGCACAGCCTTTCCTCTAAGTTAGAAAAAAAAGCCGGGGGGCAGCTCTAATAAGCTAAGGCATGTGGTTTAGATGTGACAGCCTGCTCAGGGCCCTAGGGAGGGAAGTGGGCACGCAGACTCTGCAGCCCTGACCTGTATGAGGCCTGGGTCTCAAGAGGAACCAAGATGCCTACAGCGGTACACTGGCAGTGAGGTGTGGCTCGTGTGTGCTCAGGGGGTCAGGGGCTATGGGGGGCACCTGTCAGGGAATGGGACCCTTTGGTCTTGAATGCAAAGCTCAGGTTTCAACTCTTTGCGCTCTGTCTCCTTCTAAGCCAGTCAAATGCCCAGCCACCAGGAAGTCTGGACCAGACTGGTTGCTACAGTAACATCCCCCTTGCCTGTTCTCTCTGTGCTCCCCCTCTCTCCCAGGCCCCACACACCGGAGGACCCTCACTCTCCTGACTGGTGCAGCCGACGGCTGTCCACTGCTAATGAATTCTCTTATGCTGGAGTCTTCAGTGCTGCTGATAATCTGGCAATTAAGGTGCAGGCTGGAGGAACAGGGTTTGAAAGCTGTGATAAAGCCTGGCGAGCCTCAGCACTGTCTCCTTTTGTTTTCAATCATCCTGACATGGCAGAGGCAGCCAGAGAACAGTGAGGATGCTAATGACGCCCATGGAGGGAGGCCAGCAGAGCATGGCTACCAGTGCCCCAGGTTGAATTTGCCAGTTGCTGCTTGCAACTGGGTCACTATTTTTAGTTGGAGATTCCAGTCAAAAGTGTTAAACAGGGAAAATCAATGTGAATTTGGTTGAGAAGGAACCAAGGACTAGGGCTTTCTGTCCCATCTCTCTTAGCAACTCACCCTGGGACCAGCTTGGACCTCGTATTTTCCCACCTAAACAAGTGGCATTCAACTGATCAAAGAGCAGCGGTGCCCAAGGGAGAAAGGACCCACCCCATGGAGCCAAGTGCCCTGATGGAAAGTTCTTGCAGGTGTCTGGAATGCTAGGTTTGTCACAAGTTATCATACCCTTGTCCATGATAAGCAGAAAAAGCAAGTGCTTAACAGGGTCTTAACTAACAGAGTTAGAGGCTAATGTCAGCACACAGGCGAGAACCACACACAGAACCCCTCTCAGGCAGGTGCGACGAAGGAGAACCAGCTACCACTGCTCCCACTGCCCAGCCCACTGGTCTTCCCCTCCAACCTCAAGAATAGTACTGTTCTTCCACTGAACACACAAGGAAAGAGAGGCTCCATTTTAAAGAACATACTGTGTGAAAAAGATAGCATCTTCAAATTCTATAATCTTCATGAGATGAGAGATACGAAACTCAAGAGAGAAAGAGCGATTCACAAAGGCAAGACTCTGTCCCATCTCCCAGGTTAAGCAATGAAGCAGAAATGCCTCCATATCTTGATTGGGAATTCCCCATCCACCCACCCATCCACCACCACCATCTCTCAATACTCAAGTTAGATGCCTTGTGAAAGACAGGGAATATGATACCTACATACATATATTCTGAACTTCATACTCATTCATTCTCATGTACAACATGTGTATCCTGCGTGGTGATGGGGCAGAAAATTAGAACAGCCCCATCCTCATCCACCTGACTCAGTGAAGAGTGCTAATTAATGGGATGGAGGAAGGGTTTAACAATCAAACACTGATTTTAATGTGAACAAATCATATAGTGACCCAGGATCAGTTATACGATGATCAGAAACCTTAAACATGTTCTTTCCAGGAGTAAACTGACCACAGCCAGTTTGTAGTATTAAAAAGGGAGAAAAAGATTACGAGGGGTGGCTGCGGTAAGCTAGCATATGATATCCCCATCTTTTCACATTCTGTGAAAGTGTCTTCCTGAATCAGGTCTGGATATGGAAAATAACATGTCTTATGCTGCCAGCCAAGAGGACTTTGCTGAATTTATTTGCTCCAAGACTGTGGGAGCCAAAGCTAGGATGGTAAACAGGAGCTCCTATCAGGATCTCTCCACCAACCTTACCTCCCCCATAGCACACATGCACACAGCTGACTGGGCAAGCACACAGAGAGAGGTCAGGTGGGAGGCCCACCTGCTGAAGGGCTTTGAACTCCTGGTCACAGAAAGAATAACACATTTTATTGTTATTGATTCTGTTACAAGCCACACACAGCTCCAGGCCACTTGACAAAATGACCAGTTGGTCAAATTTAGATAACAGATCTAGCGACTTAATTCCTACATCTCTTCCTAAGAAGATGTTCTTTCTCCAGCCCGAGGGGCAATGGTCAGTGCCAGGCGATGCTCCCCTGGTCATAACAGAGTGGACACCCAACTCATGTGAGGCTGTTCAAATAGCTCTCTCTAAGGGATGTGTAACTGCACACAGGAATTCATGCTGGCCAGGGAGAGGCAGGCCCTGGGCTGTGAAGGCCTGAGCTGAGATGCGCAGACAGGAGCTCCAAGAGGTCCATTTACAGGGAGCAAACATGCAGAGGAGAGTAGGAAGAGAGAGAAGTGAAGCTGTTGATCCCCAAAGCTCTGCAGATTCTGCTTCTCAACTCCCAGGCCTCCTGAGAACCCTCTCTCCTGCAGTGCGTTCATGCGGTCACATTTGCCTTATTTACTGGCCTTTCCATGTTCCAGGCTTTGTTCTAGGTCCAGGTAGGCTGAAATCCTTGTGCCCAGGTGCTTCCTTTCCAGGGGGCTCTGTGATATACATGCCGTTCTTTCAAGGAATCCTTCCAGCAAACCCAGTGGATAGCTGACCCTGCACCCGCCAGATCTGTCATGAAGGCCAGAGGGGAGAGGTGTTCTCCCTGCGTAAATGAAGACCTTGAGATTCTAAGGAGGTGAGATGAGTAACTCAAGCTCTACCCAGAGGGGAGTTGCACTTTGAAAGTGTGGCCTCAGACTAGCAGTCCATGCACTTCCTGCCTCCCAGAGGATGAAGGCACTCACTGTGCCCATTGAGTTCAGGGCTCTGCACCTGGAGCTAACCCCTGGGGTCAACAGTGGGCATCCTGGGGAAGTTCGGCACACAGCAAGCCACTCTCAGGGGCGTTCCATGGCACTGATCCTCATGTCAGCCCTGTTGGAACCATTTACACTCTTTAGCTCCCTTCTACTCTAAGGGAAACCCTGAGCTTGGAGCAGCTGAGAACTGGTGAACAAGGAGCCATGGCCTCTCCCTAATTCCTAGCCTCTGCTCTTCTCACTCCCCAGCAGTGACTTTAAACCTCCATGAACGAACTCTTTCACTTCATCTCATCCTACAGCCCACTTCCTCTCAGCCCAGTCTCTACCCACAAACACTCATCCAGGTTCTCACCAGCTTCCCACCCTCACCCACTGAAGTTCCTGTCTTTGTCTTCCTCACACTCCCTCTCAGCCTGTCCAAACCCAGACAACCTTTATTCTGCCCCAGGGAGATGCAGGGAGAGATGTCCTCCCTTCGTAAATGCATCCTATCCCAGTCAACATCACCATCCCCACCCACGTTAAACTGTAGAGTTGGCCTTGACCTCAGTCTCATCCCACCCCACTAACAGCATGTCAGTGTCACTTGCAACATTCCTGTTCAATCCAACCACTTCCATGCTACTACTGCAGCCTAGTCCTGTCTCAGCTGCATGACTGCAGTGGCTTCCTGAATGCCTTTCCACTTCCCAAATTGAGGACTCAGAGTCCATTCTGTGAATAGCAGCCAGAAGGATCCATATACATCTCTTGGATGAAAGCCAGACCAGCATCAGATGCACTAATAACTCTAGGATGTTGCTCCCCAGTCTGGACATGGACTGGCTCAGTAGAATCAGCAAGGCCTCTTGTTAAAAATATGGATTTCTGGACCCTAAAACTAACCCTTCAAGTCAGAGTTGCTAATTAACGGGCTGAGAATTGGCATTTAATGAGCTTCCAGGTGATTTTTATGTTCACTAAGTACTGAGAACCATAGAGGATAATAGCAATTGAGGAGAAAGGTTCAAGGAGGGCATGGACTAGGAGCTGCCCTCAGTTCTTGCAGCTGCTCAGTGGAGCTAGAATCTAGGCTCTGGGGTGGGGGCTGAAAAGTAGCTAAGGGTTAGGAGCTCAGCATCAAAGATCTGACTCTGCTGCTTCCTGGATATAGGGCCTCAGGCTATTAGATATTCGTGTAGAACCCCGGGTTTCTAGTCTCAAAATGAGATAATGACACCTGCCTGGCAGAGTTGTCATGACGATTAATACCTTTGCAGTTTACCCAGCACTTAGCACAGGTGCTAAATACTTTACAAATGTGGGCATTATGGTAATTAGTGATGTGTGTTCCTGAAAACATCAGTTATTTTCTGGTTGATGGGTTTACATAACTTGAAGGCTAAGTGAGATTCCCCTGTGGAATATTTCTCTGATTCCCAAGTAATATTATTCTCTTGTCACTGTCTCCTTAAACACACACACACACACACACACCAGGCCTCATCAGCTTCCTGAGATGCTGTCCTCATTCTATCCCCCAGTGCTAGCCATTCACTGTCTTATCCACAAGGGATTCTTTCTCCTTCCTCTCTTAGCCTTCTGAAACGTAGCTCTTGTCTCTCTTCAAGTTTCCCATTCTCCATGAAGTTTTCTTAACATCAGTCTGTGATTTTCCTACCCAGGTAGCGTCAATCCGCCTTCCCCAGCACTCTCATCACCCTGATAGCACCGATGGCTCCTCCACTGCACAGGAGTTTCCCAGAGTACAGCCCTATCTTGTCGCTTCTAGGCTCCCACTGAGCCCAACACCGTGTCTTAATCTGGAGGGCTTGGCAGGTGTCTGATGGTTGAATGAAGGGTTGGTGCTTGTGTTTCCTTCTGTCCAACTCAATGACAAAACAGGGAATCCACCCTCCTTCTGATTTAGGGACTTCCTGACTACTGTTAGTCACACCACCTACCTAGGAATTTGTTTGTTTAGTTGTAATGACTACAGCTTGTTCTGGGTCAATTTTGAAGGGCTCTAAATACAGGGTTTTCTTTATTTTTTAGAAGGTAGGGCATTTCATGTATTTATCAACTTTTTGAAGTGTGATTTACATATAACAAAGTTTATCTACTGAAGTGTACAACTTAGGGATTTTGACAGACATGAACGTCCTTGAAATCAGGACCGCAATCAACATACTCAACAATTCCATCAAAATCAAAAGACCCATTGTTACTGAGGATCTCCTTTAAATGCTAAACCAGCAGACATCCTCAGCCGTAGTAAGGTGAGGAAGGAGGATCCTGGGTTTCCCTCTTGGGTGCTCCTATCAGGGCAAGAAACTCACTAATTCACGTCAAAGCCTTGGGATACTCTCAGCCAGGCAGCAGCTGTCCAGAACTTCCTGAGATGACAGCAATACTGCTGTATCTAAGCCATCCAATGTGTGGCTACTGAGCATTTGAAATGTGGTGAGTGGGAATGAGGGGTTAAATGTTTCATTTTATTTAGTTTTAATTAATTTACACTTGACTTTGAATAGCCACATATGGTCAATGGCTACCATATTGGACAGTGCAGGAGAAATAAACCAACAGGCACATCCTTATGAGAGGTTTAGTGTGTGCCAAACTCTAAGTGGAGCATGTGGGAAGAGTGACCGGAGTCTCTGCAGCAGGGATTTGCATTCTCCTTGTGAGATATTTTATTTGCTTCAAGCAAATTAAAAATACCAAAGGGTGTCAAAGATGGTGCAAAACTGTGATTATCAGGCTAAAAACTGCAACAATGTTGGTGGACAACATAGCACAAAGAGTGAGCCCTGCCTAGATCCTTGTTTGGTGCCAGGGCTCAATGTTAAATCCAGATGGCCTCATTCCCAGACCTACCTGCCACACAAGGGCAGACAGAACTGTGGACCAGAGGCTAGCAAGGGCCTCGAAGCAGCCATAATACTCAAGTAGTAATGTCCCTGGATCTAGAAGATGATGAACCACGGCATTTGCCCTTGTCTGTATCTCAGCCCAGAAAACACACAGCCACATATCCACATATGGATTTCCAACCACAACAGTATAAAGCTTCAAACACATTAACAGCCAAGTAGATCATTCCATCTTACAAACCGAAATGCTATACCCATCAAACAACTATACACTTTAAAATGGTTGGGAAAGTTTTTTATTTTTTTTTATTTTTATTTATTTATTTATTTATTTTATTTTTGACAGGCAGAGTGGACAGTGAGAGAGAGACAGAAAGAAAGGTCTTCCTTTTGCCATTGGTTTACCCTCCAATGGCCGCCGCGGTAGCGCGCTGCGGCCGGCGCACCGCACTGATCCGATGGCAGGAGCCAGGTGCTTCTCCTGGTCTCCCATGCGGGTGCAGGGCCCAAGCACTTGGGCCATCCTCCACTGCACTCCCTGGCCACAGCAGAGAGCTGGCCTGGAAGAGGGGCAACCGGGACAGGATCGGTGCCCCGACCGGGACTAGAACCCGGTGTGCCGGCGCCGCAAGAAAATGGTTGGGAAAGTTTTTTAAAAAATATTTTATCATTTTGTTATTTAAAAATTTGAAGAACATGTTATGGGGTACAATGCAACATTTCAATCATATCCACATTATAACCCAATCGAACCAGGTATTTAACCTTTTATGTCTATATCTTTTCTTTGTTTTTGGTGCCTACTAGATCTCCTCTTCTGGTTCTTTATAGAGCATGCAATACATTCAGCCCACTGTTCGTGAATCACTAGAATGGGTTACTCTATCTGACTGTATTTGTTTTGTTGTCCACTATCTGAACTCTCTCGATCCTCCACCCTCTCTTTCCAGTCTCTAGTAATTGCTACAAATTAAGTTACTTCCACAAAGTAGAACTTCCACAAAGAAGAGAGAACGTAGAGAATTTGCCTTTCTATGTCTAGATTATTTCATATAACATAATGATTTGCCAGTGCCATCCATTTTGCTGCAAATCTCAGAATTCCATTTTTCATAGCTGGGTAATAATGCACTGTATATGTTTCCCACATCATGCCTGAGCCGTTCATCCTCTGATGGACACTTACCTTGATTCCATGTCTTGGCTACTGTGAATAGTGCTATACTGAACATGGATGTGCAGGTGTGTGCTCTCATAAGCTGATACCATTTCTTTGGGATATATGCCCTTAAGTAGATAACTGTGCCATAAGGTAGATCTACTTTACTCCATACTGTTTTCCACAATGACTGTACCAATTTGTCTTCCCTCTAACAGGGTAAAAGGAGTCCCTTTTCTCCACATCCGCACCAGCATTTGTCATTACTTTTCTTTTTGACAATAACCATTCTAACTGGAATGAGATATCTCATTGCAAACTTTGATTTGTGTGTTCCTAAAAATTAGTGGTATGAAGCATTTTTCATAGATTTATTGACCATTTGTATTTCTTCTCAGTTATGTCTATTCAATTCCTTTAAAATGTTCATTTTTTGCTCATTTACTTGAGAGAGAGAAAGAAAGATATCTTCCATCCATTGGTTCACCCCCCAAAATGACCACAATATCCAGAGCTGGGCCTGGCCAAAGCCAGGAGGCAGGAACTCCATTCCCATCACCAACTGTGGTGGCAGGGCCCCAAGCATTTGGACCCTCATCTGCTTCCTCTGTGCATCATCAGGGAGCTGGATCAAAAGTAGAGAAGATAGAACTCAGACCAGTACCCTAATATGGGGTGCCAGTGTTGTCTCCAGTGGTGGCTCAACGGGCTATACCAAAACAACAATCTCTATTTTTGCTTTTGTTCTGTGTGCTTTTGGAGTCCTGTCCAAATGGTATTTCTTATACCAATGTCTTAGAATGTTTACCCTATGTTTTCTTGTAGGGAGTAGATTTTATATTACATGTCTTTAAAATCACAATTTAAAATAACAACCATGCAGGAAGAAAAAAAAAATTACTTCCTGGAGGGGGATTTATCTATTTGAATTCTTTATCTATATTTGAATTTTTCATGAGATTGAATTCATGTTTTGCTTGGAACTAAAGGTAATTTAAAAAGTCAAACTAAAAAGAAAAGTAACTAAAGAAAAGAATATCTAATAGCGGCTGCATCATCAGACTTTGTGTCCCTGGACCAGCCTGCTGCAATCCACTGGGCAGTCGCGGGTGTGGACTGGGGGTCAAGGTATCAGTTCCAACTCAGCTCCACCCTCAAGAAGGCACTAAGCTTGTTCCGACTCGGTTTCCTCAACAGAAAAGACAGTGGCCCCTGCTTCATAGGATTGTGGTGAGGATGAGCTGAGCAAGGAAGAGCACTCAGCAGTGTCCCTGCCGCAGAGTAAGCATAAGCAGCGAACCAACACTCGTGCCGTGCCAGCCGCAGCGTGGAGCTCCTCATGTGAATCACAGCAGCTTCTGGGGGGTGCTGTCCTCACCTCCACCCTACATAGGAAAACTGAGACCCGTAGCTAAACGCCCCTGCTAGTGCACCGCCAGCTGAGGACTCGGACGCAGGCGCCGGGATTGCGATGCTGTGTCCTTTTCCCTGGGACAAGCACCTGTATGAGTTTGCTTGGGCTGTTGTCAGAAGCAAAGAACCACAGACTGGGGGCTGAAACAACCCAGAGTTACAGTCTCACAGTCTTGGGGTCACAGGTCTGAGGTCAGGTGTCCCCTGAGGCCCACGGGAGGGCTCTGGCCCAGGCCTCGCTGCTTGGCTCGTCGAGGGGACCGTCTCTGTGCCTTCACACTGCCTTCTCTTAATTCATGGCTGTATCGCCGCTTTTTCTTACAGGAAAAATGAACCTACTGGATTGGGGCCTACTCCCAGAACCCTACGTTAACCTCTATAAGGCCCTACCTCCAGGTGAAGTGGCATTCTGAGAGGTACTGGGTTCAGGACGATAGCATATGATTTAATGGAGGCACAAAATTCAGTCCATGACAAGGCCTTTCGTGAGAGGGGACTTGCCAAGCATCCATTCCACTGAGAGTGACAAGTCTCCTGGTCCACAGAGCCAGGCAGTAGCCAAAATAGAGCAACACAAGTCCCAAATTTAAGGACGAGGAGGTCACGGAGTAAGGCACAGGCCAGGTGACTTAATGTCAGGGAAGTGAAGTTAGCACCAGTGATATGTCCTCAGCCCCTAATAAGTGATCTGGGTTTTAAATGAGCACTAGAAAACATACTCATATCTTAGAGAGGCCCGTGGGTTTGTTTTAATCACTTTTCAAAGCTCCGCTAGACATTCACAGCTCAGGAAACCCAGTTTAGCTTAATAAAAAAAAAGTAATTACATCATATTAAAGATAATTTGATTGTTACTGAGACGATAATTGAGTTGAAACGCTTATTGTAACAGACACATCAGATTGGCAAGGAGGAAGCTCAGCTTAAATGCAAACAGTGTTGATAGCAGAATTAAGAGATTGTCAATGCAGTTAATCCAATAGTAATTATTTTCTGAACATAAATTCCTGAGTAGCAAGCATACAATTATATCTACAAACAGTCATAAGAAAATAATTACTCCACACTCCACCTGAAGCAACAGTCCATAAAAGGCCTGATAACGCTCACCGGGAGAAGTGCAGCTCCTTCCATCGTTAACATACCGCAGAGGCCAACAGTGGGAAGAAGTTTCCCGAGGAGCCGCCGTGCTCACAGGCAGCCCTGCCTCAGGATGCTCCCAGAACCCTGTCCTCTCTCTGGCCACCTGACCCACTCCCAGGGCCTGCTGTGAGCACTGCCAACCCCCGCAGGCTTACACTCTCACGCTGGGACACTTACATACACATCTTGCATTCTCAGGTCACAGCTCCCCAGCATCCCTGCTCACTCCCTCAACCGCCCACCTGTTCCCACCTTGTCCAGGTCCCTACCTTGTCACTCCTTGCCCCTGCTGCATGGACAGCTTTCCTGTATGGTCCACATTCCATGATCTACCATGGCAACCCTCTCTTGTGAAGACCCTGTCTTTCTGTCACACTAGCCCCACATCAGCCAAAAACGTACTGGGTGATGTCAGGGAAACCTCACACCGGGGTCTGTTGGGATGCCAGGACTCCCGCTTCATTCCATCCCCCCTCTCTCTTCTTCTCTTTGGCCACTGCTTCCCCCTGCTTTCACCTCCCTAACCTCTGACCCCACCTCACACTCAACAGATAATCTCCGTTCACAGCCCCCAGAGACACTGGATTAACCCAAAGGCTTCCGAGGGGAGCCCTTTAACTTTCTGCCTCAGAACCCCAAAGGCGCCTGCAAACATGTGGCATGCAAAGCTCTCCTCTTGGGTTTTGTCTGTAATCAGTGTCTCCTTTGCTGCTCATTAAGGCCAGTTCCTCCTCACTCGTGCCAATCCTTTATCGTTCCCATTCTTTGGCTCCTTCCCACCGAATCTGAAGGGACCTCAGTCCCTCTTGCCTTGACAGCCCTCACCTCAACTCCAGAAGCACCTCTTGCTGAGTTCCCGTCTACTCACACCCTGCCTCTTTGCCACCTGCCTTCTGTCCCCGCATCCGCTAGTAGTGCTCTGCTAACAGGGCTCCAAAACCTCCCTGCCCTTTTCATCAAGATGCCCTCAGAGCCCAGGCAACAGGTAACAACCAGCTGCACGAAATGCAGGAATGCTGCTGACCCCAGTCCCCCCGCCCCACCGTGTCCTGCTCTGCCTCCTTTCCTTGTGCCTGCAAATCCCTCCCGGGCCTCTGAGGTTCATGTTCCTATGGCTATTCCACGGAACTTGGCAACTGTCATTGTTCCACTTCCATCCAGCCCCTTCATGGCACTCCCCCTGGGTGATTTAATACTCTCCCAAGGCTGGACATGTGCTGATGACTGCTGGGTCTAAATCCCATGCCGCAGCTCAATAGGCTAATCCTCCGCCTACGGCACCGGCACACCGGGTTCTAGTCCCGGTCGGGGC
The DNA here is from genome assembly GCF_033115175.1 of Lepus europaeus. Taxonomy (NCBI): domain Eukaryota; kingdom Metazoa; phylum Chordata; class Mammalia; order Lagomorpha; family Leporidae; genus Lepus; species Lepus europaeus. The sequence continues at coordinate 21,290,749 of NC_084845.1, read as the reverse complement.
GCTGGATTCTGTTCCAGTCACTCCTCTTCCTGTCCAGCTCTCTGCTCTGGCCCAGGAGTGCAGTGGAGGATGGCCCAAGTCCTTGGGCTCTGCACCCACATGGGAGACCAGGAAAAGCACCTGGCTCTGGGCTTCGGATCAGCATGGTGTGCTGGCCAGAGCAGCCATTGCGGGGGTGAACCAATGGCAAAAGGAAGACCTTTCTCTCTGTCTCTGTCACTGTCCACTCTGCCTGTCAAAAAAAAAAAAAAAAATCCCCACGCTGGATCTTCACCCTGGGCTTAGCCTGTCTCCCCCACTTTTCCCATGTGTTCTATTCTGTACATCTGTGCGTGCTCTGCCTTTTATACACAAATTTTCTCCTGACTTTTTCTAACCTGAGATTGTGTTAGTCCAAGTTCTTAGAGAAAAAGACCAAAAAAATTGATTATGCATGCAAGGGTTTTACTAAAGGAAATTCCTTTAGGGAGGAAATGGGGAGACAGTGGGAAAAGTTGGAGGAATCACCAGACAATGATGCAAAGCTGACCCCAAGTGAAGAGAAGTAGAAGCAAGCAGTCAGTACAACCTAAAGAATGTCCACAATGCCAGTAGAGGAAACTCCCCCTAAACTCAGCACAAGAGAAGTCCTGCTCCCAGTCTCCCAGGACCTGGTCTGCCTTGGGATCCCTGCCTGTTGCAGGCCCTGGTTGAGAGCAGCTCCTGGGAGCTTTGGCACAAATGCCACTCATCACACAGCTGCTTGGTCTGACTCCCTGTAGCTGGAGACACACCAGGCATATCCTCACGGCTGCTACCCTGCTGATGTGTGAGGCTTCCTGAAGGAATCCCTGGGACACAGACTGGCCCATAGGGCTGAGATCTGACCTTCCTCCTCCTCCATGGAAACAGCTAGGCGCTGGGGCACTAGGACACCCAGAATTAGAAAGCAGTGAGAAGATACAGTGGGGTAGGAGGAATGGAGAAGGTTGGATGGACATTGATTAGAGCCCAGCTTAATGAGGTGGGGGGAGAAACTGTACCCTAACACCTGTGATCTGATTAAGGATGCTGAGTGCCTTGGCGTGGTCTATCATGTATCTATCTCTCTCTCTATCTACACTTTCCAAAGGGACCACGCCATAAGAATCACCACAAATTCTTGCCCTCCCAGCCCCCAAGATTCTTGAAGGGGTCCTGAGAACTTGCCTCCAAGTCTGCCTCCTCCCTTTTACTGTTGTGGCCATGCTCAGTCTTGCCTCCTACTGGGCTGAAGGAATCCACAAGATACTCCCTTGTCATGGGGGAATCCTTGATGAAGGATGAATATCCCAAGATAGCTCAGATGCTGGAAGCAAAACAACAGGATAACCCAGGCAAAGGATACTGCACACTTCCCAAAGCACACCGAAGGCACAAAGAAGAAGGTGCTCATGCCACAGGTGCTGATGTAGTCCTATTGGAAGAAGAGAGTGCTATGATTGACACATTAAGGCACCAGTCTAAGGAACCTGTCCTTTCCCCTGCAGGTTGTGGGTCCCAGGTTAGTGGGGTGACATAAGAAAGCCACATGGGTATACTAGAGTTGGGGAGGGGCACAGGACAGAATTGATGAAGAAGGGACACCTGCTTAATAGGTGTGAGCCAAACATGGAGGCCACAGAGGGCAGGTGGGCAGAGAAGGAAGCAGAAATGAAGATTCAGAAGGCCTGATAGGAGGCCAGAGGATGCATCTCCAATTTGATAATGAAAGTCAATGAGAAAATGCAAGGCAATTTGCACCTAATTTCTCGGGAGTAGGAATATTCTGTTCTGCACCATCACTCCGAAGACAGGTCTTGTGTAAGAAAAGAAAAGAAGAAGTGCTTATTTTAATTGAAGAGTCACAATTTCTGGAAAATAACATGCTTGCGATTCGACCTTTGGTTTCTAAGGCCCCCCCTTTGCTGTCTGCCACGACCTCACCTCTCTAATCAGACTGGCAAGGAGTCTCCTCCAGGAGCCCAGCTTAGCAGTATCCAGCTAATCAAGAAGAGATGGGTTCAGCTCTAATATGGTCACAGGGTCTTATTGCCCCTCTTTCAGATTCCTGTACTGATGCAGAAGTAGACACAGGGACCTCCAGGGGGCTGAGGAGGTGAGGTCCAGACTGGGACATCACAGGAAGATGAGGCCTACATAGAGTTGCAGCAAGTAAAATAGTACTCAACAAATCCCAGAGTTTGTGCTAACTTGCAGCATCCTGGGATTGAGCAGTCAGGACAAAGGGTAACTTTTTTAAAATTAACTTTTTTTCTTTTTAAATATTTATTTTTCTTCTATTTTTATTTGAAAAGCAGAGTTACAAGGAGGGAAGGAAGGAGGGAGGGAGAGAGAGAGAGAGAGAGAGAGAGATCTTCTATCCACTGGTTCACTCCCAAAATGGTCACAACAGCCAGGGGGCTGGGTCAGGCCAAAGTCAGAAGCCTAGAGCTTCTTTCAGGTCTCCTATGTAGGTACAGGGGCCAAAGCACTTGGTCCATCTTTCACCACTTTTCCCAGGCCATTAGCAGGAAACTGGATCAGAAGTGGAGCAGCGACATGAATCAGTACCCATATGGAATGCCAGCATCAAAGGTGGAGGCTTAACTTGCTACACCACAACGCCAGCCACAAAAGGGCATCTTGAACCTCCTGGCTGACATCAGTCCTTCCAAGGTACAGGTGAGGGCACAGCTAAGGGCATTTGATGAAAAAGAGCAGCCACACTCAGTAAGACTTGCTTTAGCATGGTCTGGGAAAGTAACAACAAACATCCCCAAAAGAATATCTGTTTGGTTTATTCTAAAAGATTTACCTATTTGTTTATTTTAAAGGCAGAGAGAGAGAGAGAGAGAGGGGGAGGGAGGGAGAGACATCTTCCATATGGCTGCAATGGCCAAGGCTGACCCAGGGCAAAGCCAGGAGCCAGGAGCCAGGAGCTTCACCCACGTCTCCCACATGGGTGACAGAGGCCCAAACACTTAGGCCATCTTCTGCTGCTTTGTCATTAGCAGAGAGTTGGGTTGGAAGTGGAGCACCCATACGGGATGCTGGCATTGCTGGCAGTTGCTTTATCCACTACACCATACGCTGTGAGCAACAGTAGATCCTTTCTGCTCTAAGGGATCTGAAATAATGTTTGTACTGTGGCACATGTGACACTTGCAAGAATATGTTATAGGTTTAGTTGTCTACCCAGTGCTCCCACAAAGATGTTAAAGTTATAATTCAAAGACATTGAAGTCAAAGTCAAAATGTGATCTTATTTGGAAACAGGGCTATCACAAATGTAATCAGTCGAGGTGACCTGCAAGGGCCAGGAATGGCCTCCTCAAAAGGCTTCAGAAACTGCATGGCCGGGCTGACCTCTTGATCTGGGGGGACTCCAGCCTCCAGAACCTGAAAATAACCATTCCTGGGGTCTTAGGCCTCCTGTTTAATGTTCTCTGTTACAGCAGCCTGAAACTCTCCCAGAGAAAGTGTCCCAAGAGTTGTGCCTGCTGCTGTGGGGTGGAGCAGGCAGGGACAGGTGCACAGATGGGTCTGCTGGCAGGACTGGCACTGGCTGCCTGGGGCTTCCTTCTTCACACATGACCTCCCACCTCCGCCCATGTTACCCTGAGCACCTGCTCAGCAGCCCTCATAGCAAGTTTCATCCTGGAACCCCAGTCAAAGGCCAGCTCCTTGCCTGCCTCACCGTGTTGGTCTCCAAGCCCTAAAACCACCATCCTGGCTCAACATCAGGGCCCTGGATTTTAGAGCTAAGGCCCACATCCCAATCAAGAGCACTTAAGGGTGTCTGAACAATTAGAATAAATCAAATAGATGTTTCTTTTGGGGTGTTTGTGATGACTTTATAATTAACTAATGGGCTTCCTAGCAGCCGCTTTTATGTGCGTTTGACGACTCCATAATGAGAGCACCAGTTCTGTGGCTGCATTATGGCCAGGAGGTAGAGCTAATGAACTTGGGGAGTGTGCCTTGCCCCTCTGCAGTCAAGACTACCCCTCAGTCACAGGGACTAGCGGGGGACCTTGCCATCTGACACGTCCTCAAATGCATTCCTTCACTCATTTGTTTGTGAGGTGCACAGAGGATCCACTGGCAAGAGGAGCACTTGGTAACCACATAGAAAATATGGCTCTTTAAGAGTTTGCACGTTAGCTCATTTATTTCTCACTAACCCTGTACAGGAAGAGCCTAGCACGCAGAAAGTTTCAATGATTGGCCTGAGGACCCAGAGGCAATGAATGGGGGAGCTGGGACTTAGCCCAGCTATGATCCCAAGTATGGTGCTCTTCAATCAACTCCACAATTGGGTAGAGCAACATGAACTCGGGATTTACCACCTTCTGGGGGCTCTCTTGCTGCCCAGATCAAATCTTTAGAGAGCAGCTGCAGGAGGGAGAGAGACAGGTACCCCATTGCTGTCTCTTAATCAGGTGAGAAGAAAATGGGTCAGTCCCTGGAGGTAAATGACCAGACAGGACTTGCAGAAATGGAAACTACAACAATTAGATTTTGCAAATGGTTTTAGATACTTCTTTAACAGACTCCTCTGTGACAGAGCAGCTGGGGAAGGGAGCCGGAAGTTCACGTCCCTCTCCAGAGTGACTGCTAATCTGTGACTGCTTCCTCTCTCTCCCCTGGCCCCAGGGCCTCCCCTTGCCAGTCCCCGGAGGCCCTAAGCTCCCCACCTCTATGTGCACTGTTCATTATTGGAGGATCTGAAGGCAAACGACCCAGCTCCAAACCTCAGCCCTGACCTTTGAGAGCTGAGTGACCTCAGTAACTTCATCCAAATCTCAACCTCCCCACCTGAAAGACAAGGATAATAAGCATACTTACTTCCTAAGGTTCATTTATTTGCTCAACAAGGATTTGGCCAGGTTCCGGAGATAAACCAATGAACCCAACAAAGTCCTCTGTTCGGTGAGAACAGGCGACAAAGAGGGAGACAGGCAACCAAGGGGTGAGTAGGATGCAAAGTGCAGGCAAGGGTGCAGAAAGTGTTCAGCTGGGGCTGAGCAGCCTGAGAATGAAGCCAACACAGAAGAGGTGGGCCAAGAGATGGAAAGGAAGGGCCGGACACTTGACGCTTTCATTGGAGCCCCTGATTCCAGCCATGCCTGAAGGGACACTTGCTCCCCTGGTATTTGAGCCAACCCACTTTCCCCCACTCAATCCATTTTTTCTTTTTCTTTTTATTTAAGATTTTATTTATTTATTTATTTGAGAGGTAGAGTTACAGACAGTGAGAGGGAGACAAAGAGAAAGGTCTTCCTTCCGTTGGTTCACTCCCCAGATAGCCACAACAGCCGGAGCTGCGCCGATCCAAAGCCAGGAGCCAGGTGCTTCTCCTGGTCTCCCATGCGGGTGCAGGGGCCCAAGCACTTGGGCCATCCTCCACTGCTTTCCCAGACCTCAGCAGAGAGCTGGATTAGAAGAGGGACAGCCGGGACTAGAACCGGCGCCCATATGGGATGCCGGCACTGCAGGTGGAGGGTTAATCTGCTGCACCACGGCACTGGCCCCCCACTTTTTCTTTTTCAAAGATGGGTTTCTGTGCTTGACTCCTGAGGGAGTCCTGCCTTCTGAAAGTGGCGAGAAGCTTCTTATTTGTCTCCCTCCTGAAAGGATGCATGTATTTCACGGCGCCCCTCAAGTGGAGGTGCTGTGTATGGGGGTCGGGGCCAGAAGCTCAGCAGCTGGGTGATGGGAGAGGCAGGTGAGGGTGGGCACAGCCCCACAGCCCGGTGGAAGCTGAGCCCTACAGCCATCACCTTGCGTCTTTGGACTGCTTTATTAATTGCTCCTTCGAGTCTCAAACCCTGTTCTTTTATTAAAATTATGGAACCATCAAACAGCCTGACAATGAAAATAATGCCTTCATAGTGTCTGTGTTGTAACAATCCCTCACGTGCTTTCTGAACGATATATTCATTGCTGTGACTATCGAGCAGGCAACACCATCAGAGCCGCATGATTAATGGGGCCCTCCGCAGCCTCCCCCAGCCAGGGACGGGGCTGGGAGGGGGAAAGCAAAGCCTGTTCTCACACGAATAGATTATTAATAATTTCATTCCCTGCAGACCAGCCATGATCGTTAATCTATCGTGAGTCCCAAGTCTTGGGTGAGACCGAAGGCTTGACTGTGCACAGCGGGCGTCAGAGCCCTGGGCACAGAGACAGTGATGTCCCCCTGGACTCCACAGGGAAAATGTCTTTGTGCTCCGATCTGCAAACTGGAATCTGGAAAGTTGTCCATGGGAGTAAAAAATGTGGCATGTACGCCTCTATCATTTGGATCTGTAAAAATCCAGTTTATACCCTCTTTAGAAAGTGAGGCCACAAAAACAATGAGAGGGCCCACCCCAGGGTCCTACCAGGTCTTGAGGTCTTTCCTCTGTTGGGCTGGGGTCTACAGCTTGAGTAAGGGACAAGCCCTGGCTGGTGTATGCCCAAGCTGCTTCCTCCCCATGCAAGGACATCATCTTATGCTCAGTGGGGAAAGGGGCTGCAGGCACAGAGGTGACTTAAGCCACACTGCTGGCAGCTCAAACAGCAGGGAGGCCAGCCAGGGCACTGAAGAGCACCTGTTCCGGTTTCCTATCCGATGGGTAAGAATAAAAGGCCCAGAGGGCGAAAAGGCTTCTGTGAGGTTGCTCAGGTAAGTGTGGAGTTGAGAGACACACAGCCCTGACCAGGGCCTGCACTCTCGCACACGTTAGGGCAGCTGGGCACACACTAGGTGTCCAGTGCCAGGCTATGAGCCAGTCATCCTCCATCGTGGCTACCATGGAGCCAGGGCCCCAGGTGAGAACACACAGGTACAGGGCTATAGAGAAGGTGAGCCATCAAGGGTGGTGGCACAGCAGAGAGGGTGACAAGAAGGGGCGAGGAAACCATGACTCCCTTACCAAGCAGGGGTGTCCTGCACAGGTTTGTAGCAGAGCCTCACAGGACGGAGGACTGGAAAGGCACCAGGTGCTGCTGAACTCCCTTCTGGGAGGAGCCTCCAGCCCCCAGCAGCGGACAGGCAGACCGTAAATAACAGGCAGGGGGAAGACAGCCCACACAGGGACACCGAGAAAGGATTAGCCTTGGGTTGGATGAGTACCGGAGCAGCCCACCCCATCCAGGCTGGCACTCCCTCCCCTTTGCCACTGCCTTCTAAGAGGGGGGCTGAGAGGCACGGGAGGGCAGGGCGCTGACAGCTGAACCGCAGGCACCGTTGATGGAGCAGAGGGCAAACATGCCATGCCTTTGTTCTTTCTCATCTAAATTGAATCTGGGTGGAAGAAAGATTACAGGATAGAAGTAAAAACCCAGCTGCATTGCAAAACTGCCCTGATCAGAATGGAAATGGGCTTGGGGGTTTTGAGAAGGGGTGGTCGGTGCTGCTACAAGATGTGCGTCCCTGGAATCCACCCTCTTTTGGGGGGAGAGGGCAAGAAGGACGTCACAACACCCAAAACCAAGACTGTGAGTACTAACAACTGCGCCAAGGAGCCCAGAGAGACTTGGAGGCTGGCACCACTGCCCAGCTGCCATCCAGAAGTGGAGGCTTCCTGGGGTCCAGAGACACCCCCTGCAGAGGGAGGAGGAGCCACGCACCGATCCCATGCACCCCCACCCAGCTATGCAGGCCAGAGAAGGTGCTGCGACTTCTGGAGTTGGGAGATCTCTTTGCCCTGAACCTTGCAAGCCTCTCTGCTCCCTCCAAAGCTCCCTGACCCAGACCCAGCCACACCTGCTCTGACAGTGGAGGCACAGGGTGCCGGAGAAGGACTGGTCCAGCCCTGACACTGGCGTCTAGAAGGCCTTACTCACCTGAGTTCCAGCTCTTAGAGAGAGAGTGCATTTCTCTCTCCCGTGACTGCCCGCTCTCCAGGGGCCAGCCTGCCAACATCTTCAGAAACCCTCATTCTGATGAGCACAGCTTGGGGGTGGGGGAAGCACCCCCAGGATTCTAGAAATCACCCCAGGAGCCCATTGGCTCTCTCTGTTCCTTGGATTACACAGGAAGCTGACCCCCTCCCATACGTTCACACACCCTTATCTCTTCTTGAAATTAAGCAGTATTCACTCAGCCTGCAGAAAAGTAGTCCACAATTTTTTTTCATGTTAATCTAAATTAAATCTGCAAATGGAAAGCAGGCCTCATATGAGGCAAGAACTTGGGTTGGCAAATGCGCTCGGTGAAATATGTGTGCCATGCTGGGTTATGTGCACACACGGAGAGGTACAGGGCTGGGGGTGTGGGGTTCCAAACTGCACTCTTTTAGGAACAGTCCATTCAGTGGTTTCAGGAGTGAGGAGAAACAAATTAGCCAGGAGATGCTTGATCCCAACCCTGCATAAGCCTTTCAGCCTGATCAGCCCAAGACTTCTCTGGCAGAAGCCAGCTAGGGCACTGCGACAGCTCCGATGTGAATTCAGGCTCCCTGAAGCCCACATGGTCCAAGAGAATTTGGCCTGAAATCTCACCATGAGCCTCACTCCACAAATTCAAGCCATCTCGAGGCAAAAGGGCCTTTGTCAACATGTAAGTAACCTGGGAGGTTTTACAGTAAGCAGCCCAACCACGTTGGGACAGAAACATGGTTATTCTGCCTGCCCCAACTGAGCAAGATCCAGAATGCAGAGTCCTGGGAAGTCACGAAAACAAAATTCTTCAAGTATCTTAACTTGCTGGTGGGTCTCCAGATACAGTACCTGATGCCCAGTTACACTTGAATTTCATGTAAACCAGGATTTTTTTTTAGTTATGAGTATGACCAGTGAAAGTTTTGTGATACTTTGAAAAAATTATTCATTATTTATCAGAAATTCAAATTTAACTAAACATTTTGTGCTTTTATTTGCTAAATATGGTAGCCCTATCTTCTGAGAGGCAGTGGCATATTGCGAGTGGAATCCAGGGAGCCACCACCCTGAAATGTCTCCAACCAGCGAGCCAGCGGGTCAGCGAGCACAGAGCCAGGCAGACAAGAAATGGCCTGAATCACTGCACCCAAGACACCACTTCACAAATGCAACCCTGTCTTTGCCAAGGTCTCCCTGGAGACTGCTGCTTGAGGGCACAGGTGTGTCCCTGTCACAGTGCGCCCTCTACAGGGCCCAGTTCCACCCCAGATGGTGCTAGACACTGAGCATCTCAGGTTTGGTTCCACTTCTGCTGGACACAGCCTGGCTAAGACTCAGTCTCTTCATCTATGAAATGGAATCCATAATCTCTTTTCTTCCTTTCTCACCGTTGGTTGCAGGGATGAGTGAGAACTTTTAGGGGAAATATGTGATGAACGGGTGTTGAAGGGCTGAGGGTGTCTCCATCACATGAAAAAACCAAGGAGATGAAGACCGAAGTCAGCAGAACAGGAGCTGCATTAGCAAAGTGCAAACAAGCTCTGCAGTGAGCTGTAACCCACGCGAATAGAATCATCCTGTTCGTGTGATCTGGAGGCCCAGGAGCTGCTGCTTTGGGTAGGACTTTCCAGGAATTTGGTGACTGCCCGGTTTCTGGCTGTTTTAGGAAAGCTCAGAAGTGTCATGGTGACAGGTGCATGATAGGAGCAGGAGGGCCAGCGATGGTGAATTTACAATGATTTATAGCAGGCCATGGGTCATTGTGGGGACATGCATTCATGTTGGATGTCTTCAGCCACGCCTGTTTGGGACAGCAGCTTTGCTACAGGAGCAATTTCGTGTTGCCGCAGTCCATGAGAGGAGTTTTAGAGGCAGCCCTGGGCGAGAGTGTGGTGACATATTTCCTCCGGCTCTTTCTCTGATCCCTGACGGTCCCCTTACCAATAACACTGTGCAGTATTTTAAATCAAACCTTATACCTCACATACTGCATATCAACATTTTGTTCAGTGGCAAGCCACGTACAGCGTGGCAGTCCCATAAGGTTCCATCACTCAGTGACACTGCAGCCACTCATTATAGTTTGTGTCAGTGCACTCCAGTTGTTCACACAATGACGGAACCGTCCAACGGCACACTTCCCAGAGCTACGCCAGTCCTTAGCCGATGCGCACTTGTGTGGCTTTCAGAGCAGGATTGTTGAATTCAGGGAGCAAAGCAGTGTTACCTGGCTCCTTTCTCCTCTTCAAGAGCAGCTCCACCAGGATTCTCCCAAGATGCCGCTGCCTACCTCTTGTACCAGATCCCGTGTGTACATGGATAGGGGCTTGATAGAGGTTTATTCCTGCATTTTCCATAGTGGCTTCAGCAGATGTTTCTTCAGCCTAATATGCATCAGGTGTCCGCTTTGGGAGCCCTGGGCAGGGATACTGCAGGCTGTTCAGTGGAAGACAGGGCGCCCGTTAGACCCTCCCCCTTCCCAGGCCTTCCTATCCAGCATCCTCCCTGAAGATCAGGCCCTGCCCCTCCCCACACCTCACCTCTCTGTGCTCTGGAGGGGTCAGGCAGATCTTTGCCAGAAGCTTCTAGAATTTTCTGCCAACGTCTCCAATGCAAGTGGCAGAAACCAATCGGCCGCACTGGGGTTGGTGACACGAGGCCAGCAGTCACAGCAAGGTGGCAGCTGGAGCTGTGGGTGGTTACACTTGGGGTGGGTCTGTGTCTTTCCATGGTTAGACCCGCTGAGCCTGAGCTTTAACTTAGCGCCAGCAGTTTGAGTCCCATCAAAGGAAGCCGTCAGAGCTTTGCAGCAGCCAATGCCCCCAGGCAGCCTTCCCTGACTGGTGCAGGCTATGCTACGTGCATTGTTTCTTCTCTGGTTCTTAGCGGAAGCTGCCCATCTGGCCCCTCTGGCCTGGGACGAGACCAGCTCCCGGGCAAGGTCAGCAGCTGCGCTCACTGCCTGACTCACTGCAGGGCACACGCATGTTTACATGGAGACTGAATTAGAATTTGGAAACTTTACACCAAGGTCTTGTCCAGACCACTGAAGAAAAATAAACCCATGGAAGCCAAGTGCCAAGAGCACACTGTGATGAGGAAGCTTCTTCCCAACAAAGACATCAGCCCTGAGGGCAACAGTCTGCAGAAGGAAGTGGCTCGGAGCCAGAAATGGGCCCCTTTCCGACCAGTGAGCTAAGCCAGCCAGGGAGGTCACAGGTCTTCTTGCAGAGCTGTTTGTGGCCTGGGACAGAGGAGGGGGAAAAGATGAGGAGCGGCTGCAGAAGCAACAGGAGGAAGCAGGTGACCCATGAGCTTGGGGGCAGCAGAGTGAAGAAGTATGCAGGAGTGGTCACTGTGGGGAGCAACTTTGCCAAGTTCTTTGATTTATTTATTTATTTTGAAAGGCAGAATCACACACACACACACACACAGAGAGAGAGAGAGAGAGGAGAGAGGAGAGAGAGAATCTCCCATCTGCTGGCTCACTCCCCAATGACCTCAACCTCCAGGGCTGGACCAGGCTGAAGCCAGGAGCCAGAAGCTTCATCCAGGTCTCCCATGCGGGTGCAGGGGCCCAAGGATTTCGTCCTCCATTGCTTTCCCAGGTGCATTAGCAGGGAGCTGGATTGGGAGTGGAGCAGCCAGCGCTAGAACCAGCACCCATACAGGTTGGCAGCTTCACAGGCAGTGGTCTAACCTCCTATGCCACAGCGCCAGCCCCCTTGATTTGCCAGGTTCTAACATCAGAGGACACAAAGTTGTTAGCAGTCCAAGATCTCCCCACCTAGGTCAGCCACTCTTTGACAATCTTCTCTCGGACTCTGTTCCTTGTTTTGCTCTGCTTCCTAACAGACTTGTCATCCAGAATAGAACTACCATCCCGGCAACGATGCCTATGCAAGCCTTGTTGAAATGGTGCAACTTTGGGGATGCTCAAGGTGCCCCATCCACCCCAACTAGGCAGATCTCTGACTTCAGGGCACAGACAGATTTTGTTTCACTCCTTAGATTTCTTCCAGTGGCCCCCGGTGTTGGAGAAGGGACACATCAGGGTTTGCGTAAAGCGAGGGCTGACTTCTGCTCAGGGCAGCGGGAGGATCCTCTCAGCATCGCCCCAAGTGCTGCTCTTGACTCCTGCTGTGTATCCATTGGCACTGCTGCATCTCTAACTCGCAGTAACTCCTGTGCACATGATTAGAGGATGGCATATTTTACCAAGATTTCGTCATTCAAGAACATGTATTAAGTGCCTACTGGGTGGCAGCACTGATCCAGGCCTTTAGTTCATGTACGGGAACCAATGACCCCTAGTGCAGGGCAGGGGAGTGCTCAGGATACAGCTGTGAATAAGATGGTCTGGGAGACCCTGTTGAAAATTTAGCAGGCCGGCGCCGTGGCTCAACAGGCTAATCCTCCACCTTGCGGCGCCAGCACACCGGGTTCTAGTTCCGGTCAGGGCGCCGGATTCTATCCCGGTTGCCCCTCTTCCAGGCCAGCTCTCTGCTATGGCCCAGGAAGGCAGCGGAGGATGGCCCAAGTGCTTGGGCCCTGCACCCGCATGGGAGACCAGGAGAAGCACCTGGCTCCTGGCTTCGGATCAGCACTATGCGCCGGCCGCAGCGGCCGTTGGAGGGTAAACCAACGGCAAAAAGGAAGACCTTTCTCTCTGTCTCTCTCTCTCACTATCCACTCTGCCTGTCAAAAAAAAAAAAGAAAATTTAGCATTTAGCAACTTTCTTCCTTCAAACTGCACGACCATTTCCATGAACGCAGAGTTGCCCACTTTAAAAAAAAAAAAAATGCAAGGCCAAGAAAATTGTATTCTTTTCAGCAGAGAAGATCAATAACTCATGAATTTGAAAACTAGGCTTGCAAATCTTTTGTTAATTTAATTATATCAGCCTGCTTAATAATGTCCTATCAACACAACTGAAGATTTCCTTTAAAAAACAATATTGAAAATCTGGATTTGGATTATTCCTGAATCCAACTGTGCCCTGATGTTGGTCTCCTCTGACAATTCACGAAGGAGGCCTTTTTGGTGGACGCGTTACATCTGCTCTTCCCTGCACATTGCTCTTTCCTGTCCTGCCCTTGTTTCCAGCTTCTGGCACACTTTCTTGTCTCTTTCACAGAGCCAGCTATTTTTCTCAAATTTTTGGCTGATGCAGTGCAGAGACAGAAAGAGAGATCCAGAGGGAAAATGTGGAGTGGGAGATGGGGTGGGATTTGTAGGTAGAAATTTCCTCTTAAGGAAGTGAGGAGCAGTCGCCCCTTCCCAGGATTTCTTTATAGTCAGCTGAGGCAGGCAGGGCTGCTCACACCTCTCTATGGGCAGCAGGTGGAGAAGTGATGTCTAAGGTGTTTTGTGAGCAGTAAGACAGCAAAATCACCCTTCAGAACCCTGGGACTCTGCTTACTCCCTCAGTCTGATCCGAATGTTTCCATAGCCCACCCACTAGGTTTGCAAGCCCCAGGGATAGAAGGAGAATGGGAAATGGCTTTGTTCAAGACAAATACAACTGTGCTATGAGCTTCTGCAAGACAGGAGGGGGCTCAGATCCCAGAACCCCAGCCTCACTTCTGCACCAGGTCAATAGATGAAGTGTACCACTAGCAAGCTGGGCCACTTGGACAGAGCAGGCAGACCCCATGCATTTGCAGGAGAGGCTCAAAGGAAAGGTCAGGAGTTGGTCCCTTTTAGGTTGTGACCAGATCTTTCCTGCTTAGTTTGGTGCTGGATTGTAAAATGTACACCAGACACTTCCCTCCACTGCCCAGCAAAGGGGAAGGAGAGGCCCTGGAGATGTATACCAGGATCCTGCCCACTGGGTGACCAGGCAGGATCCTAGGAAGCCACTGGTGCTAGCAGCCGTGTTCAGAGTTGATTTCTCCAGACTAGAAAAGTTCTAGCAGGGGGGAGCAAGTTGGAGAGAGGACCTTTGGCTCTAGAATCTGAGTTAGCCATATGGGTCCTGGTGCTACATTGAGCTCTGCCCTACTGGTCGGTCACTGGTTGAGAACGGCCACCCAGGGTCCTGACTGTGAAGTTCAGACTGTGGTGGTGCTGATGGTGGGAGTGAGGATGATGACCCCACCCCTCTACTGTGTATTCAGCTCCTTGCCACCTGGGCCTACCCAGCATGGAGACGTGCTTCCACAGAGCCATCGAGGAAGAGAGGTGGGAATCACAATCTCTTACAACCTAATTACAAAAGTGACTTTGTCACCTGTTCTCATTCTGTGGATTAGAAGCCAATTCTAAGTTGCTAGCCCAGCCAACATTCCAGGAGAGGGGATGACAGAAAAGTGCGAATAGCAAGACATGGGAACTGTGGGGCACTTGCAACTTGAAGATTTGTGTCTCTTCTTAAATTCCTATTGAAATTTAATCCTCAAGGCATCACTGTATGAAAAGGCGAGGTCATCAGGAGGTGATTAGGTCCCAAGGGCTCTACACCCACTTCTAGGATGAGTGTCCTTCAAAAGGGCTTGAGCGGTGCTGTGGTCTGGACATCAGTCTGGATATGGAGTGCCTCCCCAAGGCCCATGTTCTAAAGGCTTCTTCCCCATGATGGCGTCTCAGAGGGTCCCTGGGGTCACTGGGGGCATGCCTTCAGAAGGTGCCTCTTGAAGGAAGGCTGTTGGAAAAGCCTGAGTTTGGGCCCAACCTCTCTCCCTCGGCTTCTCAGGTCACCACATGCTCCTTCTTCTGCACCCACTTCTCCATCAGCCATGGGACTTTTGCCAAAATGCCCATCAGTCCATTCAGACTTTCCAGCCTCCAAAACTGAGGGCTCAATGAATCCTTTCCCTTTATAAAGCTGGCTGCCACAAGTAGTAGCAAAGAACTGACACCACAGGGGCTGAGCCCCTCCATGTGATAGCATAGCAAAGGGTGCCATCCTGCAAACAAAGTGAGCCTTCAGCAGACATTGAATCTGCTGGCATTGAGACCTGAGACTTCTCAGCCTCCAGAGCTGTGAGAAATACACTTCTGCTGTTTACAAATGACCAGACTGTGACACATTGTTGTAGTAGCATGAATGGACTGGGCCTGTGCTGTCCCAACAGTTTAGTTCCATGAGCAATCCCCTTGGACATCAGCAGAGGAACAACTCAAACAATTCACAGAATTGGGAGAAAAGAATTGGTATTTTCAGCAACTAAATTTTATATTTATATTTATGTTATACAATATTCATCAAAGATACCTGAAGAAAAATTAAATGTAGTATCAGATGACATGGTGCTCTAACAGGAGCCTAAAACATGTGGCATTGACTTTAGGATGAAGGGACAGACAAATGTTGGAGAAGTGGCTTATGGAAAATGGCTGATGGCAATGAGAAGTTCCTTTAGGAAGCCAGTGGGCGCCTGGCTGAAGAGGTTCACCTGCAATGAGTATAGACAGGACACAGGCCTGATGAACCTGTAGATAGGGCCAAGATTTCCCGACGGTATGCAGAACACATCAAGTGGAGTTTTCCTTCCACTCTTAATTTGGTGAGATATAAAAAGAGAGGGATCAGCAGAAGAAGGAAAATAAAAATTATTTCTCAGTAGTTTCCCCAGCTACGAAAATATGCTCTAAGTAACTAAAACCCAGATAAAAATTTAATAAAGGATGCTACCAGCAAAATGTGGCCTCAGGATCAAGATCACAATAAGGGTGTGGTAAGAAAGGGCAGGAGTAAATCCTGACACTGCCCCTTTGGCCAAGATAGTAATCCGGGTAAAATGTCAGGGCTTAGGGCTGCCCTCAAAGATTGAAGGATACAGGAGAAGTGGTTCCCATCACACTCCTGAGTTTTAATTCACAGTACATCCCTACGAGGTGGAGGGAGACAGGAAGATGTGGTCATGGTAGATCAGATAAAACTACTATGGAAGGCTGAAAATAACTCCCAAAGATATCTGGGTCCTTATCTCTGGAATCTGTGAACATCACCTTTGCATAGCAAAGTGAATTTGCAGATTGATTAAACTAAAGCTCTTGAGATGAGGAGATTGCCCTGAATTATTGAAGTGAGCCCTGAATGCACTCGCAAGTGTCTTAATAAGAGGGAGCAGAGGGACTTCGACCACAGAAGAAGGCAGCAATGATACAACTGAAGTAAATGCCGCGCTGCTCCCTTGAAGAAGGAAGAAGGAGCCATGAGCCAAGGCATACAAAAGCCAGAAAAGACAAGGAAACCTATTCACTTCTGATACCTTTGGAGGGAGCACAGCTCTGCCATCACCATGATTTATTTCAGCCCAGTGAAACACATTTGGACTTCTGACCTCCAAAATTAAAAGAGAATAAATGCAGGTTGTTTTAAGTCCCCAAGTTTGACCTAATTTGTTGTAGCAGCCACAGGAAGTTAATCCAACTACCAAAAACTTGACTAACTTGTAGCCCCAATTGTAGTTGGCAGTAGCAGATACTGCATTTTTACCAGAATAGAGCATCCCAATCTCTGGCATAAATAACAGCTATTGGCCTGGTGAATGCATTCTTTTCAATTCATATCACAAAGGGGATGAAAAGGCATTTGCATCCATTTGAATGGACAGCAGCATACATTCATGGGCTTGGCAGGAGTCTAGATTAACTCTCTGTGCATTATAGTTCAGTTAGACCCTGCCCATATTAGCATTCCACAGAATATCGTCTGTCCCACAATACGAATGATCACACTAATTGAACCTGAGGAGTATGAAGTGGCAATATTCTGGATAGACCAGAGGGCAGGAGATAAACCCTATCTACATTCAAGGTGATGTGTGGAATGCTGCAAAAAGTTAAACCTTGTAACTCCTACCAGATACACCAATTACTAAGACTTTTGCCTTTGGAAGCAGCACATACCAATCATTTATTGAATGATTCCGAAGGATGCCTGTCTGGAGTGGAAACCCGAGCAAGAAATGGCTACAGAGCAGATTCAGGCTGCCAGCAGTTCTGCAGGTGCACCACGTGAGAGGGCACTAGAGGTGCTCAGAGTAAATGAGGAGATGATGTTGTGCTAATAGTCACTCAGCAAATACCCCTAGGGTTTTGCAGCAAGGCTGTGCTATTTTTATTAGTTTGTTCAGACTGCTATGACAAAATGCCATAGGCTGGATAACTAAAACAACAGAAATTTATTTTCTCATCACTTTGGAAGCTCAAAGTCAAAGATCAATGTGCTGTTAGGGTTTGTTTCTGGCAGAAGTTCTCTTTCTGGCTTGCAGGTAACTATGTCCTCACACGTGCTTTCCTCTGTGCATGTGAGAACCGAAGAACACTCAGGCAGCCTCTTCTAATAAGGACACCAATCGT
This sequence comes from Lepus europaeus, assembly GCF_033115175.1. Lineage (NCBI taxonomy): Eukaryota > Metazoa > Chordata > Mammalia > Lagomorpha > Leporidae > Lepus > Lepus europaeus. The sequence goes on along the minus strand of NC_084845.1, from coordinate 21,273,570 downwards.
GTTGAATAGGACTCTCAGCCTTATGAGCTCATTTACCCTTAATCACCTCCTTAAAGGTCCTATCTCCAAATGCAGTCACATAGGGCTACAACATATAATTCTAGAGAGGACATGATCCAGTCCATCATGTGTCTGCAATAGGAAATCATCCACATTGGAAGAGCAGCTGCTGGCACACTACTGGGCCCTAGCAGAGACCAGATAACTTATCACAGCACGTCATACTGCTTCCCATCACGGTCCGAGTTTCACCTCCTGAGCTGGGTATTGTCAGAGTCACTAATTCATAAGGCCGGGCAGGTATAACATCATTTCATCTTACAATGGCAGTGAAACAAACACATGGGATCAGACTGAATAGCTCCAGATAACACAAATAAATTAAACTAACACTTGCTCTAGACCCTCAAATCACCTGTCTCTGTTGTAAAGATGAGTCTCCCTTATTCCGTACATAAGTCTTTATGACTTATGTCGGAAGATCTTTGAATCATCAATGAATGATCTCATTATGTTGGTGCATGCCAAAAACCAGTGCTCCTACCACCCCAGTGCTCTTACCATACCAGTGGTACAACTACCGCAGTCCCATTTCTGAGGCAGTGAGGTGAAAACCTGCCAGCGGCTAGTTTTAACAAGTACACCTGATTATTAGCTTGGGCTGAGGAAAGCAGCCTGGGATAAGAATATTCAGGACTCTTCAGCTATTGTGAACTGCATAGCTGGTTCTTCAGGAACTTTAGAGGCTAGGGAATGGGAAGAAAGGAAACAAACAAGTCTTGGGAAAGGCACGCAGGTGGACCTATGAGAGTGGCAAAGTATGGAGCTCTTCACACTTCATGTGAATACTCATAAGAGAGCACAGAGTACAGAAGACACACTGCTGTACTAAGCAGACCAGAAAACTCACCTTTGCATACTCCAGTGATTACATGATGGTCCATGAGCAGAGTAGCCAGGGCAGCAACTGTGAGAGTTATACACAGTTCTAACAGCCTGGGCTCATGCCCACTGGTATTATTGACTGTCTGACTGATCAGCAACGGATGCCAATCTGGGCCCTTGCTATGGTAGCATCCCCCCTAGGACATCATTTCAGTGGTTCTCCAGGTAAAGGATGTCAAGACAGAGTTGGAAGTGTGAAAGAATTATTAAGGGCAATACCTGTGAATGATAAAGGGAAGAAGGGACAAAGGAGGTAGGGAGAGCCTGCCAGCTGGGACGCAGATCTGACACCAGTGAAAAGGATAGGGAGAGGCAAAGACTGGATAGAAAGAGATGCAACTATAGGAAAGTCCCCAGCAGCCCAAGGGAGAACTCTGGGAAAAAATGATTGCTAACCAGGAATGCTGTGTGGGACCACTGCCCAAGGAATCTGTAGCTTGAACTTGAAGCCAGAAGCAAATTTTGAAGGCACCCATAATTGCAGGCTATTGTCAGTTACCAACTTTGTGGCAGGCTCTCTCTAGAAGGGAGACCTGGACAGCGCTCTTCCATGGTTACCACAGTTCCCACCTAGCCATATGGGGTGAGTTGATTACGCAAGACACTTTGTACCATGGAGAGTCATGTGTCACCTCACCTATGACAATGACATATTCCTGGGAAGTTTTTTGCCATCTCTGCCTGCAGAGCCTCATAGCTTCTGATTGTCAAGAGAATCTCACATAACATTGCTTCCCATGAAAGCAACACATTTGTAATTAATTACAAATTTATTATTTACAAATATAAAATCATAATGTCAGTTGACCAAGGATTCTGGTTATTATTGTTTGTTGACCAGGAATTTAGACAAATGTTACTAAACTATCAGTAGGTTGAAATTGGCCACAATAAAATTATTTACATAACAAAACTCAGGTAAACTCTACAAATCAGAGATCCTTCCTACACACATGCAAACCAGTTTACCAGCATACCACAGAATACAGAGATGCCAGAAGCCTGAGTGAATGTTAATGGCCACTTAGAGGCATAGTTAGGGATCAACTTAGTGATAGTATGTGGTGGGCTTAGGGATAATATTTCCCAAGATGCAATATATGTTGGGAACCACAGACCATTCATAGGTAGGGTATACTTGACTGGTACTCAAAGAGCTGAACTGGGTAGGGACTCCTTTCCCAGACCAACTCAGTGGTCCAGTTGTGGGATGTGTGCTTCTTGTTCTCAAAACCCCAGGCCCTGTTGGACTTGAAATCCTAGAAAAAACACTTCTAGCATGGGATACAGCATGAGTTCCCATCACATCATTTGGGATTCCTTTTTCCAGTCTATATATGCAAAGAAAAGGTTTACTAACCTGGTGGAGCAATTTGCTCCGCTTTTTATGAATGACAGGGCTGCTGCTATGGGCTGGACATCCTCAGGAGTCAGGTAATTTCCTTGGGTGGCAATTCTTTATTACTGTGTCTCAATAATTTCAAATGGGTAATTTCAACACCATGACTTGACAAAGAAATTACAATCAGATTCTCAGATCTTTCTGAGAAAGTGTAGGTTACCAGGCAAGCAGCCAGTACTACTTGAAGTGCTGGTAAATGGCAAAGGGGATCTAGAAGTGGTGTTAAAGGAGAGAGATGTCAAATGGCAAGACCCAACCTCAAGGCCAACTGACCAACTGTAACCTACCCCAGGAACTTTCCTGTTGATTGATTGGCGAGTTCACTGATTGGATGATCGATGAGGTGTGTCTTGCCATCATGCTGAAGAGTAGTTGCTATAAACATGGTTCACAGGTGAACCTGAAGGGCCAAGGGATAGACCACAGTGGATGCTATTGGTATCCCACCCAGACTGCCCTGGCCATATCACTCCAGAGTCAGCCCGGGTCAAAGGGCTACTATCTGTGCCTTTTCTCCGAAGTCATGTGAAGTCCTGCTGCCAATCTACAGCAGTCTAGAATTTTGAATAATCATTGCCTCCCAGGATCAGCTCACTGTATTATCTACCCCTCCCCCCACTCCAGTGGGGAAACCACCATGTTCTGTGTCATTTCCCAGAGGTGCTCTGCAGGATTAAGCTCTAGTTAGCCACAGCTGGACCTAGCTCAGTAATGACCTCCCTTACTGTTTCACCTCACATTCCCTGTCTCAATCCCCACTACCCTATCAGGTATTGCAGGCACTATCTGGATAAACACTTTGCATTTTAATTCTTAGGTCAGGGTCCACTCCTGGGAGAAACCCAAACGAAGACAAAAGCGTGCAGTCAATATGGGGAGAGATAGGCAGATCCCAAAACTGCTTTGAAGGCAGAATCGATAAGACTTGCAGATTGGTCGAATGGGTAACTGAAAGGAAGGGAAAAATCAGGGATGATGTCTAGATTTCTGACTTACTCAACGAGTAGAAAGCGCTATCATTTACTGAGAATGGGGGTGGGGAATCAGAAGTGTGGAAAAGCAAGGGCTGCATTTTGCTGACATCACATTTGAGATTGCTATAAGAAAAGAGAGCAGAGATTTGATTAAGTCTGAGCTAAAGCAAAAACTCCGGAGGAACAGAAGTGATCACGGAAGTTGGACATCACCATGTAGCGGTCTGTGACCTTGACGTGGGATGAGAATACAGTTTACAGCTTCCCTTTGCCACAGTAGCCACCAGAGGACATGTGGCACAAGGCCCCATCCTCAGTGGATGTGGCCCACAAGTGAGAAATGAGTCTTCATTATTATGAACTTCCGTCCGTGAGTATAGGATGCTGTTACAATCATAGATACTTAATCATCTGGCATAGAAACTCTCATTCCATTAAAGCCGAAGAGATGAAGGAGATGAGCAGTATAATTTAAAGTGGTTTGGGAGTCTTGTGTTGAAAAGTAAGTAAGCTCTCAGGTAGGGGTGTTTGAGAAGGAAAAACTGTGTAAGCATCATTTCTATTCCCCAAAACAGAGTGCTAAAAAAAAAAGTGGCTTAGTACATTTTCTCCAGTTAGCACAAGAATGTGACCTTTCCCTGGATTGACATCCCAGAGCGTATGCAATCAAATGTAAAAAATTCATTATTGTGTCAACTCTCAATAGGTTGTGTAACAGAGAATGCAGGTCACACACGAGCCTCTGAACCATTTGGCTATGATTCTCTTATAGACTGGCTGTTTCCTACCGGTTTACTTTCTGCTTTTGATTTTGTGTCTGCTCACATTAAAAAGTCTTCATTCCTGCTGACAGGCAGGTGGAGACAGGCAGGAAATGAAGGTCTTGGCAAGGATTCTCTAGGCTCACCCACTCCCAACTGATTGAGAACTGGTTGTGCGTCCCAAGGCCCCTCAATAGGTGACTGCCTAGGGAGGGTGGGAGACCCACAACCCACCCTCCCCCTTCAGAGTATTTTTCCTGCAACTGTTCACTGAAGTCTAAAATTCATTTACAGGAGATACAACCTTTTACTCACAGCTTAGAGAAAAAGGTTTTCAGTGCAAAAGCTGACTGGAGGTGGAGGAGTGAGCATGGAGAAAGAAGGAACATAGATCAGATGTAAGCAGGAAAACAGCTCCCTTTTTCACAACAGGAAAACTTTAATGCAGCCAAGTGGTTATATAAGTGATGTAAACCCAGAGATTAGCAAGAGCAAAGTCACTGCTTCCCCTAGGCCAATGGACCGCTGGAGGAGGCAGAGTTTATGAGACCAAGGTCAGTCCTCTGAGGACCTCACTTGCCAGAGCTGGAGCCCCAAAGGAGACCAGCTGCTGCCAGAGAAGCGGCCACAGGCAGAGAGGAAGAGAAATAAACACCCTGACCTCTCCCATCCTCCAGTCCTCACCAACATCTCGTTGACTGTGACATGCTGGAAGCTGAGATGAAGCCTAGGAAAGCAGCCTATGGAAGTCAAAGCCCCTGGTGTACAGAACAGAGCCACACAAAGAAAAAAGTGAATCCGTGGGAAAACAGACACAAGACATATACAGGGAAGTAGAGCACAGTCCCCGGGGTGAGCAGCCACCCAAACACAAGAGCCTCGAAGAGCCGTGCTTGTGTCCCCAGCGCCTTCCCTGGGAAGACTCCTCCATCCTGGCTTCCCTTCCCCGACCCTGATCTAGTCACAGGTTCAAAGAGGTATAAAAGATCCTATTACATGAGCTCATTTCCTGTCCGGTGTGATGGGACAATGGATGGGTATGTGACCAAGGTAGGCCAGTCAGGGTCTTCTCCAGGATTGCTCATGCTGCAGCTGGTGGGAACGAGTCCTCTCTGCTCTGCATGTAGAGCTGTAGAGATGTGAATGTGTATGGACTCCTTGGCCTTGACCTCTGATTGCCTCTGATATGTGGGAAAAGCAATTTTAGTAGGACAGAGAACAAATTTAGTAGGACAGAGCTAAAGTCAATATGGAGAGAGAAGCAAATAGAGAGAGACTCATTGGGTTTCCAGTCTGATTCCAGAAATTACTAAGGAGACTTCAGCCCTGCTATTTCATAATATAGTTGCTTAAGCCAATAGATTTCCTTTCTGGCTTGAAGTGCTGGGCTATTCTTCTGTCCTTCATAATTAAAATACGCATATGTTCCGAGTGAGCAGGAGAAAACCCCCAGGGCCTGATGTCACACTAGAGCTTCTGTTAAGGACAGAGGCACACGGAGGAGGCAAGGGAGGTGGCTCCATAGAACACAGGCACTGGCAAGCAGGGGGCTGGGACACCAGCGTGCAGAATCATGGCTTGACGCAGGGCTCCAAACCCCAGCTTCCTTACAGATAGACATGGCCAATGAGATGCAAGCTGAAGTCGTGAGGGAGAGCTCCCAGGGACGTTCATTGAAAGACAGGAGGGGCTGACTGCCTTACCCCATCCACTGCACATACACCACACTCCCTTCTTGTGCTGTGCACACATCTCACACCCCAGACTCACCTGAGGAGGGCCCTTCTCTGGAGACCAGCAGTGCCAGACAGGGGAAGGGGACCAGACCCTTGAGGGGGGTGGGAGCCACCATACAGCCCTGGGTTGCTCGTACTTCTCATGTCATGAGAGAAAAATAGTATGCTTTTGTTCTTTTGTATATTTTAAACAACCACTTTTCATGTTTTAATTATTCAGACCCGATAAGAGTTCCTAGTTGATAAAGACAAAGTCTATCCACGTGTGTCTTCCTATTTGTTATTGTTTACTCAAATGAAAATATTTTCCCATCATTTAGCTATTCATTTATTTATTGAGAAAGGCAGAGTAGCAGGGAGAGAGGGAGAAAGAGTGCTATCCAGGGCTGGGTGAGGCTGAACCCAGGAGCTTGGAACTCCACCTGGGTCTTCCATGTGTGTGGCAGGGACCCAAGTACTTGAGCCATCACCGGCTGCTTCCCAGGCTGCACATTATTAGGAAGCTGACTCCAAAACAGAACAGTTTTTCTTGAACCCAGACATTCTGAAATAGCCTGTGAGTGTCTCCTAATCGCTTCAGCAAATGTGCACCCCTCAAATGAAAATCCTTACTTCAGCTTCTCTATAAGATCACAGAAGGATGCCCCCTGGCTGCCACATCTCTTCTCTGTGCCTGGTGAGGGGAAAAGCCCCCTGTGGCTGTGGGTGATAGGCCAGGGACACTAACTGACAAGGGATGATCAGCTAAAGAATTTGGGTAGCCGCAAGGCCTGGAGGAAGGCCCAACCCTGGGGAAGCGACACACGGAAGGCGCTCCAGTTCTTTAAAGACGAACATCACCAAGAGGCACTGCTGCTTGTTCACTTACAGCTCCCAAACCAGCCTCTGCCTCACAAGATGAGTTAATTCTTCTCCTACTTACTGTAGGGTTAATCTTATGAGTATAAAGCAAACTGAAAGTAGATCATTGTAAAAAACCAAGAGAGGGAATAAGAGAGGAAGGAGGAGGAAGGGTGGGAGGTATCACTATGTTCCTAAATCTGTCCTTATGAAATATATGAAATTTGTTTACCTTAAATAAATTTTTTAAAAGATGGTTCTTTCCTTCTCCAGCCCCAAATCTGGCTGAGAGATGAGTACACCCAGAATTTCTTTGAATCACCTATCCTATGTCGGGTGTATTTCTTATCTTTTTTAAGATTTATGTGCTGATTTGTTTGAAGTGCAGAATGACAGAAAAAGAAGGTCTTCCATCTGCTGGTTCACTCCCCAAATGGCTGCAACAGCTGGAGCGGGCCAGACCTAAGCCAGGAACCAGAACTCCATCCAGGTCTTGCACGTGGGTGGCAGGAGCACACATACTTGAGCCTTCATCTGCTGCTTCCCAGGCATGTGAGCAGGCAGCTGTAATGAAAGTGGAGTAGCTGGGACTTGAAACAGCACTGTCCTGTGGGAAGCAGGTGTCCCAGCTGGCGGCTTAGTCCGCTGCACCGTAACACCTGTGCCTAATGTCTTCTTTTCTGTGGTAGGTAATTTTATGTGTCAACTTGAGTGGGCCATTGGGTGCCAACATATTCGGGTAAGCATGTTTCTGGGTGTTTCTGTGAGGGGCGTCTGGATGAGATTAGCATTAAAATTGGTGGACAGGGTAATAGGGCAGACATCACCCACTGAAGGCCAAAAGAGAAAGGCTGATTAAGAAAGGAGTCTCTTCTCCTGCCTTTGGCTTTGGGCTCAAACCAGAGCTGCATCAATGGCTCTCTTGGTTCTCTGATCTGCTACCTGTAGGTCTGAGACTTCTCAGATAAGCCAATTTGTTATCGAAAACTTTCTCCATGTCTATGTGTATCCTATTGGTTCTTTTTCTCTGAAGAACCCAGACTAACATACCTCTCAAAACAAAGGCCCACACGGGAAGGAGGACTGTGGCAGTACTCCCAGGGCTGACTGTGGGGTGCTGCTTTTCACAAAGACCCCAGCTGGTCTCAGGAATCCAGGCTCCCCCAGCTGGTCTCAGGAATCCAGGCTCCCCCTCTCCCTGAGGGCTGCCAGGCTCAGAGCTACCAGGGCCTGTCTTTCCAGTCTCATGAAGGCTCAGAATGGTGAAGACAGAAAATCTTTGGAAATCACAGTGTGTTAAGATTCATTTCCAGCGTGGCATCCCCCTGGCGGCCCTACCAGATACAAAACAGTGGGCGGGAGGCGCGAGGAAGAAGTGGAGGAACTGAAGACTGTCATTTGCAGACCAGAGCCAGCTGGGAGCGGTTTTAATGCTTCTGTTGATGATAAAAGAATGAAGCTCAGGAAAGTTGCTTCTCTGTGCAAAAAGAACTATAAGCTTGGGAGGGCGACAAGAGGGGCACAAAGCAGTTATCGGCACCACATAAAAGTAACGAAGACCCTTGGTGGTCCTTACTCAGTTTTGCAAATCATGCAGGATGAATGGAGAATTCTTCCTGGGCCTTTATCCTCTTTTTTTCTCTTTTTTATTTATTAATTGGAGGAGGGGGAAGAGAGTGGGCGGACAGGAAGAGGTTTAATTCTCTGCTAACCACAGAGTGTAGAGGCTAGGATTCTCCCAACACAACAGCCCTCCTTCCTGGGGTCCCTCTGGAGTCACCTCCCAAGGTGCTCAGCATGGAGTTTTTCACCTGCCCGTATCAAGCCAGTTGGAAAAATCACCTGGAAGGATGATATTCTGGCCCAAGGTCAACCCGCAGCAGAACCAGGATTCTACACAAAGCTGACTGACCCCTCAACCACCACCAGCTTCCTTGGATACCTGCAGTGTGGACCATCACAGCACGAGCCCATGTTGCTACACCTGCACACCTGGGTCTCTGCCAGGGGGAACTTGGGCTGCCAGCCTTTCTGGCGATACCTTTCCTGATGGTTTCCTGGAAGAGGCCACACAGGAGCCAGACAAAAAGCAAGCCTCAGGGACCATCTGGCAGAACCTCCTTCCCCACTTCTCAGCCCGGGGTATCCATCATGAGGCTCACCTGAGCATGGGTGTGACTTTCAGTCAGGGGAAGCCAGACTCTGGGCCCCAGGGCACTGTGGCACCAACAGGGACCCAGGGTGCAGGCTCTGAGGTGGAGAGGAGCAGGCAGGGTGTTTGCTAGCAGGTGGAGGATGCAGGGCTAGGCCGAGGGAGATTTGGAGCTGGGATGTGGGAGGAACAAGGCCACCAGCCAGTCCCATAGGGAGCTCCGGAGGTCCGATGGCCCTGCAGAGACACTCCTGGTCAGCGTGAGGAGCTGGGGCTTTCTGCCCTCCCTGGAGCCTTGGCCAGATGAGGGCTGCTCTGGGAAAGACGTGTCCCTGTTTTCTCTGAGCACTGAGATTCCCAAAGAGATGGCCGAGATCATCCTCTGGCTGTCTCCCAACAGCTGAGAACGAGCCCCTCCATGCTGAAAGGCTCCTGGGTTGTTCACTGCTGTGTCTGCTTCATTCTCCTAGGCTCAGCTCCTGGAATGTTCTCCAGAGCTCTGGTGGTATGTTCAGGAGTTCTCTGGGGCAAAACCCAGAGCTAAAACATGAAAGATAAACTTAAGCGCAGAGTAGAATTTTGAGGAAAGGAGGCGAGAACTCACCAGCTTAAAAAAATGGAAGCTCTAAAGGTAAGGATTGCCCTGCCCAAGTGCCTTCTATGTTTTATTTTACTTTATTATTAACACGCCTAACTAACGGTGAGTCCAACAGACCCCCTAATCCTCTCAGCAGCCTGGGTGAGACTTGCCCCATTTTCTTGACATCTCACCTTCTGGGCATGTCTTGGTGTTACATATTTTATACTGGACCTGTATTGAGGACAACAGGCCTGAGCAGAAGCCAATCTCAAGATTTTGCCCCCACCTGCCAACCCTGCTGGGCACATGCTGTCCCGGCCGGCATGTGAGCTGGGTCAGCTGACCCAATCTATTGGCAGTGGGACCTGCAGCAGAACAATTATGACATGCATAGAAAGGACCCAGTGCCGGCCACCACTCTGAGCCACGAGTAAGTAGAGCGAAGAACGATCCCAAGTCGGCAGAGGGAAAGCAAGGACCCCAAGTTCAAAGAGAAGAGCTCCTGGGAGGACCTGCGACTAGGCACCTGCCAGACCAGGCCCTGTGGAACTGAGCCCTCTGGGAGATGGGCACCCGAGGCAGCCAGGGTAGGCGTCAGCCTCTTCCAGCTTGGAGACCCCAGAGGAACAAGGCTAGCAGGGCTTGAGATGACCATCTCTGCATCGGTCCCCTGCAGTACCCCCAGCCCATGCTCAGAGCCAGGAGCACCAAGGAAGCCCTGCAGGGCCTCACCCAGCATCACAGCTGCTGAGTCATAACTTGTGTTCAACAGCGGAGGGGTAGAGACAGCATCCTGGCCAGCTACCCTCACCAGGAACAGCGTTCCTCCTCCCTGGACCCCTCTCTTAGAGGAGGCCCAAGGCCTGTGGGCCTGGTGGCTCTGCCCACACCACTACCCAGTCACTAGGGACTCATGGGCCTTCCAGTTGTAGGTTGCAGCTGCTGGAGATACAGGAGTCACATCAAGAAGTTTTAATAGCGACGAGTACAGGAAAGGACGTCGGACCCCCACAGGCAGGGCAGTGCAGTGTGGCCTGCAGGCAGGCCTCAGCCAAGCCTCCAGCCCAGCTAAGCACCCCATAAGTCTGAGCATAGGACCCCTTTCCCCGAGAGACCATCAACACAGTGGGTCTCTGCAAGGCAGTGTGGTCTGAGAGGGAACCTGGGAGAGAGTGAGCTGGAGTGGGTGGCAGGGACTTCCAAGGTCTGTTCTTGCCTAGGCCTGTGGACACACAGAGAGTTTGGGAAAGAAGCGTTCTGGGGAGGTTTCCAGGCTCCTGTGAGTCCCAGGGACCCAGGCAGCATGAATCCAGGGCTGTATTGCTGTCTTGTTGCTATTGAAACAATTGAGCACAAATACGGTGGATGGGAGCGACACAAATGCATCCCCTTGTGGTCCAGAAGTCCAAAATGGGTCTCCTAGAGCTGCATTCCACTTGCAGGCTCTAGAGGAGACTCTGTCTTTGCCTTCTCCAGATTCTAGAAGATTTCTGCATTTCCAGCTTCTAAAGGCTCATGTCACTCACTCTAGGCTCTGCCCCTGCCTTCACGTCTCCTTCTCTGCCTCTGACCTTTTGGCCTCCCAGACATAAGGACTGTTCTCATTACATTGGACCCAACAGGATCATCTCCCACCTGAAGACCCTTAACTCGCCCACCCCTGCAAAGTCTCTTTCCATGCACGGTTGAACATTCACAGGTTCCAGGGATTAGGGTGTGAGCATCTTTTGTGGCCTTTATTCAGAATATCACAGAGGCTTTGGGACAATTTATCTCAGAGTGTGAGCAAGAAGCTTCCTGCTGGTCCTTCCTGGAGTATAGCAGAGCCCAGCACAGGTTGGTCCACAGGAGTGCGGCTTCACCTGGACCCGGGAGGAGGTTCCCAGGGTGAGCATGGCACCACAGGCAACAGTCAACCTCCTACCCCAAACCCATCCCTTCACCCTTTTTGTTTAAGTGCCCCCTCCCACAAGAGAGGCTGTCAATCAAAGAAATCCTCTTTACAAGCCTCCCTTGCAACAAGGGAAAGAAAGTGTTACCAAGTTGTGGCCAAGGGGACTTGAGGAATTGCTTAGGGACTTTGGAAAATATTTTTTCTTCTCTGATTAAAAAAGAACAAGGAAGAGATGAGTCCTTTACTCCTTCCTGCTTGTAGATGTTCTTGTGTGAGGACAAGAGCCTCAGATCTTGAGCAGCCATTTTGTAATGACAGATAAAGATCAAAGAGCAGTGAGAAGTGAACCCAGAGGCCACTGAGGTCCCAAAACCCCACTGCTGCCTCCAACTTCTGTATTGATTCTCATAACAGAAAGTAAAATCTGTTCCCTTTATAGTAATTAAAAACATTTTTTAAAGAAAGTAAAACAGTTCAAGGCCTTGCTATCCTAAGAGCTTTACTTACAGCCAAATAAGTCTGACCTGAGCAGGGAGGAAAGATACTCCCAGAAGGCAACGGGAGAGGCATGATGCTGCCTCACCAAGCGCATCTGCAGCAGAACATCAGCAAGCAGCAGGTGCATGACGACACTGTACCCGTTCCCTCGGGCTGCTGTGAACCACCACCAAAGTCAACGGCTTCCAACAGCACCCGTTTGCTCTCTAGTTCTAGAGGTCAGAAGTGCACACTGCACATCCTCAGGAAGAATCCTTCCTGCCTCTCCAGACTCTGCTGGCCCCAAAATTCCCGGGCTTGTGGCAGCTCTGTCCCATCTCTGTCCGTCTTCACGTGGGCATTCTTGGGTGTGCGTCTCTGGGTGTCCTCTTCCGACAAGGACAGCAGTTGTCACATTTAGGGCCCACCATGCTCCAGCAAGGCCTCATCTAAACTTAACTGCATCTGCAAAGGGCCTATTTCCAAGTATAGCCACATTCTGAGGTTCTTGGCGGACATATATTTTGGGGAACACTATTCAACTCTGCAAACACACTCAGCTATTTCTAGGTCACCGTGAGGCACTGTGCAGGCATTTTCCAAATCGCTGAGAGGAACGTTTTCAGAGAGTTAAGTTCCTTCCCGTGATCAGCCAAGTCTGAATTTTTATTGTGTACTAACCTCCCGTTAACCTGTGGACCATGAGGCTTAGAGAAACCTAGGTTGTTGTTGAACTGAGTCACAAGGCAGGCGTTGATTTTAGGACTAATTCAAGACCTAGAAATGCCAGTGAGATCTCAGAGTCCTAATTTCTGCTCAGTCACACAGAAGAAAATCAAACTGCAAGAGTGCAGGGCCTCAAGACATTAGCAGAGAGTTAATGGCACAAGGAGACACCAGAGGTCTTTGTTGAATATCCTCCTCAATGAGCCGGTGTGAATTCGCATGGACTGGGCATTGTGTGGAATAGCCTTGGGCTCCTTCTCCCTCCTTCCCAGCCACAGCAGTGAGTGAGCAAAGGATCCTCTGGGAAACAGAGTTGCCTTGGGTCCATTGATAAAAAGAAAAGAGTTTGCATCTTTGCAGAAATAACACCACCATGCTTGAGGCTGGGAATAAAAGGCCCTCAGCCCTCACCCACACAATCCGGCAGTAGATTTGGGGACCAAAGGCCTAGAACCTCTTGAACTACTATGGAAATGGATAGGGTCAAAAGATATTGGATGGAGAAGGGGAGTTGGCTGAGGGAGTCGAGAGGGTGTCTAGCCCATCAGGAATATGTTTGCTGGGGGTGGCGCTGTGGTATAGCAGATAAAGCCACCTCCTGCAGTGCCAGCATCTCATATGGGCACCAGTTCGAATCCTGGCTGCTCCACTTCTGATCTAGTTCTCTGCTGTGGCCTGGGAAAGCAGTAGAAGGAAATAGTTCAAGTGCTTTGGCCCCTGCACCTGTGTGGGAGACCCAGAAAAAGCTCCTGGCTCCTGGCTTCAGATCAGCACAGCTCCAGCCATTGTGGCCATCTGGGGAGTGAACCAGAGGATGGAAGATCTCTCTCTTTCTCTCCGTAACTCTGCCTTTCAAATAAATAAATATGTCTTTTAAAAAGAGAGAGAAAAATAGATTTGCTTTAGAAAAGAAAAACCCAAAGGCCAAGACAGGGGTGATGGGCCAAGGTCACCAAGTTGACCAGCAGCAGAGCCAGGCTGGGACTATGATTCTCCACTGAAGCTGTGTCTTCCCTGTGAAGGGAATTGTGGAGTCCCCACACTTTCCCCCACAAAGCCTGTGGAGTCGCCAGACTAAGTGTAATAGTTTCCAGAGTTTTCTGTCTGTGCTGCAAAAGCTCCCTCCCCCTCTCCAAGTATGCTCATGAGCTCCCTGCACATACAAGCCAGTTATTGCTCTTGTCATGTTATGGGTGGAGATTGAGGCCCAGTGACTGGAGACTTTTCCAAGGACTCATTGTCCCTCTCACATAGCCAGCACAGCCAAATTCCAAACACAGCCAAAGCCAGAAGCCAAGGAAATAGCCACAGAGACTCCTTCTCAGTGATCTGAGTGAATGACATCATCAGTCAAGCTCACAGAGAGGCTGGAGGCTCAGCTCTGTCTGGGCCCCTGAGAAATGCTGGTTTGTAAGGGGCAGCCTCTGGTGGCAGGAGAGTCGTCGCCAGCTTTCTCATTCCAAGTGGATACTGCAAACCTCAGGAGGACTCTGAAATGCAAGACAGAGCTTCCCAGAACAAAGAGCTGTTTTCATTCTCATTATTTATTCTTGACGTGCTTCGCTGCTCAGAGTGTTAGAAATAAACAATCAAAGATGGAGATGCAAACCAGGGCATACCGGTGTGGTTCTCCGACTCCATTCTGTGTGGTTGAATGAATGCACCTAGATCCCCAACTAGAATCCTGCCCTGCCCCCACCACTGGCTCCCACTCAGAAGCCTAAACATCCCCAAGGGAGGAGGTTGGAGAGAGAGCTGGGGACACGGGACTGTGCTAGAATGTCAGGTGTATTTTCTCGCTTAATATTAACCTCACAGGAATATTGTGAGAATGAGATTTCCCTGTCTTCAAGTAACGGAACTGTGAAGTCAGGTTATCGCTGTAGCAGGATTTGACTCTCCAAAACCCATGCAGCTACTTAAACTCTAGTGTCTCCGTGTTAATGGTTGATTAAGGCTGGAGATTTGACCTAATGATGGCATCTGAGAGGTGTGGCTGATGGGAAGTCTGTGGGCCACAGGGGGCGTGTCTTCAGAGGCTGGTTCTCACGAGAGGTTTTGAGTATTTGAGTTATGGTTCAGCCTCCATTCTCTCTCTGCTTCTGGCTCACAGTGTGATCCCTACCACTGCACCTGGCATAACCAGCCTGCACCAGACACCAGACTATGGGACCACCCAATCCTGTAACCACCACTGTGAGCTCAATGAGCCTTTTCTTTCCCGAAATGCTCCTCTTGGTATTTAGCTAAAGTAACAAAAATTTATCACACTTGTTCCTGATTAATTACAAATAGATTATATAAGGAGGTGATACTGACCTACATGGTGGGTATAGAAGGGTAAGCAAAATGCCACCTGACCCTTGCCTTCACAGAGCCTTAAATCAGAGCAAAGATGATTTACGTAATCACAATAGCAGAAGAGCAACTGTGGTTGTGGTCAGGGCCGGGACAGAGATGAAGATCAGTGCTTCCTCTGTTGAAGTCCGGTGTTGTGAGCCGACGGCTAGAGAGTTTACCCAGTCAAGGAGTCAAAGTGACTCTTGGCTTGAGATGAGTGATGATGAATTTGAGATGACGTGGCAAAGAAGGCTGCAAAAGTCACTTCATGCAAAAGAGCAGCACGTGCAGAGGTTCGGGAGCTTGAAGAAGAGTGTGTACAAAGGTCTATGGCCGTCAGTGAGGCTGGAGGGCATGGGTGGGACAAAGCAGGCCTTGCTGGCCAAGGTAAAATTTTATTGATATAGATAGTAATGGAAAGCCATGGGAAGCTTATTCAGTATGTGTTTGTACAATTGGCCTCAAGGATTATTCAAAATAAGTATCCTAGATATTAAACAAAGGAAACATCAGAGGCAGGGGCTACGTGGCCACAGGGAACCTGTGAGGAGGCTCTGCCCATAGTCCGGGTGTCAGAGGACTTGGATTAGAGTATCACACAAGCAGCAAGTGGCAAGGCCTGGGCTCAATCAAAGACTGAGCCAGATCCAGTGCACTCAGCCTTGC
The DNA here is from genome assembly GCF_033115175.1 of Lepus europaeus. Taxonomy (NCBI): domain Eukaryota; kingdom Metazoa; phylum Chordata; class Mammalia; order Lagomorpha; family Leporidae; genus Lepus; species Lepus europaeus. The sequence continues at coordinate 21,258,077 of NC_084845.1, read as the reverse complement.
GGGTGCCAGGCCCCTCCCCCGTGGCCTCAGTGAGAAGAGTTCTCCAGCGCTGTGGTGGGGAAGGGCTGTGCTAGGGCTTCTCCAGCGGGGCAGCTCTGGCTGCAAGGATTCTCTGGCTAATGTCTGACAATCCCCAGCCTTCAGCCTCAAGCTCCCAGCAAGGCCTCCCAGCAGGGCCTCTGGAAGAAAGCTTTGCCTCACGCCCCTGGGAAGACTGGGCTTTTAAAGTTCAGCCTCAGTAGTCCACTGCACATTCAGCCTTGGAAGGAGACTCGGTTTCCACATATGGCATCATCCAAAAAGACAACTAAATTCATAGAGTTTCAGCCAAAACTGGACATCAACACTACCCTAGATTTCTGGAGCTAAACGGGTTTAGGAATATAGATGACAGAGCCACGGTACAAGCCAGAACTTTATGCTGTGAAACACTGCACGCTTTATAAAATGTTAATTGGTTTGAATGTCATAATTTTCACACACATGTAAATAAGGTTAATGAATTTTATTCCACACAGATGATTTAAATTGTAAAACAATCAAATTACTTTTCAGGTAATACTTTGGGCCCAAATCAAATAAAATTTCAAGTCATTATAACTTTAGGAAAAGAAACTAATTTGAATATGCGATTTAGATCCATTAAAAGTCTTCTCAACTTTAAATAGTGATAATAGAAATCAGAAAAGCTCAAGAGTGGTTAGGATTAATTAAGAGTGAATGCATTTGGGAAAAGGAAATTATGGAGCTGTAATTTTAGAATGCAAATGAGGTCAAAAAGTTTAAACTAATGTGCATCTATATAAACACAGCCTCAATAACAGAAAAATATTTCATTACCAAGGTTTATAAGTACTGTATTCTGTACCTCTTGTTACATAAGTAGCAACAAATTGATAAACAGCAACCTGTTGTTAGCTCATTAGTACCCTTAAGGCTGTCAATAGTTAAGCTGGTACTAATTTAGAAATCTTGAGCCTCTAAGTTTTCTGTAGCCTGATGCTTGTCCCTCGTGAGTCAGGCAGTGTTGGCGACTCACTCCATTCCCTTGAGCTGCTTTTTAATGGCACAGATTTTGTCACAAAAGGCTCCCACCTGCAATGGCTTCCAGGCGTGTTTTCTGTGACTTATTAGAGCTACCTCACCCGCATAAACAACCAAGAGTACCTGGAAGTTATCTCCGCACTTCTGCCCTGAGAGATCTGGAGCCAGTGACCAATGTCAGAGTGTAAAGCTCACCTCCTTGGCCTTGAGTTGGGCCAAACACAGGTGTAACACTGCAGGCTGTGTCCGGTGTGGTTCCTTTGAGGGGGGCTGAGGGGAGGAGCCCTGCAGACTAAGGAAGACTTGCAGAGGAAACTTGCAGGGAAGTGGGGAAAGCTGAAGGGAGTGGGGGAAAGAGTCAGGAAAAGACTCGGGTTCCACTGGAGCCTGTTCGCAGCTTCATCCTACAGGGCACCCTGGAGAACAGCATCACCTTGTAGCCCCGTCTTGAGGCAGGGGGCTGGTCTTATATCCCCACATCATTCAGTCCTTGGCTGGGGTGCCAGTCTCTGGGGGCTGTAAATTCCATCATCCCAGGGCAATTCTCCCAGAGCTGTGAGTTACTCAGCACACCCAACTCAGGGAGGGAAGCGGGCAGGGCACCGACAGCCTCTGGGCTGCACTCTTCCTTTCCCTGGACTCCTCTTCCCTCTACTTCCCTTTCACTTTCCTGTTTCCTATGAGCACTTTCTTGAAAACTCACTGGCACAGGAGTCCTCATTCCTCACTGGCACAGCTTCCAAAAGCCCAACCTAGGACACCCAACAGCTCTAAGGATTGAGAGACCACAGGCTTGTCCTTCTTGATTCCATGGGACTTCCTGCAGTCGCTCACAGCCCAGCGTCCACGTTCCCCGCTAGCAATAGCACCCTAATTTCCCCTGGAGAAAGAGCTCTCCTTTCTCTCCATATGAAATGTTTAGACACCCCCCCCACACACACACACACACACATCACTGACATCACTCACATGCACACTCCAGATGGGCTAGTTGACCTAGGCCTGACCAATCAGAATCAAGAGATTGGCGCTGAGATGGGCATGTGATCAACCTGAGCCAATGAGCCTCAGCCCTGGGAATTTCTCTGGAGCCCTTGGGAAAGTCACTCTTTCTTTCCACTTAGATGGTTGACCTGCAGGAAATAAACCTGAGGCTGCTGAGGGTGAGAGCCAGTCTGGCACAAATGACAAGATTCTGCTCAAGGTTGAGGCATCCACAGAAGAAAATGAAACCAGCAATAGATTATGAAAGACATCTGCAGCAGCATTTGAGTCCTAGTGCTTATTCTTGGGATGTGAGGTAGAACATAAAAAATATATAATCATCCTCTGGAGCCCTGGCAATCATGCAGACTCCAGCAACATCCTTTTCCTTTCTTAGCCTCTGTCTTCCTGTCTAATATGGAGACATTTGTGCTACATAGTTCCTGGGAGTAGCAGCATTGCTCTTAGTACAGGACTTTGTGGTTGATTCCTTTAAGAGTGCGAGACAGGGCCAGCACTGTGGTGTAGTGGGTGAAGGCACCACCTGCAACTCTGGCATCCCATGTGGGCACCAGTTCGAGTCCTGGCTGTTCTACTTCTGATCCAGCTCCCTGCTTCTGTGCCTGGGAAAGCAGTGGAACATGGCCTAAGTCCTTGGGGCCCTGCACTCACACAGGAGACCTGGAAGAAGCTCCTGGCTCTTAGCTTTGGCTTGGCCCAGCCCAGCCAGTTGCAGTCATCTGGGGAGTTAATCGGAAGATATCTCTCTCTCTCTCTCTCTCTCTAAATCTGCCTTTCAAATAAATAAATAATTTCTTTTTATTTTTGACAGGCAGAGTGGATAGTGAGAGAGAGAGACAGAGAGAAAGGTCTTCCTTTGCCATTGGTTCACCCTCCAATGGTCACCGCGGCCAGAGCGCTGTGGCCGGCACACCGCGCTGATCCAAAGGCAGAAGTCAGGGGCTTCTCCTGGTCTCCCATGGGGTGCAGGGCCCAAGCACTTGGGCCATCCTCCACTGCACTCCCAGGCCATAGCAGAGAGCTGGCCTGGAAAAGGGGCAACCAGGACAGAATCCAGTGCCCCGACCGGGACTAGGACCCGGTATGCCGGCACCACAAGGCGGAGGATTAGCCTGTTGAGCCGCGGCGCCGGCCGAATAAATAAATATTTTTTTAAAAAGTACTCTGACTTTGGGCTTTGTTCTCAAGAGCCAGATCCCCTGTTGCAACTCCCAAGGTTCTGTCTAGGAAGAGCAATGGGACCCAAGCTCAATTTAATAACCAGAGCTGGGCCCACACCATGGGAGTCCTCTGTCTGCTGGAGGGACCCTGACACTGCATCCCTGCTCAGCCTCCCTCCCGACCCAGCCCACTTGCCACATCCCTACTAGATTCTCCTACTAAATCATTCTCACAAGAACTGTCTTCTCAGGCTCTTTGAAATTGAATCCAGGGTACTCCTGGTTGATGCTAAACAGGTGCTCCATGAGTGGTTTGTGTGCAAGCCATGATTGCTGCCATCCCTGTGGTCAAGTCCTCACTGAGTGCCAACACTGAATAAGCATGAACAATGCACACCATCTGGTGGGTACACACACACGCATGCCAACACGTGTGAGCCGAGTTCATTTCCAGTGCAGATCATAACATCCCACAGATGCGGTGCATGCAATCCTCCTCCAATCACGTCCATGGCCCCATGGGAACAGCATCACCATGAGGCTCATGTGGGAGCCCAATCTCTCTTGTTTTAAGAGACTTTCACCAAGCCCAGACCTGAATGGCTGCTCTACAGAGGCTCAGAGCAGCAGTTAGCTTGCAAGGCTGTCCATAAGATGCTAAGCACAGTTAACTGTCACATTCATTTCCCTTTATCTAGCAGCACCCACTGGAAGGCTGGACAGGACAAGGAGGGGAGTGGAACTAGAAGGAAATCTGGAGGGTATTCAGGGCACAGGCAGCTCCAAATGCTCCCAGAGCAGGGAAATTCACACGCTGGTGGCTCTGAGCCTCCAGGCCCCAGCCTAGATATTGTTGTCCTGACCGGAAGGACAGGCCCCTTGTTGGAAGGCCCCTTCCTGTGCAAACACATAGGGAAGTCCTGCAGATGCAGAGCTGCTCAGAGCCACTGCATGTAGACGGCGTGTTAAGAGTCACACTAACCCAGGGGGAAGCAAAGCTGAGGAAGTGAAATGTGAGAGAGGATTTGTGCCATGAGTTCAGCATCTGGATTCAGTCACATCTCAAACCCAGAACTTCTGGGTTCCTGAGCCAGTTCATCCCTTGATAGCCTCAGCCAATTTGTAAGTAAGGTCTCGTCCCATTGAACAGCGATTGGGCAGAGATGAGATTGTAACTGCAGGCACAAGTGGAGAGCTAGGCCACACCTCACTAAACCCAGGGCTCATTCTTTGGTGCCCTCAGCCATGCCAGGTGCCTGCAACGTGAAAACCCCCCGATGATACACCACTTGCTCCCAAGCCCTCAGCCCCTCCTCTCAGTCTGCTCACAGCCTCACCACTCAGGTGAGGAGCACCTCCTGGGAGCAAACTTTCTAACCCAAGCCCCTAAGTCCTTCAGGTCAGTGCGTGTTTTGTAACTGGGGTAGAAGGTGAGTTAATTCGGTTAGACCAGGCTAACCTAGGTAGCCAATAACCCTAAAATGCCAGCGGTATAAAATACATTTATTTCCCACTCCCACCAAGTCCAATGTGAATCCAGACAGTTCTCTGTGGCTCCATGCAGAGACTTGGTCATCAAGGCTGCTGTGATCTTGTGAATCCACCATCTCAACGCAAGGCCTCATCAGTTACCCAGCAGGGAAAACTCCCTCACATGAGGCTTTATACCTTCTTCTGAGCTTCAGCCCCAACACGACCCACATCAGTTAGCTAGAAGTCATCCTGAGGCTCTTCCTAATGCAAAGGGGCCAGGAAACGTCTTTCCTGTGCTTAGAAAATGAAGAGACCAGAAGTGGGCAGTCCTGGCCTTGTCTACCACTGTGAGTACAGAAATGAAGTGGGGAGGGGGTGCAGGCAGCACTGTGGCATAGCAGGTAAACCTTCCACCTGCAGCCCTGCATCTTATACGGGTGCCAGTACATGTCCAGGCTTCTGATCCAACTCCCTGCTAATGCACCAGGGAAAGCAGTGGAAGATGGCCCAAGTGCTTGGACTCCTGCACCCACATGGCAGACCCAGAAGAAGCTCCTGGCTCCCGGCTCCTGACTTTGGATCAGCCCAGCCCTGGCCATTGTGGCCATTTGGGGAGTGAACCAGAGGATAGAAGACCTCTCTCCATCTCTCTCTCTTACTGTCTCTCTCTGTAACTATGCCTTTCAAATATATAAATCTTATTTAAAAAAAGAAGAAGAAGAACTAAGTGTGACTGCTATTAAAGGTAAGCCTGGCCATTTAAAGAGTCAGTGAGAAGAAGGGGTGTAGAAAGGGAGATGTGTGTTCCTGATGCCTGCTCACGACCCTTAATGAACAACCCTGGGACAAATGCAGTTCATGACTGTGCTTGTTTGGGTTTATCCCTGGGTTTTAAAACAACTTCAATGGCAGCTGTACCTTAAAGACTGCTGCCAATGCACGGTTGCCCTTCTAATGGGACAGGAAACCCAAGGGAGGCAGCTCCAGGCTGGAACAGTAACTCCAAGACGTTATCCATCCCCTGGGCTTCTGGCCTCCCTGCCTCACCATTCTCCTCTGGTGCTTTAATCCTGAAGACCACCTCATCCTCACAAGGGACCCCTGGCTGCCCTACCTTGGTCAAGAAGACAGATGGAGAGAGAGAATTTTGGGTGGGAAAGGGTGGCACCTATATCAGTGAAGTGAAACTTTCCCAAAAGACCCCAGTAGACCTCTGCTTCTGTGTCAGTGGTCAGGACTACACCATGACCACCCCCAGTGGAGTCTGGGAAATATGGGTTTTATCTGAGCATATTTCTGCCTTGAATAGACTGTGATTGTGTTACCATGAAGCAGAGGGTGAATATTAGTAGGCAAATTAACAAACACTTAAACATTAATCAACTGCTCACAAAAGTCAGACTTCTATTGAGCTTTTTGAACCCTGAGATCTGGTCATGCAGAGTCTCTATTTCTTTTTTTTTTTTTTTTTTTTTTTTTAATTTTTGGCAGAGTGGACAGTGAGAGAGAGAGACAGAGAGAAAGGTCTTCCTTTTGCCGTTGGTTCACCCTCCAATGGCCGCCGCGGTAGCGCGCTGCGGCCGGCGCACCGCGCTGATCTGATGGCAGGAGCCAGGTGCTTATTCTGGTCTCCCATGGGGTGCAGGGCCCAAGGACTTGGGCCATCCTCCACTGCACTCCCTGGCCACAGCAGAGAGCTGGCCTGGAAGAGGGGCAACCGGGACAGGATCGGTGCCCCAACCGGGACTAGAACCCGGTGTGCCAGTGCCGCTAGGCGGAGGATTAGCCTAGTGAGCCACGGCACCGGCCCAGAGTCTCTATTTCTAAATGGTAAGACTAGTGGAGGTGTTTCTGTGAGTTCCCTCAGAAACTGTACCTCCAAAACCCTAGGATTTGACTTTGTTTCTCTCTCTCTCTCTCCCTCTCTCTCTCTCTCTCTCTCTGTGTGTGTGTGTGTGTGTGTTACACTCAGTCTGCCTTACCCAGGGCCAGCTTCATGGCCAAGTGCCCTGAATAGTCTCATAGGGCCCACAAGTGGAAGGCCTTGATTCAATACTTTCTTATCACTGCCTAAATTTTTGAACAAGGATCTTGCATTTTCATCATGTAGCAGCCCCACAGATTATTTAGCCAGTCCTGGTCTCATCCTTATGTGCATTTGTGTCTATGGTTCCTGGTGAACTGAAAATATATAGACTCAGAACCTGAGAGACCTGGATTCAAAATCTGGGTTTAGACTCACTGGTTATTTAGCATCTTCAAATCTCGGTTTTCTCACCTGTTAAAAGAAATAAAACTATAGGGCTATGGTGAGAACCTGATGGGCTCCTGGGTATACAGGGTGTGGACCAGCTCTGTGTTCCCAGTGTTTCAACAATAGTCAAGGACACTTTTAAGGTGATTTCCATTTTGGCCGAGAAGTCTGCTTCCATCACACCTGCCTGAAGACAGAGTCTGACATTCAAAGCTGTGAGCATAAGGATACCTGCGACTTCCAGGCCTAGGGAAGTTTTCAGCCATCCACACCCCCACATTTGAACAAAATTGCACTGGACGCCAAAACGAGACAGAAGGGGCTCACAGGAGTGGCCCAGGAGGGTGCCCACACAACCTGGCCAGGCCAAAAGATGGTTGGCGCATCCCTGAGACCTGGTGTCATAGTTTGAACAGGATTTGGCTCCCCCTGTAGGTATTTCAACCCCAAAGTCTTGTGTTAACAGTTAATGGGTTATTGTTAATGCTTAATGAATCCAGAATAGGGATCTGACCTAATTATGGTATCTAGGAGGTGGGCTCACTGGAAGGATTTTAGGTCATTGGGGGCTCACCCTAAGGAAACATTTTTTGCAAGGAGGCTGGTTACTTAAGGCAAGTTTGGCCTAGCTTCTCTCTCTGGATCACCATGTGATCATCTTTCCATTATCCTCTGGCCTCACCATATACCTGAACTAATGGTCTACCAAATCTTGGCCTGTGAACCTCCAAAATCATAATCCAAAATAAACTCCCTTCCATCCTCAGTACCTCTCGGGTGTTTTAGTTAAAGCAATGAAAGGAGGAAAGGAAAAATACATCAGGCACTCTTCCTTCTCAGCCACCTTGAATGCAAGGGCAAGTCCCTAAATCTGCTCCCTGGGAGTGGAGAGAAAAGCAAAACAACAAGAGCTCGAGCAGGAGCCATTAGCACTTAGGAAAGCAAAGCTCACTTTCATCTGAGGGAGAATGGTTCAGAAGACAGTCCAACAGCCTCATTAATACAATGCAGCAAGTCACCACCAGGTGAAAATTGACCTCTGCTGCCATGCTGACTTCACAGGGGGCAAAGGCATTTGCATCTCTTCTCACCACAGAGGGGTACCAGCCAATTCCCTCTTGGATTAGAAACAAGATGCAGCCCTCAGCCTGTCTTCGCTGCTGGTCTTGACTCCCCTGCCCTAGGCCTCTCCCCCAAAGCCTCGGCTTTATTGTACTAGAACAAAGGCCTCTGAGACCCATGGCGAAAAATGAAATCTGGAAACAAGCTAACCTTTGGACTGAGAAACAGCAGAAATTTCACTTCATTGGAGAAACCTCTTCCAAGCAGGACACGGCTGAACCAGGATGTCTGCCAATGCAGCCTTGCAAGATGGGCTCTGCTGATTACAATTTTAAAAAATATAACACATATGACTTTTCCTGCTGACACGTGTACAGGACATAGAAGCACTTCATGTCTGTTTGATCTTATATAAATGAGGCTGGCTCATGTATTGCCCTTCTACCTACTCTCTCACCAGCTGTTGACTATCAAACCTCCGCAGGGCTTTGAAGGCCTCTCCTGGCCTCAGGGTCTCCAGGAACCCTGGGTACTAACATGGTCCATGCTTCAAAAGTTTTCAGTCCCAGAAGCAGTCACTTTCTGAACTCGCACCTAACTGTGCTCCTTGGGGTGGACTCCCAGCTGTGAACTCTATTATTTCCACACCAAGACCAGCCCAGGGCTCTTAGCCTTTTCTGGACTCAGCTGAAAGTGGGAGGCTTCCTGAGGCCCGTCATGGCCATCCCATCCCCAAAATCCCAAGTCTCCATCCACCAAATCGGTGCCCCTTAAAGTCTGTCTCTCCTTCGCACTCAGAGAGGCTCACTGTCCCCCACCTCATTCGTATGTGTCCTCCCTTTAAAATCCTTTCCACAGGGGAGTGAGTATTGGCAGGAAAAGAGTGCAGATCTTTTAGGTGTGAAAAGTTCTACATCTCCATCTGGGGAGTGGCTACCCATTAAACATGGCATTCAGGGGCAGGCATTTGGCACGGCAGTTAAGGTGCTGCTGGGAAGCCCACATCCCATGCTGGAGTGCCTGGTTCCTTTGATTTCAAACCAACGTCCTGGTAAAGTGCACCCTGGGAGGTGGCAAATGATGAATCAAGTACTTGGATCCCTCCTACCCATCTGGGAGGCTGAGACTGAGTTCCAGACTCCCACCTTTGGCTTGGCCCAGTCCAGGCTGTTGCAGATATTTGGGGAGTGAACCAGCGGGTAAAAGATCTTTGTCTGCCTTTCTGCCTAAAATGAAAATTAATAAATTAAAATTTAAAAAGAAATCAACACGATGTTTAGTGAGCTACACACTCAGTACCAAACACATGTGTGTCATACCTCAGTTTAAAAAATATGACACCACAGTTTAATGTTGAGGATTCCAAGATGGCAGGATAGGGAGGCAGCTTGCTGCTCCAGTCTAGGGGAAGATAGTTTTAAAAAAGTGGAGAGAGTACAATTTCAGGGAAGAGTTAAGGAGAAAAATGCAGTGGAAATCCCATGGAAGGGACAGGGACACTGTGGCTCTACGAGGAAGGGTGGCTATACAACACGAGCACAGACACAGTACAGGACCCCAGCAGCCAAGATCCTCAACCGCACTTTGGAGAGTGGGGTGAGAGCAGACTCAGCAGTCCAAGCCACTGATGATGAGCTATGGGGAGAGCCTGTTGTGAGTTCCTTCTGGGACCCTACCGGGGACAGGGTACCTGCCAATTAGAGGAAAAAAAGAGGCACGTTTCTCTCTCTCGTCCTCCCACCCCAACAACAGCTCCCTTCAACTGACTGAGAGAGGATGGGTGCCATTTTGGACATATGAAACAGCTGCACCAGCTTGTGTCCACCCCTCCAGCAACCAGCCAAGAGGACACAGCTGAATCTGGCTGGGAGGATTGGCAAGGGGCTGGGTACTCATAGGACTCTGAGGTGCCCCAGGCACCCAGCATGTCACAGGCTCTGGAGTTTAGGTAACCTGGGTGGAGTACCTCCAGGTGGCTGGCTTTGGGAGCCTTTCCACCTATCTGTAGACGGGATAGACTGGCAGGGTAGAATGGATCCTCAGTGCCCTATGACTTTAGGAGCCTTGGTGCTGGGATTATGGAAACACGGTGTCTGTGTGTGAAGGCACAGGGAGTAGCCAGGTCTCTGGGCAGTTGCTGTGGGTGGCTCCACATGCTCAGGGCTCCCTGATTGCACAGGTGGGTCATTGTGGCAGGATCCATGCTCACATTGAGGGCTGCATGGAACCTTTTTGTGGTTCTTGTAGCTTTGCCGATGACTTTTGCATCCACTGGTGCCAGTGCCAGGGCATTGACCACCTTGGAAGACAGGAGGTGAGGGTAAGACTGTGCCAACAGAGATAATCAAACCGTTCCCTCTGATAAAAAGTCTACCACATCCAACTTGGGTGTCACCTTGGATACTACCTCACCTTGGAACACTGAACAAAGCTCCCTGGCTACACCCAGCACAGGCCTCTGGGTAATCACTGAAAGAGCAGACACTCCACCAAGTCACAGAGGAATAGTCCAAATATAAAAGTCATTGGGGGGGGGGGGGGGTGGCAGTATCTCTAAAAATAAATACAGAAATTCATAAGAAGGAAGACAACATGACACCCCTAAAGGAACACAACAACGCTTTAACGCTAGAATATATTGATGAAATATTGGAAATAGAATTCAAAAGATTAATCATAGGATTACTCAGAAGCAATCAGAAACAAATCTACAAATTAAAGAAATCCATACATTATATAAATGAAAATTTTTGCACTAAATTGAGATTTTTAAATAGAAATAAAAATGAAATATTAGAAATGAACAATTCAATAGGTCAAATGAAAAATGTGATAGAAAGCCTTAACAAACAGCTTAGCGATACAGAAGAAAAATATTCGATTAGAAGACAAATCTCTGGAAATTTTATAGTCAGACCAAAAAGAAGAGGAAGGAGAAGGAAGAAGAGGAGGAGAAGGAGAAATAATTAGAAAAATTAAAAAGAGTGTTAGAGATTTATGGGATACTATCAAATGACCCAACATATGGGTCTTAGGAGTTCCTGAAGGCATGGAAAGAGAGAATGGATTAGAAGGCATATTTAGTGAAATAATTACAGAAAACTTCCCCAATTCAGAGACAGAAAGATACATACAAGTAGAGGAAGCACATAGAACTTCCAATTGGCCTTTGGGCTTTACTTTTCTAAAGCAAACATATTCTTCTTTTTTTAAAAGACATATTTATTTATTTATTTGAAAGGCAGAGTTACAGAGAAAAAGAAAGAGATCTTCCATCTGCTGGTTTACTCCCCAGATAGCTGCAATGGCCAGAGCTGAGTTGATCCAAAGCCAGGAGCCAAGAGCTTCTTCCGGGGTTTCCCACATGGGTGCAGGGACCCAAGGACTTGGGCCATCTTCTACTGCATTCCGAGGCCATAGCAGAGAGCTGGGATATAAGTGGAGTAGCCAGGACTTGAACCTATGCCCATATGGGATGCTAGTGCTGCAGGCCTGGGCTTTAACCCATTGCACCACAGCACCAGCCTCTCAACATTCACATATCAATAAATGTGATACGTCACATTAACAACCTGAAGAACAAAAACCATATGATCATCTCAATAGATGCAGAGAAAGCATTTGATAAAATACAACATTTCACGACGAAAACTTTAAGCAAATTGGGTATAGAAGGAATATTCCTCAACACAATCATGGCAAGTTATGACAAACCCATGACCAGCATCTTATTGAATAGGGAAAAGTTGGAAGCATTCCCACTAAGATCTGGAACAAGACAAAGAAGCCCACTCAAACTCACCATTACTATTCAATATAGTTCTGGAAGTTTTAGCCAGAGCCATTATGCCAAAAAAGAAACCAAAATGATACAAATTGGGAAGAAAGCAATCAAACTATCCCTATTTGCAGATGATATCATTCTATATTTAGAGGATCCAAAAAACTCCAATAAGAGACTATTGGAACTCATTAAAGAATTTGGTAAAATGGCAGGATATAAACACACAAAAATCAATAGCCTTTGTATGCACAGACTGTGCCATGGCTAAGAACAAACATCTAAAATCAATCCCATTCACAATAACTACAAAAAATTAAATAACTTGAAAGTAATTTAACCAACGATGTCAAAGGTATCTACAATGAAAATTATAAAACATTAAAGAAAGAAATAGAAGAAGATACAAAAAAATATAAAAATCTTCTGTGTTCATGGATTAGAAGAATCAATTTCATCAAAGTGTCCATACTACCAAAGGCAATTTACAGATTCAATGAGCTTCCAATCAAAACACCAAAGACACTACTCTGAGATCTAGAAAAAACAATGCTGAAATTCATATGGAAACACAGGAGTACCCAGATAGATAAAGCAATCTTGTACAACAAAAACAAAGTCAGAGGCATCATAATACCAGATTTCAAGACATACAATGGGGTAGTTATAATCAAAACAGCCTGGCTCTGGAAAAAAAACAGATGGGTAGACCAATGGAACAGAATAGAAACTCCAGAAATCAATTCACACATCTACAACCAACTTATCTTTGACAAAGGAACTAAAATTAATCCCTGGATCAAGGACAGTCTCTTCAACAAATGGCACTGGTAAAACTGAATCTCCATGAGCAGGAAGTATGAAGCAAGACTCCTACCTTATACCTTACACAAAAATCCACTCAAGATGTATCAAAGATCTAAATCTATGACCTCATACTATCAAATTATTGGAGAATATTGGAGAAACTCTGCAAGACATTGACATAGGCAAAAACTTCTTAGAAAAGATCCCAGAGGCATAGGCAATCACAGCCAAAATTAATAAATGAGATTACATCAAACTGAGGAGTTTCTGCACTGCAAGTGAACACTCAACAAAGTGAAGAGGCAACCAACAAAATGGAAGAAAATATTTGCAAATTATGCAACTGATATAGGACTAATATGCAGAATATGTAATGAGCTCAAGAAACAACAACAAAACAGTTAAGAAATGGATAAATACTTGGACAGGCATTTTTCAAAAAAGGAAATTCAAATGACCAACAGACACATGAAACAATGATCAGGATCACTAGCTTTCAGGGAAGTGTAAATCAAAACCATAATGATGTTTCACTTCAGAGCAGTTAGAATGGCTTTCATACAGAAATCAACAAATAACAAATACTGGTGAGGATGTGGGGGAAAAGGTACCCTAATCCACTGTTGGTGGGAATGTAAACTGGAGGAAGACAGTGTGGAGAGACCTCAGAAATCTGAATATAGACTTACCATATTACCCAGCCATCCTACTCCTGGGCATTTACCCAAAGAAAATACAATCAGCATATTAAAGAGTTAAATGTTATTGCATGTTATTGCAGCTCAATTCACAATAGCTAAGACATGGAATCAACCCAGATTCTGCCTAGTGAACACTGGATAAAGAAATTATGGTATTTGTACATCATGGAACACTACACAGCAGTTAAAAACAGAACGAAATAGTGTCATTTGCAACAAAATATAAGCAACTAGAAAACATCATACTTAGTGAAATAAGCCAGTCCCATAAAGACAAATATCATATGTTCTCCCGGATCAATGGTAACTAATAGAGTAGATAAAACTAATCTATAGAAGTGAAACTGACACTTTGAGAAGTGAGGATTCTGAACAGCCCTTGTCATGACACTTGAGGAACAGTTTTTTCTTTAATACTATTTGTTGAACTCTTTACTTAGTGTAGGGTAAATCTTATGTGTATAAAGTTAATTGAAATAGATCTTTCGGCCAGCGCCATGGCTTAACAGGCTAATCCTCCGCCTTGTGGCACCAGCACACCAGGTTCTAGTCCCGGTTGGGGCGCCGGATTTTATCCCGGTTGCCCCTCTTCCAGGCCAGCTCTCTGCTATGGCCCGAGAAGGCAGTGGAGGATGGCCCAAGTCCTTGGGCCCTGCACCCGCATAGGAGACCAGGAAGTCAGCACCTGGCCCCATGCACTGAAAATTCATGAGGTTAATCTAATATTTTTGGCTGAGTCTGCACAGAATGTGCCTTTAACAAAATGTGTGCCCAACATTTAAAATGGATGATTTTACATGAACTTGGATCTGAAGCCTGGGGAGCACGTGATCTTGTAGGCATCTTCATCTGCAGCATCTTGCACACAGAATTTGTAGGTCCCCACCAGCTCCAGGAAGGACACTGGGCTGGTTTCCAGCACCACGCGGAGCAGGGCTGGGATGGAGGCCTGGGAGGTAAAGGGGTATAAAGAGGTAGTGCTTCTGAGAAGATCATTACATTTTTCTGTCAGGTTGTTCTGACAGATAACAAAAATACACAACAAAAACAAGAGTAAAAAATTATATATGTATATATATATATATATATATATGAAAGTATTTTTAAAGGTTCATGGAAAATAGAATGGAAAGCATGAGTTTACTTTGTTGCAAAAACAATTTTGAAATCCGTGCAGTTTTTTCATAGTAGGCATTTTCTATCCATTATGAAGAACATGCTTCACCAAAATAGAGTCATATTTTAATTCCACTTTTCATAAACTTTTAAAAATACTCCCATACAGATATATTTTTGTCTATCTATCAATACATATCTGATTTTTCCTTCCACTGTGCTCATTAGTTCCTGTTTGATTATTTTTCCTCTCTCATACATTGCTATTAATTTCTGGCAACAATTTACAAATGCCCTGCTACTCCAGCACCATTGAAATCACAGTTGGGGACCTCAATAATTTCACCAAGGCAGAAGCTATTAAATGCAAACATTGGCAAAAGTTTTTAACACTGCAGAAAGTCATGAAAAATGCCAAGGTAAGCTCATTGCTACTGCAGATTTAATTTGTCCTCTTCTTAAAAGCTAGAAATCGTCTCTCTGCCCAGCAGGACTGAACAAGCCTAAATGAGGGCTCTGTGAGGCCACGTCAGGCCGATTCCCCCCACTCCCCAGAACCCAGCACAGCAGAGAATGGGCAGCCTTGAGGGCATGGGAGATGGAATTCCCCCCTAAGTTTTCGCAGTCCAGTCTAAGTTTAGGACTAAAATGGACAGAACAAAAGTTAACACTACCTGCAGTCTCCACTGCTGATAACCATGAAAACAGGGCTACCTCATGTCTTCTGAGTGGTTTTCAGAATCATTTCCTGATTAGAGTACCATAGAAATCCCAAGAGGCAAGAGAAGCCCCCCCCCCTTGAAATCTGAGGGCGGGGGACCTCAGGAGGAGGAGCTCCAGTTGCTCAGCTGTCTGATCTAGGATGAAAATCCGGGTCTCCAGACCTCTAATCTAACCCCAGTTTCTCTTCCTTCTAGAACAGGGACACCTTCCAGCATGGCCGGGGCCGAGGCCTCAGCACTCTGCCATCTGCAGATGCAGTAAAGACAGTGAAAGGCCCTTTCTCTGCCCTGTCTTTGGAGTTTCTTGTGCACACAAACCACTCCTCAGGGACAGAGTCTCAACCACACTCAGATTTAGTGAACTAATCACAGACATGGTGCTAATCACAGACATCAATTAGGGATTTGGCCTCTCAGATGGCGCAACTGAGCAGTGTGAAGGGATGAGAGATGTGGGTGGGGTGAACGGACACAATAAGGGGTTGTCACCTCCCTGGTAGAGGTGACAAGGACCAGAAGGCGTTACCCATGCAACACTGAAGGGGACAGGAGAGTGCCACTGGGCCCGGTGAGTGCTGGAAGCATGATCCAGCCACTCTGAGCTACGTGGTGCAGAAACCTGGAGGAACTGGAAGAAATGCCCTGCTCGCCCCTGTTCATCCTCCACTCTTCCGACTGATTCCCGCTGGCTGGGCCCACCCAGAAGCCAGGTGGATTAACAGGGGTCAGGCTTGTGGGGACGCGGAGCAGGGTGGAGAATGAACGCATATGAGAGTGGGTGCATGGAGAAAAGCAGCAGCCTGCGTTCCTGTTTCCTCGTCTGTGAACCTGCATGGTGATGTCTACCCACTAGTGCTACTCCCAGAGCAAAAATAAATATGCCCGGGATTGGCAGCACAGAGCAAACGCTGAAAACCCAAAACCTGTCCTCCTCATAATCATGTACTCCCCAGAAACATGGCTGTTTGCCCCCAAATCTGGACATGTCTGGGAAGGTTATCTCGTTCCCTCAATATCCCCAACAGAAACACAAACACACCACACACACACCATGCACACATATACAACAAACCACACCCCTACCATACACACTCCACACACACACCATACACACCCCAAATACACATACCACATACACACACACCATACACACACCACACACTAATCACATACCACATACACACACACCATACACATACCCCCACGCACAAACACAAACCATACACACACACCCAAATACACATACCACATACACACACACCATATAAACACAAGACACACACCAGACACACATACACAACACATCACATATAACCCCTACACACAAACACAAGCCACACACACCCCTACACACACCACATACATACACACCACACACACACATACACAAACAACACACACAACAAACACACCACACACACACACCACATACACACACATCCCATACACATACACAACAAAACACACACACCATACACATATACACAACACAACACACATACCCCACACATACAAACACAAACTGCACACACTGTCCCCCACTCACACCACATACATACACACCATACACACACCCCAAACACACATACCACATACACATACCCCATACACATACTACACACCACACACTTACACATATATACTCCACACACATCACACAATATACCACACACAGACACCATACACACATCTCACACCACACACACACCACAGACACGTACCACACAGACACACTGCAGACTGCACACATAGACACCACACAGACTCCACACAGACACACACACATCACACAGACACCCACACACCACAGACACACCACACACACCCCACCATAGCACATAGCACACAGACACACACACACACCACACACAGACACACATATACACTTACATAGGACACACACCATATACACAAACACCTCACACCACAAACACCACACACACCATGCACACACACACCACACACACACTATACATACCACACAAACACACCACCCACATATACACACCACATGCACCACACCCCCCACACACACCGTACTCCTAAGAAGTGCCTCTCTGATTTTGCTCAGTCCCTTTTGGGGGTAAAGGACTAACCACACCTTCCTGTCACTTCTTCTGCCAAGCCACTCCAAAGTTAGAAAACCATTCCCATGTTAGGGGGACGAACACCTCCCTACACACAGTCTCCAAGGGTTCTGTGACGTGGGGTCACCAGGAGGAGCTCTGTCTCCTCCTTCACAGGGGCCCTGAGGACCTGGGGAAGGGCTCAGGCTAGACCTGTTCCTCACAACAGGAAGAAAAGGCTGGAAAAGAACAAACAGAAACAAAATGCACACTAAATGGAAAAGAACTCTCAGCTACAGCTACCAAGCTTCTACTACTGCACCTCCCGTTCTGAGAAGAGATAGAGAACTGAAGTGGAACACACAGTTTATAAATCTCCCACACAGCGAACGGCAGGCCCTGAGAGGTTCACTGTTGCCCTAGGGAATTCTGCCCAATTTTCAGGAAAGAAATGATGATGGTTCTACAAAATTATCTCAGAAGCTAAAATAGAAAGGGATACCTGTAACTAATTTTATAAGACCAGCATTTCCCTGATATTAGAACCAGAAAAGGCTATTTCCACCAAAAAAAATCACTACTGGTCAATTCTCTCATAGGCATAAAGGCAAACATCATTAACAGAATTTTATGAATTAAATCTAACAAAATGTTTCAAAGCATAATAAACTATAACTGTGATATTATGCTATTACATATATGGCATACTATACACATACATATGGCATAATAAGTAGACACAGCAGAAAGAAAAAAATGACTAAATTTAAAGTAGATCAATTAAATAATCCAAACAGTAGCAAAGAGAGAAAAGGAACTGAAGAGAAATAAAATCTAACTAAGGCATATATACTTCATACCAAAAAAAGTCAAATGATATAAAATACTTGTAAGTAAGTTCCAAAAGGAAACAAAAGATTGAACAGGGAAGAAAAGGTAGTTGGAGAAATAATGATCAAATTTTTGAAAATGGGGTGGCCTCTCTCAAAAACTGTTGCAAAAAACTCAACAAACCCACAAAAGGTAATGGTGAAAAGAATTACACCTAAGTTCATCTTTTTCCAACTCCTGACAACCAAACATAAAAAATCCACTGGAAATAGTACATTATATATGGGAAAAATGATAAGAATGATGGTTGACTTTTCATCAGAAATAATGGAAATCAAAAGCCATCTTTAAATTCTGAAGGGTAAAAAAATCTTTCAGTCAAGAATCTCATATCCAGAAAAATGTTTCTTTGAAAAACAAACAATGTTCACATTCAGATGCACAAAACCTGAGACAAACCTTTGCCAACAAACTTAAACTACAAAACATGTGAAGGGAATTTTTTAGGCTTGGAAGGAAATTGTATTAAATGGAAACTCTTGTCTATGCAGAGAGACAGTAAATGAGCACAGATGTGATCTGGGGGGTGGGGGGGAGCTGGCAGACCTGGGGAACCCTGTGGCTCAGCAGGACAGTGCAACCAGAGGCCTCTTTGTGGTGGCTTTGGCGCTCTATTGAGCCTGTAGACAGACTGCTTAGAGATGTGTGTTGGGCTCTTCCTGGGGAAGCTCCATGATGCCATGTCTTGAAGAAGCAGTTGGTTTGTGATGTCTGTGTATTTCCTTGGGAAATGAAGACATGAGCAGAAAAATCTGCTAGCTGGTTTTAGAGAGAAACTTTATACTCTAACACACACACACACACATCGTCAAAAGATGCCAGTCTTTGAGGTCACATTGTGGCTCAGCAATTTATGGCATCGATACTGGCATCCCATATCAGAGCACTGGTTTGCAACTCAGCTCCCTGCTAATGTTCCTGGGACAGTCCTTTGTTAAGAAGGCCAGCCACTTGGGAGACCCAGATGGAGTTCCAGGTTCCTGGTCTAGTAGTCTAGGCTGTGGCAGCCATTTGGGGAGTGAATTCACAGATGGAAGACCTCTCTCTCTCTCTCTCTCTCTCTCTGTCACTCAGCCATTCAGATCAATCAATAATGTTTTTTAAATTGCCAGTCTTAGTGGAGTAGGGGATAACTTCTTGGATAAGACCTCCCCCCAACCCAAACACAGGCAACAAAAGCAAAACTAAACAAATGGGACTACGTCAAACTCTTACATGGCAAACAAACTATCAATAGAGTGAAGAGGTATCCAATAGAATGGGAAAAAATATTTGCAAACCACCTATCTGGCAAAGGATTAATATCCCAAATGTATCAGCAACTTAAAAAAAAAAAAAACTCAACAACAACAAAAACCAGTCTGATTGAGAAATTGGCAATGAACTTCAGTAGGCAATTCTCAAAAGATGAAATACAAATGGCCGGCAAATATTGAAAAAATGTTCAACATCACTGACCATCAGGGAAATGCAAATCAAAACCACAATGAGATACCATCTGTCAGAATGGCTAAAATCCAAAACACAGCGAGTAACAAATGCCGACAAGGGTGTGGACAAAGAGGAACACTCATACACTGTTGGTGGAAATGTAAATCAGTGCGGCCACTGTGGAAAACAGTGTGGAGATTTCTTTAAAAACTAGAAATAGACTTGCCATGAGATCTAACAACCCCACGAGTCAGTATCTACCCAAAAGACTTGAACTCAATGAATCAAAGAGATACCTGCACCACCATGTTTATAGCAGCACTGTTCACAATAGCCAAAAATTGGAATCAACCAAAGTGTCCATCATCAGATGTATGGATAAAGAAACTGTGGTATATGCACACAAAGGAATATTACTCAGCTATAAAAAAGAATGGAATTATACCATTTGCAGCAAAATGGATGCAACTGGAGGAGTGAAATAAGCAGACCCAGAAAGACAAATGCTGTATGTTCTCCTTTTTATGAGAGCTAAAATTTTAAAAACAAAGGAAGAAAGAAATGTCTGTGTGTATCAGTGTTGGTGTAAATATAGCTTTGTAAAACTTTATTTCATACCTTTATCAAACCAATAATTAAGAATGTTATACTACTATAATTTTAATGATCTGTGATTACTTTAAAATTTATTGTATATGGACGAAATGGTCATTTTTCCATTTAATTATTATTTATAGCCATTGTCTATATTCCCACTAAACCAGGATCTTTTTGCTTTTTATTTGTTAAACTTCTTATTCAGAGAAGTATTAAGTCTTTTTTACTATAATGTAATTTTAAAATGTTAGCTCAAGCCAGCATCTATAGCATAGTAGGTTAAGCGTCCATCCGCAGGGCCGGTATCCCATATGGGCTCCAGCTCATGTCCCAGTTGCTCCCATTCTGATACAGCTCTCTTCCATGGCCTGGGAAAGCAGAAGAAGATGGCCCAAGTACTTGGGCCCCTGCATCCACGTGGGAGACCCACAAGAAGCTCCTGTCTCTGGATTGGTCCAGCTCCAGGCGTTGCAGCCATCTGGGGAGTGAACCAGCAGATGCAAGACCTCTCTCTGTGTGTCTCTCCCTCTCTTTGTCTGTAACTCTGCCTCTCAGGAGGAAAGAGGGGTGAGGGGAGAGGAAGGGAGGAAAGAAAGGATTATTATATAGTCTTAGAATTATAACTACAAATCACACTGAATCTGTTAAAAAGCAATTACACTGTTTTTAAATGCCAGTCTTTATAAGGAGTCATTGTGAATAACAAGTATAGAGGCGATCAATGGAAGCTCAAGCCCAAATTTATGCCTTCACGTGAAAAAGAAATTTAAAAAATAGAAAACCAAACCCATAAATATGGATGAATTGATTGCCATTATTGCTAATATTGAAGAAGTGTCACTAGAGCCTAAATCCTAATCTATCAAATCATCCATGGTGTTTCCAAATAGGTCACGTGATTGAGTCTTCCCACATGGTCCTGCTCTAAAGGCTGAGACATTTCCTCCTCTCTCCTCCTATTCTCGCATTTGCTCCCAGACTTTGTCCCCCAGCTCTTCCTATACTTCAGCATTTATTTGGCTGCGGACTCACAGGGCACAAGACTCTTCTTCTAGAAGATGTACACAGTGGCTCACACCCACCCCAAGAATGCCCTTTGCCAAGGCTTTTTCTGGTCTGCCACAGTCTTTAGAGATGACAAGAACAGCATCTTCCAAGGGCTTTTAACATTTTTACTCATTTTTCCCCAAGGGCTGAATTTCATCCCACACCCAGCCATAATTTTTTAAAAATACTGTTATATTTAGTGTTGAATTTTAATGTTCAAATCATCATACTTCCTATCTCATTCTTCTAGAAACATGGAAATTTCTTGTGCTTTTCAAAATGAAATTTTGGATTATTTTTCATTTTAATTCAACAAGCTACTATTACTTAAATGATTATACTTCTGTCCAGGTAGAAGTTTTATATAATTATAATTCTTAGCATAAGTCTTTATAAGTTAAGCTGGTTAAAATAATGTTTACAAAAGACACCTCTTACTTCTGGTATCTGACCCAGCGTGTAAAGAGGTTGGAAGTTGTCACTCTATTCTAACAAGTAAAAAGCTGAACAAACAGAAAAATCAATCTTCTTAGATCCGTCAGAAAAGTGAGGTCACAGGGCAAACCACTGCCCCCAAAATTGGAGAAACAGACAAGTGGATTCAAAGAACCACAACTTACTGGAGCAGAAATCTACGAGCAAAAACCTCCAAGGGAACCAGTGCCAGGTCAGGAAACCTAAAATGTCATTGACAAATTGTTAGAGTATCAGTGCATTCAAGTTGAAAATCCAAAGAGACCCAGTCACAGGGGAGCCCCCACACTTCTGGGAATTTCACCTCAACCATGCTTTCAAGGATTACCAGAGAAAGGGGGAGAGGAAGGATCACCCTCAAGAGGAACTGTTTCACTAGAGCCAGAACAGGTGGAGTTATTCAAAGCCAGTCTGGGAAAAGGGAAATACCCAACCTCAGCCTTCTTGAGCTTTTCTCAGGATGGAAAGAAAATATCCAGCTCCAGCCTTTCGCGTGGGAGGAAGGGAGCGCCCAGGTGCAGTCTACTCTAGCCATCCTCCACCTAAGGGATACGGAGGAGCACCTGCCCAGTTCACAGTCCAGCAGCTCAGGCTCCCTAAAGGACTGAGACATAATCACAGGACCATAGGGTGCCTCCCCTCCACCTGCTATACCTCACCACCATGTGACTAAGGGGCCATCTCCCTCAATACCTTTTACTCAGTCCCTCCTGTCTGGCTCTCAAGACAAGATTATATGCTAGACTTAAAGGCAAAAGAAAAGTTGGAGAGACAGAGCAACAATCAGAATGAGCCTCAGAGAAGGCATGTCAATATACTAAACTTAGTATATTGACACACTGAAGAGTTAAAGAGTAAATTACACACCATAAAGGGATAGATGGGCAATGTAAGCAAAGATGTGAAACCAAAATAAAGAACTTTTAGGGGCTGACACTGTGGCATAATGGGTAAAGCTGCTGCTGGCATCACCAGCATCCCATATGGGCACCAGTTCAAGTCCTGGCTGCTCCACTTCCAATCCAGCTCTCTGCTATGGCCTGGGAAAGCAGAAGAAAATGGCCCAAGTGCTTGGCCCCTGCACCCACATGAGAGACCCAGAAGCAGCTCCTGGCTCCTGGCTTCGGATCGACACAGCTCTGGCCATTGTAGCCACCTGGGGAGTAAACCAGTGGATGGAAGATCTCTCTCTCTCTCCCTCTCTCTCTCTCTCTCTCTCTCTGTTTCTCTCTCTCTCTCTCTGCCTCTGCCTCTCTGTAACTCTGTCTTTCAAATAAATAAAAAAATCTTAAAAAGAAAACTAAATAACAAACACAGAAAAAGATAAGCTAAAAAAGAATTTTAAATGCTAGAGATCATTTATACCATATAGAAATGAAAAATGCCTTTGCTGAGTTCATTAGCAGACCCAACACAGCTGAGGAAAGAACGTCTGAGCTTGAGGATATGTCAACATAGAAAAGCAAAGATACAGAGGCAAGCCAAGTGGAGTAGAACATCCCAGAGCTGAGGGGCAACTGAGACCAGGGTGACAGGCACACCACGAGAAAGAGTAAAAGGAACAGAAGAAATACCTGGAACAGTAATCACTTTGAATTTAGGCATTTCCTGTTCAGAGAATACCCAGCAAGACAAATGTTCTCTTCCTTCAAAAAACTACAGATAAGCATGTATTCAAACTGCAGAAATTCGAAGTTAAAGAGAAAATATCAGAAGAGGAGGAGAATGACCTCCAATGTCTCCTCAGAAACTGACCAAGAAAAGGATGGAGCAAAGCATTTAAAGTGTTGAGAGAAGAAACCACTAATCTAGAACTCCAAGCCAGGTGAGATTATCTACCAAATGTGCAGGGAAATAAATGCTTTCTTGCACAAGCAAGCATTAGGCAATTTTTTTTCAAGTAGAAGTTCTTCAGAGAGAAGGAAAATTACAAGGATCGAGAATTTTTATCTACATAAAGAAAGACTATTGGGGCCGGCGCTGTGGCTCAACAGGCTAGTCCTCCGCCTAGCGGCACCGGCACACTGGGTTCTAGTCACAGTCGGGGCACCGGATTCTGTCCCGGTTGCTCCTCTTCCAGGCCAGCTCTCTGCTGTGGCCAGGGAGTGCAGTGGAGGATGGCCCAAGTGCTTGGGCCCTGCACCCCATGGGAGACCAGGAGAAGCACCTGGTTCCTGCCTTCGGATCAGGGCAGTGCGCTGGCCGCAGTGCACCAGCCACGGTAGCCATTGGAGGGTGAACCAACGGCAACAGGAAGACCTTTCTCTCTGTCTCTCTCTCTCTCACTGCCCACTCTGCCTGTCAAAAATAAAAAAAGAAAGGAAGGAAGGAAGGAAGGAAGGAAGGAAGGAAGGAAGGAAGGAAGGAAGGAAGGAAAGAAGGAAAGAAAGACCATTGTAAATGAATGGGTGAAGGTTAAATGAAAACTTATTTTTCTTATGCATTTTGATGAAACAGTAATTTTTTCCAAAATAATAATAGCAACAAAGTGCTCCTACATGTGTGTATAAGTATACGGACTCATACCCACAGAAATGCTTTTGTATAAGTAAAATGAAGAACAGTAATGATAAAAGGGACAGAGGAAGGAACTGAGAATATTTCCTATTATTATGTACTTGTACTATCTGAAGTGGTGCAATGTTTTGGATTAGCTGTAAATGCTTACAAAAAACTCAAGGAAACCATTAAAAGGAGTAAGGAAAAAAAAAAGAGTGCACTGATACGATAAGAAAGAACAAATCATATAAAATGCTTAATTAAAGCCACAAAAGTTAGGAAAACATTTGAAGACAAAAACAGGGGGAAAAACAGGGACAACAAGTAGATAACAGCAACAAATAGCATTGATATTAATCCAGCTTAGATATAAAGACATAGATAGAATGGATCAAAACACAAAACTCAATTGTATTTTGTCCACAAGAAGCCAATTTTAGGGCTGGCGCTGTGGTGTAGCAGGTAAAGTTGCCACCTGCGGCACCAGCATCCCATATGGGCACCGGTTCGAGACCTGGCTGCTCCACTTCCAATACAACTCTCTTCTATGGCCTGGGAAAGCAGTGGAAGATGGCCCAAGGCCTTGGGCCCCTGCATCAATGTGGGAGACCAGGAAGAAGCTCCTGGCTCCTGGCTTCGGATCGGCACAGCTCCGACCATTGTGACCAACTAGGGAGTGAACCTCCTCTCTCTGTGTAACTCTGACTTTCAAATAAATAATTTTTTTTTAAAAAAAAAAGATATACGATGCTAACATTCATAAAAAAATGGGAGTAACTAGACTAATTTCAGACATAGTAGAAAAGAGCAGTACTAAGTAAAAAAAATTAACAGGGAGAGTCATTGCATAATGATACAGAGGTCAATTATCCACAAATAATAACCCTTAACATGTGTGTGCCTTCTCACAGTGTCAAAATACATGAGGCAAAATCTGAGCAAATTAGAAGGATGAATTCACTATTGTGGCTGGAGACTTTAACACCCCTCTGTCAGCAGCAGACAGACGCAGCAGGCAGAAAATCAGTATGGACATAGTTGAACTCAACAGCACCATCCATCAGCTGATGTAATGGACGTCTATAGACTTCTTCATCTAACAACAGAAAGTACATCCTTCTCAAGCTCACATGGGACATTCACCAAGAGAGACCACATTCTAGGTCATAAAACATACCTCAACAAATATAAGAGAATATAAATCATACAATGTCTGCTCTCGGGCTACAATGGAATTAAGCTAGAAATCAATAGTATAAAGATAGCTGGAAAATCTGAACATCTTTAGAGATGAAACAACACACTCTGTAACCCATGGGTCAAAAAAGAAATCTCAGGAGCAATTAAAATAGTTTGGACTAAATAAAAATGAAAATGTAGCTCATCAAAGTTTGTTAGATATGGAAAAATCAAGGTTTAGAGGAAATTTATAGCATTGAATGCATACATTAAAAAGAAGATTTACAATCAGTGTCTAAGCTTCTGTCTTAAAAAACTAGAAAAGCAAAGAAAATTAAATCCAAAGTAGAAGAAAGGGGTGGGGGAGGGATCAGAAATCAGTTAAAATGAAAGCAGGAAAAATGTAGCGAAGGTCAATCAAAGCAAAGGCTAATTCTTTGAAAAGATCAATAAAGTAAAGGATAAAAGAAAAGAAAACAAATGAGACAGGGGATGTCACTATGGGTCTCACAGATATGAAAAGCATAATAAATATTATGTATAACTCAATGCCCACAAATTTGATAACCTAGATGAGATGGACCAATTCCTTGAAACACATAATTTGTCAAAACTCACACAAGAATAAACAATTTGAAAAGGCCTATGTCTATTAAACAAATTAAATTCATGATTAATAATCTTTCAAAACAGAAAGTACCAAATCCAAACGAGTTTGCTGGTGAATTCCACCAAACATTTAAGGAAGAAAATATTTATAGGAATAAAGGGAATATTTCCTAACTCATTCTTCTATGAGGCCAGAATTACTGTAATACCAAGTCAGACAAAGACTTCACAATAAAGAAAATTAAAGACCAATAACTTTGATAAATAATACTCAACAAAATATTAGCAAATTACTCCAATAATGTATAACATTATATATGGTGATCAAGTGGGACTTATCCCAGGTATACAAAACTGTGCCAACATTCAAAACTCAAATAATGTAATCCACCCAATAGACTAAAGAAAATGAATCATATCAGCCGGCACTGCGGCTCAATAGGCTAATCCTCCGCCTTGTGGCACTGGTACACCGGGTTCTAGTCCCGGTCGGGGCACCGGATTCTGTCCCGGTTGCTCCTCTTCCAGTCCAGCTCTCTGCTGTGGCCCGGGAGTGCAGTGGAGGATGGCCCAAGTGCTTGGGCCCTGCACCCGCATGGGAGACCAGGAGAAGCACCTGGCTCCCAGCTTCGGATCAGCGCGGTGCGCTGGCCGCAGCACGCCGGCCGCCATTGGAGGGTGAACCAACGGCAAAAAGAAGACCTTTCTCTCTGTCTCTCTCTCTCTCACTGTCCACTCTGCCTGTCCAAAAAAAAAAAAAAAAAAGGAATCATATGATCATATCAATAGACACAGAAAAAGCATTTGAAAAAATCCAACATTCATTCCAAATAAGTTTTCAGCAAACTGAAGAGAACTTCCTCAATTATGTAAAAGAACATGTACAAAATATCTACAGCTAATGAGCTAATGCTATACTCAATGCTGAGAAACCAAAAGCTTTTCTGTTAGTATCAGAAAAAATGAAATATGTTCCTTCTCACCACTCCTTTCTAACATCATAATGAAGTCCTAACTATATAAGAGAAGAAAAGGAAACAGCAGGCAGACAGATTGGGAAGAAGGCATAAACTGTCTTTGCTTGCAGATGACATGATAGTCTATGAAGAAAACTTGAAAGAATTGGGCAACAGCACCGTAGCACAGTGGTTAAGTGGCTGTTTGCAGTGCTGGCATTCCACATGTGCGCTGGTTGAATCCTGGCTGCTCTACTTCCAATCCAGCTCCCTGCTAACATGCCTTGGAAAACAGCAGAGAATGGCCCAAGTGTTTTGGCCCCTGCATTCACATGGAAGACCTATATGAAGCTCCTGGCTTTGGCCTGGCCCAGCCCTGGTTTCTGTGGTAATTTGGGGAATAAACCAGCATATGGAAGATCTCTCTCTCTCTCTCTCTTTCTCTCTCTTCTCTCTCTCTCTGTAACTTTGTCTTGTAAATAAAGAGTATATCTTAAATATTCTCACAACAAAACATGTGAAGTGATAGATATATATTAATTAACTTGATTTAACCTTTGAATAATGTACATATATCAAAATATCACACTACACATGGTAAATATATGCAATTTTCTGTCAACCATAATTTAAAAAACAAAAAAATCAAACAAACTTTCAGGTTGTGAAAAGACAAGGAAGAAACTTACATGCACCTGACAAAGTGAAAGAAAAGGTGATATGCTGTATGACTCCAAGTATATGACAATCTGGAGAAGGAAAAAAATTCAAAAACAGTAAAGGAATCATTAATTGCCCAAGATTAGGGGGAAGGAATGAACAGGCAGAGTACAGAGGATTTTCAGGGCTGTGAAACTCTCTATATGTTGCTATAATGATGGATGCATGCCATTACACACTATCCAAACTTTAAACCCTAATGCAAGCTATGAACCTTGGGTAATAAAGATGTGTCAATGTAGGTTCCACAATTATAACAAATGGGCCACTCAGGTGGAGGGATGGATAATAGGGAGCAGTACATATTTGGAGCCTGAGGGTTTGTGAGAAAACTTCTGCTCAATTTTGCTATGAACTTAAAACTGTTTGAAAAACAAAAATCTATTAAAACATCTATGTTCTGAGGTCACTATAAATCTACAATGACCGAAATAAAGATGTCAGAGTGTGTGTGGAGCAAGCAGGCCCTCTTACACTTGTATTGCTGGGATGTGTATAAACAATACAACTTCTTAGGAAGCTGTTCAGTGGTTTCTTAAAATGTTAAACATACACCTACCCCATGAATTAGCAAATCTACTCTCATACATTTATCCAAAAGAAACAAAATATGTGCTCACAAAATGTTCATATCAGCTTGATCCACAATAACTCAAAATTCGAAAAATTCCAGAATCCATCAACCAGCAAATAAACCGAACAATCACCACAATAGTATTCATCTCAGCAACTACAGGGAATGACCTACATATACACACAACGTGAGACTCAAATATGTGTGAAAAGAAGCCAGACACTCAGAAAAAGTGTATACTATGTGATTCCATCTATGTGAGGTTACAGTGTACACAAAATGGTGGAGGTAGTGAGTGGGGAGGCACATAGGAAACACTCTTTTCTGTACATAAGTATTCTGCCAGGATGTGCATGTGACCTGCCTATAAATTAGACCTCCATATTAAAAGGGCACATTACTCTTTCCCACGCAGAGTGGCCCCTGAGACCAGTCACTTGACCTCACTGGGCACAGGGAACAGGAAAGGGAAGGAAAGGGCATTCAGTTTTCTGGTTAAGCTGCAGTTAATGGGCTGAGTTGTGGTCAGTGGGAGGCCATCCCTTACAATGGAATCCTGTATGTGGAGTGCTGGTTCAAGTCCCAGTGGCTCTGCTCCGCTCTAGCTTCCTGCTTGGGAATGCAGGGGATGATGACCCACGTGCTTGAGTCCCTGCCACCCGTATGGGAGACCAGGATGGAGTGGTCTCTGGCTTCAACCTGGCCCAGCCCCAGCTCTTGTGGGCATGTTGGGGGTGGGCCAGTGTATAATTTATCTCTCTCTCTCTCTCTTTGTTATCTCTCTCTCTCTCTCTCTCTGCCACTCTGCATTCCAAATCAAAGAAATCTAGAAATCTAGAAAAGAAAAGAAAAAAGAAAAAAAAAAAGAAATTATGCCAGTTAAGATACCCATGTCTCATATCAGAGTACCTGGGTTTGATGCCTGGCTCCAGATTCTGACTCTAATTTCTTGGTAATGCAAACCCTGGGAGGCAATATTGATGGCTCATCCTGGCCATCCATGTGGGAGACTTGGACTGAGTTCCTATCTCCTGGTTTGGGCTTGGCCCAGACACACGCAGCTGTTGTAGGTATTTGGATTGGTATAGGATTTCTCTATATTGGTATAGGATTTCTATTTCTCTGTCTCTGTCTCTGTCTCTCTCTCACACACACACATCTCTTTATGTATGTGTATCTCCCTTCAAATAAATTTTTTTCAAATAGAAGTTCAAAGTTTGGATGTTAGACAAAGACAGGCTACAGAGTAATGTTCTTAAGAATATTGAGCTCCTGGCACAGCTCAAAACCAAGAGCAAAGGGAAGGTACCTGTATTCTATCCAAATATCCACGTCTTCTGCTGCAACTCATGCTGCCCAGGACTCACCAGGGCTGCAGCAAGGCTGAGCAGCAAAGCCTGGGTGTTACTGGGAGACAGCTGCATGAAGGCATGTCAAAGGTAAAGTTTTTCCACAATATTTTGCCACTGTAGACAGTGAGGCATGATTTCCCCATCTCACTCTGAGGCCCTGAGTTCTTCACGATGATTGAAAGTTCTGCTTTCAAAATCAATGGGAAAAGTGTCATCTTTGATGACATAAGACAATGATGCAAAGGAATATTGGATCATCCATCTTCACATTGCTGGGAGAAGCCGTGCATGCCACAGAAACAGCATGAGGCTGTCGTGATAGCCACTCACCTCCTAAAACTCAGTGGTGTGCCACTCACCAGCCTGTTGCACACACGAGCCAGAGGTTGCAAGTGAAGAGGTTTTGCTGATATGAATTGTTTGGCTCATTGAATTGCCAACACTTAACCACCAAGGGTTTCACATAAAATTTTAGATTTCCACCTTCTCTTGAAAAATCAGAGCAACAATAAAACATGGAATTATTATAAATGTGGATAACTCTGTGCCTGAGCACCTCATGGCAAATCTACTGGTGTTAATGGGGCCAGTCCCCCCGAATGGCACTGTGCTACCTGCACTTGCCCAAGGCCCCCGCTTGGCCCATTTTTTCCTTTTATGAGTTGTTGAACCCACCGTTTAAGGTGTCCTTTAAATTGTAGCCATTTGACCTTCTTCACTTCCAAGAGCCCCTGAGAAAATTTCCCATTGGCAATAAAGCAACATTTCATATAAATTACAAAAATTAAAGTGCAGAGCGAATGACTGAGCTGCTCACACAGTGTTCCTGGGTGCATCCAGGAATGGATTGTGACCTTGAGAAATCTCCTGCTCTTCTCTGGGTCTCAATTTTCTGAACTATAAGATAAGGAAATGAGCTTAGCCATCTTTATCAGCTCGCTCCTCTATGATAATTTATCTAACCCTAACTGCTCTGGCAGTCAGCCCCCTTGCAGCTGGAGGCTGTTGTATAACATCTGATCTGCTTTTCATCTAATCCATTCAGAAAGGCACATATTTATAAAAACCTTCCCTCGTGGCCAAGCTGGCATGTAAAAGACCACTCAGCAAGGCCTGCACTAACAATGCTGAGCCCCTGACATGGCTGAAAACAAAGAGCGAAGAGAGAGTGGCCTGGGCTCTGCCTGTGTATCTGCTCCTCCTCCTGCCATGCTGGTCTTTCCCAGGCCCCACCACGGTGGCAGCAGGGACCCCAAATGTCCAGAGAAGATTCAACATCAAAATCCTAGTGAACCCAGGCATGAAATTCCCCAAGGTTGTTTATTCACATTCAGGTTACAAGTGAAGCACAGGAAAAGGTTAGACACACAAGCAGAAACCTTTCAGCAAAGGCATCGGGGAAATATCTGTGGATGAGCCAAGAGGCAGTCTCAGAAAGCTGAACCTTCCCTCAAATACCATACCATAGACTTGGTTCACCAAGCAATCGGCATGGGTTATGATGGT
Source organism: Lepus europaeus (assembly GCF_033115175.1). Taxonomy (NCBI): domain Eukaryota; kingdom Metazoa; phylum Chordata; class Mammalia; order Lagomorpha; family Leporidae; genus Lepus; species Lepus europaeus. The sequence goes on along the minus strand of NC_084845.1, from coordinate 21,227,051 downwards.
GCCATTTCCTGCTAAATGTAAGCATGTGTATGTGTGTGTATATGTTAACATTGATTGTTATATGTTAATGCATGTGCTCACCTTTATACAAAGCCCCACTTTGACATAAAGGAAACTGAGGCTCAGAAAAATGAAGCACTCTGTCCAAGACTACATGGCAAGGGTGGGCAAGAACCTGATGGGGCTATGCAGACTCCGAAGTCTGTGCCCTGTGATGTTACATCATCCTTCCCCTCTCACAGTACACAAGAGTTAGAGGTTCTTTGAAAAGCTCCTTTAAATCAACAGATAACCTTTCTGTCCTCATTGGGAGGACAGCAGCATTCACAGCTCCCTTTATTTGACTCGAGGCACCCAGACGCATCCATGTCCTTGATAAGAGTCGGATACAATTAGGGACAAAGCTAAGAAGCTGTGTCTTCAGAGCACTGTGTGATCTCTCTGTACATGCCTTCAGGGCTAATGTGTCATGGTTTCCATGAACTCCCTGGACACTTAAGGACTTACATGCACAGCACACTTTTTTCTCTCTTCTGGAGAACCGTTGATAAAATAATAATGATAATAGAGACAAATGTTGAATACCTACTGTGCCGGAAGCACTGTGCCAAATACATCCCCTGTGTCAGTTCTCTCAGCTGCAGTACCGGGTTGGAACCTGCTTCTAACGGCTTGGGTTGCAGGACTATGGAGAGTTCCGATACACACACAGGATCCAGAGGTCTAACTCAAGTCTGCTCTGACCAGACAGGCGAACTTAGGTGAGACTGTTCCCTCACCGCCTAGAAGAAAACCAAGGACACACTACCAGGTACTTGCTTCCTCAGCTCTCCTCACTGCCTGGAAGTCCTCCAATCTCACCTCTTCCTGCCAGTAAAACTCCTCAGTCTCCAGAAATCAGTGTTCCCTCTAGGCGTCCGATGCTCCTTAGGTGTGTTCCCAGACCTGTCTCAAACACAGGCTGTTTGGGGTCTGTAGGTTTGATCACCAATGGAGCTGGAACTCTGTGTGTGGACTCACAATTGCAGCTCCACATAGGGCTCACTAAGGCAGCCATCCTCGGCCTCTCTCCCTCAGTAGCCTCCAGCCTGTGGTTTCTCCTGGCTCTCATCCAACTCATCCAACTATTCTCTCCCTCCAGAGCTTCAGTGGCTCTCTGCTCTGTACCTGTCTTCCCGAGGAGATCCAAGTCTGAGGATGCCAGACTCCAGTCTGTACGGTCACTTCAGCTCCATGGCTCAGGACCTGGCTGTGGGAAAGGCTCTTTGATCAGACTTCCTTTCCTGCACCCTTCCCAGAGAGCCTGGTCCTAGCAGTGCTCAGGTCCACCATGTGAATCTTCTGCTCAGGAGTGGTCGGTGGCTCCTCAGTGGTAACAGCAAAGTCCAATCCGCCAAGAAAGGCATCTGAGGACCCTGGGCAGGACCTGAGCTCTGCTGCCTTTGCAGCTCACCTTCTGTTGGCCCCCTACACCGAGCACTGATTCTCGCCATGCTCATGCTGCCCTCTCCCAGCTTTTACTCATACAGAGCCTCTCCTTCCCATTGGCTTCTCCAGATCGGAGCTCCCTTGAAGCAACCCAGCCCCTCTCCACCCATACTGGTCTTTGTAGACAGGAAGCCCCAGCCAGAAAAAGAACTTCAACTTCTCTGTGGACCACCAGCAGCATCTACTTTCCTGAGAGGCCAGGTCAGCCTCTGCCTGCCCTGGCAGGGGTTTCTAGCAAGGGAGAAGACAGCTCTGCAGGGAGGAGAGAAAGACAGGCAGTGAGGGGTACATGAGTTCAGTAATCCAGCCAGAGTCCAGAGCATAGACACAGAGGCAGGGAAAGAGTGGGTCAACATTCCCCTAAGACTCCATTAGGGCCATGCGAGAATTTGTTACTGTTTGTGGGACAGGTAAGTGACTCAAATTTTACTTAAATCATTTTTCCCAGAATTGAACATGGATTTCACATTCAGTTCTGCAATGTAAGTTCCCACCTAATATCTCTCAGAACGGTTTCCACATCAGTCCATATTGACCCTCAATAGTTATTTTCATTCATTGCCAGAAAGAGAGTTGTGCAGAAGTGTCAGAGGAGCTCTTCATCATGTTCTTTTTTCCTACAGGTTCATGTTAGACACACATGCACACACACAAATATACACACGCATGCACACAGGGCCTAGCTCATAGCCAGAACTCAGCCAGAGCTTGTGGAAGGGGGCCATCACCCATGGTCCTGAAGCATCAGAGTCTATGGATCACATTTCTCTGGAGTAAGTTGTCAGTAACAGCCAATCCTGGCCCTTGCCTAGAGAAATAGGTGTGAAAAGTCCATGTGAAAGTAACATGAAGCCCTCGCTCTGCCAAGGCACTCAAGCCAATGCTTCTGCTTTTACAAATGTCTTAGTCCACTTTCTGCTGAATACCTGAGACTGGGTTCTTTGGGAAAAATTCTTACAATCTTGAGGCTGGGAAGTCCAAGGTCAAAGGACTGTACCTGGTGAGCACCTGCTGCTGGTGGACATGCTCTGTAGAATCCCAAGGCAGCCCAGCAGCCACACAGTGTGGGGACTGAAGAGAGACGGCCAAACTGGCTTTCACAACAGATCCACTCTCATGACAACTAATTCATTCCCTTGATACTCTATTAATCCAGTAATCCATGAATGGATTAGTCCATTCAACAGGGCAGAGTTTCATGGCCGGCACTGTGGCATCATGGTTAAGCTTCTGCCTGCGGTGCCAGTATCTGCCAGCTGCTCTACTTCTGATGCAGCTCCCTGCTAATGGCCCAGGAAAGCAGTGAAGGGTGGCCAAGTGCTTGGGCCCCTGCACCCATATGGGAGACCCAGAAGCAGCTCCTAGCTCCCGGCTTTGGATTAGCTCAGGTCTGGCCATTGTGGCAATTTGGAGAGTGAACTAGTGGATGGAAGACCTTTCTCTCTGTCTTCCCTTTTCTTGGTCTGCAACTCTGCCTCTTGAGTAAATAAATAAATCTTAAAAAAAAAGAGTTTCAACACCCCAATCACCTCTCAAAGGTTCCACTTCCAAATATCATTAGCATGTGGTTTTGGGGATTAAGTTTCTAACACATAAATTCTAGGTACATTCAAACCATAATACAGCACAAAACCATGCTAACCCCATTCCCATTCCCTGAAACCGCCTCTTGCCACATAAATGCTGAAATATCAATGGTCAGAACCATCGAGGAGGTAAAGTCACAGCCACAGGCATGCACATCATGTACTTTTTTCTTTTTTAAAGGTCTATTTACTTATTTGAAAGGCAGAGTGGCATCAACACAAAGAGAGATCTTCCATCCAATGGTTCACTCCCCAGATGGCCACAACAGCAGGGGCTGAGCCAGCCTGAAGCCAGGAGGCAGGAGCTCCATTCAGGTTTCTCACGTGGTGGCAGGAACTCAAGTACCTGAGCCGTCAATCTGCTGCTTCGCAGCTGCATTAGCAGGGAGCTGGATCAGAAGCAGGGTAGCCAGGACTGGAACCAGCGCACCAGTGTGGACGAGGGGGCGTGAATGAGGGTGCTGATTTCAGCCTAGCTCCTGGCTCACGGTGGAAGTTGCTCTCCTTCCATGCAGTGGCTGTGTTTAGGGGCCCACAAGATGATTGTCTCAAAAAGAAAAAAAAAAAACCTTTATTCAATTTTTCCACGAGCCTCTCTTTGTCCTTTAACTGTTCCTGTTGAGTGCCTTTCTGTTATCCTTGTTAATTTTCTCCATCACTGTTATGTAGTACAACGCACCCAGATCCTCATTTATCAATGGGTTTGTGGGAATTTGGGCAGTTCTCCCGCATAACTTCCATTAACTTCCCGAGACTTTTCTCCAATATCTCTAATTTACTTTAAACTGTTCGTATTTTGTAGTCAGAGCTTTACAACAGCCAACAAAGAGCAGGGCCCTGATTGAAGACAAATGGATCAGACAATCAAGGGTGGAGAGAGACCAGTGTTTAAACAAGGAGAAAGGGCACGGATGTCTTCATGTTGTAAAGGCCAAATCATCAGACATCAACGACGGGTCCACCTCCTGTGAGAACACGGAGAGTTTTCTGTGAGTTATTTTTCAAGTTCCGACTTTATAGTTGTCCCTGGGGTTGATGAAGCTGGTCATATTAGTGACATTTTGGAAGTACTTATGTAAAACTGTACACATTTTTAAAGTTCAAAACTTGTCATGGTCTTCATGTGTTACTTGCCTGCATTCAGGAGTGTGAAGTTGGTCTGAGGGGGCTTGGTAAGAAGCTGGCTGTTGCTGTGACCCAGCCCCAGTCCGTAAACTAACTCTGCTCATGTCAAAGCCTCCTTCGTACTTCCAGGCTAGAAGTGACAGGCCCGACAAGGGTCCCAGGAGGGCCCTGGCTGAGAAACTTGCTGTCTCATTTGTTTCCCTAGCATATACCCCATAGAAGGCATGTAGCATAAGGGCTGTGCCTGCATTTCATGCCTCCTGTCTGTTCTCTAGTTAGTAATTAAGTATGCACAGCTACAGATGTGTTGCGGGAAGATATCATCTGAGCCTTGACAAAGAAGCAAAATTATTCATACAATTTATCATCGTAACCATCTTGAATGCTAACGAGAATGCTCCTTGATTAGAATTGTCAAGGAGCATTTGCACCCATGTCCTGTCAGGGAGCGGTTCCCCTGCCAGATGCTGCCTTTCACACTACCCGTGCTTTCTCCTCTTACAACCCCCCTGGCCTTGCAGAAACAAAATGCAGTAAAGTGAGCCTGTCTCCCTTCTCCCTTTTCTCTGATGAGCAGCTTTCCAAAGGACTTTCTGGTTTTGTTCCTCAGGGGAGGGGTGTGGGTGGGTGGGGCACTGTTTGTGTTAGCTCTCCTTTGAAGACTGTGGTGAGAGCAGGAATGTGGGTCTACGGGACCTATCCTCTCAGCAATCAATGTGCTGGGATAGGTGCTTAGCTGCAACATTCTCTTCTGCTCAGTGGAAACACAGGAGGAATGTGCATAGGGCTGCCTGCAACACTGGCGCCCATATCCACCACCAGTTTGAGTACCAGATGTCCCGCTTCAAATGCAGCTCCCTGCTGATGCTCCTGGGAAAACAGCAGAAGATGGTCCAAGTTCTTCGGCCACAATCACCCATGTGGGAGACAAGGATGGAGTTCCTGGCTCCTAGCTTTGGCATGGCCCAGCCCTAGCCATTGCAGCCATTTGGACAATAAGTCAGTGAATGGAAGATTCTCTCTCTCTCTCTCTCTCCCTCCCTCTCCTGCTCTCTCTGCCTTTTAAATAAATATATCCTTTTTAAAACAACAGATAATGATTTTTAAAAAATGGAAAATGAAAACTGCCAACCATTTGACCCAGGATTCCTTGTAGGTGGCCTTGCTCTGAAGAGCTGACCTGTTTGGAGTTTCAGCTCAGATGTGAGACACACCTTCAATCCCCATTTATGGAGGAAGGGTAGATTTAGAAGACGGAAGAGGCTCTGTTCTGTCACTGGGGTGGAAAGTAGAAGGCAAAGCATCCGTAACACATTGAAAGGAAGAGGCACATGCCCCAAGAAAGACCCCTCAGCCTCCAAACCCTCCTCCCACTCTGTGTGAATTCAAGCTCTCTTGCTGACAACATGAAACCACGGTTCTGGTCCAAGGTCAAGAGGCCACATCTGGCAAGAGCATTCTTGCTGGAGAGTCCTGAGGTGACACAGAGCATCTCCTGGCAACAGACACAGAGCATGAACAAGATTCAGCCTAACTGACTTTTGTAGCACACCCACCCTCAAGATAATCCACTAGCCCATTAATCAGTCCATCAATCACCTGAATGGATTAACGCATTTGGGAAAGCAAAGACCTGATCACTTCTTCAAGGTTTCACCTGCTTCTACCTGTGAATATTTCATAATGGGGGTTAAGTTTCAACATGCAATTTACAGGAGACAAACCACATTCAAACCATAGCTCACACTTAGGGACAGTATTCGTGCTTCTCCAGGGGAGAGGAGAACTGTCTACTAATTGTTTTGTGGGCTCCTTAGCCAGCTGTAAATCTACTCCTAACACTAACTTTTAATTCATCAAGATAAGTAGGGTTTTAATGCAGCATCTTGTCACCATATTCAATGTTTATAAATTAATCTTCAAGTTGTATTGATTGGAAAATGCATTAAGCACAAATCCATCTAATTATCCTTGGGCTAAAGCCTTGGTCAGATCCCCACCCAGAGAGCAGGGGTCAGAGGGTGCAATGCTGGAATCTGCTGCAGAGAGCTCTGGTGGACTCCAGTCCTCAGCCCCAGAGGTGGGTTGGGCACAGGGTGGCCTGGGTGACCTTGAGAAGGTATCCCAGGACCTCTAGCAAACATCAGAATTAAATGCTCACGTGGGGAACAGTAGTCTCTTGAATCCTTATAATTGGCCAACATTCTTCATTTTTTTATCCTGGAGGAAGGAAGAGCTTACACCGACTTCACTAGACTGTGACTTTCAAAGATTCCCTATAAACCTACCCATTACCCCACTCAATGCAGTGACCTCACTGCACAGATGGACAGGCTAGAGCTCGAATGTGAGACCAAGATGTAAATATTTCCTACTTTCTTGTTTACCTTTCTCATTTGTACATCTGGAGACAGTAGCATTATGAAGATAGTTCAACAGGTTCATGGAAAATGGAATTAAATGTATGAGTTTTCTTGGTGCAAGAAAACTTTTGGTGTAAAAAATGTTTTCTCATAATATATGGAAAATTAATATTATTTTAAAAAAACTATGCATAGATCTAAAAAAAATTGCACTAAAATAAACTCATACTTTTAAATGCATTTTCCGAGGACCATTTTGAAGCAGCCTTGCCAGGCGTCCTCGGAACTTGTATTACACTTGCTGGATGATTCAATTAACACTGGAACCCTCAGATTGCTTGCTCCTAGCCGTCTAAGATCATAGGTCACATCTGTCCTATGTCCACTGAAGTCCAGATGTTAAACCAACACTCACGATAGTACAGAGAGCAGAGCAGAGCCCCACCTGCCACAGCTACTTTAAGAATATCATGAGAAATCTACTTCGAGCAAATAAAAAGTGCATGGGTGTTGAGATATGAAATGGGAAAGGAATCATCATTTCATCAAGACAGAAAAAATGTGGACAAATAAGTGAGCTCACTAAGCCCAGTAGGATGATCTTTGTCCAAAAGAAAGTTCTAATATGCGACTATTTTGGGTATGTTTATGTATACAGTTAAGATAGCAAATTTCTCCTCAAAAGGCTTTGCAAAACAGATAAACACACAAAGCCACCAACTGAGAGACAATGGAGAGAGGATTGGTATACAATAAAAGAACAAGACCTGTTACACAATGAAAACTGCAAGCTCCCCGAGTCAGCCCAAGCTTTTAGGTGACTAGACGATTTTAGGCCCACCTTGGCCTGCACTGAGGATTGGCAGAAAGACACTCCCAACACCACCCAATCTCCATTCTCGGCACCTGTGCTGGACCTCTGGCCAGGGGACCACACCATCAATGTTGGTATGAGGCTTAGCATCCTGGCAGCCTTGCAAAGGACCTGTCTAGTGTCAGGATTGTGTGGCCACAGCACCTGGGAGCACTCACAGCCACAGAAGGGTTTGCTGTTGCCAAGAGAATGCAGTCCCTTCTCAGGAGAGCTCTGCCCAAGCTCCCTGGCCCTGAGCGAAGGATTCCTCCCCTGTGTAATGTCACCTGCTTACTACCTTCAGTGCAGCTGCTATTACAGGGCCAGCAACGCCCACTCAGGTACCCAGTCTGCCAGAGAAGAGGACTTTTGCAGCAGAAGCTAGCAGCTCCACCAATCCCTAAGGCTGCAGAACTGGGGCAAGGTTGGACAAAGCAGTTGTCACCCCAGGGACTGAGACTAAAAAGGAAGAGGGAAAAGCTACACACTCAGAATGAAAACAACAAAAGGAAGAGCTAAGAACAGTGCCTTCCATGGGCCTACCACTCACTGAGTTCTAGAGTGCCACAGGGCTGTCAAGACAATGCTCACCCCACAGGACTCATGTTCCGAGACCACACTGTGGTACAGCAGGGTAAGCTGCCGCCTGAGGCTCTGGTACCCCATATCCGAGTGCCAGTTCAAGCCCTGGCTGCTCTGCTTCCCACACAACTTCTTGTTGCCTGGGAAAACAGAGGAAGATGGCCCACGTGTTTGGGGCCCTGCCACCCAAGTAGGAGACTCCTGGCTTATACCTGGCCCAACCAGGACCGTGCAGCCACTGGGGGAGTGAATGGAAGATCTCCATCTCCATCCCCATCCCATCCCCATCTCCATCCCCACCCCCATCCCCATCTATCTCTCTCTGATACTCTGCCTTTCAAATAAATATTTGTTAAAAGAAGACATGCTTGCTGGCACCGCAGCTCAATAGGCTAATCCTCCGCCTTGCGGCGCCGGCACACCGGGTTCTAGTCCCAGTCGGGGCACCGATCCTGTCCCGGTTGCCCCTCTTCCAGGCCAGCTCTCTGCTGTGGCCAGGGAGTGCAGTGGAGGATGGCCCAAGTGCTTGGGCCCTGCACCCCATGGGAGACCAGGAGAAGCACCTGGCTCCTGCCATCAGATCAGCGTGGTACGCCGGCAGCAGCGCGCCTACCGCGGCGACCATTGGAGGGTGAACCAATGTCAAAATTGGAAGACCTTTCTCTCTGTCTCTCTCTCTCACTGTCCACTCTGCCTGTCAAAAAAAAAAAAAGAAGACATGCTTTACCTGTGTTCAAATCTCCCGGTGTCCTGCCAGCTGCAGAGCCTCAGGGGCAATGCCGCCATGGCCATGGTCTATGAGCAAGTTTGGCTGGCAAACTGAAGGGGCTTGGGAGTACTGAGTCAGAGAGTTCATTGGAGACAAGCAGCTGGAAGAGAACACCAGGTGGTAGGGCTCATAGATGATGAATTGGCAGTTTAGACCCTGAGAGCAGGACAAACATCTCCCACTGAAAAGGTTTCTTGTAGAGCTGGGACTTGAAAGACACACACAGGCGTTCAATGGATGCAGAGGGAAGGGAACGGGCTGGAGTATGGACTTGGGGAAGCAAACACTGGGAGATGGGCAAGTATGCAGTGCTAACAGGTATGAAGGGGCAAGTGGGGTGAAGGTGGTTGTCAAAGATCCTTGATGCCACACTGAGGATCTCAGGTGACATTTCTTTTATTTGTTTACATATCTATTTATTGAAGGTCAGAGTAACACAGAGACAGAGAAAAAATAGCTACAATAGCTTGGGCTGGGTCAGGCTGAAGCCAGGAACCAGGAACTCCATCTGGATCTCCCACATGGGTAGCAGGTGCCCAAGTTCTGGGGCCATCTTCCACTGCTTTCCCAGGTTAATTAATAGGAAACTGTATCAGAAGCATAGCAGCTAAGAATTGAACCTGTGCTCTGATATAGGATGCCAGCATCATTAGCAGCAGCTTAACCTGCTGCGCCACAATGCCATCTTACAACAGGTGCTTCTGTGCCTGACTGCAGCTCAGATTTCAGCCACATCTGTGGTAGAGAGCTCTCCTGCCTGTGGCCAGCACCCCACCTCCAGCACCTGCTGAGCTTCTGTACTTTTCTTCCCCAGGCTTTTCCTCAAATCTGTGGCACTCCCTCAGCTGTTCCCAGGGAATCCTAGAAGTGCAAGAAAGCTCCCAACCCTGAGAGGTCCACACAGTCAGGTCCCACGTTTCAGAGCAGGCCCTGGCTCCAGCCCAGAACAGATGAGTTTTCAGAGAAGTCTCCCTGGGATTGGCCCCAGGGGCCCACAGTGGTAAGAAGCGCCAAAATTCACATTTGATGACATTTTCTCTCTTCCCTGTCTCCCTGGCCCGCTCCTTGGCTCCTGCCTCCCAGCCCCACCTCCCAGATCTGTGTATCTGGCTATCAGGAGTCTTGGACACATCTGTGGGAAGGATCCAAGAATGATGCACCTGTAAGGAACAAGAGTAATGCAAGGTGAACAGAGTTAGTGATTGAGAAGAGAAAGAGAAGGGGGGGGGGGGGTTCAGAAACAGAGATGAAGGCAGAGACAAACAGAAACACAGATATAAACAGAGAGACAGAGAATAGATAGAGAGCCTAAGGGACAGAGTGACAGAGACAAAGACAAACATGAAAATGGAAGTGAACAGACACAGAGACAGACAGACAGGGAACAGTGCCAAGGACAAATGGTGAGAGGACAGCAACAGAGGCATCAGAGCAAGCTTCCTAGAGGATAGGCACATGACCCTGGAGAAGACAGCCCAGCCCCCAGGAGGGGCCGACATGAGGGCAAAAAAATAGTCCACTGCCAGGAGGAAGTCCCAGTTCTGTTTGTGCTGTGGTGGCTCAAGCCTGGCTCCTGGGACTATGAGTGCCCAAGGGGACTCCCCTACTCCACCTTCTGCCCATTCTCCTGCCCCTCTTTGATGCTGATCCCCTGAAAGCAGGCAGCAGGGAGGGAAAAGCTGCTTTTTCTCAGTTCAGAACGTGCTGGTGCTGCTTGGCCGCGTGGCACAGCATCACAGGACAAGGTGACAGAGCAGCTCACTGGTCCCCAACACCTGGAATGACACCTTTGCAGCTGTATAAATTATTCACACCTCACCCTACCCGACGCAGCACATTTTCATAGGACAAATGTTTATATTAACGTTTAATATGGAAAGAACCTGTTTAGGACAAAATATCAACCACAAATGCCACAGGTCGCGGCATGAGGTAGACCCACTAGAAATTTCATTTAAAAAAAAAAGATTTATTGTTCACTTCCCAAATGCCTGCAGTATGTCAGAGCTGGCCCAGGCTGAAGCCAGGAGCTAGGAACTCAATCCAGATCTCCCACCCAGGTGGCAGAGATCAACCACTTGAGCCAGCACCACACCCTCCCAGGGTGTGCAATGGCAGGAAGCCAAAATAGGGAGCAGAGCCAGGACTGAACCTAGCACTCTCATGAGAGACGAAGTGTCCCCTGCAGCACCAAACCTCTACCCTACCACTAGGAAGTTCAACACAGAGGAAATCCAGATAAAATCCCCAGTGAGGTGTTACCATGATCCATGCCTGTCCCTTTCCTCTCCCTGACGGCACGTTGTAGATTCTCCCTGGGGGCCCTATTCCCGCCTCCATAAACCGGAACTGCAACACCAGCATCCTGTATCAGTGCACAAGTTCAAGTCCCAGCTGCTCCCCTTCCAACTCCCCACTAAATAAAGCACCTGGGAAAGCAGCAGCAGGTGCCCAGGCACTGATGTGGGAGACCTGGGTGGAGCTCCTGGCTCCTAGCTTCAGCCTGGTCCTGCCTGAGTTTTGCAGGTGAACCAGCAGATGGCAGATCCCTTTCTCTGTGTCTGTCCCTCTCCCTCTGTGACTCTGTGACTGCTTTAAAAATTATCTTTAAAGAAAACTGGAACTGCGGAGAGAGTCACTGTGGGTGGTTAGCGGGGCGCTGCACGAAGCATCCTGAGCCCAGGGCCTGGGTGCAACCATGCCGGTGGCTATCGCAGTAGTTCACAGGCAAGCCAGGCAGTCCTGGCTGTTTTCTGCTGTGTCGCTGCCTGACACTTGGACCACTTTTCTCAGCTCAGGCTCTGTGTCTATGAAACGTTTCCTGACCCCGAAGAGGGGGAGCCAGTCCTCCTCCCAGGCCCACATGCCACCCTTTTCCAACACTGGCAACCAACGTGGTTTCCTCAGAGCCTCTGTCGTGGTTCACTTTTTCCAACTTCTGGCTCTAGACTGTGAGTGACAAAGGTCAGTGACCCTGAGGTTCTAGTTCCGGATCCCCAGTGACAGACCTGAGAAAAAACATGGGTACAGGGAATTTGCATGCAAGGTGACCCAGGAAGCGTGGGAGGAGAGGGAAAAAAGCCAGGTGGGTAAGAGTGACGAGAATGATCAGGTTACCGCTGTGCACCTGGGGATCCCTCTGCCCGGGGGAGAGGCTGTGAAGAATGTGCCTTGGAGGTGTCCGCTGGAGGCGTAGGAAGCAGGTGTTCATTCACCAGGCCCTGAATGGTCCTCTGGATGGCTGTGCCAGGTTCTAGCTGTCCCTCCCCTGAAGGTGACATCCGCCCAGTCCACTTCCACCCCGCCTGAGTGCTCCCCACTTGTCCTGAGGTGTGCAACCCAATTGCATGGTTGCTGTGACCCCCAAGCTGTACCTCCTGCCCCCTGTGCAGTGGCTCCTGAGGGCAGGCCCAGCACTTGGGGCTGGGGCAGCAGACGCCACACTCAGACAGCTTTCCTCAGGAAGTGCTAAGTGCCCAGTCTCCAAAGAAAATTGTGAACTACAGTGCAACAAGGGCCAGAGGGAAAGATGACAAGGATTCTGCGAATCACTGGATCTGGGAGTGGGGCAGGAGGGACGCCTCTCGGAGGAGGTGTCACTCAGCTTGAAATCAGATGGAGACATTTCCAGAGTGGAAACGGACCGGGCAGATCAGATCAGAGGAACAGAGTGAGAGGAGGCTTGGAGGCAGAAGGGAGTGGGGCACCCCCAGGAACAGCAGGAGGTCGGGGGAGCTGCTGAGGGTATTCCCAGGCAGTCCAGGGGGGCCTGGGCCACACACCTAGGGAGCTGGTTCAGCCCTGTACTTGCCTGCATGCAAGCTGCTGCAGGTCTACAGCCAGTAAGAGACGTGTTTGGAAATGCGTGTGCAAGGAAGTTGATCTCTTAGGCAGCCTTGTGGAGGGAGGGTTGGAGCACACGTGGTGGGAGACAGGGGCCCAGTCAGGGGTGTCCAGCGATAGTTGAGAAGTCCCCATCGAGGTGGTCTTGGGGTGGAGAAGAGAGGCAGGCATAGACAGCCCAGTTCTGGCCCAAGAGGATGTGTCAGGGGTGTCCAGTGAGAGGTGAGAAGTCCCCATCGAGGTGGTCTTGGGGGTGGAGAAGAGAGAGGCAGGCATAGACAGCCCAGTTCTGGCCCAAGAGGATGTGCCAGGGGTGCTCCATACAGGAAGAGGCAGGCCACGGTTTGTGCTCGGATGAGCACACAGCCAAGCATGGGGGCAGGGGGGGAACAGCGGTCCAACAAGGCAGGAGCCTGCTGGCTCAGGACTGCCTGTGTGCCACCCTGATGGAACACGGAAATTGTAAGTCTTTAGAACCTCAATAGCAATTTCACAGAGTAACAGAGTTTGACTGTTCAATCTAATAATAACAAATTGGCTTGTATGACTTTTTAAAATTTCATTTCGCTCGTAATTCAAGCTTTATTGTTGTCTGCAAAAGTATGGGTTCATGGCTTGCCGGAACTATAAGACCTGGTCCTTCCCCACTGTAAGGTTGGGAGGCGCTGGTCTCAGAGCTCCCCACCAGCTCCTGCCCACCGAAGCCTCCAGAGTCTTATTTTCTCTTCCTGCCAGAAAAGTGCCTCCTCACACCCGCACCAGCGAGCTAAGCAGGGTGCCCTATGCCACCGTGGTGGTCCTGGAGCCTTGTACGCCCAAGGGTGTGTCTTAGCTCAGACACGGGGAGGGAGGCCTCCCTGACAGGCTGGCCACGGGGGCTGTTAACTCTGTAAAGGCAGTGACGTTGTCATGCATTTCCGAGGCCACGCTGGCACCGAGGAACTGCGCAGGGGTAGCATCTGGCCACTCCCTGCCGCCAACGCCTGCTGTCGGCAGCCCGGCTCCCAGGAGGTCATTAATGCGGATCAGCCACTAATGGACTTTCCATGCCGGCTTTGTCCTGCGGCACTATTTTTAACTCACTTTGGACATTGCATTATCCACATGCATTTTGATTTCTTTGTGAGAACTGACACAAATAAACCCTTCAGTGCTGTTTCTGTACAGCTCCTCAGACGATTCAGAAACGAGCTTCTTGCTGCTCCATTTGCTTTGCTGAAACCAAAGTTGTTCCTGCCCCTTACCAAGATGGCGCCCAGGACCTCCCTTCCCCTCACTGCCCAGCCAGAGCCTCCACATGTGCTCGCTTCAAATGGCACGCATCAAAGCCTCACATTCTCCTACAAGCGTTTTGGAGTGGCCCCGACCCCCAGCCAAAGACCGTCTCTGCCAGTGACCACCTGCCTGCAGGCACTAGGGGCACAGTGAGAGGCACATGGTCCAGACTTGAAGCTCCCCCCAGGAACTACAGTGCTCCCGTAGACATGCCACTGTGGCACAGTGGGTAAAGCCACTGCCTGCAGTGCCGGCATCCTACATGAGCACCAGATCAAGTCCCAGCTGCTCCACTTCCAATCCAGCTCTCGGCTATGGCCTGGGAAAGCAATGGAGGATAGCCCAAGTCCTTGGGCCCCTGCACCTGTGTGGGAGACCCAGGAGAAGCTCCAGGCTCCTGGCTTCCCATCAGCCCAACTCTGGCCATTGCAGCCCTTTGGGGAGTGAACTAGCGGATGGAAGAAAACACACACTCTCTCTCTTCCTCTCTCTGTCACTCTGCCATTCAAACACGTAAAACAAGTATGAGAGAGAGAGAAGAGAGAACACCTCCCTGATTTTGAACGTAGGCTCTTAAGCAAAGCTGAAAGCACCGTTTCATCTGGAGAAGAAAACCTTAGTGAGGGGCTTAGGAAAACCTGATGTAGCCAGGTCTCCCCAGGGGGACAGAAATGCGCTTTGAAGAAGTATCTAAAAATCAGAGGCCACAGCCCACAGCACAGCCTAGCATTGTCTGTCATCTGTACCATCAGCTCCTCCGCTCACCAAGCCGGGTGTGCAGGCAGGCAGTAGGCAGGCAGCGGCCACAGTTCTGTTCTGACCTCAGCTCTCCACCCACTCATCATCTATCAAGTGGATTTAGCACCTGAGAGGCAGTACACTAGGGATGGCTATAGAAAGCAAGAGAGACACAGGCTCTGCTCTCAAAGAGTTCATGAGCCAACTGGGGGAATCCGGCAAGTTAACAGAACTAGCGATGGAGTCAAAGGAGCTGTGGCAGCCCGTGCTGAGGCATCCAGCTCCAGGGGCAGGAGCTGCTCAGCTGGAGGCCCTGGTTGGTAACAGGTGGCAGGCAGCCTGCAGGATGGCCAGCGGTGATCCCCACCTTCCTGAGTTCACAGCTATGTGCAATCCCTCCCCTTGGGGTGGGCCGTTCTTCTAACCAAAAGAACAGAGGCAAATGAAAATGTGGGGTAGCCAGTCTGCGATTAGATCACAAAGTTGGACTTCCATCTTGCCAATGTACCCAATTTCCTTCTTGCATTCCACGCTTGGATAAAGCAAGCTGCACTGTGGGAGAGGCTCCTGCGGCAAGGAAATGAGAGCAGCCTCCGACCAAAAGCCAGTTAGGAACAAGGTCCTCAGGCCAACAGCTCTCAAGGAATTGAATTCCAACAACCTTCCCCAGTCAGTCTGCCAAGTGAGATGCTAGCCCTGGCTGGAGCTGTGACTGTAACTTTGTTACAGGCCCTGGAGCAGAGGGCCCAGATAAGGCTAGGCATAGACTTGTGGCTGGCAGAAGCTGTGAGATAAAACACATAGGTTGCTTTAAGCTGCCAATCGCGTAGCGATTTGTTTAGCAGCAGTAGAAAACTACTATACAACTGGATTTGTGTGTCCTTCCCTTGGTTTGGGGATAGCAAGTCATTGATGCACACACTTGCCAGGCAGCGTATGGCTGAACACACAGGTTGAGTTCTTGCCTACTGAGCAATGCTCAAATGGAGTACAGATGAGAGAAAGGCAGGTGGCTGGGCAGGCAGCAGATGCCAGAAGCCACAGCTGTCTCTTTGCCAACAGCCGGGACTTCCTTACATGAGCATTTCCCTAAGTTACTAGTGTCTGCAGGCCAAGGATTCTGGTCCTGCTTCTCATCTCGGCCCAGCCCCCAGCACGGCCTGAGCACTTGGCTAGAGCCAGTACTGGGGCCACAATGGGAGCAGAAGCCAGCCTGTGTCTGGAAGCTTCTGGGGATGACAGAAGAGGAGCTCACAGGCTGTGGACATCAGCGTAGGGTCACAGCTTGTCTTGCTGCTGCAAGGACCCCAACTAGATTGCACAAACCTGACATTGTCTCCAAGGAGGACAATCAGAGACAGACCAGTCTCACATGTAAGGTAAGAAAGGATTCTCTCTGAAGAGAAATGGAGGGTTTTTTATTTCAAAAATCTCTACACCCCAGATGCAGTGGTTGGCCCACTAGCTCACCCTTCTTTGAATTAAGCACAGCCTGAATCCCCTTTTAAGGTGTGACTCCCCAGGACAGAGAATCCTTTCAGTCTCATCACATTGGCTGGATCGTACTTATCACACTGATTGACCTGCAACCAGAGTGTCCAGAGTTTAGGAATCTCTGAAGAATTCCACTGACATCAGCTGGTGGCTTGGACCTGGCAGGTACCAAAAAAAAGAAAGAAAGAAAACAAAACTTGTATATGCAGTCAATATACTTAGGGGAAGCATCCCCAAACTTAGTAATGTATTGGATACTGGGAGGAAGGAGGAGGAAGACAGCAAGACGATGCTTAATGGAGATGGTTGGCTCAAGGGCTCTGAAGCTGCAGGTCCAGCTACAGAGATTTTTGGATGCTGTTGGCATAGGTTGGATGCTTGAGACTGTGGGAGCAGGGAAGACTAGAGTGTGTGCAGAGCGGGGCCCAGTGTACACAGAACTGCATGCCTTTGGCCCTATCAATTCCAGAACTAGAAACTTACTCCAGGAAGTGATCAAAAATGGGCAACGAGCTGTGCCTGAGGATAACCATGGTAGAGACATTTACACCTGTGAAAGCTGAAAGCAATCAAAAATTCCAGCAAGACAGGCGAAGTCCAATTTCATTGCAAAGCATGGAGCACTATACAGCCACAATTACACAAATACACAGCGCACGGAACGCTAAATTGCTGAGGGGTGTAAGCCAGACCCAGAGGTCCACAGGAGGCTGTCGTTGTCGTGTGGGCACACATACACACTCACACAGACCACTGGAAGGTCACACACTGAACGCTTGGCTGTGATCTTTCGGCGATGACTTTAAAGATGAGTGCTGTTTCTTCCATTTTGTTCTTCCCATAATTTTTTTCTCTACATTAACTCTGAGTCAGTTATCTAATTAAGAAAAAAAGGGTGTACTTACCGCCTCCCTTTTGGTTCAGTGGAGACCTCGCTACATCAGCGCTGAGAACAGTAGCTTCCGTGTCTTCCTCCCTGTCTTCCCCTTGGGTAAATGGGCCCCCACAGAAACTCCACAGAGAAGCTGCTGCCCTTAATACTGCATTGCCAATTTCACCCTCAGCACTCTGCATAAACACTATTCCGCAGCATTAGGTCGCAGCCATTAGCAAGGCAGATATGTGCTGGCTTTCCCTCTCAGTTTACAGCCCTTATCATTTGCAAGTCTGTTTTAAGAACTCTAAATTATGGTCTGCCCATAGCCTACATAAAAGTTCAAGAAAGTCTTACCATTTAGAGAGCTGTAAAATGCATCTAACAGTGTGACAAACTCTTACGCACAGCTTCCTAAAGTGCATGCTAACTAATCAGCTGCCCTTTCCTCCCAGGAGCCCCAAGAGCTTCCCGAAGCAAAGGCCTCCTTGGATAATACTCAGGAGCAATCGAGGTCGGGCACAAGGACGGCCGGCACAGCCATTCATGCTGGCTTCCTTGTGATGGAAAACCAGGGCCTTTGTGGAACTCTAACAGCATCAAATTATAGCCCAAAATTGTTCAGATCATTCTATGGCTTAATGGTCCCAGTATCCAGACTGACGCCTCCTAAATATCCAAGTTAAAGACCTCCCATATTAAAGACCCCTGCCCATTGCCACTTGCACCTGGCACCACCTATGAAAGGTCCCTGCCCCTGGAATAGTTGTTTAGCATAAACACAATGGAATTCTTGCTTGCCTCCAAAATGTCTTATAAAAGCTTTTCTACCTTGGGTCAAGAACCCCATCCTGCTGACAACGAACATGGCACAAAGAACAGCCATGGGGCCCAATGGGCTGGCCCGGGTCACACATTATGCATGGGCCCTGGTTCAAATCTAGCCTGCAGTGGTAGGTGTCTAAAAATTGAACCTTAGCAATTGCACACACAAAAAAATAAAACCAAGGCATCGGTTATCTTAAAATGATGCAGAGGTGTTGAAACTTGCAGAGGTGTTGAACCCTTGCTGCCCTTCTTAGACAAAGCATGCGCCCCTGGTTTGCCTCTGTGCAATGGACTGAATGTTTGTGTCTTCCCCAGATTTACATGTTGAAATCCTACGCCCCATGTGATGGTGAGGCCTTTGTAATTTCTGTCTGAACCTGCAGGCTGATGTGTGCCGCTTTCCCAGGCTTGCTTGGCCCACTGCTTGCAGCTCTCCTCAGCAGGCGTCTTACGTTGCTGGTGCCTCCATTTTTCTGGGGTCTCCTCTGCAGCTCTACTCTCACAGCTTCACTACACACTGCTCCTCCTGTGGGGGTAGCACAGCTCCTCCTGTCCCCACCCCTGGCCCTGGGCTTCCCTGTGACATGTCAGTAGATGCAGCCATGACCCATAACTCTACCTGCAAATCAGCATCATGTGAATGCCGTCAAAGTCTGCCTTCAGCAGGAGCCACAACCCAGCAAGCCAGTATCCTGAAATGGTCCTGAGGCCGCAGGGTACCCTGGGCTTCTCTCCTGGAGAGATTCTTTGACATGAAGTTACACCTCTAGACCTGTGAAGGGACAGTGATGCCTGCGCCTGCCCAGAAGACCTCTTGACTGACGGGGGGTTCCCTCTCCCATCGTCTCACTCGTTAACACACACTGTCTCACCAGAACTACTCTTAGCACAGGGTTTCTCCTTTGCCTTCCATTATGAACATATTTTCTTATTCCTTCCTGAGCCAGGCTGTGAATTTTCCAAATCTTGCTGCTATGCTCCCTTTGCTCCTGATGCTCACTGTAAAGCTTAGTAACGGCTGCCAGCTTGAACCCTTTGCTGCCTTTAAGTCCACCCTGCCACCCCAACCAGTCCACCATCTTTAAGGTCAGCCACCCTTAGACTCAGGACAGAAACACAAAAGAAGTCCAGCTCCTTGCAGCCGTGTAACATAGGGGACCTTTAGTCCAATTCCAAGTAGAACTCTCGTTTCCATCTGAAAGCTCATTAGTACAGCTTGTACCGTCCGCAGTCCCACCAACATGCCAGTCTTCGCAGCCCTAACACTGCACGTTCAGCCTCCTCCTCCAGACTCTCCCAGCCTTCCCTGGTCAGTGCATTTCTAAGGCTCATCCACCTCTGCAGGTGGAGCTAACGATAATGATCCCTCTTCGTGGTGTCCATTTCCTCTATTAGCCAGTTTTTCCTACCGTAACTAAAATACCTGAAAGGAGATTCTTGGGAGGGAAAAACGTTTGTTTGGGCTTAGAGGTCACAGTTCAGGAACAGAGGGTCCCATTAGTCTGGCACTGATGGAGGTCGGTACAGAGGAACAATCACACAGCAAGCCAGGAAGCAGAGAGAGAGGCGAGGCCAAACTCGGCTTAAATAACCGACATTCTCACAATGAATGCCTTCTGAGGACAAGCACCCAGTGACCTAAAGAGACCTCCCACTGTCCCCACCTCCTAGCCACCATAATTAGACCAAGTCTCCGTGCTAATCCACTAACAATTACCAGAAGTCTTTGTGCTTTTTTTAAATACTTATTTATTTTACTTGAAAGACAGATTGACACACACAGAGAGAGAGAAAGAGAGAGAGAGAGCGAGAGCGAGACAGAGCTCTTCCATCTGCTAGTTCACGTCTCAATGGCTCCCAGTAAGCCAAGCTGGGCCAGGCCAAATTCAGAAACCAGGAACTCCAGCTGGGTTTCGCACATGGTTAGTGGAGGTCCAAACACTTAGGTCATCTGCACTGCTTTCTCAGGCACATTAGAAGGCAGCTAGGTCATAAGTGGAGCAGCCAGGACTCAAACTGGTACTCTGATATAAGATGCTAGCTAGCATCACAGTTGGTAGCTTAACCCGCTGGGCCACAATGCTGGCCCCAGCATAAGTCTTTGAGTTTTAAACTTCTGCATGAGTTTGGGGAGCCAAGTCCTGTTCAATCTTAACACTGCCCACTTTCATCATGAAAATCCCATTCACCAACATGGCCCTAGATCATTTAGTTGGGATTGAAAAAAGTGGCAGCGGCTAGGAAAGAGAGGAGAGCCCACTCTGTGTTTACTATTTCTTCTTTAGATAATCAAGAATTTCTATGGGTTGAATGTTTGAATGTAACCCCCCCCCCAAGTTCATCTGTTGACCTCCAATGAACAAGATGGGGAGGTGGGGGCTTTAAGGGCTGATTAGATCATGAGGGCTGTGCCCTCAGGAATGGATGGATGCTGTTATCATGACAGAAGGGTAGTCACTGTGGAAGTGGATTCCTGATTACAGGATGAAGTTGGCCCCCTCAGCCCCTTGCACACATGTAAATATGTGCATCTATATCCACACACACACGCTGTGCTCTCTTGTCCTTCCATCTTCCGTAATTGGAGGACACAGCAAGAGGACCCTCACCAGATATAAGCTCTTTGTCCTTAGACTTCCAGCTTCCAGAGTTGTAAGAAATAAATTTCTTTTCTTTATAAATTACCCAGCCTATGGTATACTGTTATAGCAACACAAGTCAGACTAAGGCAAGAATTTAAATGTGAATGCAAATGTTATTCAAATGAAATGACTCCTAAAATAATTTACATAGAACAACTATTAGATTAGAATCTTTTATTTAATACAGCCTGCCCAAAATAATTGAGGCTATTTGGCTCTTTGGGCAGGGATGACAGCACACCATCATCGCCTCTGGAGTGAAAATGGAGTGTCGTCTCTTGGGGTTACAAGCCAGCTCTGAGATATAAACAAGGTCATCTGACGGGCTTTGGCGTGCAGGAAAGAAACATTATCTTGTCCTGGCTCACCTGAAGAGCTAAACTTGCTGGTGAAGGCCCAGTGTCTTTTAACTGGGATAGACCACGCTAAGTCACGGCCATCTCCTGAATAAAGGAACACACTGTGTGAATGGCAGGTCCCTACACAATGGAGAAGTTGCTGATGTGTTCATGTTCTCATCCACCTTCATGGTGCCTCTTAGCGCCCAGCTCGTGGGATCTTGCTCTCACCTACCAGTTAGCTTGTCTGAGCGAAGGTGATGTGATACAAAAAATACAACGAAGAAAATCAGACTTTTTGAAATGCTCAATTTGTAACTGTTGACTACTAAAGCAATTACTTAGAAAGAGGAAAGGGGGGTACAGTTCTCCTGCTAACAAGCATATATCAAGACATCCTTTCAAATATTTTTAAGAAATATTGCAAGTAAATTATTCTTTTCATTATAAATAGAAGGATCCCTTGTCTCCAATTAAGTTCCATCCCCAACTTCTGAGGACTTGAAATTCTGCTAGTCAGGGGAACTGCCTTGAGATGGCCAATCACTCTTTCGTGGTAGAGAATCCATGTTCTCTCGCCTGACCCACTTCATTCTATGTGCTATCACATGACTACTGTAGCATTTGAGTTTGCAACCTCTGAACTGGACCATTCCCAAAGGGCCTTGGATAACTGAGTGGTTTCATCCACAAATGGCTGGAGTCCAGCCCTGAAGGACACTCTGCAGGCCCACAACTCCATCATTGAGTAGAACTGTCATTTCTGGAGGGTTCCCGTCTCCCTATTCCATCCTGCCCTGAGCACACCTTTGACCCTATGAAGCCAGCACTCCACCTCCCATTTATCTCTCCCCATTAACAGTTTCCTGATTCACACAAACAACTGATTCAGAAGAAAGACAAATACTTCCCTCAAAGGAGGGCTGGAATCAGGCCTATCAGTTTCCCAGAGTACAAAGAATGTGTAGGCTGCTTCTGACCTGAGTCTGGGACTTGAGCCAAGACTGTGCAGGTGAAGTCAGAAGCCCCCAAGAGGGCATGACAGCTAATCTTCTGTGTTAACCCGAGTGAGCAAAGGAATGCCCAGATGACCAGATAATACTATGCCTGTGAGGGTGCTTCTGTAGAGATCAGCATTTGAATCCGTGGACTGAGATAACGGGATCTACCCTCACCAAATTTGGGGAGCATCAATCAATTCATCAAGGGCCTGGATAGAACAAAATGCAAAGTAAGGGTGAATCCTTTCTTCCTGGGCTGCCCTTGGACATTGGAGCCAAGCTGCTGATTCTTGGGTCTTCAGACTCTTAAGATTTACATCAGCAGCCCTGTCTCTCAGGCTCTTGGTCTCTGACTGGCAGTAACACCAACTGCTCCCCTGATTCTCAGACCTTCAGACTTGGAATGAATTATCTCACCAGCTTTCCTGGTTCTCCAACTTCCAGACAGCTTATTGTGGGACTGCTTGGCCATCATAATCATGTGAGCCAATTCTCCTAAGAAATCTCCTCCTGCATCTCTATCTGTGCTTACAGCTGTGTCTACATCCATGCACCTTATCAGGTCTGCTTCTGTAGAGAACCCTGGCTAACACAGGGGCCTGCGCTGGGATCGCAAGCCAGGTTTTAAAGAATCCTTTGGCCTAGGCTACTTATGACTCTGCATATCGCATAGTGTAAAAAAAGCATAATAATGTCTACTTTAGATTGTCCTCGTGAACATCAGATGAGGTAACATCTGTAAAGCTCTTAGCACTCAATAAACAACATCTGCCTCTGTTGTTGTTGCTGTTGTTATTTTTATATCAGTCAAGGTTCTTTAATTGCAAGCAATGGAAATCAACTCTGGCTAACTTAAGGGAAAGTACAATTTAATGGGAACATATTCAAGAATTCACCCAATCAAAGGGACATCTGGACAACAAGCACAAAAGAAAACAGGAACAAGACCACTCTGGGGACCCAGGCAGTCAGAGATAATTTGAAGCTTATCACCAATCATTCTATCCACTAGCTTCACATCTCTTAAGAGTCAAAGTCCCAAGAGAGAAACCACCTTTTCTCTCATCCCTTTTGTCACGCGCCTGTCCTTTGTCTAATGCAGGGAGCATGGCAGGTGCCCTGCTTGACAATCCCAGCCTGTCATGCATGCGGAACAGGGGTATCTTCCCAAAGGGTGCCGGGCTCCTTCTGCTAGAAGAGGGCATGGAAGTCACACAAAATCAATACACATCTGATGTAAACCACCCCGCCTTGGCAGCAGCTCCTTGCACACCCAGATGTCACAGGTGGCGCGGCCAGGGTCACGGTCATCACTTCAGTCCCTCAAGAAGGGGCTCTTCCTCACCCACTTCTCTGTTGTCCTCAGTCACCTCGGCCCCAGAGCCTGCCCAGCTGGACTTCACAGGACTGGGGTCACCCAGTCTGCTGAGGCAAGAAAAGCCACAGTCACACAGGAGCATCCCCAGATGACAGCACAAATCCTGCACTGATTTAACACCTGCTTTGCTTTCATGCCATTATCAAAGAGTTTGATCTTAAATATTTGAGGTGCGACTCTGCTCCCTCATGCATATGCTGGTACAGAATTTCACACCTGTTGGAGCGTTGGCTCATTTCTTGCTGGACCCTGAAATGGCACTTTTATGGAAAATGGTAAAATTCCTGTTACAGCCTAATGAATAAAGTGCACATGATCCAGCTGTGGCAGCTTCTCACAGCCCGCACCTTCCCGGGGAAACGCGTCCTGGTGGTAATTGGGGGATGTGAATGCCGCTTCATGGCTTGATTTTAAGATGTTTTGAAAGACAATATCTGCAGCAATAAAATGTTCAAACATATCTGAGATGAGTTTTTGTCTCCGCTCCTAATTATACTGATAAATAAATCGTATTTGTTTCCCTGCACTGTAAAATTAAATATCTTTCTACTCCCCTCCTTTTTTGATGAGAAGGAAGATACTCCCTTGATGAGGACAACACTCCCAATGAGAAGCAAGAAAGAAGGAAGGAGAGATTAACTCTCCAAGCACAACAACGGGAGACCTGCTTCCCTGTTTCTCAACACAGCCTCTAGGTAAAATATTCGCCTTCTTGTTGTCTAGCCCAATCTTTCGTGTCTGGAGAAAATATCCCTCAGGCTCATGCTGTCTGGGACCTAGATACATTTTTTTCAAAAAGATTTATTTATTTATTTGAAAGCCAGAGTTACACAGAGAGAGAAGGAGAGGCAGAGAGAGAGAGAGAGAGAGAGAGAGATCTTCTATCCGCTGGTTCACTCCCCAGCTGGCCGCAACGGCCAGATCTGTGCCAATCCAAAGCCAGGAGCCAGGAGCTTCTTCCGGGTCTCCCACACAGGTGCAAGGGCCCAAGGTCTTAGGCTATCTTCTACTGCTTTCTCAGGCCATAGCAGAGAGCTGGATCAGAAGTGGAGCAGCCAGGACTCAAACCAGTACCCATATGGGATGCCGGCACTGCAGGCAGTGGCTTTACCCGCCATGCCACAACGCCGGCCCCGGGACCTGGATACATTTTAATCCTCAATGGAATCCTTGTTGCCTGGGCCACAGAGAGCAGCTTGTGATTAGCCTCAGGCAATGCCAGGTCTTGGCACCCTGAAACCAGATCACTCCATAATACCCATTGAGACTGTGGGGATGTGGATGTTTTCATCTTATTTCTCATCACAGCCTGAGTGCCCAAACCAGAGCCCAGCCCCTGTCAAGTGCTCAAATATGTGCCATTAGTTTCACAAGCACTAACCCCAGGGCTTGGGCAAACACGTTAGTTGATAACTAAGGTCTCAGCTCTGCCTCTAACTGACTGGACCACTTGGAGCAAGCCCCACGGTCCAGCAGTTAAATGAGGGTATTTTCAGAGAGGCAGCTGTGAGTTGAGTCTTTTATTGAAGTGTCCAGCCATGCCCTATTCCCTCCATCCCCAGAGGGGGAAGTTAAGACAAGACAACCCATTCACCTCTGACACCATGACACTTAGATAAAAGTTCTCCACACACAAGCTCAGAATATCCTCAAGCTGAAGCCTGCTGAGGTCAAGAGACTGAGCCCCTTGCCTCCACACGGCTGCCTGGCCACAGGGCCGCCCTCTCTGGTAGCCAAGACCTTGGCTCGTGCCTGTACCCTTGCAAGTCCCAACACCTACCCCTCTCTGAACTCATGCCCACATCATTACTGAGAGCAAACGCCAGTTCCAAAATGCCAACTCTGAGGAACTTATTTCTCACTAACAACATTTGGCCCACAGGCAAAGCAATTAAGGGTGTTCAGCCGTTTACCACCCCCTCGGCGCCCTGGGAAGAGGAAGGTGGCATAGCTGCCATGCTCACAAGCAGCCTCCCTGTTTCCACTTCAGAGTCCATTTGGCACTACTTGCAATGCCCTGGCCGTCTGTTATTAAAGATTATTATAAAGCAGTCTGACACAGCATGTGGCTCGGCCGGCATGCTACACTGCTTGCAACAGGGCACCCTGCTTGCCATTGAGCTCCCCAGCCAGCTCCAAGCTAAGCGTGACATGCAGCTCCCTCACCTCCGATGCTGCTCAGTGCCCTGCTTCTCTCTCCTCCCTCTGAGCTGGGGGCAATGGCCCTTGGTAAGTGCTATCTGATGTCCCACAGGAGTATGTACCTAGGACCGAAAGAGCGCGGATCATGAGCCCCTGGGCCAGCCTGGGGCAGACTGTGAATGATGCCTTCCAAAAACAAGCAAAACAGATGGCAGAGGCCATCAAGTCTGAAATTTGGACAGGCATCTGCAAGTGCTTCTCTGCCCCCAGACTCGGCCTTACTGGCTCTCAGACACAAGGAGACATCAGTCTCTCCCAGGAGTCCTTGGCTAACTCAAAATGATCACGCTGAGATGCAATGCAGTCTCCGCTGCTGGGCTTTGCGGACCAACTTAGATGTTGCTGTCCCCAGGAAGTGTCCTTTAGGTGATAGTCTCAAAAATCTCGGGTGCTACTTGGACGGCGCCTTCTCTCGGTGCTTCTCTCTCGTTCTCACTCTCTTGTCCCCTCTCCTCTCCTGTCTGGTGTGTTTCTACTTGTATGTGCACAGCCCCAGGTGTGGCTTATTTCCTCTGCCTTTTTCCACCGCTGGTTAGAGAGGCATGGGATGTCTCGGAGTCTGGATTGCAGTCTACCGTATTTTGATTTGTTTTCTTTGATTTTTCCCAGAGTATCTAGAGTAAATGAGTCACATTTTATACTGCAAAAGACAACATGCAAAAGGCCTCAAGGGGTTGACATATGAGATTATATCCTTATTAGGTCTCCCACGTTTCTGCATGTCTTGTGAACAGAGGCACTGGCTGCCTTTATTCTGAAAAGTCTTTTAAGAATCACTGTATAGTGAGCAGCCCTGGAAGATAAAGAGAATGCCTGCCGCCCTGTGGAGCAAGGCTAGGCTGGCCCACTGCCCATTATGAAAGATTCAGCTTTGCTCAGCTCCAGGCTGCTCTCTTACAACACACGCACTGAGCAAGCAGCTGTCACCTGGCTCTCTCACATCACCAGGTGGGAGTTGGAGCGGAGGAAGCTAGTACAAGAAAATGTTGATACTTGGGCAACTGCTTTTTCTGTAATGAAGTTCTTTGTCTCTGACCTAGGAGCCCTGTGTTTCCTGCCAAAATTCATGATATCGCAGCAAGCTAACTCGGTTTCTTGCAAGCAGGGTACAATCTAAGACCCTGCAGAGTTCGGGACAACTCCCTTTGCTAATGAAACCTTGGCCCTGTAACAAAAGCACAGGTATCCTCTTTCTGACCTTAGGTTATTTAATCTACCTTAGATGACTCGCCCAGCCTCTGCACCTAACCAGGAAGATGAGACAAGGCGGTCCCCCACACACTAATCTTACCAAATTGCACATTCATGAGAAGAGCTAGGTGTTCTTTGTGACTTTTCACTTTGGTTTTTGCATGTAAAATCACCCGTTCCACAGCTTCAGAGACCAGGTGGCAGAGAAGCAGATCAGGATACAGGACTCCAAATGCTCTCTGGTGGATGGCACTGCAACCTGTCCCCTGACGGATCCTCGCCAGTAGCTGGCAGGCCCACAATGTGTGCCTGGCAATGACCTTTCCTCACTACATGTCAAGTGTCTCTGTAAGCCCCAAACCACGGTCAGGATGCCGCTGAGGGTGTGACCAAGGCTCCCACCTGCAGACTGCTCCAAGGTTCCTCATGGGCGAGTACACATAGCCCTTTCCATCACCAGGCAAGCTCACCTGCTCAGTGCTCTATCTCAACGAGCTTTCCGCAAAAGCACCTGAGCTGCAACAGACTCAGACACCGGGCTAGGAAGCTTCAGCAGAAGCACAGGTCTTGAGTAAAAGCCATGCCCATCTGGAGAAACCAGGGGAGGGACTGAGCTGAGCTGAGGGAACCCCAGAAGAAGAAATGTGAGAACTCCTGTGTCTGTCAGGTCCAAAAATGTCCCCAAGTCTTTTGTGTCCTGATTCCCTTCCGGAGGATGTGGGGAAGCAGTGTTCAATGGAGACACTCTCACTCATTGCCATCCCCAAATAAATGAAGCTCAGCCACCCCAGCACTTGACTCCCCAGACCCATCCTGGGCTATGGAGTCTGGGCTGAGTCAGAGGGATTAAGAGGTAATCAGACTAAAGTCACACACAGGCACCCTGCCCAGTAGAGCTAGCTATGGAGTGGCCACACAAAAGACCTTGGGAGAGGTACAGAATAAGTCCTAAGAGGAAGGCGAATCAGAGAAGTTCATGAGGGATGCGGCATTTGAGCTGACTCTGCCGGAGGAGGAGTGTAATGGGTGGAAAGCATCCATCCCAAATTTCCACCTGCTGGAGAAGGCACTGCCTATTTTAGCACAGGCTCAGGAGCTCATGGCCCTGGGGCCACACACTGCTGGCCCCATTCACATTTCCATCCAGTAGCTATCTTTTGAGTGTCCACTAAGTATCAGACACTGAGCCAAGCATGGAAGCTTTTAGATATTATCAAAACATAAGGTCCCTGCTGCCATACAGAATACACACACACACACACACGTGAAAAATAAAACAGAGCTGGAATGTGGTCCTGTGAAAAATGCAATATATATTCAATATCCATGGTGGGAGGTTCTAGGACCCCTGATGGATACTGAAATCTGAGGATGCTGATCCCTTATATAAAATGGATAATATTATGCACCTCCTCTGGATCCTTGAGTAGACCTTAAATTGTCTCTAGATTACATGATACAATGTAAATGCTATGCAAATAGTTTTTCCACTGTATTGTTTATGGAGTGATGAGAAACAAAATCTGTACTATTTTTGACCCACAGTTGATTGAATCTGTGGATACAGAGCTCATGGATAGTGTGGGCCAACTACAATACAGTAGGAGTTTGTGGCTCAGAGCCTTTTTGCCATTGAGGAAGGTCCTTTCGAGGTGGGGGCAGATGATGAGAAGAAAGCAGCTGGATCTGGGGAATACTGAATCCTGAGCAGTCCCAAGCTTGGCATGTGTGGCAAACAGCAACCACACACACACACACACACACACATTCCCAGTGTGTGGTCAGATGTGGAGTGGAGATGGTGTCAGAGAACAGCTAAAAACTATGGAGGAAGACAGGATAGGTTTGTGCTGTGAGCCAACTGTTCTGGGTACTCAAAAAATGGCAGGGTCGAGGCAGCTCTGTGTTCACAAAAGGTGGCTTTGCCCCCATCACTCTCTCCTTCCCTTCAAATTCTTTCAGCAACCAGGTGGTTGGGCCAGAGTTCTCAGCCATAGCATTGGAACCTTCCGTCCCAAGGAAGACTGGGAAGCAAAGGGACCTCTGCCCTCCTCATAGGGAATCATTTTCCAGACTCCCCCATACCCTGTGGCCATGACCCCCTTCCCATTGCCCAGGGGCACCCTCCTATCCCCAGACTTTCAGGGCATTGGTGACAGCAGGGGCGAGCTCTCCATCCATTCTTCAGGCTTTGCTAAGTGGTCCTGAAGGGTACCTGGTCTGAGACAGACATCAAGGGAGTCCTTGAAACAGCATCATGGAGCCTTCCGATGGCAGCTTTTAGCATCACTGCACATGCAGGCTTCGGTGGAACTGAATCCCTCCTCTGCTATTCCAGTCACATCCCCTTCCTCTGTAAATGGGACCAGTGGGATATGTAGAAAATTTATCTGGTTTAAGGAGGATTACCCTGAATAAACCATTTTCCTCCTCTTGATTTACCATTGAGAGCTGGGTCCCTGTTGAAGCGTGTGATCTATAAGAGATATCTCTGCCCCTCCTGGGATTTAATGAACCAGTGAAGCTATGTGCTGATGGACACCTGGGTAGCCCAGAGTGCTCCCTACCTTGGGCGCTGGTAGACAGGGGGCAGAGGAGCAGCCCAGGGCAGGTGCGTGTGACTGAGCCTTCCAGGAGCTGCTGTGCTGTGGCTGGCACTGGGCTTGGCAACCAGTGTCACCTCCTCAGAAGGAAGCAGGGAACGGAGTCCCAGAGAGTCTAACCTCCCAGACGCCTGGTCCTGGTACACTGAGAACAAGCGTCTCCCACCATCACTTCCCTGTCTGGCTCTTATTCCACAGCAGGAAGTCTTATAAATGCAATAATTAATAACTGGAGTTGGGGCCAGTGCTGTGGTGTGGTGGGTAAAGCCACTGCCTGCAGTGCTGACGTCCCTTATAGGTGCCCGTTCGAGTCCCAGCTATTCCACTTCCGTTCCAGCTCTCTGCTATGGCCTGGGAAAGCAATAGAAGATGCTTCAAGTCCTAGGGCCCCTGCACTTGCGTGGGAGACCCAGAAGAAGCTCCCGGCTCCTAGCTTCAGATCTGCACAGCTCTAGCCATTGCAGCCAACTGGGGAGTGAACCAGCAGATGGAAAACCTCTTTCTCTCTCTCTGCCTCTTCTTCTCTCTCTGTGTAACTCTGACTTTCAAGTAAAATAAATAAATCTTGCCGGACCCTCGCCAGCAAGGGTCCAACACAGTCACGACACGGTCACCGTTCATCGGTTCTCAAGGAACTTTATATTTGTGGAGAGAGAAGGAGAGTGGGGAGAGGAGAAAAGGAGGGGCCGGGGCCGCGGCCGTGCCGGCCCGCCCGGATCCCAATGTCCCTTTATGCTGATATCGTCCAATCAGATGAAAGGGCGCGTATAGCCTCAGGTCGAAAGTTCATCTGTTTCACCTGGTTCTTCCTAGTTGTTTATGCAGAGTCCATTCTGTTTCATCTGTTTCACCTGGTTGCTTTCGTAGGCCTTGTGGTCGACCGATTGCTGCAAGCTATGTAGATGAGGTTCCCACAGGTGGCCAGCCTGCGGTTCCCCACAAAATCTTTTTTTAAAAATAGAGAAAGAAAGTGACTGAGACAACCACCATGAGGAGACTGGAAGGACACGGGCACTGCTGAATCTGCAGAAGCCCAGATCCCAACACCCCTGCCCATTTCCAGCTCCCTGCTGCCTGCTCATGCATCTGGGAAAACAGCAGAAGGTGGCTCACGTGCCTGGGACCCTGCCACCCACGTGGGAGACCTGGATGAAACTACTGGCTCCTGGCTTCAGACCGGCCCGGCCATGGCTGTTGCAGCCATGTGGGGAGTGAATCTCCAGAAAGAATCTGCAGAAGCCTGGATCCCAGCACCCCATGCATTTCCAGCTTCCTGCTCTGGTGATGAAGCCTCCACCTCCCCTGCCTTTCCCAGACCCTAATGCTGGCTCCATCTCAGTTTGACTTTGGGGTTCCTGAGCCTTTGGGAAAGAGCTCATGGAACTTTATAAATGCCTGGGGAGGGCGGATCTGAGGCCAAACCCTAAGTGTCTAGTGTAGCCTCGTCACCAGCCTTACATATTTCAATTGGACTGCAGGATTTTGAAATGTAGGCAACTCAGAAAAGAATCAAGATTTCTCGTTTCACTGGGAAAATCAGAAAATATGGTTCATATCTCCTCACATCCCTCATGGTGACAAGGGGTTGGATTAAACAGGGTGTGTAGTCCACCCAGCCATTCTCAGAACTGCTTCCTTTGTCCACCACACCAGCCTGGCCCCTGCAGACCCCGAGTCATGGAGCCTCACCTTCTTTTTATTTTTAAGGTTTATTTATTTGAAAGGCAGAGTTACAGAGAGAGAGAGAGAGAGAGAGAAACACCCTCCATCCACTGGTTCACTCCCCAAATACCTGCAACAGCCGGTCTGAAGCCAGAAGCCAGTAGTTTCATCCAGGTCTCCCATGTTCAAGCACTTGAGCCATCTTCTGCTGCTTTCCCAGATACATCAGCAGGGAGCTGGATCAGAAGTGGAGCAGCCAGGATACAAACCAACACTCATGTGGATGCCGGCATCTCAAGCAGTGGTTTAACCTGCTATGCTACAACACTGGCCCAAGCCTCACCTTCTAAATGCTGAGGCTGCATCTAATAGGCTCTCAGAGTGCCTGGGAGTCCCAGGACGGTGCATGGGGCGTCTCAGACCCCAGAAGGAGGGCCACCCCAGGGGGAAGAGCCCCTTCTCAGCAGTAAGGGCGGTGGCATGGGTGCTGGATTTCTGCAGCTGGGCTGAAGGAACGGAAAACGCAGAGCAGAGGGATGGCAGAAGCCAAAGCATGGCGGTAGGAAAGGCTGGGGGACTTTCCCAAGAGCCAACCAAGTGGAGGTGAAATCCTGGAGACAGAGACGTTCCCAAGCCTCCTTCAACACACTACTGACCTCCCGCCGCTGACACTGCAGCCCCTGCTCTGAAGTGGAGCACAGACCATCACCACAGTGGTGCCCCCTTCTGCCCTGAGAGCCTGGGCTGCTGTCAGGAGTCAACCCTTCAAGGGGAAGGAACGCCATGTGTCCTCGACGACGCTGGGCTGTGCTGGGAAGATGGGCAAGGAGGCACAGGCAACACTCCAGGAAGATTCAAGTCTGCAATCTGCACACGTTGTTATGTCTGTGCCACAGAGGGAACAGACAAGCAGGTCTGTGCCTGCAGGGCCAAACCAGGCTCAGCGCCCCTTGAGATCTTGGTTCTCTCCCACTGCTTCCTTGCTCTCGTGCCTATAGTTAGAACTGCATCCCTGCTGGAAAGTCCCAGCCAGTGGTAGACAAGGAGCCCCGTG
The DNA here is from genome assembly GCF_033115175.1 of Lepus europaeus. Lineage (NCBI taxonomy): Eukaryota > Metazoa > Chordata > Mammalia > Lagomorpha > Leporidae > Lepus > Lepus europaeus. The sequence goes on along the minus strand of NC_084845.1, from coordinate 21,195,162 downwards.
GCCCTGACAGGCAGGCATGCGCGCTCGCGCGCACACACACACACACACACCCGCAAACCTCAGAAGCCCTGTATGTTATGCAGTGCCGCCCACAGCCATGCCCTGGACCCGAAGGGTCTCCAGAGGGTTTCCAAAGCAACGTATTTTGGAGCTGAATTACAAGATCAGAAGAGTTGGGGAAATTGGTGCTTTAAAACAACGCCACTGAGATAAAATTTAATGGTGGAAGAAATACAGTATTTTGAAAACATGAAAATAAACATTCTGCAGAGCCCGGGTATGAAGTCGTGCAGTGCCGCTCGTGAGACCCGCACTGTCGCAGAAGAAGTCTAATAATTTTTAATAGTCCTGTAAATCTCCCTTATGAGGTGCAGCTACTGTAAACACTCCTCCATATTTTCTCAAGTATTTATGTAGTGCTGTTAGAAGTTATTAAACGCAGATGATTTTCATTGATAACTCTCATTCTGAAGCAGCTGCCAACTGCTCAAACCCAAGGCGGTAAGAGGGGAAATGTCCTCTCTGAGGTCAGAGGCACGAGGCTGCTCCCAGAATCCCCTTTCTGAACTGAAAGCAGTGAAGGACCATTCTGAACTCACCTAGTGTTGCCAGGAGTTTTACAATGCCCTGGGAATACAATGGCCAAAAAAAAAAAGCCATCATTCCTGCCTTCCCAGAGCTAATGGTCCAAAAGTGAATGGGGATATTAATCAAAGGATCACGTGAGACAGAGTGAAATCCTACCACCACCATCACTGAAGGAAAGCTGCGTGGCTCACTAGGAGTTAGTTTATCAAAGGGACGTCTGGCTTGGCCCAGTCATCAAGGTCAGAGAAAGCTTCTCTGTGGAAGAAACCCTTGAGCTAACATCTATAAGACCTGCAAGACTGGAAGGGGTCAAGGAGGCTAAGAGGGGAGTGAAACGTATTCTGGGAGCAGGAAGAACCTGCACAAGGTCCCTGTGTGGGAGGCCGGGGGAGGTATGTGGATAACTGAGAAGGCTGCGAGGCCAGAAAACAAAGTCTGTTGGAGAGCTTGAGGGATAGGAGGCTGGAGAGGAAGGCAGGAGCCTGGCCATGGAAGGCCTTGTGGGCAACCAGGAGGCTCCTCGTCCAGAGTCGGGGAGAAGCAGCAGAGGAGGGAGCAATCCTGCCAGCGAGGGTGCTCTCAAAGCGGCCACTCTGCTGCAATGTGAGGCTGGAAGGGGCACAGTGCATAAACACACAGACCAGCCAGGAGGCTGAGGTGATGGCTGGATCATGGAGGGAAAAGGAGGTGGCCAGGAGGGTCCCTGTGCTCCTAGACTGAACAATTGGACTAAGGTTGGTGACATTCACTAAAATGAAAACACCAGGTTTGAGGGGTGAAGGACCATCATTTAACAGACAGGAAGAGGAAAAATAAAACTACAAAGGAAACAGAAAATATCAGCTAAGAGAAATAGAAAAATCCAGTAGGAAGGAGGCAGTAGGAGGGTCCATAAGATCAGAATTGAAAGTGTTTGCTGGGTTAGCGACGTGAAGTTCACTGGTGACTGTAGTGAGAATCGCTCACCATCTTTTTTCTTAACCTCCCCAGAGCTGAGATGATACGGCTGTCCACACTGTTCCGGCTTTATAAAGATGATGCAGGTGGCATCCAGCAGCAGGATTTACAATGAGTTGAGCCGAGGGTGATAGGAACTAATGGCTGCCCTGGGCTCTGTATTGGCACAACCTCTATGGAGGGCAATTTGTATCTTTCAAAATCACAAATGCAGGTACCAGGTGTCCCAAGAATCCCACTTGTAAGAATAATAGCGCTCAAGCTTATTCATTGAAACCCTGCTTATAATAGCAACAGACTGGAAACAGTGCAAACGTCCATCATCAGGGCACACTGTAACCTTAGTGAGGAATAGTGGCTCCCATGAGGTACTACCAGGGAACAGTCTCCAGTTACAGCGGGGAACCTGGCACAAAGGCAGAGTGCAGACACGTGGCACACAAAAGGAGAGCATAAACACCTATTTGCATGCAAACTTATTTTCTCTGCAAGTGGCATTGGTTACTTCCTGGGTCAGAAACCGGATGCTGGGTGGCTGAAGAACAGGGTAAGAGAATTTTCATTGTATCAGCTACTTTTTTTTTTCCTTGACAGGCAGAGTTAGACAGTGAGAGAGAGAGACAGAGAGAAAGGTCTTCCTTTTTCCATTGGTTCACCCCACAAGTGGCCTCTACGGCCGGCGCACTGCACAGATCCGAAGCCAGGAGCCAGGTGATTCCTCCTGGTCTCCCATGCGGGTGCAGGGCCCAAGCACTTGGGCCATCCTCCACTGCACTCCCGGGCCACAGCAAAGAGCTGGACTGGAAGAGGAGCAACCAGGACAGAATCCGGCGCCCTAACCAGGACTAGAACCCGGTGTACTGGCGCCACAGGCAGAGGATTAGCCTAGTGAGCCACGGCGCCAGCCTGTATCAGCTACTTTCAATCTTAAATTTCAAACCATTGAAACCTATGAAAATAAAACTGTAATGGGCATGGTCCTTCCCTAAGAAAAACAGAGCAGAGTAAGGACAGCACTCCTTTAAAAAAAAAAAAAAAAGATTTATTTGAAAGGCAGAATTACAGAGAGAGAGAGAGAGAGAATCTTCCATCCATTTGTTCACTTCCCAAATGACCACAGCAGCTGGGCCTGGGCCAGGCTGAAGCCAGAGTCTGGAGCTTCATCTGGGTCTCCCACATGGGTGGCAGGGGCCCAAGGACTTGGGCCATCCTTGCTGCTTTCTGAGGTGCATTATCAGGGAGCTGGATCAGAAGTGGAGCAGCTGGGACTCAACCAAAGGGAGTAAGCTGCAGGCAGTATGCTAACCCACTGCACCACAGTCCTGGCCTGAAAAACAGCACTCTTAATGGACCAATCTCTCACTGCATACCCCTGAAGATTCACACAAGTGGATTTACCTTTTTGGCTATTGCTTGTCTCGTTGTTTGTTTAAGTCAATATGATTTCAAGAACTAGGATGTATTCTTTAGAGTTTATGCTAGGAGATTATTCCTGAAATCCTATATTTCTCATCAACAAAACAAAATGCCAGAGGTTGATGTAACATTCACTAGCCTATGAACCAGGGATCTGAGTTTGAGTCTTAGGTTCTACATGCCTGGGTTCACCCCCAGATGTAAAACATTCAGAAAAAAAATTCCAGCTAGGGTCACAGTGGTTGCACCTGCACTGAGGATGCACAGGCTGTTTTTCTTGTCATTATTCCCTCAATAATACGGTGTAGCAACTATGTAAAACTATGTTGTACTGAGTGGCACAAGTCATCCAAGAGGTGAGTTAGAGTATAGGGGAGGATTGCATAGTTCTATGCCAACACTACACACTCTATATAAGGAACCTGGGCATCCATGGATGTTTGGCATGGGAGGTTGGGAAGTGTCCTGGAACCAACTACTCATGTCCTCCCCCAAGACATCTAGGGAGAAGGGATGATGGTAATTTACCAGGTGGCCCCAGGCCAGTTGCTTCATGTCTATTCACTTTAGTTTCCTTGTCTGAGAAGTGGGAGGATAGCCCCTCCCTTAGCTGCCTGCAACTGTACACAGATGAGATCATGAATGAGTTTGTGCGTAGTGAACTATAAAGACACCTGCGAAAACGGTGGGTCTGCTGTTGCTGCTTGAAATTCGGAAATGTCTTAGACTGCATGACTATAAACACACATTTGCCTGCATACACACCTCTCCCAGAGAACTCACAACACCCGCATTTTATTATAGGCCAAGAACCGAGAGATCTTCCAAACCTCAGCCCTTGCCACATGCCCAGGAGAAAGCCGGTGACCATCTCAGCTAAACCAGACCCCTGCACAGAAAGACAGCTTAGCTAACTCCCTATGAGACAGAGGCTGGAGCGAGGGCAGCTGCCCACCAGCCATGAGGATCAATCCTTGGCCTCCTTTGCAGAGCTGGCAGGGCTGCCAAGTGCAGTGGCTGGCCAAGCTCTCCCTCAGGTCCACACAGCTTTGAGCGAGTAATCGGTTCTGTAAAGCATGACCTAAATAATATAGTAAAAGCAGGCTTTGTTCATTTATTTCATCTTCTCTAAAGGTAGCATTAATGTTTTATTGATTTTTCTTTTTAGAGAAAAACCATAAAATTCCTTTCAAGACAGAGATTTGAGCTGGGCGTCTCATCCTCACCTACTCCCACTCCTCCCCCGCTCTCCTGCTGCCATATAAAAGCAGAGGAAGCTGGAGTCAGTGCTGCAAACCCAGCAGGAGAAAGAGCCCCATGGCTGACACCTTGTGCATTTCCACGGGCCCGGAGCGGCAGGAAGGACACCAGGTACATGAAGAGCTACTCAATGTAAGAAGCCATGTGCACCTGGAAGGCAAGTGGAGGGAACAGACGCATGGGTGAGGAGGGGCAGAGGGCTGGCAGGGCCACACTGAAATCCCTTCAGTGTTCGTCTATTCGAAGGAGCCCCAAACTGTATCTATTAGAACACAATGGCGACTTTTCCATTCTGGTGATTTTCAAGGTTCCCTGTGACATTCCACCTGGGGATGGAGGCTGAGTGAGTCAAGGGCTCTGTGCATTTTGCCTCCATTCCATGCCAGTGGAAAAAGAGGTTCCAGGTTCCTTTCACCCCTTCATGCTGTCCTATCCCACAAGACGAAGGAGGAGTTGTCTTGTCAGAAAAATAAATGACTTAAATAAATCCCAACTTCATTTTTTTGATGACTTAGTTGAAAATCAAGTTACAGAGAAAGAACGAGAGAGAGCGAGAAGGAGAGAGAGGGGGAGAGAATCTTCCATCTGCTGGTTCACTCCCCAAATGGCCACAACAGCAAGGGCTGGGCCAGCCTGAAACCAGGATCCTGGAACTCCTTCCGGATCTTCCACATCGGTGGCAGGGGTTCAAGTACTTGGGCCACTTTCCACTGTTTTCCCAAGCTCATTAGCAGGGAGCCGGATGGGAAATAGAGAGCCAAGACTCAAGCCAGTGCTCATATGGGATTTCTGCATCTCATATGGGATGCACCACAACACTGGTCCCAGTAAATCCCAACTTTGGCAAGAAAAGGGTGTATCTGTTTGTGGTGTTCTGTTGTGATAAAGGTGAAGATACAAAGATGGTGAGATTTGAGACGGAAGCTAGGAGAGGGAAAGAAAGTCAGGAATAGAAGATATTCAGAGAAGCATATTCAGGGCATGCAGTGGGAAGAGAAACTGGCTGTGACTAAAAGAGGAGTTTGAAGAACCTATTAATTCCAAGTGCATTTCTGCACCCTCAGGGATCTGTCCCTGGTCAGTACTGAATAAATGTGTAATTCTGGAAATAGGCTCTCTAAAACTCTGGTCAATTGTATGATCATCCACTATTTGCTTTCTACTGTTTTAAATATAAAAATATATACATATAGAAATGTGCACACACATATATATGTATATAAATATGTATTTATTAATTTACTTACTTATTTAAAAGGCAGAGTGACAAAGAAAGAGGGAGAAAGGGAGAGATCCTTAATCCATTGTTTCACTCTCCAAAGGCCTGCAAAAGCTGGCGCTGGGCCAAGCTTAAACCAGGAGCCAGGAGCTCCATCCTGGTCTCCCTGGATGTCACATGAGTGACAGGGGCTCAGGTACTCAAGCCATCAACTGCTGCCTCCCAGGCACATTCTTAGGGAGCTGAATTGCAAGCAGAGTAGCTGGGACTGCACTCAGCACTCCGATAGAGGATGCAGACTTCCCAAGCAGCTGCTTAACCCGCTGTGCCACAAGGCCCTGTACTTTCAACTTTAAACCCCCAAAGTGTAACATTTCTATCAGCCAAAAAATATTTTAAGGATTAAAATAGATAAAAATCTTGAATGATTTCTCACCTGATCAATATTCAAGGTCATTGTCTGGATACATAGGAGCCTATTGGAATGTGAGCTGTCCATCAGCCTGCATCAGATATTGTGGTCCACACCCCATGCCCCAGGTCATCGCCAGCTGCCTCTCTCAAACCTGCACTCCCTCACAGCTCCATGGCCATCTTTCTAGCAGACACCAGCTCAAAGGAAAGACACATTCCTACTCCAAGAATTGGAATTAGTACCTGGGGCCAAGCTGGGGCTCATCATTTGGAACATTTGTCAGGCTGTAACTGTTGCCTGCATCCAACTGTGAATACAGTCTATGCTCGTCACTGTTCTACCCACATTGTCTAGCCCAGCACCCAGCTCCAGTTTTTGGACAGAGGCTGTACTTGGAAAGGTTTCTATGTTGAGTTCCCAGACAGGCAAGCAGCATGGCAGCCAGAGAAAGCATGTGCCAGAAACAGATTAAGGATCTCACCTGAGCCAGCTTACTTGGTCCTGGACACTACTCCGCAAGCCAGGTTCACCTACCATCTCCATCTTGCAGGGCTAACAGAGGGCATGTAGAATCTTACTGTAGGAACTGGTGGAGCTGGGGGTCCCGGCCCTGGGGCCTTGCTGCCGGAGCTGTGTTCAACCCATGTGAGAAACACTCATCTACACGCCTGCTCTGCTCCAAAGAAATGGATCCCTTATCGTAGTTTCTTTGAGAGCCAACAGAGAAGCCCGAGATGACATCTTCTGTGAGATTGGGATTTGGGAAAGAAACACTTGCCTCTCCCACTTCAAGATGTCGAGAAAGCCTTCTGCCCAGACTCTGAAAGGGAGGGAAGGAGCATAGAATTCTCTCTGCTCGGATTTGCTTCCCACCCAGCAGGGTGATGTTCCTGACTACACCTTACCCTGGACCTCAAAGTTAGTGAGTCAAGGACCAGCACCAACACGGTGCTTTTATTGTTGAAACATCTGGGTGGCCCCCAGTGAGCATGTTCGTGTCACTCTAAGTAAGTTTGCGAAGGTAAAGGAAGAATGGATTCTTTCTAGCAAGTCCTATGCTACGAGCAGGACTGATTTCAGGATTCCTTTGGATATAGAGCTCTAATGCCTCTAGAGTAAGAATCTGGGGAGGGTGTTTGATGCAGCAGATAAGACATCCATCACTTAGACACCCCTGCCCCATATTAGAGTTCTTGGGTTTGGGTCCCAGTTCCACTTCCAAACCAGCCTCCTGCTAACATGCACCGTGGAGGCAATAGGTAATAGCTCAAGTTCCTGAGTGCCTGCCACCCTGTGGGAGGCCTTGAATGTGTTCCAAGCTCCTGGTTTCGGCTTGACTCAGTTCTGGTCATTACTTGGGGAGTGAACCAGCAGATGGAAGATATCTCCCTCTCCCTCTACCTGTCACATAAAGAAATTCTTAAATGGTCTTTTCAAAAGAAAAAATTCCCTTACACATGGTGTTTGTAAGACCTGAAGTCTCTCCTCTCCTCTTCCCCACCTCTTCTCCCCTGTTTCCCTCTCTGTCTCTCCTCCTGACCTAAGGGCATTCTGCATTCTACCCTTATTCATTGCTGCTGTCTGACACAGGGGCCCACGTGCCCCGGGCTTCCTGCCTGCAAGCCCAGTGTCTCTCCTCCTGGTGATGGTGACCCCACCCCACGGCCACATCCTGCTCACCCTACTGCATCCTGGGATGGCCCGGGATGGGCAGACTCCTCCAAGGCAGCTCAAACACTTGGGTCTCAAACAGTGCTGGGAAGGTGGGGAGGCACACAGCTGGGCAGTGGTGGAGGGTTGAGGGTTCCTAGGGTGAAGCTAAGGTGGGGGTGGGGAGGGGAGTTTGGGGGGGTGGCCTAGAGAACAGGGGTGGTGTGTGCTGGGGGAGGCTCCAGGGGAGCAGGGGAAGGGGGGTGCAGGGTGGCCTCTGACCCTCTAGCTTCCCGTCCAGGGCTGGTGAGCCCCAGCTGCAGCCACTCAGCTCTCCTGAGCTCTCCTGGCTCTGTGCCTCTGGGTCTGGCATTCATACAGAAGCAAGATCAAGGCCATGGTTACCTGAGGACTGAAGCACTGCACAGGAAAGCGTCTGTAGATGTCTGTGCTTTCTGAGGACAAGAAAGCAGCGTAACTCTCACTGTCTAACTCCATGGGAGCTGGGGGAGTGGCTCACTGCCCGCCTGGCACCAAGACACTGAGCCCCTTGGGGAGCCTGCCCAGGTCCCACTCAGCTCGCCCCCCACAGCGGCACAGTGAAAGCCAAGGCTCGAGGAGCCTGACCTGAGAGTCGCTGTCTGCAGGTCTGTCCTTGAGCCATCAGCCTGTTGGCTCTGGTCACTGCCCCACCCCTCCCTCCCAGGAGCCTCATTTGGGGGCGGTTAGGGTTAGGTAGTGGCAGCCCCACTCCGGCCTTCTACTTCGTCAAGGGGAACAGACAAGGGTGGGGATGTGTGACATCTTGTGGTTGTCGCAGTGATGTTGGGGCAGCCAAGGAGTCCTTCCTGGACTGTGGTGAGCAGGATCCACAGGTGCACTTATTCCGCAGTGCCCGGGATGATCCCACACAAGGAAGAGTTTTCCCACGGGATCAGCCCGTGCAGGGCAGAAGAGGGGCTCCGGGAAGGCTCTGTCTCTCACACAATGGGGCATGGGTGTCACCAGCCAGGGAGCCCCTGAGGCAGCCTCTCCAGTTCCTGAGCCCCTGGAACCCCCTCGGAAAAAACCAAGGTCCTTGCTCCACCAACTCTTGAATCCCTGACCTCCTAACCCAGTCTCACTCCTGTGTAGCCCCAAGTGGGCTGGTTCTAGGCACTTGCACACCTTCTCCACCCTGGAGGGGGTGCTCAGTCAACACATGCAGGTATGGCCACACAGAACAAAGGACAGGGACCTTTTGAGGGCCTCTGAATGGAGTCATGGTGTTGCTGGCTGGCAAGGATAGGAGGACCCCCAGGGAGAGATGAAGCTTGCAGCATCACCATGCCATTAAGGCTATGTCAAAACCTCAAGTGGCCTTAATCTAAAGGCAATGGAGAGAGAGCCCCAGGAGAGTCCTGGGATGTGTCGGGGAAACCTCCCAACAGAAGTCTAAATTCTGGGCAGCTTTCCTTACTTTCCTTACAGTGTTCTTTGCACACTGAGTATGAGACCCAGATGGAGCGACCTGAACAGTTCCTGGCCTGGGCTTGCCCAAATGCAGGCAGCCCGGGCCTGGGAGTGACAGGCTAGACACCAAGGCCCTTGTGTGCATCTTTCTAGAAAACACTCCCCAGGTCTCGGATGTGTGCAGGCCCCATCCAGGGACTCAGAAAGGAGAGTGCTGACTGCCAAGGGGACGTGGTCATTCAATTTTCTGGAAAGAGAGACAGGACCAGAAGAACATTAATTAAATAATATAATATGGAAAGCACTTAAATATCACTCCAGTGCCGGGAACAGATCTAAGTGTCCTATATAGATTAACACATTTAGTCTTCTCAGAAACCCTGAGTGACAGCAAGATGGCAGGCAAGGAGTTCCCAGCACTCATTCCTTCAGCAAAGTGAGATAACAACTACCCATTAGCCCAAACAGCTCTGGAGAGCTCTAGAGTACAACTGAGAAGCAACCCAAAGAGGCACAAAATCAAAGATGGCTGTGGAGAAAAGTGAGGATGTGTTTTCACAGCAATGCCCCAGGCTGGAACTGCTCAGTGCCTAAGTGACAGCCCCTTCATGGGGTCAGGAGGGCAGGAGGACCCCTGCAGCCTTTGTGCCCAACGCCTCTAGTCGTCTTTGCTAATGGGGCTGTGCAGAGCCCACCCCTGCACCACGGCTGAGCTCAAGCAGGTGCACTCCTCCAGCCCCCACACTGCCACATCCATGTCTGTGCTCCAGAGTCAACACTGCCACAGGGCCCAGTACCACAGCATGCTCCCTGGACCTGGCACTGCCACATGGCTTCCCTACCCACTGCTCCTGTGCCCCTACAAGACCTGTCCCTTCCTCATGCCCACTGGACCCGGGACCTCCTCACACCTCACCCACCCTCATGTCCACCCAGAACAGATCTTTCCCCCACTGAAACCAGTCTATAAAGTGTAGAGGCAACTGCTCTCCCAAACACACAGAAACAATGCAAGGCAACAAAGAACATGGAAAGTCAGGGAAACATGACACCACCAAAGGAACACAATAAAATTCCAAAGGAAACAGATTGCCTGACAAAGAATTTAAAATAGTGTTGTAAAGAAGCTTGATAAGCTAAAAGAGAACACAAGGAGATATGCCAATGAAATCAGGAGAATAAAGTGAGATGTTTAACAAAGAGATACAGAGAACTAAACACAATGTCCAGAATAGGAGAATACAACAAGTGAAATAAAAAAGGCAATAGTTTCAATAGCGGGCTCCACTGAACAGAAGAAAAGATCAGAGAACTTAAAGACAGGCGATTTAAATCATCCAGTCAGAGGGGAAAAAAATTAAAAGAATGAAGGAAGTCAATGGGATTTATGGGGCACCATCAAAAGAACCCATACATGTGTGTCTCTGAAGGAACAGAGAAAGAGAAGAGGCAGGAAGCTTAGGGTGAAAAATGACAGAAAAGTTCCCAAGTTTGGAGAAGGAAACAAACATCAGAAACATTAAGCTCAGGGTCAGTGTTATAGCATAGCCAAGTAAAGCCGCCACCTGTGACACTGGCATCCCTTATGGGTGCCAGTTTGAGTTCCGGCTGCTCCACTTCCAATCCAGCCCCCAGGCCTGGGAAAAAAAGCAGTGGGAGTACTTGGACTCTACCAACTATGTGGGAGACCAGGATGGAGCTCCTGGTTCCTGGCTTTGGCATGGCCCAGTCCCAGTGGCCATCTGGGTGGTGAATCAGTGGATAGAGGATCTCTCTCTCTCCCCCCGCCTCTCCAACTCTTTCAAATAAATCATTTAAAAAAGAAAAAGGAAAGAAACACTAAGCCCAGGGAACACCAAGTAGGTTACATTCCAGGAGCTCTTCCCTGATCCATGAGGTGCCAGCAGATTTCTCACACAAACCTAGCAGGCCGGGAAAGAAGGAGATGATATAATCAAAGTGCTGAAAGAAAGCAACAGACCTGTCAGCCAAGAACACAATCCCTGGAAATACTACCCTAGAAAAGTAAAGAACATGGGGTAGGTGTGGCACAGCAGGGTAAGCCACCCTTTGGACACCTGCATTCCACATCAGAGTGGCTGGGATCACGGTTCTCTGGCTCTGTTTCCCATCCACCTTCCTGCTAACATTCCTGGGAGGCAGCAGATAATGGCCCAAGTGCTTGGGTTCCTGCCACCCACATGGGAGACTCAGATGTAGCTTCTGGCTCCTGGCGTTGGCCTGACCTATCCCTAGCTGTAGCAGGCATTTGGGAGTGAACCAGAAGATGGAAGATCTCTGTCTCTCCTCTCTGTCATTCTACCCCTCAAATAATCTTATATTTGAAAAAGAAATAAAGTTTTTCATAGATAAACAAAATGACTTTGTCACTGCTAGACCTGCCTTATAAGAAATGCTTAATGGAATTCTTCAGACTGAAATGAAATTTGCTAAACATCTATGTGAAAGTATATGAAATCATATGAAGCCATTTCATTAGTAAAAGTAAATTTATAGGCAAATACAAAACAGAGTAGCAATGTAATAGTGGTTTAAATTACTTTAAATAATAATATAAAAGTTAAAAATCTGGCATTGTGGCACAGCAGGATTGGGATAACCACAATCAATGTTACTGCCAGTTTGAATCCCGGCTGCTCTACTTCCAATCCATCCCTCTGCTAATGTGCCTGAGAAACGTGGAAGATGGCCCAAGTGCTTAAGTCTCTGCCACATACATGGAAGACCCAGATGGAGTTTCTGGCTCCTGACTTTGGCATGGCCCATCCCTGGCCATTACAGCCATCTGGGGAGTGAACAGTGGAAAGAAGGCGTCGCTCCCTCTTTCTATCTGTTGTTCTTTCAAATAAATAAACAAGTAAAGTTAAAAAAAGTAAATTTTTTAAGTTAACAAATTAAAATGTATGAATGGATATATAATATTAAAAGAAATAAACTCTGCTTTTTTTCCTGGCATTATGGTGCTGCAGGTTAAGCCTACACTTGCCATGCCAGTATCCTATGGCATCCCTTATCACAGTGCTGGTTCAGGTCCCAGAGGCTTTGCTTCTAATCCAGTTCTGGCTAATATACCTAGGAAGTTGGCAGATGATGGCCCAAGTACTTGAACCCCTGCCATCCACATAGGAGATCAGGATGGCGCTCCTGGGCTATTGTGGCCATTTGGGGAATAAACCAATGGATGGAAGATCTCTGTCTGTCTCTGTCCCTTCCTCTCATCTTTAAAAAAAGAAATCTCTGACTGGGAGAACACACAGGGTGGAGGGAGAGTAAAAGTATCTAGGCTTTGTATGCAACTGAAAATAAAGTTGTCAACTTAAAATGGTAATATTTTCTGCAAACCCTGAGGTAATCACAAAAACATACAATACAAAAAGACAAAGAGAAAGGAAATAAAGTAAATTATAAAAATCATACAAAACAAGCAAAAGAATAGAGACTGTGAAACAATTAGAAAGCAATTAAGACATGGAAATATAGGCATATATCTTCAACTATCAACATATTAACAGGATGAAAGATAAAATCCACATGACCATCTCAATAGATGCACAAAAAAGCATTTGACAAAATTCAGTGACCATCCATGACAAAAACTGTCAACAAAATAGGTATCGAATGAACTTATCTCAACCAAATATAGGCCATATGTGATAAGCCCACTACTAACACTAGAATCAATAAGCAGAAACTGACCACTTTTTCTCTAAGATCCAGGACAAGGAAAGGATTCCCAGTCCCTCCACTGCTCTTCAACGTGGTACTGGGAGCTCCTAGTCAGAGCAATTAGACAAGTAAAAAAAATAAAAGTCATCAGAGTCAGAAAGGAAGAAATAAAATTACCTGTGTTTGTCTATGACACGGTCATATGTATAGAAAACCCCAAAGACTCCACAAAACAAATTAAAGTTGTAGAAGGCAAAATCAATAAAAATCAGTGGCACAAACAATAAACTACATGAAAAGGAAATTAAGAAAACAATCCTATTTACATAGCATCAAAAACAATAGATTACTTAGGAGTAGACTGAACCAAAGCCATGACTGATGACAGAAACTGAAGAAGATGCAGATTAATGGGAAGGCACCACGTGCTCATGGACTGGGGAGAATTAATATTGCTAAAAGGTTCACACTATTCCAAATGATCAACAGATGCAATGCAGTCTTTATCAAAATCCTGATTTTTCTTTGTAGAAAATCCTAAAATTCATTTGGAACAACTGAAGTCCACAAAAACTTGAGCAAGAACAAAGCTGGAGGCATTACATCTCCTGATTTCAAAATATATTACAAAGCTAATATATATTATAATCTAAAAATGATGGTGATGTCATAAACACAGACACATAGGGCAAGGAAAAGAATAGAGAGCCCAGAAATAATTGACAAATGTGCCAAAAGTACACAAGGTGGAGGGTATAGTCTCCTAAATAAAGAGTAGTGGCGTGGTTAGCATTGTGATGCAGTCAGTAAAGCCATCACCTGCAACGCCAGCATCCCATATGAGTGCTGGTTGAAGTCCCAGCTGCTCCACTTCTGATCCAGCTCCCTGCTAATGTGCCTGGGGAAGTGGTGCAATATGGCCCCAATATTTAGGCCTCTGTCATCCACATGAAAGACCTGTATGTAGTTATAGGCTCCTGCGTTTGGCCTGGTTCAGTCCTGGCTGCTGCATCCATTCAGGGAGTGAACAAACAAATGAAAGATATTTCTGTCTCTCCCTCTCTCTCTCTGTAACTCTGCTTTTCAAATAAATAAAATAAATCTTTTTTTAAAGAAGTGAGGGGGGTGGTGAATAACCTGTATATCTACAGGTTGAAGAATGAAATGGAACTTATCTCACCCCATATATAAAATCAACTCACAATGAATTAAAGACTTAGATGTATACCCAGAATTATAAAACTACTAGAAGAAAACATCCTGTCTGGGCAATCATTCTTGGATAGCACATCAAAATCCCAGACAACGAAAGTAAAATAGACAAATGGGAATGCATAGAACTAGAAGTCTGTGCCTGGGGCAGGCACTGTGATGCAGTAGGTTAGGCCACTGCTTGGGATGCCCACATCTCATATTGGAGTGCCTGGTTCCAGTCCTGGCTCTTCCACACTTTCTATACAGTCCCTGCTAATGTGCCTGGAAGGCACTTGATGATTGCCCAAGTGCTTGGGTTACTGCCATGCATGTAGACCCATGAGTTCCTGACTCCTGGCTTCAGCCTGGCCCAGCCCTGGCTATTGCAAGTCAGTGGATGGAAGATATTTTCCATCTCTCCATCCCCCCCCCCCCCAATCATGCTCTGCCATTCAAACAAAGCATTTAAAAAAAATAAAATAAAATCTGTGCACATCAAAATAAACAATATGGTGAAGAGGCACCATATGGAATGGAACAAAATATTTGCAATCAAGACATCTGATGACGGGTTAAAATCCAAAGTATATAAGGAACTCATACAACCTAATAGCAAAAAAAAAAAAAAAGGGGGGGTTTGTAAATCCAATTTTAAAGTGGGCAAAGGGCCTGAACTGACATTCTCAAAAGAAGACATACAAATAGCCAAAAGTTGTGTGAAAAAATGTTCAGTATCATTAATCATCAGAGAAGTGCAAATTAAAACCACAATGAGATACCACCTCATACTTGTTAAAATGGCTATTATCAAAAAGAAAAAATATAGCGGTGTTGATGAGGATGTGGAGAAAAGAGAATCCTTGTAGAAAGTGGATAGAAACACAAATTGACACAGCCATTATAGAAAAGAGTATTGAGTTCCTGAAAAAATTAAAAATAGAAATATCTTATGATCCAGCAATACCACTTCTGGGTTTATAACCAAAGGAAATGAAATCAGCCTGTTGATGAAAGAGCTACACTCCATGTTTATTGAGCAGTATTTACAATAGCCAAGAAATGGAAACAACCCAAATGTCCATCAGCAGGTAAACAGAAAACGGAAATGCAGCACACACACAACACAATGTTATTCAGCCATAAGTAAGGAAGAAATCCTGACATCTGTGACAGCGTGGATGGACAGGACACCATGCTGCGTGAAGAAAGGCAGATACTGTGTGATCTCACCTGTGCGGAACCTAAGGGAGTCAGATTGAGCAGCAGAAAGCAGAAGGGTGGCTGCGGGGGCTGGGAAGTGGGGGAATGTCAAGATGTGATCAAAGGATGCGAATTTCAGCCTGCAAGGTCAACAGGCACCGAGTGTGACCACCACTAACAGTGGTGAGTTGTGTGCTAAGACGGCGGACATTAAGTGTTCTCACCCTCCTACAAGGTAGCTGTGTGAGGTAATGACCATGTTAATTATCTTGACCGTGGTGATTACTGCATAATGCATATTTATAGCAGAACATTATGCTGTATATCTTCAATATATACAGTTATTCTTTATCCATTCTACCTCAATAAAGGTAGGGCTATCTCCATCATAGAGATGAGCAAACAGAGACGTTAATAACCACTCTAAGGCCACGCAACTCATGGGTAGCAGAGCCTAGTGTTGAGTTGAGACAAAGTGGCTTTAAATGGTGTTTAATCAGGGTTGGTGTTGTAGCTCAGTGGGTTAAGTCACCACTTGCAGTACTTACATCCCATATCCAATGCTGGTAGGAGTCCAGGTTGTTCTGCTTCCAATCCAGTTCCCTGTGAATGCACCTTGGAAGGCAGATGATGGCCCAAGTGCTTCTGTCCCTACCACCCAACTGGGAGACCCAGCTGGAGTTCCTGGCTCCTGGCTTCTGCCTGGCTCAGCCCCTGCTGTTGCAGCTATTTGGGGAGCGAGCCAGCAAATGAAAATCTTCTCTCTCTCTCTCTCTCTCTCTCTCTCTCTCTCTCTCTCTTTCTCTCTCTCTCTGTCACCCTATCATTCACATAAATAAACAAATCTCCTTATTTAAACATTATTTAATCATTGCAAATCTCTCTCTCTTACATATGATATTTCTTGCGTATTTCTATGATGTCTTGAGGGAACAAAAGAGACTTCCGAGAGGAGGTGACATTCAGTCCCGGCCTTGTGGGCACCTAGCTATTCACCTGCAGGGAAGAGAAGGGTGCTCTGAGCAGGGGGACCAGCAGGAGGCAGGACAGGCCATGGAAGTGGAAGCCACTGTGAGAAGACTCATCGGTCAGTCCCATGAGGCTTCCTAATCACTGAGCTATAAAAATCCCTTTCCGGCATCAAAAATGTGGTGCATTTTTCTTTCAACTCAGATTTTGTCCAGTTCCATTGTTCAGGAACACTTAAATGAAAGTGGATTATACTCATCAGACAAGCACCCACTTAACAACAGTCCAGAGGGAAGATTCTGGTGGATCCCTCATGTTCCCAGGGGCCCAGGCTCCCAGGTTGGGGCAGTGAGCACACTGGGAGCTGGCACAGGAGCTGAGGTCATGTGCAGGGGTCCAGAGGCAGGGTTTGGGTTTTGTCCTGCAGGCACCAGGAGCCAGCACAGGGTGTCATAGGGTGAGCAGCCGAGGTCTCCAGAGATCTCCAGACACTGACCCAGAGAAGGGCAGGTGGTCTGTTGAGAGGCTGCTGCAATGGTCCAAGCAAAGGAAGGGGAGAGCGGGAGTGGCAAGGACAGAAACAAGAGGTGCCAGCTGACACATGCGCAGCACGCACACCTGCCAGGCAATGTCCTGTGGGCTCACCCATCCTCCCAACCACAAAGCAGTACATGGACTACACTGTTCTCCAGCTGGGTAAAGCAGGCACAGGGAGGCTGATAAACCCTACCAGCAAGACAGAGCTAGCTGTGACTGGCTGGGGTGTGGCTGCACAGCCTGTGCTAGTAGGCAGGAGGCGCTCTGGCTCCCTGACAGCGACATGCTTAGGAAGCAGAGCTGAGAGTCCTCGGGCCCTGGTCCAGAAGGTGCAGAGGATCGAGGCGAGGCAAGCCGAGGAGCAGCAGGGGCAGGCAGGGAGGCCAGGCGCCTGGGTCAGCCTGCACTTCTTTCCCTGCTCTCCCTCCAGGCACAGCTCCATCCGCCCCCGACAGAAGCATAGCTAGAAGGGAACAGATGCTCATCTTCTGAACAAATGGTTAAGATTTTGTACTGACAGGACAGTCGGGACCACAACGTCAGCATCCATAAGAAGTCCACTGGCAGTGAAGGGCAGGCGTGCAGAGCAGGCAGGCAAGGGGCAGCGCATTTATGTGCACACCACCCACCCACTCCCATGCACGGGATGGAGGTCCAGGCCCCACCTGCCACACCTCTTTGCCCTGAGACTGGGACCCATCTTTTGGCTTTGATCCCAGGTCCTGGCAGCCACACAGTCTGGAAGGAGCTTGGACAAGAGAAAGGTGCAGAGAGGAAGTCGGCTCCCTCCACATCCTGCTGCGGTAGCCAGGGGCCCGGCAGAGCACACTTAGAAGACAGCCACCCCGTCTCCTCGCTGAAGGAAGTGAACAGATGGAAGTGATGAGCTGCCTGGTGCAGTAGGCACGCACCAGCTCACGGTCCCCCAGTGAGGTCCCCGAGGACAGCGATTCTCAGCACTTTGCAGAGCCGGGGAGACAGGGGTCTCCGTCCTCTGGTCCCCCTTTGCACCAGCACTGGTATCTCCTTCCTTCTCATCTCCCCTGCCCCATGGTGCATCCCTTGAGGGCTGAGGACAGACACGAGCACCTAGGCCCTGCTCCTACAGGTCACCTGTGTCTGTTACAAGAGAAAGTCTACGACACATGGGGTGAGAGAGGAAGAGTGGGGGGAGGGAGGAAGCAGGAGAGAAAGAAATGCCTGTGATGACTAGCTAGTGAGGGAAGGGTTCTGTAGGGCATGTGTGACCCCGGGCTCCATCCCCCCTACAAAGCATAAATTACAGAATCGGAGCCATGTGCGGCCTCTGCAGCCAGCCCCTTAGAAGACAGCTGACAACACTGGGGTTAGGGGCGTTATTGTTCATGACATGCAAAGACATGAGCTCAGGGGAGCCCCCTCCTGCCTGTCACTCCCTGTCGCTGTTTCCCAGCTTGCAGGCTCTCCGAGGCCTTGTCCATGTGTGCAGAGCTCTGCAGCATGTCTCCCCTGCTCTGACGTGAGCAGAGGAGGCAAGGTCCAAGGCCACCTTACTGGGGTTATATCCCCAAAGCTGCCAGAGCCTGCCAGGAACCCAGGGCTCTTGAAGAACTGGGAATTTGGAAGCAGCGTGGCTTCCCACACTGCCTCTCCTGCCAGCCACTGGTAATGGAGTGAGCGACTTGGCTTTGGGAAAATCGACTCCCATGGTAGGTGCTGGGCTCAGTCCACATCCAGGCCTGTCCCTGCCATCTTTCAGGGTCTGAGCAGCTCATCCAGCTACCTACAGCTCCCCTGTGGTCCTGTGTGTTCACACCCAGCGTGGCCGCCTGACTTCCGCTACCTGGGCATGGAAGGAGGCCGCACAACTTCGATGGAGCCTGAGCCTGGGCAGCGCCCTTCCCTCATCAGACGTCAGCCCGCACAGCCGTGAGTGGAGCGGCCGGACACGACCGCTGCACACCTCCTCCTGACTCCAGCGCCTGTGCTGCTCAGTTCCACATGGAAAGGGCACTCGGCCGGCCCAGACTCCACGAACCAGAACTGCGACCTGAACGGGCTGCCAGTCGCAGGGGCCGGACACCGACATTTTCACTCTGCCGTGGGCTTTGAACCTCTCCACTCGTCTCCCAGGTCTGTCCTTCCGGCAGCAATCCATTCCGTTTCAGCCCATGGGACACGGCTCCGTGCTCTGCCACAGCTTCAACGTCTCAAGTATCTGGCTCAATCTGAGCCCTTCTTCTAAGGCCATTCTCATCACTGGCCACTTACAAACTCTGGGTCTCTGTCCTCCAGCGTCTCTGAACCCCGGCCAGCTCCTAAGCTTGCCTGGGGCTCCCCTGTAGCCCTGCCACTCAGCAACCCAGTCCCTCAGTGTTGAGGGGGCCTGAGCGTCCTCCCCACCCTAGAAAGAGAGACTGTATGCTTGCCTCCCGGGGCCAGCAGAGAGGCAATGAAAGGCTCGTGCGCTAGCTGTGTGGTTCACACCCCTCTTCTGCTCCAAGAGGAAACACATATTTTGAAAAGACAAATTCGTAGGGAAAGCACATTCTGGGCAGGTCTGTTCTCCCGAGCTCCCCGAGGTGCAGGCAGAGAGCAGGGTGAAGGGCAGCGCCATCGTATTAATAATGGATGCTGTGCAGCCTGGAGGCTTGCTGTCATCTGTGCATGTGCTTTGCAGAACTCCAATTAGGGCTGAATTATAGTAATCAATAGAGCAGCAGGATTTAGATCCAAACAAAGAAAACATGGCCCCCTTCCACCGAGGGGAATTTATGAGAGAGAGATGTGCTGGCATAATTGGAAGACGCACTTGCAGCCTGCAGGCTCTCCCAAGTCTGGGACATCTTTGAGGGAACAGTCCACGTAGACAGAAATCCAACTGGCCCAATGGAACCCAGAGTGCTCAGGCCTTCCCGCCAGGGAGAACAGAAGAAGGCAAAGGCCAGGGCAAGGGGAGGGGTACACAGGGAAGACAGCAGCCTTGGAGTTGGCTGCTGAGGGCTCAGGTGTCTAGATAGGTGATCTCAAGCAACAGGTGTACCTCTTTGAGCTTTCGGGTCCTCACGAGGGTAACACCTGCTCCCAGGACTCCCGTGAGATCTTAGCAAGTGCCTCTAACCTGTCACAGCACCTGGTATAGAGGGCGGGGATAGCTGCCACCTTCTTACCTGTCCCGGCTGCACAGTTCCACCTTGCACAGTCCACCCCCGGTCCTTTGGTCCTCTCCCCTCACACTTGCCTGTAGAAATCCATTGGTCAACAAGGAATGTCAGCCTGGTGCTCTGCGCTGCCTCCCCAAGTCACCGGAGCCCCATGCACTGGGCTCCTGTGCGTACAAAGAGTGCTCCCTCCTCCCTCTTTGAAACAGAAGCCTTGTGATTTTTACCTGGCTGCAGCTGGTGGAGCCTGGGCCTCCAAGGACAACCCAGCCCAGCTGATTTCCTGAACCCTAGTGGTCAGAGGGAGGGACAAGACTCCTCTAAGGCCCTGGGCCTGGCTGTGAGAACGCAGAGCTGAGGAGCCTTGCTCCCAGGTTCTGAGCCCCTGAACTCCATCTCACAGCCACCAACACCTGTGCCTGCTCAGCTCCCATAGAGCAAACCAGCATAGCTTCCCCCTGCCACTGGGAACCACCTGGCATGTTCACAAGAGGCTGGAAGGATCTTGGGCTATGAGGGGCGCTGCTTATGCATGCATGGCCTGATGCATGATGTTTGTGGAGCAACGAGGGAGGCAAGAGCAGCAGGAGGGGAAGCTGACTTCTGAACTCGCTGTGCACTAGGTACACACAATAGACGTATCCGGAGGTGAGCACGGCTGCACGGGAGCCTTGGTCCAAATGAGCACAGAGATTGTCTCCCTGCAGGCTGCTATGTTTTATTTACCTCGCTAGCTATGTAGTAAGATCATCAGTGGGATTGTGTCCAAGCTTGTTAGAGCACAAGCCATGTTCGGGAAGTCCTGGGGTGCTAGAACTCTCAGAACTGGACACAGGAGGCCAGGGGTGCCTGCTCACCAGGCGCCGGGCAGAGCACCCAGCACTCTGTCTTCCCCACCTCTTCTAAGAGCCCCCCATTAAGGGAGGCGCTATTGCTCTTCTACTTTCCAGCTAAGAGCCAGAGAAGGAATGGGTTTACACAGAACCACACTGATTTGCTCCAGATCCCTCTCAGCTGTAACTTCCTGAAGTACTAGAAACACCTGAGCCATGACTTACGGAGAACACCTGTGCCCAGTCCTTGCTCATAACCTCAGCTTTTGTTGCTTTGCTTTGGAGACTGCTGCCATTTAAACATCATTTTAAGGAACCAAATCACAAAACTCCCATTGATTCAAGGCATCAAGTAGTTACTTAGCAGCCACTAAGTGCTCTGCAGCCAGCTGGACTGTAACCGGCCCTGCCTCGAGTCCATCATTCCAGGGAACTTTCAGCCAAGCCTGTCTCTCTGAAAGCAATGAGCCTGTGCAGTCAGACCCAATCTGAAGCCTATTGCTTCCCTGCCCATGAGCGTAAAGCCATCTCCTCTCACATCCAGCAGATGGAATGCCGACTGACCCCTGGCCCTAACCATGGAGTTGGTTTTATCCATCAGATGAGGCCCCTCATTCCATTAGTGTAATTGCTCCTGGAGAGCATAGGGCATCATCTTTGAAAGCACAAAATGCTCAGCTGCCTGATAGGAGCTTCTGCAAATAACGAATGTCTCCTTCTACCTGGGGCAGCCCTCAGCATCACACAGCACAACAATTAGGGTAGACCCTGACCCCAGGGCTGGGAAATGACAAAAGCCGAGAGACAGAACCTTTAGGGGCCAGACATTCCATCTGGGATCACTGGGCCCTCCTTGTGTATCTCCCATGTTTCCATTTTCATCCCCCTTGCAATGTTCTCGGCTATTTGCTGGCAGAATGCTCACACCAATTTACAGAGGCTGGAACACTGGAGCAGGGGAGGGAGAGTGAGTGAATGGGTGAATGGATAGGTGGATGGATGGATAGGGTAAATGGGTATGTGAATGGATGGGTGGGTGGGTGGATGGATGGATGGGTGGGTGGGTGGATGGATGGATGGATGGGTGGGTGGGTGGATGGATGGATGGATGGGTGGGTGGGTGGATGGATGGGTGGGTGGGTGGGTGGGTGGATGGGCAGGGAAAGGGGTGGATGGGCAGGGAAAGGGGTGGATGGGCGGGGAAAGGGGTGGATGGTTAGAGAAATAAACAGGCATCACATCACAGCCTTTATCTTCCTCACCCCTGTGGCCCAGTATCTATACATAGTCTGTGTCAATAATAGCAACAACAACTTAAAGTTTTGTCTCCCCCTCCTCACAATTATTACATGGAACCCAGTCCAGAAAACACACATGCACACACACACACACACACCTGCCCCACATGACCCATCTCTTCTTGTGGTGTCTGCCACAGGCCGTGATCCTCCAGGGCTTCCCCTCCACGCCCTCTGAAGGAAGTCTTCTCCCTCCCCTGCCCCAGCGCTCAGCCCTCACCCTCCTAGCTCCTATTCCATGCTCACCTGCTCTTCTCTCCCTAGGTCTCCCCATGCTGAATCTGTCTTCTTCCATCAAGGCCCAGGTTCCAGCCAACGAGAGGCAGGAGTGGGGGCTGGGGGTGGGTGAGCAGGAAACCTAGGTGCACAGATAGCAGGTGACCACCAATGTAAGAGGGGAAAGGAGAGGAAAGCAAACGTGGTGCACCAGAGCTTAGACCCACACAGCCCAGCTCTGTGTATGGCTGCATACAAGCAGTGCGGCCTCAAGTTAACCCTCAGCGAGCAGGGGATGGCAACCTCTGCCTCACAGGCTAATATATGGAATTGCTTAGAATGGCACCTGATGCAGGGTAAATGTTGACTTTCAACACTTAGGATCGTTCACTGTTACTCCACCTGAGAAGACAAGGAGGTTCACATAGAGATATAAAGATTCAGTGGAAAGTAAAGCTAGAGTTAATACAACCACCTTCCCACATCACATCCCTACCAGGCAGGCAGCACATCACATGTACACTCCCTGGATGACAGGAACTCACTGCCCACCAGCAAGGCCTGAAGGAAGATAGAAAAGAGTCTATGAGCGGGACTGTGGGGTCTTCAAAGAAGGCACAGTCTCAGATGAGGTGAGGATAAAACTCAGTGTCATTGTTTCCCCCAGAGGAAGGTGTGAGAATCAGGATTCTTGTGCTAGAGAGCTGTAGAAAATCAACTGGAAATATGCTCCACTGAAAAACACATACGTTGTTTCTCCAAATCAAAGAGTTCAGCACAGGGCTTTTGGGCAAGGATGGATCCAGGAGCTCCAAGGAGGTCATCACTGACCATCTTACTCTCACCATCTCTTGATTTTATGGCCCTAGGTGTTGATTTGGTTCCCTCCTGTGGCTGGTTGCCTCCAGCAGCACCAGGTTTAATACTGCTAACTCCATGATCCCAACAAAGGAAGGTCATCCTGCCTAGCTAGTCCCACAAATCTACCATGCTTTGTTGTGGTTAGGCTCCCTTCAGTCACATGCTGCCTCAAACTGGTCATTAAGCACTGACCTGAGAGACTGAATATACAAATGGACAGTGGCCAGAGCGTATACAAAATAGACCTTGGCCGCACAGTCTGCAGCCACCAGCCCAGGAAGCCACCACACCACATTTGGTGGATGCCCCAGGAAGCCAGCCCCTCCCACCTGTCAGACCTGTGGGAAGTCCCACACTCTTCCTGGCAAGCAGTCCAGAGAGCCACCAGCATCCCCTGTAATGATCGGCCCCGAGCAGGCAGGACTTGGCCCATCACTGACAGCTCCTCTCGTTTTTTTGGTCCCCACTTCCAATTGAGGACCAACTAGAAAAAAAAGCCAAAAAGGCACTCTTGCCAGTCACATAGAATGCTCCTCTGCTAGGTACCAACCCCCCCCAACAGCCTGCCATGCTGACAGCTTCCAGTCAGGGCATACCTGATGCTGTCCCCTTTTTCACTGTAGAAAGCTCTCCCACTCCTGCCTTTGAGTCTCCGCCAAAATGCAAGTGACAGGGGCTGCCTCCCTTGCTATAACAAGCTCAGAATAAATAGCCTTGGTTTATCCTCATTCCGATGGCCTTTATTGATTCCACAGACCTGATTGGTCACTGCCCTGTTCCCCACCGAGGGAACCCTGGAACAATGCTTGAGCTCTCTCCTCCTTGCCTCGCGATTCTTATCTAACGCAGCAGGCGAGCCGGAGTCTCGACGGGTGCCAGGCCTTGTGGCTGAGCCAGCTGGAGCTGGGCACGCTGCCTTCTCTGAACATACCATAAGGCACAGTGTTGAGGGCTGTGCAGCCTCAAATCCACAGTGGAGACTGCATGTTGGATGCAGGGTGCCGGAAAAGGGAGAGGATGTTAACAAGGTGGGTGGGTGGGGGTGCCGAGTTGAAAGACCCGTTGGTGACATGGCGGTGGCATCTGACCTAGCCTTGAAGGATGACTTAGTAAGAAAACAAAGGCAGGTTCTGGGCAAATGGAAGTCAGGCTTAAGACAGACCAGAGAAATGCATGGAGGCAGAAAAAATCTGAAGGAAACTTGGCCGTTTGTGGCTCAGAGCTATTCCTGCTTCCCCATGGGGCCCTAGTGCCAGGAGTTCAAAAGCCCTTTCCAATGAACACAGATTAAAAAGGCTTCAATTTCTGTTTCCCTTTTCGCCATATGCATAAAACGATAAACACCCCTGGGATGGCTGGGATTTATATCGGCGTATTTTTGCAAGTTTGTCTTATATATCTGAACTATGGCTTATAAATCAAATTTGGTTCTCTTTGCTGGAGAGTAAATTATTTATCCAAGGCAGAGCACCAGGTGATAGAAGGAGAGGCACAGAGAAGATACTGTTTTTCGGATGTCATTTATATTCCCCGAGACGAGGCAGAGTTGGGGGTGGAAGTCTCTGTGTCCCCAATTCTACTGCTGCTCCGTGATTTCATGAGCTCTCTGCTGGTAGCCACGGACTTATGAAATTGGCTTTCTGTTGAGGACATCACTCATGGAATTCAAATCAGAGTTTTACATGTGGATCTAGCACAGTTCTCGGTAGATGGCTGCCTGACTCGGGCAGAGAATGTACTCAGGGAAGGGCAAGGAGACCAGGCAACCTGTGCTGAGCTCAGTCTGGGGGTCTACGCCTCCCCCAAACACACCCATCACCTACTTCTGCTGCATCTGCCACTCTCATTCCACACACAATGCCAAGCAGGACCTCCGGGGCCTTCCCTCGCTGCTTTGGAAAGGGACAGTAACAGTCTTCCGCAGTCTTTACAGGACGGAGTGGGATTGTGTCTGGCACAGAGCAAACATGAAGAGGCATCAGCTCTCAACACAATACCCTGCCTAACAGTCTCCCTGTGTGCATTACCTGAACGTGGTCCCTCTCATTGCCAGAAAACCACAGAAGGCCTGCCAGGAGCTGCAAAGTGTCTATACTTCCAGTCCAAGCTCTTAAGGAGATAGACACTAGTTTTGGGCTTTTTTCCTCCTGTTGTTACAATCTGTAGGATGAGGGGCAAGTGCTCTTGGTTCTGGGCTGAGCCACGTGGGCCTGTTTTGTTCCCTGGTAGCCCCAAGTGCTGTATCAAGCACAGGAATGCTCTTCCACTAAACATTCAAGAAAGTTAGATTGCTTTTCAAAAGTCCAACAAAGAATTCAGAAGTTTGCACTCCAGAAATAGAACTGTGAGAGTGTTTCAGTTAGTGGAAAAAGTAAATGAAAATGTATTTGAGTTCAAGAAAACAAGTAAAAACTTAGATGGGGCAGGTGTTGTGGTAAGTGGGTTAAGCCACTGCTTGGGATGCAGAGGGCCGGTTCGAGTCCTGGCCACTCCAAATTTTCAACTCAGCTTCCTGCTGATGGCAGATGACAGTCCAAGTAATCAAGTCCTTGCCACTCATGTGGGAGACCCAGAAGGAGTTCCTGGCTCCTGGCTTCAGCCTGACCCAGCCCTGGCTGTTGCAGATATTTAGGGAATGAACCGAAGCATAGAAGATTCTGTGTGTGTGTGTGTGTGTCTCTCCCGCTCTCTGTCACTCTGCCTTTCTAAAAATAAATTATTTAAAAATAAGTTTTAAAGACTCAGAAGCCCATGCATAGTTCTTTTCAGGAATATGCTCTTCTTGTGAACTTGTTGAAGACCCCTCATACCTGCTGTCTGTGTTTATCTGAGACCTGTCCTGGAGTGACCCATGGCTGTGCCCCGAAGCCTACCTCCACCACTCTCAGGTCACCACAGTCATTTTCCTGTAAATTTGGCATTTAGGAAAAAGTCAGAGCTGAAAGGGAACGACGCTGATGGTGCAAGGTCTGAAATGCCAGTCACACAGACACTCCCAGTCACCTTCTCCTTCTGCATTTGCCACCTGCACAGTGAGAGCCACACTCCCCAGCCTGAGATGCTTCCTGATCCCTAACAACCAAGGAAGAGCCCATCGTCTTTATTAAACTGAATTTCCCAAGACAAAAACATAGACTTGTATCTTCTAGAAAGAACACTAATAGTTTTCAAATAAAATGTTATTTGAGTGCAAGTGGATTCCAAAAGTAATCTACAATAATCTATTCCCTGAACATTTGATGACCACAAGCAACATGCAACAAGCACTTCCAGAGTGCCTCCCTGCCTGTCACCACAGTGGGCACAGGTGTGCCATCTTTGGACGGGCCCCCAAGCACCCCACTTCAACATAGCAGGAAGGGGCGTGGCCTATTGGGAAGCTTCTCCAAGTGCTGTGGAGGTGTGGAAGAGGCAGGCGTTAAGCGTGTGTCCAAGCCTCACAGGTGGAGTTGTGGGAACAATGCTGCTACCCTAGGATGACAAGACAGCATAGGGAGGAGCAAAGAGATGTCAATGGCAGAGGGAGGAACAAAGAGAGGGGGAGGCCTGAACACAGACATGTGGAAGTCCTAAGCCCATGACCTCAGCACGTGTGACCGCACTTGGAAATTGCCTTGACAGAGATAATAAGGGACAATGAGGTCATTAAGGTCCGCCCTGATCCTTACAAAGAGAGATTTGCACACTGAGACAGACATGCACAGGGAAGCTGACTGAAGACACACAAGAGAGATAGCTGTGGTGGTAGGAGTGACATCTCCACGCATCACCCAAGGCCAAGGATTGCCAGCAAATGCCAGTAGCAGGAAGAACCACCAGACAGACAACCGCCACCTTGATCCAGACTCCTGGCTCCAGGGACTCTGAGTCGAGAAGCACCTGGGACCTGAAGCCACCAGCATGGGGTGCTTTGTCTGAGCTCTGGCTCCTCCAAAAGCTCACCCAGACACAAGGAGGCAGACCCAAGTAGATTCCAGGAGGCTCTAGGAGAGGAATAGGAAAGGGAGGCCACAAAGGGAAGGCAGCAGGCAAACGGCCTGTCATCCAGCCAGGGCCTCTGCCTCGGAGGAAGTGTCAGTGTGGAACCGCAAGTCATCAAGTGCAAGGTAAGGGAACTGTGATATGTACACCCCAGCTCCCATGAGACAGGGGCTCCTGCTTACGGGGCAGAGATAAGAAGTCTACTTGCGATGGGCTAAACCCTGGGCTCCAGGAACAAAGAAATCCCTTGGGCAGAGAGGCATGGGACTGCCAGAGTGCTCAGAGGAGGTCAGGACAAAGGAATTTGGAGGGGGCACCTAAAGCACTGCTTCAGGGAACATTTGGGAAGAGAGGAGGAAAAGGCAGGAAAGTGACAGTGTAGCCAGATTGGGGAACCTGGGATCCCAGGCCAGAGCCTGGATTCTACCCCCTAGCAGTAGGGTAGCACCGAAAGTTTTAGAGGAAAGGAATGAATGCATATGGCAGAGCGTGTTGGAGAAGGGAAAACAGAAAACAGAAGAGGGATGGACTGTGCTCAGCCTTCAGCCAGAGGTGGGATGACAGGGTTAGGGGCTGGCGAGGGCAGCAGGAAATGTCACAGCCACATGGTCCTGACCCTGAGAGCCCCAAGGAAACCATGAGTCAGGACACGGAGGAAGTTGGCTCCCGCAGCACGGGGCATGGCCAGCACACTCCCAAGTCCCAACTCCAGACTAAATGAGAAACATAAGCCAGGAGCGGAGCAGATGGCTCTGCCAAAGCTCTCCCAGCTCTCAGTGCATCCAAAGCAAACGTGGATCGGAAGGCACAGGGTTTGCAAATGCCACTGTGCCATTTGAAGCTAGGATCTCCTTTGCCAATTTACAGCCTGCACTTTAGATTGCTTCAACAGACAGGGTTATCAACACTGACATAAATAAATGAAGAAGCTAAATTATGCCTTCCATCCTAATATGCAGATAATATCCTTGACAATGATATTAGCCAAATTGCAAATTGCCCCCCAGACAGAAGACCCTCAAAAGGAAACACGAGCGAGAACGTGACCCCCACTCATTCCAGAGAAATCCCAGAGATGCTGCTTCCCCTTGCTTCTGACCAGAGTCTTCCAGGCTGGGGCCATGTGTGGCAGCTTCCTCCTCCTTGGCTTCCTGACCCTAAGCCCTCAGCCACCTGGGGGGGCCAGGCGCTTTTCTTAGCTCTCTGTCAGCCTCAAGTTAGGGGCTGGATCTCTCTGTTCCCGTTTTTCCCCCAAGCCTGATGCTCCAGGAGGAGCTAGGAGTAGGGGTCTCCAGGCTGTGCTGGGAGAAGTCCAAATGTGGACTTAGCAAGCTCAGGCAGAGGAAAGGATTAACCATGCCTGGGCCAAAGCACGGTGCACCTGCAGCCTGCATGAGGTAGAGAACAGCCATCAGCAGCTGGCCGGGCCCGGCTCAGGGAGTACTGCTTCAACCGCCCCAGGGAAAGAGGAACTTGAGAGCAGGCCCACACCATGGGAGCAGAGCTGTGGTCTTCTTCCATCGCCATCATACAGGAAGGAGCCCCCAGAGTCTGTGCCCTGCCCCCAGGAAAGTCTGGGCACTGAAGGTAGAGCAGCACTCACCACCCATTCATTGACATCTCCTTCCACCCGGTCAACAACCTACTGAGAAGGGAACAAGCACCACCCCAAGTGTCACGGTCAGGGTCACCAAAATGCAAACCCAGCCTCTCTGGGGCCACGGCTCCCTTCTGGGTGCTCTTCCAGGCGTTTGATCTCCTTCACCCCTCACAGGATGGCTGCCTTCAGAGAGAATGCTTAGTTTCATCTCAGCAATGCAGGCAGAGGCCGAGAAACGTGTGCAGGCCACGCGGCTGACACCAAGCTCTAGCAATGGCTCCAGCAGCTGTCTTCCTAACCAGCATCCCCACCGATGCCCCAAAGCCAAAGATGGGGGGGACTTTCACAGGGGAGGGAACCCGAGGGCAGCAGCCCCCCTTTCATTCACTCTTCTCACAGTCAGTCCCGTCATCCACTGCCGGTGAGAACACCGAGGCTCCGAGAGGTAAACGGGCAGCCCAGGTCACAGACTGTCAGCAGGTGAGTTGAGGTCTGAGCCGGACTCGGGAGCGCACCGCCATCTGTACTCCACGCCCGCCCTCTTGGCCTCAGGGCTCCAGCAGCTCCACCTGTCCTGATTACAAGTGGAGTTCTGTTTCTAATGCTGACTGAATGAACCAGTGCACCCTGGGTTTCCTGCCCTCAGAGAAGCCCTGAAAGCTGGTGAGCACCTTGTCGGGGACAGGGCAGGGCCCCTCCCTGCTCTGGGGGTAGCCACTCCCCTAGTAAAGGGTCACAATAATGTGCTTTTTAAATACATCCTGCGGTGGAGTCTTGGTTGAAATGAGCACTCACCTGCAGAGCGAGGCCCCTCCCTTATTATTCCTCTTCTTCCTACAGCAAAACAAGCATGCTGTGCTCATAGCCAGGTGCAGCCGTGAATGACGGCTCACACACATATACACTGTTGTGTGTACAACAGTGGCCAACGGTAACTGAGAGCTTACAAAATCCCCTGGGCTATTCCACACAAGCAGGGTAACAACCCATGGAGGTCAGTTCCAATGCTGTTGCCACTTACATGGGTGACAACAATCAGGGAGGGTCAGTGCAGTGACACCCAAAGTGTGGTTCCCCCAATCAGTGGCCTCAACATCACCTAGGAACATGCTACAAATGTGCATCCTTGAGGCCCAGGTTGTGGCATAGTTGGTAAAGCTGCCACCTGCTGTGCCAGCGTCAGTTCGTGTCCCGCTTGCTCCACTTCTGATCCAGCTTCCTGCTGGTGCTTGGGGAAAGCAGTGGAAGATGGCCCAAGTGTTCAGGCCCCATCACTCATGTGGAAGACTTGGGTGAATCCCCTGGCTTCAGCCTGGCCCAGTGCTGGCTGTTGTGGCGATCCGGAGAGTGAAAGAGTAGATGGAAGATCTCTCTATATATCTGCTTCTCTCTCTCTCTCTCTCTGTAACTTTTAAAATAAATCTTTTAAAAATATACTTAGATAAATAAATAAAAGGAAATGTGCATTCTTGGTGCCCTCACAAGGCCCCCTCGTGTCAGACGTCTAGGCAAGGCCCAGCAACCTTAACAAGCCACAAACACTGGAGTGTGTGTTAAAGTTTAAGATCTGATGGGAGAAGGACAACAAAGAAGCTCCTAATCTCAGGGGCTTACAGCAGGGCTTGGCAAAGTATGGCCAAGGGCTCAGCTCAGCCCACTGCCTGCCTGTGTAAACCAAGTCTGGGCAGAGCAAACAGGAAGCCACGCCCACGTGTCCACATTGTGTCTGTGGCTGCTTTCTGGACACAGAGCTGAGCCGCGGAGCTCTGGCACAGACCACAGGGTGCACAGACCCTGAAGAATCCCTGACTTAGCCCTCACAGAAAGGTTTGCAGTCCTGGCATAGAGCAACAAAGGTGTGGGTCTGCAGGGACTGCAGCTCCACATTCTCTCTCACCTCCTCTTCCTCCCCCCTCTTCTCTCTCTCTCCTTCTCCCTCCCTTTTTCTGGCTAAGGCTGCAGGGACAGGCCCCATGGCGGTCTCTGCCAGCAGCTTACTGGCAGAGAGAAAAGAGCCACGGCACGCTGTGTATCGGTACTTAGAGCTTCAGCCCTGAAGTCCCACCAGCCCTTCACTCACACCTCACCTGCCAAAGCCTAACGTCTTAGAGGGTGCAAGAACGCACCCCACCAGGGAGGGCAGCAAACAGTAATAACGAAATCCTCACCTCTAGCCCTCTCCTGCAGCCCACATAGACTGTTCTCCGTCCACATGCAGAGCACCCCTGGCCAGGGGAGACGGCCCACGCCCAGCGCCAAGCTCACAGCCAGCACCTCGGGGCCAGCTTGCTCTGCAAGGCAGCACCGGCCGCTCTTTCCCCAGGAACTCAGACAGCTCTCCTGCCCTGCACAGACAACACGCAGGAGTGGAACAGGGTAGGACAAGCACCGTTGCTGCCCCACCAAGGCCTCAAGAGGGCCCCCATACCTCCGTGGCCCTGCAGTCTATGGCAAGGAGGTCCTTTCTGTTCCTTTATTCTCTATGCTCACTACTAAAGAGGGCAACAGGGAGGAGGCTCTACCCAGGGCGTCTTCCACTTTCTCAGCTGCTTCCTGCCCGGCTCAGCTGAGGGCCTGCTGCTGAAGCCACGCCCTCACCCTAATGCCTTCGCTGTGGACTTCATCTTTGTTCTTCCTCCACTCCAGTTACTCTGTGAAAAGTGACTCAGAAGCTAAGGGAGCAACACAAGGGCAAAGCCAGAGCCAAGACCCGGAGTCACAAAGACTCAAATTGTCGCTGGGTTAACATATTCATGCTGGCCTCTAGCCTGACAGTTTTGCAGGAACTCACAGGCCCTGACCAACGTCGTCTACAATCTACCCTCGGACCCAACAGAGCAGTCAGCTCTGCCACGCGGACACACCACACTGGGCCATCACTGACGGCCAATCCCACTGCGGACTGACAGCGGCCCACGCGCAGGCCGTCACACACTGCTCCTCCCCACTGTCGACTCAACATCCGCAGCCTTGAGCCAGGCTGGCCAAGAATGATCACTGCCGACTCTGCTCTGCTTATTGCAAATGAACTCCTGTTTTCTTTAGTAATTGGCTTTTCCAAGACACTGTGGCAAAAAATGACCTAAATGAAAGATCTCTGTGAGTGAGATCCCAGTGGAAAGAAGGGGACATCAAAGAAGGAGTTACCTTTCTCTGAAGGGAGGAGAGAACTTCCACTTTGCTTTTGCTTATGGCCTTGTCTAAATACTGACAGTTTGTGAACTCAAGAGGCTTCCATAGCCTTGGCAGCTCTTGACAAGAGCCTTGGGTGATTACTGATGTCATAAATAAGAGTATCAATTGTTAAATCAACAACAGGAGTCACTGTGCACTTGCTCCCCATGTAGGACCTCTGTCCTTAATGTGTTGTACTATGAGAATTAATGGTAAAACTAGTCTTCAAACAGTACTTTATACTTTGTGTGTCTATGTGTGTGTAAGCTGTTGAAATCTTTACTTAGTATATACTAAGATGATCCTCTGTATATAAAGATAATTAAAAATGAATCTTAATGAAGAATGGGATGGGAAAGGGAGTAGGAGATGGGATGGTTTGCAGGTAGGAGGGTGGTTATGGGGGGAAAACTGCTATAATCCAAAAGTTGTACTTTTGAAGTTTATATTTATTAAATAAAAGTTTTCTATAAAAAAAGTACTTGGCTTTTGGGGAAGCAGAACCAGTTTTGTTGTTCTTGTTGTTGGGGGGTGGGGGCAGTGCTCTAGAGCAATTCCTCCAGCCAGTTTTGGAGTGTTCCACAGGACGACGGCTTGAACGGGCATCCCCTCTAGAGTTCTACTGAGATTCAGCTGCCACCTGACCATGCTGGGAGGTGGGACCTCGAGAGCATTCAGGTCACGAGAATTCTGCTCTTGTGCACAGACTAACAGCCCCGGTGGCTGTGGCTGGCACTCAGGGGCAGTTAGGGGCAGTGTCTGATGAGTACCACCTGCTGTCTCTCACAGGGTTCCCCACCTTCCAGCTTAAGGACCCTGGCAGAATCCATAGCCACACCCCCAGAACCAACGAGGACCCAAAGCAACTACTTTTTTAAAAAATATTTATTTATTTATTTGAAAGGGTTACACAGTGAGAGAAGGAGAGGCAGAGAGAGAGAGAGAGAGAAGGGTCTTCTATCTGCTGGTTCATTCCCCATTGGCCACAATGGCTGGAGCTGCGCTGATCCAAAACCAGGGGCAGGAGTTTCTTCCAGGTCTCCTACATAAGTGCAGGGACCCAAAGACATGGGCCATCTTCTACTGCTTTCCCAGGCCATAGCAGAGAGCTAGATGGGAAGTGGAGCAGCCGCGTCTTGAACCAGCGCCCATATGGGATGCTGGCATTGCAGAGGCAGGCAGCTTCACCCATTACGCCACAGCGCCAGCCCTCAAATCAACTTCTATTGTTAATCATTTTTTAAAAAAATAGATTTTACTTATTTATTTGAGAGGTATAGCTAGAGACAGAGAAAAAGGTCTTGCACCCACTGGTTCACTCTCCAAATAGCCACAATGGCCAGAGCTAGGCAGATCCGAAGCCAGGAGCCAAAACTTACGGGTGTCCCATGCAGATGCAGCTGCCTAAGCACTTGGGCCATCTTCTACCACTTTCCCAGGATACAAGCACAGAGCTGGATCAGAAGAGGAGCAGCTGGGACAAAAACCAGGCTGTATGAGATGCCGGCACTGCAGGCAGGGGATTAGCCTACTATGCCACAGCACAGGCCCCCAAATCAACTTCTATTGTTTATAAAGTACCCAGCCTTGGGCATTCTTTTTTTTTTTTTTTTTTTGACAGAGTGGAGAGAGAAAGGCCCTCCTTTTTCCGCCGGTTCACCCCCCAATGGCCGCCAGGGCTGGCGTGCTGCAGCTCACGCACCGCGCGGATCTGAAGCCAGGAGCCAGGTGCCTCTCACAGTCTCCCACACGGGTGCAGGGCCCAAGGACCTAGGCCATCCTCCACTGCACTCCCGGGCCACAGCAGAGAGCTGGATTGAAGAGGAGCAACCAGGACAGAATCAGGCGCCCTGACCAGGACCAGAACCCGGGGCACCAGCACCACAGGCGGAGGATTAGCCAATGAGCCGCGGTGCAGGCCTTGGGCATTCTTTTATAGCAGCAGAAAATGGACTCAGGGGTATTTTCAGTCTCAAACAGCCTCAGCCTTTGTCCATTTGTAATTAATTGGCTGCAGACCTAACTTCCCCTCTCTTTCAGTGCCGGAGGACGCCAGCAACATTAACGGTACCAGTGGTCCACTCCTCCCGATTTGCCTGTGGGCACCCTCATCGTCGACTGTGGGTGAGGGCGCTGTACCTGCACCCTAAGGGGGAAACTGAGGCTTACAGAACTACAGGAATCTTCCGCGGGCCTCACGTCTGGTTGGGACCTCAGCCCTCGCCATCTCCACAGCAGTCCCTCCCACGCAATCGCCAGACTTTCTCCCCCATGGTGCTACGTAATTCCACGGCCTTGAAAAGCCTCAGCCAGACTCAAAGACACTGAGTTAACGGTCACCAGGAAGGAGCACGGCAGAACCCTCCGCACAGAACGCTGCCCTCTCCAGGGCGACCCGGCGCTGCCTGCAAGTTCCAGTCTAGCCCACACCTGGCGCGCGCCCCCGCGGCTCCCTTCCGGCCTTACCTTGTGACTCTGTGTCTTGCGTACCTCCGGAGAGCCCTTGCTTTGACGTGTAGGCATGAAGAAGAGCGAGGCCTCTGGCACCCAGGCCGTGGGGAGGACAGGGACCTGCTGTGGGGGAGGGGACAGCTCCCAGACACAGCTGCCCTTGGCTTGGGCACGGCCCAGGCCTTTGTACCTCTTCCCTTGTCTGAGTCCACGTAGCCTCCAACCCTCACTCCCTTCCTCCCTCCTTCTCCCTTTAAAACGCCAGACTCGCCAGGGCCCAAGTCACAGCGGAGCTCGGAGCTCGGCCCCTTGCTTTAAGCGAAGTCTAAGGTCACCGTTGGAGCTGTGACCTACCGTGGCTTTCTTTAAGCAGCATCCTCTGCACCCTCCACTTCTTTTCAGGCCTCCCCGTGGTTTTCCTCTGAGGCCTCCTCCGTCCTCCTCCTCAGATGTTAATGAGGGTTAGCAACACCTGGCCAGGGAAGGGGCGTGCCTGTTAAAGTCGCAAGGTTCCCAGCCCCCCAGTCCCCTGTCTCTGAGGACTGGACTGGGCTCAGAGCACTGAGGGCTAAGAATCTGCATGTTAACCATGCCCCGCCCAGCCCCAGCCCGGCAGGTGACTCTGAAGCAGCCGACTGGCTGGGCACACGGAGAAGCCTTGCCCTGTTCCTACTCTAATTTCCACCTGACGAGCCATTCTGTGAGAAAGTCGCGAGTTCTTCTGAAGGTGCTTGAGAGCATGTGAGAAGCACTTCATTAATTTTCACCCCGGTCCTCGGAGGTGGTATCGTGATAGCTATAATTAGGCCTCGATTACTTGGCGGGATTGAAGTGTTCTTAGAGAACAGACAGACCGAAGCCAAGCGACTGGCGGGCTCACCGGGGAGGCCAGGGTGGGAGTGAGGTCACAAAGGAACACAGGAGGGATAGCAGCCCCCTCCCCCTCCCGCACCGCACCCGGAGGAGGGAGGAAGCAGGGAACAGACAAGGGGGAG
This sequence comes from Lepus europaeus, assembly GCF_033115175.1. Classification (NCBI taxonomy): domain Eukaryota; kingdom Metazoa; phylum Chordata; class Mammalia; order Lagomorpha; family Leporidae; genus Lepus; species Lepus europaeus. Next base: position 21,160,069 of record NC_084845.1, on the reverse strand, counting down.
GGAACACCCACCAGCCTGGTCTCTGATCCAGAGGCCACAGGAGTGTTTCAGTGGGATTTGTAAAATATTGACTTAGTTGCCAATATTTTCCAATCAAGTAGTTGAGTATAAAAATTCAAATTTCGAGGCCGGCGCTGAGCCTCCCTCCACCTGTGGCTCCTGCATCCCACGTGGGTGCTGGTTCATGTTCTTGCTGTTCCTTTTCCGACCCAGCTCTCTGGTATGGCCTTGGAAAAGCAGTAGAAGATGGCCCAAGTCTTTGGGCCCCTGCACCCAGGTGGGAGACCTAAAAGAAGCTCCTTGTTAGGTAGGAAGTCAGTTATGAGCGTATGTGTGTGTAACAGGCCCAAAGAGAAGATGTCTATGTCCAGCATATGCATCTGCATCTCAAAGTCATCCTGACAATGTTTCAGGGGCAGCCTGGCCCTGGCATCCTGCCCTGCCCCCTTCTACCTGATAACCTGCCAGGTGGAGGTTCCCACCACTTCTGCCTGACAATCTTCCACTATCTCCCAGGTGAAGCCCAGTATCTGCATCTCAAACACCCTGCTCCCTTCCTCCTGTCTGATAACATTTGCATCCAAAAAGTCCTTTGTGTCAGACCTTCAAGAGAAGTTTTTCTATTTACATCCAAAAAGCCCTTTGTTCCAAGAGGAGCAGAGGTGGGGAAGCAAGACCCATCTCCTTAAAAACCCCCAGCCTCAACTGGACTGTGTGCTCAGCCCTCTGCCTTTCTGTTGAGTCGCCCGCTTGGCCTGGTCAGGTGTAATCTCTCCACTCAAACATGTCACCCTGCTCCTTGCCCTGTCCCCTCCCCGTAAGTCTCTCAGGCTTTGTCTGGAGAGGTGCCCATCCGCCTTATGGATGTCCCTTCCCTAATAGACCTTGCTATTTTACCTCCCACTACTCTCTGTCTCACGCCTGAATTCTTTCTTGCGCCAAGACAAGAACCCTGCAATTTCTCCGGTAACACTCCTGGCTCCTGGCTTTGGGTCTGCCCAGCTCTGGCTGTTGCAGCCTTTTGGGGAGTGAACCAGAGATGGAAGACCTTTCTCTCTGTCTCTCTTTGTCTTTCCATCTCTCTCTCTCTGTAACTCTGCCTCCCAAATAAGTCTTTAAACAACAAAAAACAAATCTCTGACTTCTCTTGAGGAATCAGAAGCCCTGCGAACAAGCAAAGCTAAGGGCGGGTGATCACTTTGGACGGAGTGTGCAGCCTGAGCCGCTGAGTGACCACTTGGCTCATGGACTTCACCCATCCAGTCCCTCGGTTGTGCTTCCGGTCACAGCTCGGGGAGAGGGCTCCCTGTCCTCAGGAGACACTCACGGAGCTGCCGCGAGCAGGGTCTGAGGAAGGGGGCTCCTGAGAGGGACAGGCGACGCCCGTGGGCGTGGAAATGCCCTCCATCTTCCATCCTCACCTCCAGCATGGGAGGCCTTGCGCTGCACATTTTTCACAGCTGGTCATAAATCACTTTGGATTTTCCTAAAATCTGCTCCTTCGCCACCAGCCACGGTGAAGCCCGAGAAACAAAAGAGTACGCGGCAGAGGAAGGGCCCCTGCCCCGGAGACAGCACCAGTTTTCTGGTGGCCAAAGCCCTGGAATCATGAAGGACATTTAGGAGAACCCGGACAGCTTCAGGACGCGTTCATCGCTAACAAAGCTACCACAGGCTTGGAGCGTCTCATAATGTCTGAACCCTGAGTTAACATTAATTTAACATTGAAACATGGATTTAATAATGTCTGAGGAATAAATCAAACCTTTGAGACATCTAAAATTTAATTTTAATATGTAAAGTGAAATAAAATAATTGCATTCAAGGGATAGTTCGAAAATGGTGTATCCTACGTCCACAAAAATGTGCAGGTGTCACTGTGGAGAAGTGAGGTTCTTGTCTTCACACAAGAAAGAATTCAGATGTCAAAGTGAGAGCAAAGTAATAAGGTTTTACTGGGGACAGGGCATCCATCAGAATGGAAGGGACAGATAGAGGGTGAGTGCCCAGTCACTCAGAACTGGGGGAAGCCAGTTTACATGGTTAAACGGAGAGAATACACCTGGGCGGTCAGGTGGGCAGCTCAGCACAGAGAGCTGAGCTTGTAGTCTTTGGTTAGACTCCTGGTTTTTAAGGGAGTCTCCCCCCTCCAGGACAAAGGATTTGCTGAGTGTAAATTAGCGAATTCCTCCCCAAGGCTTGGGGAGCCCTGGCTCTGGGCACAGGAGCTTCCCCCTGGGCATCTGAGACCCATGTTATCAGGTCAAGTAACCCAAAGAGAATTCTCCTGGGAGCTTTCCTTGGGGCAGGGGGGTGGGGAGGGCTGAGGCTACCTGGAAGGTTATCAGGGTCTGGGCAGAACTTTGAAATGTAAAATACTGGGCTCCTGGGGCTTCTGCAGGTGTGCCTGTTTCTTCTGGTCCCTCTCACACACGTTGGCTAATTTCTTTGTTTGTTTGTTTGTTTGTTTGTTTTGACAGGCAGAGTGGACAGTGAGAGAGAGAGACAGAGACAGAGAGAAAGGTCTTCCTTTGCCATTGGTTCACCCTCCAATGGCCGCCGTGGCCGGCGCACTGCGGCAGGCGCACCACGCTGATCCGATGACAGGAGCCAGGGGCTTCTTCTGGTCTCCCGTGCGGGTGCAGGGCCCAAGGACCTGGGCAATCCTCCACTGCACTCCCGGGCCACAGCAGAGAGCTGGACTGGAAGAGGGGCAACCAGGATAGAATCCGGCGCCCCAACCAGGACTAGAACCCGGTGTGCCAGCGCTGCAAGGAGGAGGATTAGCCTAGTAAGCCGCGGCGCTGGGCAACATATAGGTTAATTTCTAACTTCTAGCTAACGCAGGGAAGATCTGGGATGCACTAGGGCACCCTCAGTCTGAAAAAATTAAAAAATTAATGTCCTCCGACCCCAAGTCAGCCAAGATGATGGAATCATATCACGATCTGATACAGTTCTCAGATAACTGCAAAATCTTCTGCGACAGTTACAGCCCTAACCATCACTGGAAACCAAACCCACCCTGTGTGCCATCCAAAGACACAGCCACTGCTCTCTGCTGACTGTCAGGAGCCACCCTTGGTGAGTATGTTGTTCCAGGGAAGCCACGTCTGCAGTCACCCAACAGCGGACAGGAAGCTCCCCAGGGAGTGTCCCAACTGTCCCGAGATGGGCCCGGGCCCAGACAGAAGTCCAAGGCAAGAAGCGCTACATGCCAGGGTGCTTATGGAGTGTGGCAGTCCATGTGACAGTGGACAGGGAGAGGACAAGAACATCCTCTCAGGGCTGGCACTACACAGCAGTAGGTTAAGCTGCCAGCATCCCATATTGGAGTGCCAGTTCAAGTCCCAGCTGCTTCTCATCCATCTTCCTGCTAATGCACCAGAAAAGGCAGCGGATGCCGCCCCAAGTACTTGCACCCCTGCCCACCATGTGAGAGACTAGGGTGGAGTTATAGTGAGATCACTGGACTGTACATGCTATAAAAACTACAGACGGGAGAAACTGACAAGGAAGCAGCTAGCCAATGTGATTTGAGTTCAGCTTCTTTGGCTCCTGTTGTGTAATAAACTATAGCACACTTGTCAACAATCACATCTTCCATTACCAATCTCTGTGTACCTAAGGACATAGTTTCATGATGTCAGTCTAAACACATTCATTATTAGCCCATTCATAAAAATCTTCATTGAATAATACTCTGTGCTAGGTCCACATTTATATTCCAGGAATAGATTCATGAAAACAGGCACTGGTAGAGCTACAGTCTAGTCACTGAACACAGGCAGTAAGTGGAGAAAATATAAAAGATGCCAGCTGATGATAAATGCTTGGGGAAAGACATCGATGAGGCCAAGTGGCAATCTGGCTGCTGATTTGTAAAGAAGTCTAAAGAAAGTGAGGACATGAATCGTGCAGGTAGTTCAGAGACGAGCACTGCAGACACAACAAACAGGCAGTGCAAAGGCCCAGAAACAGAAGTGTGGCCACACCCTTCAGGAAGAAAGACCCATGTGGCATAGGATGAGCGAGAAGGTGATGAAGTGAGCATGGTAACTATGTCAAGACTTTGGTGAAGTGAGAATGGTAACTACATCAAGACTTTGGTTTTACTTTGATGGATGGGAAGCAATGGGGTGATCTGGAGAGAGGAGGTCGTAGTATGTCTTCCATTTTAAAATAATCACTTCTGAAAGGAGTGCAGAGGGGAAGCGCAGAGGTGGGAAGGCCAGTGAGGTGATTTCTGCATTCACAGAGATGGAAGGGGAAATTCTGGCCAGGTTTTGAAAGCTGCCGAGATCTGCTGGAAGAGTGCATTTGGGTTGCCCCCAGAGCAGTCAAGGACCAGCCTGAGGACAAGGAGAGATGGAGTTGCCATCAACACATAGGGAAGCGATTATGGCAGAAGGAGGTTGGGGAACGTGGAAGGTGGCAGTTCCTCCAGACACTGGAGTGGAGATGTCTGTTGGGCATTAGGTGATCAGGAAGGGAAGAAGTTGGCACACAGCTCCATGGGGAGAGGTCTGAGACGGAGATGCCAATTTAGAAATGTCATTATATAGATGGCCTAAACACAACCACCACAGGAGAGAATGTCAGTAGAAAAAGAATGTGTATAAGCAATCAGCCTGTTTCCTCATGGGCAAAGTCTACCTCAAAGAAGAACCACTATCAGAACGTGCCCGTAACTACAAATTTCTAGTTTAGGCCACCAAAGATTAGGGTCGGAGTGATATCGGAATTGACCCCTTAAAATTACATCAAAATGTGACCCCTTTTAAATTTCCCCAGAAGTCCCATCTGGGGTGCCACATATGTTATTGGTATTTGGGGTACCACACAATTTCACCATATGCTTATTAATAAATCTCCAATATTAATATGCCCAAGTGGGTTCTTGCCTAATATTTAGAGAAGAATTCTAAATACTGACATAAATGAATGAGGCACAGTCCATTTTAAGTTTTTATTTAGTATGAAAGATACATAGGAGAATGAGAGCTTTATCTAAGAGAGAGGGGTAATCTGGGTTCATACCAAGCACCAGGAACCAGCCACATGGAAGAATATCTAGGCCCAGAAGCATAAGGTGGGTGGCCCGAAGGCCACACACCCTGGAGGCACAGGGCTACAGCCAGAGGTCAGGGTGAGGGAAATGGAGGAAAAAAGGGGGGCTGGACACACCCTGCCCCTTGCTTTTAATCCACTCTCAAAGGGGAGTGGTTAATTAACCTGATTGGCTGGTGGGCACTCAGGTGTGGCCAGGTAGGGGCATGAGGTCACACAGGGGCGTGGTGAAGGTGTGGTCTTCCAGCTCACAAACCTAATCAATCTTAACCTGTATGCCTGCCTACTCCAGGAGCACACCCTTGACTTGCATTCTCTTAAAGGTTTCCTCTAGTCTGCTTTAACAAAAACCAGGAGGAAGAGGAAGCTGAGCTGCAGAAACAATACAAAGCTAGGTGGCAGCCCAATTAATGGCTGCTTTATACAGTGATCTGCCATCAGAGACCCAACAGGCCAGTCCACTGCATTGGTTTTCATGTGGAAAGCCAGGGCTTCAGCAGAAGTCAGCTTATGAAGAGCCCTGGTAGCTATGCCAGCCGAGAGTTGGGTCCTTGGAAGTGGACCTGCCCTGGAGTTGAAGGGCTCCAGGTCAAGGCCACAGACCTTATTCCCACCAAGCTGAAAAGCCCTTCACTCAGCCCAGCTTCCAAACTAACCACTGCTGTCAAGGGGATGGCCAAGTAGGGTCACCAACATTGCAGGCAGACTGTACATTAACCAACAAATGTCTTCCTTTTAGAAATGCCACCCACCTTCTCTTCAAGCCAGCTCTCCTCCCAGGCCAGCTAGGTAATAGAAGTCAACAGGGTGCCTCCCTTACGATGCACCACATGTGAGGAGATATAGACAGGTCTGAGCCTCATAACTGACGAGGCCTTAAGCCCACCTGATTATTTTCAAGCCCTTTCTGTCCATTTGTATTTGCCTCTCAATGGAAAAACTCGCTCATGGTTTAGACACTTTCCTTAGGGCCTCTAGTAATGACTCTGTCCTCGGTTTTAGTTCCTGTGATTTTAGATCCTGTGAGTTTAAACTGCTTGTTAGATTCTTCTCTGGACTTAAAAAAGTAAAATTCCAGGTGGCCATGCACATGAAACCTCCGATGGAAGCAGTTTCTGCAGGCTGGCACTGCATCCCCCTGGAGAAGCCACCTCCTGCTAGAACCCTGTGTTGACTCTAAATCCCAAAGTACCCCTTTTCGGCATGAAGCAGCCAGAGCGATCATCGCCCAGTTCCCCCTAACAGATGTTAGGGCTTCCAACTCCGAGAGGAGGGAATGTGAGGAGTCAGATGGGTTAACCATAGTCAGGGGATCCCAGTGGAATTTGGGGTGCAAAATACTTGCTTCCTTCCCCAAAACATTGTCTTTAGCAAGAACAAACAGGCCACCCTCCTTCCAAATTTACCATGAGAATAGCAAGGGATCTCCAGAGCTCATAGCTTATTGTGAAAACAAGTCACCTATCCCACCCTTAGCTGGCCAGACAGGATGGAGAACTGTAAATGAGGTCTTTTGCTGGTTTTGTCCCCACCTGGTAACTGAATGCCAAGCTGATTGTCAGGGTTTTTTTTTTTTTTTTTTTTTTTTTTGGTTTTTTTTTTTTTTCTTCAAACTTGTACTTAAAAAGCCCACTACCACCAGTCCTTTTTTTCCTTTTCTGAAATTCCCCCTCCACACTGCTCTAGCTGGAGGCCTTTGATTCTAATAAATACTTTTAAATCTAAAAAAAAAAAAAAAAAAAAAAACCAGCCTGGGGACATTCCAATTTCAGAGATGCAGGGAAGAGGGAGAAAACAGCAACACCAGAAGCAAACACTAAAGATGGAGAAGAAAAATTGGAAGAGCCTGCCTTTCTGGAACTGTTCCGGTGGATGGCAGGGTTCTTGTCTTCATGCAAGAAAGAATTCAGGTGTGAGAGTAGTGGAAAGTAAAATAGCAAGGTTTATTAGGGCAGGGACATCCGTGAGAACGGATGAGCCCCTCTCCAGACAGAACCTGAGAGAGAGTGCCCAGTCGCTCAGACTGGGGGAGAGCGGGCTTACATGGTTGAGTGGAGAGATTACACCTGGCCAGGCCAGGTGGGCGGCTCAGCAGAGAGGCAGAGGACTGAGTGCAGAGTCCGTGTGAGGGGGGGGTGGTGTTTAAGGGGATGGGTCTTGCCTCCCCACCTCTGCTCCTCTTGGAACAAAGGACTTTTTGGATGTAAATAGAAAAACTCCTATCTGAGTTTTCCCCCTGAAGTTATCAGATAGAGGAAAGATGGGCGGGACCCCCTGGAAGATCAGTAGGATGTTTGAAGTGCAGATCCTGGGCTGCACCTGTAAGGTTATCAGGCAGAAGGGGCGGGGACCCACCACCTGACAGGTTATGGAGTAGAAGGGGGCAGGGCAGGATGCAAATGCTGGGCTGCTCCTGGAAGGTTATTGGGATGACTTTGAGATGCATATGCTGGACCTAAATGTCTCCTTAGGCCTTTGTCACACACACAGAAGCTCATATCTGACCTCCTACCTAACAGAACCAAGTGGGGAAAATGGGGGTTTTGGAGGAAATGTCTTCCAATATGACAAATAGATAAAATAACAATAAATAAAAGGATAAACAGATCAAGCGATGTGAAGGCCAGTAATTGACAATTCTGTGGTCGATGCGCAGATCATCGGCAGTGTCAGAGACAAATCAGCAATTCTGTAAAGTTTTGCTGCTATATCAGATATTTATATGGGAGATCTGAGACCTGTCATCCCCCAAATGTCCTTTATTATCTGAATTAATTCCTGATGGGTACCAGACTGGGTCATTCTCTGCAGCGCATTTTCAGAAATAAAATCCACAAAATAAAATCCACCGATAAAAATCACAGACTGAGGATTAGAATAAATGAGACCAAGATGTTTCCAACCAATCTCAACTAAGAGGTCCATACAGTAAATGAGAAGTTCCAGGTGTCATTTTTGATAGCACAAAAATTAAACATTCACTTTTTTTATGCTTTGTATTCTTTTCAAAGATGTTTTAAGACTTGTGGTTCCAGGAACGGTGGCATCTGCTCACAGATAGCAATTACGTATTCTGGGGGGAAACATTCATGTGAAGTGTGGCTACTTGAGAGAACTGGGAAGCAACCCAAAGCAGACAGAATGTGGAGCGATTTTCCCTTTGAAAGAAGAGAACCACAGAGAGTGAGACCCATATTTTTGCAACCATGCCACTGAGGTCCATGCTGGAAACCATAAGTATATTGACTTGAGACAAGGAAGGGGGTCGGCAAGTGTAGAGTGGCTGGGATTCGCAGAGGGACATCCTCGAAAGGAAGACACAACAGAGGAGGGAGAGTCCCCAGCTCTGTCCAGAAACTCTCCTCAGACTCCTTGGCTCATCCCAAACTGTGTATGAGTGGCAGAGACTCCAAGAAACACAGGAAGAAAACAGATATAAGGAGAAAAGATTTCCCAGACAGGCTGCTTCCATCCAGGACATGGGAGAGGATTCATGTCCCAGCAAGTCCAAGCTGGAAATAATTCATGCAGCCCATAGGAGGACTATTACTTTAGGAATTAAGATCCTGTTTTCGAATCAAAGATTCTTCCTAGGTCTAAGAGGAGAAACATGACCCTGCCCTAAACAAAACATAAACCAGGCCTCCATTAACTCAAGTCGGTCCGTCTGGTAAAACAAACTCAACATTCTTTTATAGGGATATATTTTTTTAAAGACTTATTTTATTTATTTGAAAAACAGAGTTACAGAGAGAGGTAGAGAGAGAGAGAGGAGAGAGAGAGAGGTAGAGAGAGAGGTCTTCTATCCGCTGGTTCACTCCCCAAATGGTGGCAACAGCAGGAGCTGAGGCAATCTGAAGCCAGGAGCCAGGAACTTCAACCAGGTCTCCCACACAGGTGCAGGGGCCCAAGGACTTGGGCCATCCTCTACTTCTTTCCCAGACGCATTAGCAGGGAGCTGGATGGAAAGTGAAGCAGCTGGGGACTCGAACCAGCGCCCATATGGGTTGCCAGCACTACAGGCCAGGGCTTTAACCCACTGCACCAACCACAGCATCAGCACCCAAACTCAACATTCTTAATGAGAACATAACAGAATCCAGAGTCTCTATAACATCTCTAAGAACAGTGGCTACAGAAACCTCCGCCATCCCATGCCCCAATCTTCCCAGCTGTCTGCAGAGGGAAGTACATGGAGCCCCTGGGAAGTGTGGCTTTCCTCATTAAAAAGTCCTCCTACCTAAAGGTTACACTGCCAAGGATGATACCCAGGCTGCTCACTCCAGGATCACATGATCAAGTCGGAAGGCATGATCCTGGGAGTTCTGAAAATACTCTGGGGAGACATGATATCTAAGCTAGAAACTAAAGATCGAACCAGAAACAGGAAAAACAGGCCCACTGCCTGGGGATGAGGGAGTATGGTGTTCCTGAAGCCCAGGTCACAGAGAAGGGAGGGAAGGGACTGGTAGCAAACAGGCTGGAGAGGTAGGTGGGTCATGAAGGGCCTGTCCATCATGTTCGAAATTGGATTTTCTGAGCAGTATGGGCTGCAAAGAAAAAGTCTGAAGATGAGGAACAATATCATCAAAATTTGGGGGTTGAACTATCCTCTTAGCTTCTGCAATGAGTTCTGCTGGATACAATTATGTCTGAAGTATGCACAGACTGTCCAAATTCTGTAAGACACTGGGTTTACTGGAAAGGTGTAGGCTGATATGGGTTCTTTGGCCTACTATTGTTGAAATCCTGAATGTAGATGAGACATTCCAGGAACAACTAAGGAAATATTAGGGTACCCCAAAAGTTCATGGAAAATGCAATTACAACATATGTTTTTATTTTGGTGCAAAAAATTATGAAATCCATGCATGGTTTTTTCCATAATGTTCAGTATTTGTGAATTTTTTGAAGTACACTCATGAAAAGACCCTAAGCAGAAACCAGGAATCACCAGCATTCAAGCCTAATTGGTTAATGTATTAGCCAACAGCTCTGGCCATGACATAGCTTATAATATGGACAGAGCTTTGTTGAAGTCAGTCTAAATTAATGACCTTCCAACATCAAGTTCACCTACTTTATTTCTGTCTTCCTCTCAGTTTTTAAAAAATTCTATTTGCTTGTTTTATTAATTTGAAAGCAGAGAAACAAAGAGAAAGACAGAGCTCTCCTACCTGCTGAATCACTCCACAAATGCCCACACGGGCTGGAGTTGGGTCAAACCAAAGCCAGGAGGTAGAAACACAGTCCAGGCCCGCCACATGTGTAGCAAGGAGCTATGCATTCAAACCGTCCCCTGGTCGCTCCCATGGTGCACATTAACAGGAGGCTGGAATCAAGAGCAGAGCTGGGACTCAAACCCCACAGTCCAATGGGGGATGCAGCCACCCTGAGCCATGTCTTAACCACTATGCGAAATGCTTCCCCTGGTTTTCTGTTTTAGAAGATCTCCCAGAATGGTGGTCCTTGATCCAGGGATATTTGACAATGCCAGGAGACAGTCCTTTGTTGCCACAGGCTGGGGCTTCTACTGGCTTCTAGTAAGTAGAGATCAGAGATGCTATTCACCATCCTGCAATGTACAGAAGTGACCCCCCATCCCCACAACATCAATAGTGTGACGTGTGATGTTAAGAAACCCTGTTCTAGAAGCACATTGGCTAGGTAGGACCTACTGGTCTGTGGACACTGATAACTTCTGTGCTTTCCAACTAAGTTTTCCTGTGATGGGAGAGGGAGCCCAGTTTCTACAGATAACGTCAAAGAACCTGGAAGTCCATTGTTATCACTGTACAAGTAAATGAGTCTAAAATCCGAAAGCACCAAGGTAGACAGATTTCAGGATACAGGAACGACAAGCCTTCTTCCCGTAAACATGGAGGAGGTAACGGGCAGATCCAGGGTCAGTGCTTAGGTCCACTCTGGGAGCAGAGCTGCTGAGAGGGAGAAAGCTGGTGCATGAGGGCCTCAAAGGCACCAGGGAACTCAGGGCTGGAGTTCCATGGCGCCGGGAACACGAACCAATTAAATCCATGAAAGAGATGGATGAGCAGCACCAGGAGGTGCTCAATATGCATGAGCAGAGTGTTCTCTCAGATCGGGGAGGCAATGCTCCATCAGTACCATCAGTGCTGACGTTCAGGGCGTAAGATCAGGTGGCCAAAGGCTCAAAGCAGAGCTAAGGGTCCCTGCTCTGACTATCCAGTGCTGTGCTGCGTTGTTCAAAGGGGAGAGGGAAGGCATGGACTCTGCCTGGAACTGAGCCTCAGAATGGCTTTGTCTTCTCCCCAGTCACCTTCTCACTGTCTCAAGCCTCTGCTCTGGTTTAAAGCACAGCTGGACTCTGAACCAAACAGAGCAGAGACCTTACTTGAACCAAAGTCTTCTTTCACCCGCGGTTCAGATACGGATGGGATTGTCTGGCAAATTGGTGAGACACTGGCTCAAAACTCTATTTGACGGAGAACAAGAGAGTATTGGCAGAGAGGGAGGAGGGAGGAGAGGGGGAGGAACAAGCAAATACATCCCTATGAGTGAGTCAGTCTGATTCAGTACTCAGACTGGGGTCCACCACCCAGCAGCAGCAGCATCACTGGGAACTTAGAAATGTAGAATCTCACATCTGAGCAACTGGTTTGAAATCTGCATTTTAGGAAGCCTGCCAGGTAAAGTCTGGGCAGCATAGGCTTTGCCCTTGGTTGAGGCAGAAGGTTGCCCCTGTGGTGGATTGCCTCCCTGTCCAGCCCCACGCCCCCCACCCCCAAGTTCATATCTTCTTTTTTTAAGCCCCGTTCAAGGAGTTCTCTGTGTTTTTAAAAATTTATTTATTAGAAAGGCAAAGAGAGAGAGAAGACGGAGACAGACAAAGATCTTCCATGCATGGATTCAATCCCCTGAATGCCTGTAATAGCTGAGCCTGGACCAGACAGAAGCCAGGAGCTGGACTCTCTCCAGGTCTCCTACATGGGTGGCAGGAACCCAAGTACTTGAGTCATCACCTGCTATCTCCCAGTGGGAGCGTTAGCAGGAAGCTGGAATCAGAAAGAGAGCCCGAAGTTGAACCCAGGCCCTCTGTATGGGTTGTGGGCATCCCAAGTGGTATCCTGAGCACTGTGCCAACCGCCTACCCCCTCAGTTCACATCTGAGAGCCGTGCTAACTCCAGAAGAGCTGTATCATTAAAACTCTGTTACCTAGGAAAGCAGAGGCAGCACATTAGGTGAAAGATGTCCCCTCCCACCTTGCCAAACGCAGCAACATGCAAGGCCTGCTCTGGCTCCTCGAACATGAACATCCCTTCTCTCCCCCGCTGAGCAGCTGACCACCCAGGACTGCCCTAAGCAACCAGCTTGGAAAGCCTTCCCTCCTCTACCACATACAGAGACAATCTGGCTTCCTCCCGCACACACTCCTCTCCCCGAGGAGGACCCAGAGCAGTGCGCAGTCCCAGGAGCCCAACTCCTGCGGGCTGCTGTGGCTTCCAGGCAGCTGCACAGGCACCCCATCACCTCCTCCACCGGCGCCCATCATGTTGGCATTTAAGTATCCAAATTTACCTTAAAAAATAAGAAAAAGAAGGGCCGGCGCTGTGTCGTAGTGGGTGAAGCTGCTACCTGCAGTGCTGGCATCCCATCTGGGTGATGGTTCAAGTCCCGGCTGCTCCATTTCCGATCCGGCTCTCTGCTATGGTCTGGGAAAGTAGTGGAAAATGGCCCAAGTCCTTGGACCCCTGCACCTGCATGGGAGGCCCAGAAGAAGCTCCTGGCTTCAGATCGGCTCAGCTCTAGCCATTGTGGCCATTTAGGGAGTGAACCAGCAGATGGAAAACCTCTCTCTGCCTCTCCTTCTCTCTCTCTGTAACTCTGACTTTCAAATAAATAAATAAATCTTTAAAAAAAAGAAAGAAGGGGGGCTCTTTCCAGCTAAAATTTCCTTCAGTTACTACCCTACAAACTTTCCTAACTATCCATTTTGATTTTAAGTGACACAACATTCAAATGGACAGATATGTATATATCCACTCCCCAGACTGCACAAATCTGAACACATGTCCATGTTTGTTTCTGAGACGTTTGTATTCCCCAAATAAAGCACTGTAGTTTCAATTAAAATTCCCGGTATTCCTCTGATCTCTGCTAAATTACCTACTCCCTTAAATTGGGGCATGCACCACTCATGACTGTTTTGTGCTTGTACTATATGAGTATGCATCCAGATGCAATACAGGATTATTTCATAAGCTCTTAAACTAATTAAAAGCTTTGATAGCTTATGGTTCTTTCTGTGACTGCTTTCACACACACATCGCTTTTGAGATGTCACCAGGTTGACTTCATGTTTTCCTTATTGCTATGCTATTGCTGGCATATAATTTACTAAAAAAAAAAAAAAATGACACAATCTAACTATTGTTTTATGCTACCAGAGCTTTCGAGATTGATCTACATTGTTATCCTTTCCTCCACTCACAACTCCTCCTTTCATGGTGGTGAACCACTTACAATCACAGTCCTTCTGCCTTTAGCATCCTCTCTAATCAGTGTTGTGTATCTGTATTTTACTCACATGCTTGAAAGGTGTTTCATCTGACTATATAATTGCAGATTTGTCTCTCAACACAGCAAAGATACTATTCCTTGGTTTTCTGGCTTCTGTCGTTTTCATTGAGAAGTCTGCTCAGCTTGTCATTCCATTAAAGGTTATCCCTTTTCTGTAATCTGGATCTGTTTAAGATCTCTTTGCCTTTTGTGTGGCATGTAGAATTTTTCTTAACTGTGTTGCTTTTGTTGGGATTTGCAAGTCTGCAGAATAGATTCTGTTAGTGCTTGTGGAAAATTCTCTTCCATCACCCATTCTACTATTGCCTGCGTCCCTTTGTCTCTTCTGCCTGCACATCGTTGATCAGATGTTAGAACTTCTCACTGAGGGCCTCCTACCCTAGGTCTGATTTCCCATTGCTTTGATTCTATGCCGTATGGAGGGCAGGTTTTTTTTTTTTAGATCTACTTTGTGCTCCTTCAAACTGATCACTGTATTTTGATTTCTAGAACACTTTTGTTACTATAATCAGTCCTATTCTCTAGTCTCTTGCTATTTGTATTATAATTGCTTCCATACCCTGAAGCATATTAAATGTACCTATTTTATTGTGGGTGCTTAATAATTCCATCATTTGAAATTTTTTAAGGTCAAATATTTATATTTCTGCTGGTTCTTACCCAACACATCTTATGCGGTTTTTTTGTGAACGAAGGTGTGTGTGTGTTTTTTTAAATTGTATTGTGTAGTTGTATTGTATTGTGTGGCTGTGGCTGGATTTCTTAGAACTTTACCTCTGGAAATTATTTGAAAGTGAGATCCTGCCACAATCAATTTAAACTGAACTCTTGTCTCAACATTTTTTGACTCATTTGAGTAGCTTGATTTTGGACTGTAAACCCACACCAGGAGTGGTTTATGGTTGTAAATTCTAAGAGACTTATTGTTTATTCCCCTCAACTACTCAGCGCCAAAATTCAAGAGAGAAATTGTTCTTGCGGTTCTCAGGCCAGGAGGCTGATGAAGAGGGTGAGTGGTTCACTTCCAGCTCACTTACACGGAGGGTGTAGGAAAGAGAAGGACGAGAAAAGGGACTTTTAGATTACTCCCTCTGATCTATTCCTAGACTGTGTGCCCACGGAACCACAAAGTCCAAGACGCAAGGTCACTCAGGTTGGCAAATGCCTCAAGGTGAAAGCTGCCTGCGAAGGTTGTGTTTACCCCGGGTTCCTCTTGTTGCCGGGTTTCTGACCTCTGACTGTTTCTGACCACTCAGCCATCAATGACACATTTTCCAACACACTGGCAGGAGAGTATGCTAAACTGCTGCTCTGCTGGGACTGAGCTCTTACCATTTTATATGGGAACAGTTTTTCTAAGGTTCACGTTCAGACAAGGCCCACTCCTACTTACAGCCTACTGTGAGACCTGCGTTGCCCTAAGGGAAAACCCATCCCCTTAGAGTGGCTTGTAAGCCCCTCTGCCTTGTCCAGACCGCTCCACTCCTGTCAGTCATCTCCCTCACACCTGCTTTTTGCTAACACTGGATTAAAGCACCTGCAGTCATCAGAAATCCCCATGCCCTCTTCCCCTCGAGGTTTCCAAAGGCCATTGCCACTCCTTGCTTCTTTCCTCTTTCCTTTCTTCTTCCACACCCACTTTTCCTTCCCCAACCCCTACTCCTCTTCAGGTTTCATTTTTCTTAGAAGTCTGGCCTCAGGGTCCTCCCTCCCTCTTTACCTCTCATCATAGAGTTGTGTGTTTGCAGGTCTGTGTTCTCCTAGGTTCAGGACTGTGCCTTGCATCCCCAGTGCTAGAACATTCCAGCCAGTAGGTCTCCATGCTCGGTCCTTTGAACAGAAGAGTGTTGTGGAGTTCTGGCTGTCATCATCACGATGACTCTCAGGTGGCAGCTGGTGTGCAGGGTAGAAGTGGCCATGAACCCTACCTGCTGTGGAAGTAGAGGCTGGGTGCAGGTGAACATGGTTTTCCAAAGACCTTGGTGGCAAGTTCAGCAGACACAGCAGGTCTGGTAGGTGTAACCGGATTGCCAGTCAAGGGAAACTGGAATAGAAGTGGAAGCAAATGGCAAATAGCTCTGGGTAACTAAACACTATCATTTGTGAGCAAGTGTGAGCCACTACTAGAACCTTTCAGAAATCCTAAGTGATCTTTTGCAGAGACGGGAGCTCTCAGCAGTACAGGGATGAAAGGCCACAGTGGAATTTGTTATTCCGTTGTGTTCATAAATGGATGAGGCCTGGGGAAACCCAGTGTATACCAGGTGGACATGACCATCCCTGCCCCTCGATTAGCTTCCCAACTAGTAAAACAAAGACCAACTTAATGAACCATTAACATCATAAGATGAGAAGTGCTACAAAACTGTACTACCTGAGTGCTAATGACATATTAACAAAAGGAAAGGACCTAAGGTATTTGCTACTTCTCCCACTGTGCAAGTCCAGCAGAAAGCCATGGTGTGACGAAAAGACAGCCTGAGGTAGGGATGGGTGGAGCTGCTGACTCCACAATACTTCTACCCTCATTACATGTGCTTGTTTTATCCTTCAAAGCATTTATTTAATTTCCCGATCTTCACCTGGACCATGTCTCTTCCCACCTGGAGAAACAAAGGGCTGGAGGTTTGGGTCTAAAGAGTGGAATGTGGGAGTAGCCTGGAGACCAAGAGCCCACATCTCGAGAGTTTTATGTGTCAAACCGGGAGTCTAGATTCTCTGTGATCTTCCTATCAAGTTTTCTGGAGGTTTCACTCATGTTCTGGAGTTAATGATCTCTGATGGTGGACCGAGGTCCAAGCAGGTAAGACCATGCGTGCACTTGGCCAGGCTTGTACCTGGTCTACAGAGGACAACATTTCCCACTCCAGCATCTTCCCCTGGGGGATTCTGAGCCCAGTTTTAGCAGCTTGACAGTTTTTCAAGGAAAATCAAATTGAGTAGATTCTTAAAATATTGACTTGAAGCTCTTAAATTCTTTGAGACTGCTAGAGCACCATCAGACTATACCATCTGGCCTGGAAACCAAGACTTGAATACTTTGGACCAATTCAGCTAGGACTCCCTTTTTTGAGAGGACTCTTCTCATCGTGAAATACCTTGTTTCCTCTCACCCACCCTCTGGGTCACTTTATAAAGTCTAAAGTATAGCCTGTCTCATACTGAGTTTTCTCCAGGCGGACCCCAGGGGTCACAGTGCACCGTTGGCCAGGGTCTCTCAAGAGGGTTTGCAGAAGCATGGAGAACAGAGGCAGAGCGACAACAATAAAAAATGAATAAAGGAGCAGCTTTTTCCAAGCATAGAGCCGCCATGTCCCAATGGGCCTGTACAGATTCCAGGAACAGGACAATGCAGAGAGAAGATAAAGCATCTGTATAATCATGAGGCTGCGTTTATGCTCGCCAGGTACATGCCCTTGAACTGGAGGTGCCGTGCATGGCATCTGTTTACAAATTAGGCGATTACAGGTGCTGAAAGTATCCATCTCTTTTACTACTTCCTTCAGTGTGTATAATATTAGCAAAATGTCCCAATGGCTGGTAAATCATCTTTAATTCCTTTGGAACTCATCGTAGTAATGTTAACCATGATGGATTCTTGTGGTATTTAAAGAACTAGATTGTCAATTAGCTTTTATGAGATACATCACAGTCATCAGCCCTGTATCAGACCTCCTTTTCCAAAGAAGCTGGTTATTAAAATGTACAATAATTTGCTTTTATTATAATCTATCTAAAAGCCAAAGCTAGTCTCCAAAATAATTTAAAGTTTTAAGTTGCAATCTAAGAGACCTTTTCTTCAAAATGACTGCATAATGTAGTGTCACTGTTCTTGGTTAATTATTTTGCAGAGTGTGAATTTCAGTTAATCGTTTCTTGCAAGGACCAAATAACATAGGTGCTTCCTAATAGCCTCTCCGGGAATAACTACTGTCCTTTCAGGAGCTAATTAATCAAGCCATGCTCGTAAAACCTTAAGTAACTACCCACCAGGGTAAGAGTCCCCAGAGGCCTCCCCACTCCTGGAAATCATTTGTCCACGGTGTTGACCTTGGCAGAGAGAAGGGCAGTGAGTCAACTTGACTTGGCACAGCACCCACCAGGGACCTTCCCTGCCATCCAGCATGGTCATCTGCTCAGGACAATCCGGAACTTTAAACCTCATCTTTATTGCAGGTGCCCTTGAGAACTTACTCACTGCTACCTGTAACTCGTGGAGGTGGAAAGAGATGGGCTACTGCAGAAACACAGAAAAATGAGCAAAAGCCCGGTTCCCTGTCTTGAATTCAATAAATAGCTGTGTTGTAATTTTAAGCATTAATTTCTTTATTTGAAAGACAGAGTTACAGAGAGAGGGAGAGAAACAGAGAGAAAGAGGTCTACCCTGCATTGATTCATTTCCCAAATGGCCACAATGGCAGGGCCTGGGCCAGCCCAAAGCCAAGAGCCTGGAACTCCATCCAGGTCTCCCACATGGATGGCAGGGGCCCAAGCTCTTGTGCCATCTTCTGTTGCCTTCCTAGGTACAACATCAGGTTAGCTGGATCACAATTGGAGCAGCTGAGTCTCAAACTGGTGCTCATATGGGATTCTGGCATCACAGGTTGTGGCTTAACCCACTGTACCACAGTGCAGGTCCCAGTGTGATTTAATTTAATTGCCATTTCCAGCGACGTGGGAAAACCCAATCAGGTAAATACAGCCTCTTCTCTTCAGCAATGTATGGCCCAGTGGTATGGACGGGCATATCCGAGCTGATGGTGCGATGAGGCAGCCCCACTATCACAGTTACTTCACTGAACTGTGGTCCATAGAACTTTGCTGTTGTGTTGACCTGTGCTCCCCAGTAGCCTGTACTCTTCTTCAAAGCAAAAACCCTCTCTGCAGCTGTCGTAGAGTTGGACACATTTTTGCTTAATAAACAAAAAATATCGCAATGACATTGAATTAGCACATACTATAAGTAGGTCCTCGGTTGGATACTTTACAAATACTGGGTATAAACCCTTGAGCAAGCCTACGGGCAGTATAAAGAATTATACTGCCCATTTTACTGATAAGAAAGTTGAGTTTGGGAAGAGTAACGTCCCAGATCCCCTAGCCAGGACTTTGGCCCAGCTGACAATGAATCCTCAGTCTGACTCTTCCCAGGTTCATGTTCTTGAGTATCAGGTGCTACCATTCCAGTGGACACTCCAGAAGGGCTTACAGAGCCACACACATACTCACCAAAGAGAGTGATCCATGCAACAAGAGGCAGGAGTGGAGGGTACAAAGTGTGCCACACATTCTGGAAGTCTTCCTGGAGGTGGTGGTTCCTGAGCTAGCGCTTGAAATCATCATTGTCATGTAGAGAAGGAGCCTAAAGAAGGCAGGAAGTGAAGTTAGGTATTGGTGTGAGGGTGAGATCGTGTGGAGTGACGGATCGGCCGCACCTCTGGGTTTACTGCTGGAATCGCGACGGTTGGCCCAATGCAGAACTAAAGGCAGCAGCCCTGCCACTGTCAGCTTCTCCACTCCCCAGCCCACTGAGCTTAACTCAAACCAAGCACAGGCTGTCAGTGCCTGGAGGGACCATCTTCCCCTGTCCCTCTGTGTGCATACAGACACACACACACACACACATACACACAAACAACAACAACCCATGACAGCTGGGGAGAGGAGAAACTAGAGCTCCATGGTCAACAGCCTCTGGCCAGCAGAGATAACATTTGGGACCTGATTTAAGTCACCCATGTGTCAACAATTCTTGCTGATGGACATGTTCAGTGAACGTCCTAGGCTTGTCTTTATCAAGCGGCCTCCAGCCATGGCTCAGAATTATGGGTCAGTGTTGGAGCGAGGAGGCAGGGACAGGGAAGAGCCTGTCAGGAAGGTGTGTGAACATGACAGGTCCCGCGGCCAGAGCCACAGCACATTATTTCTCAGTTTGTTTATGTAGCCACAGTTCATCCCCTGGTGTATCCTAGAAAAAAAAAAATCCGCTAGAGCACTGATTCCCAAGCCTATTAGAGGAGCTAAACACAAATAAGTAACTCAGTTATGCGGGGAGCCCCTCGGACCCTTCCTTTTGCCAAAATGAACTCTTCGCGGTTGAGTGGCGCTCCCCCAGCTTCCCTAGGATCAGTGTGAGCTGCTCGGGAATATTTATTGAGGAGACCTTTCATTATAAAGCAGCCAAGTACCAGTTACCTGAAATATATGCAAGTTTTTAAAGTCTACATTCAAGGTTTAAAACCTTTTTGCTTATGAAAAATGTCCTACCTGGCCTCTCTCTGTCTCATTTGGGAGATTAAACAGTAGCTATATAGTTGAACTGCAATTCGCTTGGCTCTGAAGAAGCTATTATCATTGAAATTCAAGACCCTTGATCTAAGGTGTCTTGGAGAACTACAGTCTGCTATATACTATACATTAGCGTGCAGAGCACAATGCAGAATTAGGCCTTGTAAAGAGTTGCCGGAGAAAGCCTTGTATGAAACAAAATATAGTTGTCATAACAACCGATCTACACGGACCGTATGTCACCCAGAAGTCTGAGGTGTGCGTTCCCAATCAAGGGAACAGCTGGAATAGTCGAGAATACAGCAAGTAGGGGATTTTCTTCTGCTATGAAAATGGATTTTTTCCTCTTGAGTGAACATTGCAGGAATATAGCTGAGGTAGATAGCCTCATTCTGGGAGAAGCAAGGACAGCGGAAACCGAAAAGGAATATTCCAGCAGGGAGAGGACCAGGATGGGAAGAACCCAAGAGAAATGAGGTTTTTGCAAAAGCAGAGAGCAGAATTTGTAAGGTCATTTCACACCAAACGGCAGTAAGAAACTTCTAAGCAGAAAGAAAAAAAGAAAGAAAAAGAAAACAGCCACTTCATCAGAAACGTTCGCCACAGGAAGCAGCATCCTGCGCACTGAAGATATCACAAGGTTTTTCCTAAGGCTCTTGTCTCCTTTGCAGATGGCTACAATGCTATTTAGATCTAGTTGTTAACCAAGCTACTACTCTCTCAATACCAATTGTGTGCCCCAAATATGCCAGTCACCAGAGGGGTGCTTTTCAGCTGACCATCTGCAATGGAATCACCGAAGGCCCTTCCAAAGACCTGCTTAATCAAAATTCCCAGGCCAAGCCTGGGATATGAGCATCCCTCGTGATTCTCAGGTATACTAAAGTTCGAATCGTACCTGCCGTGTTGAACAACAAACCTACTACGAGGCCATGCTCCTGCCATCACAAAGCATGAATTCAGGTAATGCCTGAGAGCCTTGTGGTACAATAGGACAATAAAGCTCATCACAGCTCAGAAAGTCATCCAGGACATTTTCCTTGATCTCACCTTCCGCCTCCAGGCAAAGGTCCGTTACATTCTGTTTATAACTATCAGATACCACTGTGTGTTTTCTGCTAATTATTTATTTATCTCCTCTCCTACAACTTAAGTTTCTTGAGGACAGGAGTCACGTCTGATTCACTGGTCTGATTCATGAATGCTTGAATGGAGGATGCATGAATGGAGAAGAGAGGTGGGGAGGAGCTACAAGAGCACAGTAATTAGAAGTGTTTCACCAGAGTAGGAAAGTGTTGATGCAAAAACAAGATTTCATTAAATGCTAGGAGAGAAAGGGGGGTAGGTAGATGTGGGATAACAGCATAACAAAGTGACAGAAGCCAAGGAAAAGCATCACGTATAAAAACCTAAAAGCATGAAGTTCTGAAAGAAATATTAACGTGAAAAAAATCATTCCAGTGAAACAGTCTATTTTAAAATTGTATTGAAAATACAACATACTTAGGAGCAGAGTCCACAAATATGTGCAAGACTTATATACTGAAAGCTGCAAAAACGTTGCTAAGAGAAATTAAAGAAAGCTTAAGCAATTGGAAAGACCATACTGTCAGCCTGGATTGGAAGACTCAATGTCGTTAAGGTGCGATTCTCCTCAAAGTAATATACAGACCCAAAGCACACCCAGAGGGGCTCCAGGCAGCCTCCTGAAAGTTGAAAAAAGAAAACTGACTACAAATTTTATTTGAAAATGCAAAGGACCAAGATTAACAAAACACTCTTGAATAAAAGCTTGGGGATCTGTTCAATCTAACCTCAAGACTTATTATAAAGTCATAGTAATGGGCCGGCACCGCGGCTCACTAGGCTAATCCTCCGCCTGTGGCGCTGGCACACGGGGTTCTAGTCCCAGTCAGGGCACCGGATTCTGTCCTGGTTACTCCTCTTCCAGGCCAGCTCTCTGCTGTGGTCCAGGAGTGCAGTGGAGGATGGCCCAAGTGCTTGGGCCCTGCACCCGCATGAGAAACCAGGATAAGCACCTGGCTCCCGGCTTTGGATCAGTGCTATGCGCCGGCCGCAGCGCACTGGCTGCGGGGACCATTGGAGGGTGAACCAACGGCGGAAGGAAGACCTTTCTGTCTCTCCCTCACTGTCCACTCTGCCTGTCAAAAATAAATAAATAAATAAAGGCATAGTAATGAAGAAAATGTGCCTTCTGTTAAAGAATGGATAGAGTGGCTGGCACTGTGGCAGAGAGGGTTAAGATGCTGTGACAGCAAGCATCCCATACAGGAGTGCCAGTTCAAGTCCTGGCCCTGCTCCCCATCCAGCTCCCTGTTAATGCACCTGTGAGAGCAGCAAAGGTTGGTCCAACTGCTTGGGCCCTTCCACCCACATGGGAGACCCAGATGGAGTTCTGGTCTGCTGGCTTCCTACAGGACCAGCCCTAGCCGTTGCAGCTATGTTGGGAGTGAAGCAGTGGATGGAAGATCTCCCTCTCTCTCTTTCATTTTACCTTTCAAATAAATAAATCGTTTTTAAAAGAATAAACAAATATATCATTGGAACATAGAGGGTCCAAAAATAGACCCATACATTCACAAAATCAACAGATTGTTGACAAGGCTACCAAAGTAATTCAGAGGAAAAAGGAAAATTTTTTCAAAAAATTGTTACAACTAGATAGCATATAGAAAAATAAAACAACCCATGAATGCTACCTCACATTATACAAATAATTCAAAATAAATTCAAATAAATCTCAGGTTGAATAAATCTAATTCAAAATAAATCTTAGGTTGAAAACAAAAACATAATGCTTCTAGGAGAAAATGACCTTGGTACAGGCAAGTTCTTAGAAAGTGCACAAAATGCACTAACTTTATATAAATGAAAAAACTTACCTATCGGATCTCATCAAAATAAAAGCCATATTGTTATAAAAAACCATTGTTAAGAAAATAATCAGCCAAACTACAGCCTGGGAAACACAATCACATAGTATCTGACTATGGAAGTATTTTCTACAACTCAATTATAAAGAACAGATTACCCAGCTTTTTAAAACAGCAAAAAGTACGGACACATGTGTCTTAAATGAGGCTATACAAATGTCCAATGGGCAAATAAAAAAAATCTCAGCATTACAGGTCATCAGGGAAACAAAAATCAAAACCACAATGAGACAGCATGATGCACCCACTAGAGTAGTGATAATGCAGGAAAGATTGACATCTCCCAGTAGCAGAGGGTATGGAGCAACCAGAACCTTCATATGTTGATAGTGGAATTGTAAGTGATACAGATATTTTTTTAAAACCATTTGAGAGTTTCTTAAACTTTAAAGAAAATTAAGCACTTTTGAAAAGGTTTTATGTATTTATTTGAGAGGCAGAGTTACAGACGAGGACAGAGAGAAAGATCTTCCATCCGCTGGTTCACTTCCCCAGTGGCTGCAACAATCAGAGCTGCGCCAATCCGAAGCCATGAGCCAGGGGCTTCTTCCGGGTCTCCCACATGAGTGCAGGAGCCCAAGGACTTGGGCCATCTTCTACTGCTTTCCCAGGCCATCACAGAGAGCTGAACTGGAAGAGGAGCTGCAGGGACACAAACCAGCACTTATATGGGTTACTGGCGCCACAGGCAGGGCTTTAGCCTACTACACCACAGCACTGGCCCCAAAATTAAGCATTTTAAGATCCAGAAATTCTACAATGACGTATTTATCCAAGAGAAATGGGAAAAAAAAAGTCCACAAAAATCCTTATAAACAAGTGTTCCTAGAAACACCATTGATAATAACCCCAAACTAGAAACAGCTATATATCCATCAAAAAGAGTACGGACAACTGTGGTAAATTATTGGTACAATGGATTAAGCTGAAGTCTGCAATGCCAGTATCCCAAATGAGTTCTGACCCAGCTCCCTGTTAAGGTGCTTGGGGAGGCAGCAGAAGATGACCCATGTGCTTGGACCCCTGACCCCCAGATGGAGTTCTGGGCTTATGGTTTTGGCCTGGCCCAGCCTTTGCCCTTGCACCCATTCAGGGAGTGACCCAGCAAATGGAAGATCTCTCTAACTCTCCTCCTCTGTAACTCTGTCTTTCAAATAAATAAAATAAATATTTTTTTAAAAATGATATAATAGGGGCAGCACTGTGGCATAGCGGGTAAAGCTGCTGTCTGCAGTGCCAGCATCCGATATGGGCACCGGTTCAAGTTCCAGCTGCTCCACTTCCAATCCAGCTCTCTGCTGTGGCCTGGGAAAGCAGTAGAAGATGGCCCAAGCCCTTGAGCCCCTACACCCTCATGGGAGACCCGGAGGAAGCTCCTGGCTCCTGGCTTCAGATCAGTGCAGCTCTGGCTGTTGCAGCCAACTGGGGAGTGAACCAGAAGATAGAAAACCTCTCTCTCTCTCTATACCTCTCCTCTCGGTAACTCTGCCTTTAAAATAAATAAATAAATCTTTTTAAAAAAAAAAGATATAATGGACTACTTCTCAATAGGAAGAAAAGGAAATTGTTAATACATGCTATCAACATGGATAAATCTTTAAAATACTTTGTAGAATGAAAGAAGCCAGACACACCCCAAGAAGTACCTACTGTGTGATTCCATTTATGCAAACACATACAATTGGCAAAACAAGGAATGCGATGAGGATATTTCTGGAAGGAAGGGCCTGGAGAAGGGCATTGAGGGTTTCCTCAGGGAACATCCTTGTTGTTTGTCTCTAAATGAGCATGAGCTACACAAGTACATGCATTTCTCAAGACTGCACAAACCGCACAGTGAAGATCTGAGCATTTCCCTGTTTATAAATCACACCTCAACTTTTTAAGTCCACAATGTCTGCATTGGTTTACAAGGTAAGCTATTCTTAGTAGGAAACAGCCCCCTCAGTCTTAGTAGCTTACCACAACTGTTTATTTTTTGCTCGCAGTACCCTGCAGGCCTGGATAACTCTCCAAGAAGCCTTTCCTCCTGCTGTGACTTAGCGATCCAGGCTCCTTCAAGGCTGTGTCTCTGCGCCTCCTCATGAAGTCTCCTCCAGGCTCCTGGACAGAGGAAGGCAGACTGGTGAATCATGCAGTTCTGACCATCCGGACAGGGCACAAATTACCTCCTCTCACATCCTATTGGCCAAGGCCAGTCACACGGTCCTGACTAACGGCAAAGGGCTGGGAAGTGTAGACTCCCGTGTGCTTATGCAAGAAAGGAAAAACAGATATTGGTGAATACTGAATGCCAGCCACAGTCTCTATCCTCAGGGTCTTTCCATTTTAGCAAAAAAAGATAACTATCTAACTCCATAGGCTGATTATCACAGCTCCATCCCTGTGCCCCATACCTGGTCTTGGGGAATGAGGTGCCCTTCTGCCCACCGAGAGAGACGAAATCTGTGATTCACTCCTTTCCCTTCTTCAAAGATGACTAAGCTAATACCTTGCAGTAGACAGAAATAAAGAATTCTTATAAATGTACCTGGAAAAATGCAACAAAATACCAAATCTGTGACGTTAACCGAAGAAGTCAGAGCAGATGTGTGTCCAAGTTCAGCAGGAAGGAGACACGTGGGTCACTGAGGTAGCTCCAAGGGACACAGAATGACAAGTGACTGACACACCAATCTGGTCCAAAATAAGCTAAGATTGGGGATAACGGCCAAGCAGGACTATCTGCTGTGCAGAAATGAAAGGAAAGCAGGTTTGAATCTGGTCTAGAGTGACAATTCTCTGCTTGTCAAAAATCTTTATATCCCTAAGACTTTCTGATTTTTGTAGGTGACCTGGAGAAAACCTACTGTATCACACACAGAAAAAAAAAAAAAAGGGAAAAACAAGCCTGTTTTGAAATTACCTTTTCTGTTTGAAATTTGTGCCAAAGGTCTTTATCAGTATAACAATTAGAGGAGGAAAAACAGGTTTAGCAAATCAAATTGTTGAGCCGTCAAAGACTTTATTTTTAAAATGTCTGGAAAATGCTGTTGATTAATTTTGGCTGGAACTTGAAAAGAAAAACAGGACTGTTTTCTACCCCAACATGTGGAATTTTCTGATATTATAAGCACCTTTAAAGTTCACTTATCCTGAACAGTCAGAAATTAGATTGTGTAACTGCTCCCACAAATTGCTCAAAGGTTACCTCTCGTCCAGGAGACAGGCACTGAGGCTGCATAATCACCCAAGCCGATGCAGAGAGGGAACACACGGAATATTAATATCCCCCCAGAATTTCCATCCACTTGGGAACAGAGATACAGCTTGATTGCCGGATGGGTTAAGAATGTATAGCACACAAACATATCATCAGTGCTGTTGATCTAGTGCCTGCCTCCACTTATTCCAGAAAATTGGAGCAGAGTGATTGCAGGGTGCCAGAGAAACGCTGTCAGCTGTGAACCTGGTGATTGACGTGGCTTGTTTCAGCGTGTTCAGCCAAAAACAATCGAAGGTGGCCGGGCCTACCTTTTTCATCTTTGGGCGCCATAATTGGCACACCCCATTGAGGTCTTGACTGATGTTCCAGTCAAGACTATTTCTGTTCTAAGGGAAAGAGAACCCAATTTAAGTTGGCTTGCGAGGAAAAAAGAGAATTTATATACAGGCATAGAGCTTCCGGGATCCAAGCCCTCATTTGATTTGCAAGGAATAGTTCTCCAAATCTTGACTCTGCTCTCTTCTATACATGTAACTTCAGTTTGTTGTGAGACCAAGATGGCACCAGCAATCCCAAGTCTACCTCCTTACAATTTCAGGTCTGATAGACAAGCACGTCTATTTTTCAGTTGATCCTTTTGACATTTCTTGATTCACATGCTTTTTCTACCAGCATTTCCATCATGGTATAATGAAACAATTACTGTGACCAAGACGTAAAATTACATGGATTGCCTAGTTTAGACTCACATGGCAGCCAATCATCTACGACTGTTGCTATGTGAAGCTCTGATCAGCCCAGCCAGAGTCGCATGTTCCACCTCTGATCTGAGCGCAGTCCCACCTGAATTATGTGATCCAAGCATGTGGGAGAGAAATGCCCCCACAATAAAATTCTAGGTACTCAGAAAGAGAAGCAAAATTAAACACTGGGCAGACACAACACACACACACAAATCCATATCCACTATAACCAAAGCTATCACTGTGCTGTAATATTATATAATAAAATACCTTCACAGTACATAGCTAATTCAGAAAATTGGTATCTTCTGAGGGTTGGAAGGAACATCAGAGATCATTAAATCAATTCCCAGTTCTGAGAGGTGGCGGCCAAATCTTAACTTGGCTTGGAGGGAAAGGGAATACGTGGCTTCTTTGGTAGAGCCTTAAAGATTCTAGAGTTTTAAAAAAATTAGCTGAATTAGATAAGGAGAGAAAATATTTATAGAGCTTCTTGGTTCATAGAGAAGTTTCTCCTACTCTCTGAAGGTTTTAAAAAATATATTTAGACAGGTCAGTTCCAGCTCAAGTAATGGCACCATAGCTTCCAACTAACCCCTCTGCCAATAAAAGGTATAAAGGCTGAATAAAACATTTAAAACAATTGTTTGAGGCACTAGAGAACAAGCGATGGAAATCAGGATAATCTGGAGGAGGTGTCACTCTTCATCAGAAGGAAGCAAACCCAGGGAGATTTCTATTACCTATTACCTGTTTTTCCTCACGGTTCCTTCTAAGTTGGAAGAGCACAGGGAGTAGAACTCAGGGAGAAAGTGGTGATCTTAGTGGGGTAAAGAGTCAGAGGTGGGAGTTTGGAGTTCCCAGAACAGCTGAAAATTGAGTGGGGGCGGGGAGGAGGGGAGACTCTTCAGAATGAAGGAGCCACAAATGGTGGACTCTGCATAGCTGTGTGTAGTTTCCCTCAGTTTTAGGGTGACTCCTAACTTCCATACCCGCATGGCAATGCTCCCAGAAACCAAGCAGATTCCAACAGTGGACAGTCCAGCTCCAGGAGACAGAGTCTGACTATCAAATCCCACCAAGCAGGAAGTGTTTGTTCAATACCTTGAGTTATCCATTAAAACCTAAGAAGGACCATACCTTAAAAACAAAGATTATATACTGGGGCTGGTGCTGTGGCGTAGTGGGTAAAGCCGCCTTCTGCAGTGCCGGCATCCTATATGGGCACTGGTTTGAGTCCTGGCTGCTCTACTTCTGATCCAGCTCTCTGCTATGGCCTGGGAGAGCAGTAGATGATGGTCCAAGTCCTTGGGCCCCTGTACCCACATGGGAGACCTGGAAGAAACTCCCGGCTCCTAAGCTTTGGATCAGCTCAGCTCTGGCCATTGCGGTCATTTGGGGAGTGAATCAACAGAATGGGAGACCTCTCTCTCTGGCTTGACCTCTCTCTATAACTCTTTAAAATAAATAAAATAAATCTTTTAAATAAATAAATAAAAGGCACTCCAGCTGCCTCTCTTCCCTCTCCCCCGTGTGTGGACATAGTGAAAAGATAGCCACCTAGGAACCAGAGAACAGGCCCTCACCAGATACTAAATCTGCCAGTACCTTGTCCTTGAACTTCCCAACCCCACAACTGTGAGTAATAAATTTTTCTTTTTTTCTTTTTTTTGTACAGGCAGAGTGGACAGTGTGAGAGAGAGAGAGACAGAGAGAAATGTCTTCCTTGCCGTTGGTTCACTCTCCAATGGCCTCCGCGGCTGGCGCGCTGCAGCCGGCACACCGCGCTGACCTGAAGCCAGGAGCCAGGTGCTTCTCCTGGTCTCCCATGCGGGTGCAGGGCCCAAGCACTTGGGCCATCCTCCACTGCCTTCCCGGGCCACAGGAGAGAGCTGGACTGGAAGAGGGGCAACCGGGACAGAGCCGGCGCCCCGACCGGGACTAGAACCCGGTGTGCTGGCGCCGCAGGCGGAGGATTAGCCTATTGAGCCGAGGCGCCAGCAGTAATAAATTTTTCTTGTTTATGATACCCAGTTTATAGTATTTTATTATAAAAGCTTGAAGGGACTTGAGAGCCAATTGAACAATGCAAAACAAACAAACAAACAAAATCAATAAACTAGAAGACAAACCGATAGAAATGATCCACAGCCTAAGGCTACTGAAGACCAGAGAGAAGTAAAAAGATTCTTTAAAAAAATTGTCGGGGCCAGTGCTGTGGCATAGTAGGTTAAGCATCTGCTTGTGGCACCAGAATTCCATCTGGATGCCTGTTCAAGTCCCAGCTGCTTCACTTCTGATCCAGCTCCCAGCTAATGCTCCTGGGAAAGCAGCTGAAGATGGTTTAAGTGCTTGGGCCCCTGCAGCCACATGGGAGACCTGGAAGAAACTCCTGGCTCCTAGCTTTGGATTGGCCCAGCTCAGGCCTTTGTGGCCATCTGGGGAGTGAACCAGCAGATGGAACCTCTCTCTGTCTATGCCTCTCTCTGTAACTCTGCCTCTCAAATAAATAAATAAATAAATAAATAAATCTTTTTAAAAAAGTGTCTCAGCTCACTTGGCTAATCCTCCACCTACAGCGCCGGCACCCTGGGTTCTAATCCCAGTTGGGGCGCCAGTTCTGTCCCGGTTGCTCCTCTTCCAGTCCAGATCTCTGCTGTGGTCCGGGAAGGCAGTGGAGGATGGCCCAAGTGCTTGGGCCCTGCACCCACATGGGAGACCAGGAGGAAGCACCTGGCTCCTAGCTTTGGATCGGCGCAGTGCGCCAGCCGTGTCGGCCATTTGGGGGGTGGACCAATGGAAAAAAGGAAGACCTTTCTCTCTCTCTCTCACTAACTCTGCCTGTCAAAAAAAAAAAAAAAAAGTGTCTCA
Organism: Lepus europaeus; assembly: GCF_033115175.1. NCBI lineage: Eukaryota > Metazoa > Chordata > Mammalia > Lagomorpha > Leporidae > Lepus > Lepus europaeus. Next base: position 21,130,378 of record NC_084845.1, on the reverse strand, counting down.
ATAGGCAATGTGACAATTTAAGTGATCTGGAGTCCATAAAGGCAAGGAGAGAGAAAAATGATGGACAACAAGAATAGTAAACAAAAAATAGTAAATAAAAACAGTAGCTGGATTTTTATTTTATTTTTTTAAGATTGATTTGTAAGGCAGAGAGAGAGAATCTTCTGAAACCGGACAAGACCCCCTAAAATTTACACTGAAATGTGGCCCTTTAAAGTCCCCTAGAAATGCTATCCAAGAGGGTTCTTGCCGGTGATAAGCGGTGGATAGCAGCTCGAGGTGCTTGCTGCACGTGGCTTTGGCCTGCTCTCTGAGTGGTATGGGCGCTACCCTAGTTTCCAGACTTTCCCCTCTCTCCTACCTGAACTAAAGCCTTCACTTTCCTAGACACCTCTTTTTTTTTTTTTTTTTTTTTTTTGAAGACTTGGGAAGCCATATATTTTAAAAGTTTATGCAAAAAAAATACACAGGTAACATGTAAAATACTTAACAAATTGTATAACCCCAACACAATGTTTGCTACTGTATTTAAAAGCATTTATTTAAAATATGTCAACCTTCTTCCAAAAGACAGGAAGACACACGAGCCCATTTCTTATATTATGAGGTATTATGGTAACAACAACAACAAAAATTCTAAATGTAAAAGGACCATCAGTCGTCTAAATATAAAAGTGAACTTTGGCAAAGATATATGAGTGTTATACAGAATAACACAACCAATAAGGAGATACATAAGTTTACACAATTTCCCCATACCATGGCCCTGTCCCCATCCACTCTTCCCTTCGAAAGGGTGAGTTATAACCCTGTCCCAGATGACTGAGAATTTTAAATAGGTGGTCTGCTGTCCAACATTATTGTTCTCAAACTTCAGTACTACAGCTATACAAATTACACTTTTAAAATATTTGAAACAGATACTGAATTTATTGGTTGGCTATGAATAGGAAAATACATCAGGTAAAGAAAGAGACCCTGTATATAAATATAATACTAGCTAGTTACAATTTGACCAAGAAAGTTCCAAACCAAAAAGAACAGTAAAAGCCCTTGTTACCACCAGTCCACATGGTATATATTCAGTTTCCCATCCCCCTCCCAAGACACCTCTTGCACTAAATAAAAGCTTAAAATGTACCATGCTGCCTCATTTATCTGTGCTGGTATTTAGAATTCTTCTCTAAATATTAGGCAAGAACCCTCTTGGGCTTATTAATATCAGGGATTTAGTAACAAGCCCGAGGTGAAATCATAAGGCACCCTAAATTCTGGTAGCACATGTGGCACCCCAGATAGCATTTCTAGGGAACTTTAAAGGGCCACATTTCAGTGTAAATTTTAGGGGGTCTTGTCTGATTTCACTTCCATCTGTTAGTTCATTCTCCAAATGCCCAAAACAGCTGGGACTGGGCCAGGCAAAAGCCAGGAGCCTAGAACTCTGTCCATGTCTCCCACATGGGTAGCAGGGATCTAAGTACTTGGGCCATCATCTGCCTTCCCAGGCACATTAGCCCAAAGCTGAACAGGAAGCTAAGGAGCCAGGACTCAAACCAACTCTGAGGGTGTCCCAAGCAGCGTTTAACCCACTGCACAACCGCGCCCACCCTAGCAGCTCAATTTTATTTATTTTTTATTTGAAAGAGAGAGATCAACAGAGAGACAAGAGAGCTCCCACACACTACTTCACTCACATGCCACAGCAGCTGGGGAGCCCAAGCCCAGATGTAGAAACACAATCCAGGTCTCCCACACGAGAGGCAGGAACCCAACTGCTTGCTCCATCAGCACTGTCTCGCCGGGTCTGCACTAGCAGGAACCTGAAACCAGGAGCTGAAGCAGGGAGCAGAACCCAGAGAAGCCAAGTCAGAGAGCTGCCCACCACTCTCACCTATTGCAAATTAACCAGTGCCGTATGGTCAAAAATGCTGATTGCTATCCCAGTTCCTGCCCTCTCTGAACTCCCACCCGGGGGTGGGGTGAGCTGGTGGTAACTGCTAACGAGAGGGAGGGCTTCATTGAAACACTGGGGAACATTGAGTTAACTGTGAATAGCCTTGTGGTCGGCACTGTGGAGGAGGGTAAAGCCGCCACCACCTGCAGTGCCAGCATCCCTTATGGACACCGGTTCAAGTCCTAGGTGTTCCACTTCCAATCCAGCTCTCTGCTATGGCCTGGGAAAGCAGTGGAAGATGGCCCAAGTGCTTGGACCCCTGCACCCACATGGGAGACCGAGAAGAAGCTCCTGGCTCCTGGCTTCGGTTCGGCCTAGCTCTGGCCATTGCAGCCATTTGGGAAGTGAACCAGCAGATAGAAGACCTCTCTTTTTCTGTCTCTTTCTCTCTGTGACTCTGCCTTTAAAATAAAATAAATAAGTCTTAAAAAAAAAAAAGTAGTGAAAAGCCTTCTTCACTCTTGGCCTCTCTGGAGACTTTAAAATGACAGTGGCCACCATGAATCTCTGTGAGAAGTTTCCAGCTAGCGGCAGAACACATTGAGGGAAATATCTCTTTGGACGGCGTTTCCCCAAGTACACACTATAAGAAATATGCCTGGAGATCGCTAAGATACAGGATCCCAAGGCACCAATCACAGAAGAGGACCAGCGTGGCAAAGGCTGACACCAGGATGATTTCAGAGATAGGTTCTCACCAAACGGGTGCCCAAATGGGGCATTGGAAGAGTAGCATCTGAGCAGACATTTGTAAAACTTGCCCCAAAGCCCAGACATCTGAAACTGTACCCCAGAGCTAGACAGCTACGTGTCATCTGATATTACCACAGTGTGAAGAGCCAAGGGTTTGGGAGAGGGAGACAAGCAAACCACCCACAGGACACAGACCAGACAGGCTGTCAAGCCAGGTAAGAGGGTTGAGCTTAATGGTTACTTTGTTGCATTGATTTCCTTAAGGGCTAATAACTTTCATTCATGGATTCTTTTATATATTTATTCCACCAACATTTTGCAATTGCCTGTGAGACACCCAGCTCCAGAGAGGGGAGGAATCCGGGGAGAATTCAGGGGAGACTAGAAACCCATCACAGGCTGGAACCCATGAGTTCCACAGATGGGCACAGCTCCCGTGCAGCCCAGCCTGGGATCCACCACAACCACATCGCCATGCCATCTTGCTCCTATGCCCGCAGAGTGGGCAGAAAGAGGCCCAGTGACTTCAGACACCCTCGGGCCAGAGAGGGAAAGATGAGGGCACCAAAGTGTGTCACACCAGCTCGAGCAAAATTAATGACATGGCTCATTGTCACTGAGGGGATGACCTATGGAAATAATTGAAAGGAGACTTGCCTGAGAGGGGAGAGTCCCAGGAAGGCAGAAGTGAAAACAGAGCTGGAAGATAAATAATACTGGCAGCCACAACCTCTAACGACCTCAGCCCAGCAACATGGAGATGACAGAGACTCACAGCAGAAAAGGCGAGTGATTTATGGAGCACACGCCAGAGGGTCTGGGTGGATGGCAGAGAGGCGAATCGTAAGCCAGGGCAGATGATCTGTCAAGACAGGATACTGTCTTTAAATATATATATATATATATATATATATATATATATATATATGGCAAAGAGTGAGTGGCGGCAGGCGAAAGAGCTCTCTCCCGTCCGCCCAGGCGAGCGCGCACAGACTGCACGTGACGCCAGCCAAGGCACCTCCATCAGCTCCCTAATGAGCCTGGGGGTCAGACAAGCTGAGGACAGCAGGACCAGTGCAAGTGAGGCCTCCATCAGGCTCGTCAGCCACACGGAGCCAAAATGCCAAGCACAGGGAGACAGGCAGCCTTTGGTTTGTTTCTGTCCACACCGTAGCCTGCAGGGTGAGGAGTGCTTCCGCCCGCCTCCTTGTTCGTGCCCATGAAATGGGACGCTAGATCCCCACTCCAACAAGGGGGTGTGGGGTGCCTCTACTTGGCCTTGGCAGTCACGTGGGATGTGTCCCTGGGGCCATAGGGGCCGTGATCTCCAATCCCATCTTGGACTCACACCCTTCTGTAACTAGAGGAGCTTCTGGATTGTTTTCCCTGTGAGCTCTGGAATTAGATAGCCAGGTTGACAAGTGTAGCTGGGTCACAACATCCGTGGGACCCAGGGCGAGTTAATCTCTAGACGTCGGTTTTCTGATCTGCACCTAGGGCTGTGGCTGGAGTGTACTGGCTGCTGCTCGCCTGCTCTGCGGCCAGCAGGGCTCACAAGCCTTCTTCATCCTGCTTCTCTCTGTGTGTAACTTTTGTCCCTGTGACCATTCATGGCTGGCCTTCCCATGTCGATTCCAAAGAGAAAATAGGAAGGACAGCTACTACTGTTCTCATCACTGCATAGGTCCCAGGCTTCCCCTCACCCCATCCCCGGTCACCCATGCAGGAGACGCTGGGCTGTGGGTCTGAAGCAGAGTGGAGCACGCCCCAGGCACCCTGCGTGGCAGTTGGCCCGTGATTTTCCATCTTCTTTCTGGAGTTTCCCTGATGCTTCTGCAACACAGCTGGGATCAACCACAGACTCCAAACCTCCCCAGAGAGATTTCATCCTAAAACATTTGCTTTCCCAGTAAAGCCTTAACAGTCAAGATGACTGCTCTCAGCTCCAAGTTAGCTCCTGGCCTGGATTTTGTGCTCTCTCACTATAAGTTTTCTTTCTTTCTTTTTACATGTATTTATTATGTATTTTATTTATCTTCATCTACTTGAAAGAGTGACACAGAGATACAGAGAGAAAGAGAGAGATCTTCCACTTGTCAATTCACTCCCCAAATGCCCATAACAGCCAGGGCTGGGCCAGGCCAAAATCGGGACCAAGATCTCCATCTGTGTCTCCCACACATGCAGCAGGGCCATCGCCTGCTGCCTCCCAGGATGCATTAGCAGGAAACTGGATTGGAAGTGGAGGAGCTGCTACCCAACCTGCACTCCAGGACGGGGGGTGTGGGTGTGGCAAGCAGCAGCTTAACTCGGATACACTGTAGGTTTTCCAAAAACCTCTGGCTGTTCAGTCTTCTTTCCACTCAATTCCTAATTAAGAGGAGTTGAGAATTGGCAGCACCAACTCCTGACAGCCAAACTAAGTCACCTGCCTCCCTACCCTGGCCTCAAAAGTATCCACTCATGCATCTCTGTCTTGTTGAACCCACTTTTCCTCTTGGAAATTTCCCCCCCATGAGCCTGCGCTTGTCAGCAGGGATATACCGCCCACCAGAGGCCCCGTGATGGGATGATCTTGTGCAGGTAGATAAGGTGGAATCCTAGTTAATAAAGGGGTAGCAACTGCCCCGCTGCCACCCTTAAGGGATCCCCTCTGAAACACAATCAGTAGGCCAAGGCCTTATAGGAGTCAGATGAACCCATCCTCCATGGCACAACGCAAGGTCGTGGCCTTCTGGCCTGGGTCTTGCAAACATGTCTCTGGGGAGGCGTTCAGAGGGCAATGAAAGACAAGACACTCCCATTTGTCTCTCAAGGAAACAAGTGGAGTTTCCATATTTCTTCTGCCTTACTGTACGAAATGTGTGAAATTCTGCCCAGATTGTGTAGCCTCCTGCAGACTGCCGGCATGCATGTAATCTGATATGCACACTGGAGAATAAATCATGTTTTCTCCCCCTCCACATTGGGAGAGTGGGGGGGGGCAGCTTTTGTTGGCAGGATATTTTATTTCCCCAACAGCCCTTTCGCTGGAAATGCTGCTGCCAACCCTCTCACTCTTCTCCTCCAGACTGAAAGCTGGAAGGATGAGCTGCCACCATTTCTCTGCCCTGAAGGGACACACCGCCAGAGAACGGAGCCAGCATCCAGGAGCGGAGGCCAAGGACCCGGGCAGAAGAAACAGCACTGTGACGGCTTTGCCCAGATCCTTGAGCCCCGCCGTCCATGCCTGATCATCTCTGAGCTTTGCCATTTTGTAAAGCAAACGTTCTTTGGTACAGTTTTCTAGCTCCTGCAAGCAAAAGCACCCCAGCTGCAGTAACGCCCAATTATAAGGATTGTAAGTGTTTTTCACAATCCTGAAACACAGCTGTGATGTAAGGCGCTTCTGAGTCTGCGAGTAGGAGGGGCTACCTGGGCGTAGCCTTCCCCTCTTGCCAGCACGCCTCGAAGGATGCTCTCACTGGGTAGTTGTCCAGCCAGTGGACACTCATACCCGTTCGTTCCCCCACACAGCCCTCCTACCAACGAAGCCCACCCATGCTGATCCAATCAACAGACCCAGGGAACAGGTGGGCACCTCTTTTCCTCCAGGGCCCTCTCAATTAGAGTCAGCTCTCAAGTCCCTCTGAACCAATGTCTAGGTATTTATACACCTGACACATTAAAACCAACCCAGTAAGTGGCTGGTGCCTCCCTTAAGGAGGGCACCTTATCATGGTGCTGGTGGATCGGAAAAGTGCCTTGGATCAGTGACCCAAGTTCTGTGTAGGTGATGACCTGGAATACTAGGCACAAGGACTGTGGAAGGTCGTGCTTTGGTTAGGAGGCCAGAGGCTACACTGCCACAGTCCAAGGGACTACCAACAGGCTCTTCAGGGACTGTGCAAAAAATGCAAAACTTGCACTCTGTTGCTCTGTGCCTCTTACCGGTAAAGAAGAAAGCCAAAAGTTTTTTTTTTAAAGATTTATTTTCTTAAGAGGTAGAGTTACAGACAGAGAGAGGTCTTCCTTCTGCTGGTTCATTCCCCAAATGGCCACAATAGCTGTAGCTGGGCTGATCCAAAGCCAGAAGCAAGGAGATTCTTCAGGGTCTCCCACTTGGGTGCAGGGGCCCAAGTACTTGGGCCATCTTCTACTGCTTTCCCAGGCCATAGCAGAGAGCCAGATTGGAAGAGGACCAGCCGGGACTCAAACCAGCACCCATATGGGATACCGGTGCCACAGGCAGATGCTTAACCTACTATGCCACAGCGCCAACCCCAAGCAAAAAGGTTTTGATTGAGGAAGAAGACAAGCTTTAGAGTCAAATATCTATTTAAATTTGTTCTGCCTGTCACTGTTTGAGCCTGAACAAGATACTTAACCCCTCTGGGTCCTGTTCTTCATCAGGAAGAGCTGTCACCTGCCTTGAGTATGTGGGTATTTAGAGGTTTTGAGACCACTGTCTTGCACGTGACTTTGTAGGAACAAAAAGTAAGGCACAACCAAGAGGGCATGGCCAAGCCTCTCATTTGGCATTGGTAGTAGCACTTTCTGCTCCTTCCATAGGTAAGACATTAAGCTCAGGCCCTGAGTGGGGTGCTCGCTGAGCTAGAAGCCACAGGAAGTCAGCTTTGCGAAGGAATATCTAAGTGAAGCCATTCCCAAAACAGAGGCACACAGCAACCAGCCCCAGCAACTTCTCATTTATATGGCTTGAAGGTTCTCAGGCCAGGCTTTCTCCCGGCAGGGTGCACCTGCGTGCGAATCCAATAATGCCAATGGACGCCTCAGAGCTGGGGATTTAGTGACGCCTACCTGTTTCCCACATTCCCCGGGCTAATTCGAGATGGAAGAGTAAAGAACTCCAACATCAGGGAGCAATGAAGTCCGCACTTGAGACCCCCACGTCTCGTATCTGGGTGCCTGGGTCGAGTCCCTGCTGCTCTGCTTTTGGCCCCATTTCCCACTGCTGTGCACTCTGGGAGGCAGCAGGTGATGGCTCAAGTGTTTGGGTCCCTGCCACTCACATCGGAGACCCAGATGGAGTTCCAGGCTACTGGCTTCACCCTTGGCTTTTGTGGACTTTGGGGGAGTGACCAGTAGATGGAAGAATCTCCCTCCACCTGTCTGCCTGCCTTTCAAATAAAATGAAAATAAATAAATAAATAAAGAAGAAGCAAGAAAAGAAAGAGGAGCTAACAGCAAACCTTCCCTAACTGATGAAAACCAGGAATAACTGGCAGTGAGGCCAGAAACTCTAGTCAAGAACCAGAGAAGCCTGCTGGAAACACTGATGCTGGAAACCTTAGCTGCCCTCTCTGGGCGTTATTATGACTCCCATCCAAGCGAGCTGCTTCCCTGAAGCTGCTTCAGGTGGCAGGTGCAGGGAAGGAGCACAGAGTCACAGGCCCACAGCTAATTCACTGTGAGACTTCAAGCAAGTCACCAGCTTCCAGGTCCCAGGCTCCCAACCCGCTCCGCCATGTGAATTCTGTGGCTCTCCAGAGCCAGGATCCTAGTGCCCAGGCCTGCAAGCACCAGGCCAGAATGAGCTGGCCCCCCTGCAGCACCTGTCTGTACATGAAGGAGAGACGCTCAGTCGCTGACGACTCCAAAGCCGACTCACTCAAGGTTAGCCGGCCTTTTGGTTTGTCTGACTGGTCCTTGGCGCAGCACCCCACCATGTCTATGGATGGACAAGTAAAAGCTGATGCCCGTGGAAGACACTGCCTGATGGGCTCCCTTCCGTTGAAGTGATCAAAAACCATCTAGAAACCTTCAGCAGGGCTATTGCTAATAGTAACAGCTTTGTTTTGAAAAGTGTAACCAAAAGTGAGACTTCTGGGACTGAAAAAGCTTTCTAACACCAATTGATAGACTATTGAATAATGTCATAATTAATGTTGCTAGAGTGGTCATTAAAATAATACAATTATGCTAAGTAGTTTGTAAAAAAAGAGAGAGAGAGCAATTGAACACACTTGTGACATGAACTGGTGGGTAATTGTGCTGAGATAATTTATGCCAATAACTCCTTGCAAGCCTCCATCAAGTTGAATTACTGTCTGCTGAGGGTCTTGCCCATAAGCTAATTTGATGGCTGCTCTAAAAAAAAAATGCTCAGATAGTGTCTGAGCTCAACAGCAGAGTGGCAGGGGCAAAGTACAGAATGACAGTCAGCCCATTGAGATTAGGAGGCCTTGGAAAAGACAAATTTTGCCACTTTTTAAAACATTTTTGCTAGGTGCCACCCTCTGCTGTGCCAGCACCCCATATGGGTGCTGGTTTGAGTCGCCGCTGCTCCACTTCCAATCCAGCTCCCTGCTAATGTGCCTGGGAAAGCAGCAGGAGATGGTCCAAGTCCCTGGCCCCTACAATCCACGTGGGAGATGTGGATGAAGCTCCTGGCTCCCGCCTCCTGGCTTTGGACTGGCCCAGCCCTGGCCATTGCAGCCATTTGGGGAGTGAACCAGCAGATGAAAGATCTCTCACTCCTTCTCTGTAACTCTATTTATGTATTTGAAAGGCAGAGTTACAGAAAGAGAGGGAGAGACAGAGAAAGAATCTTCCACCCGCTGGTTCACTGCTCAAATACCTGCAACAGACAGGGCTGAGCCAGAAGCCAGCAGCCAGGAACTCCATCTGGGATTCCCACATGGATGACAGAGGTCCAAGGACTTGGGTCATCATCTGCTGCCTCCTAGGGTGTACATTAATAGGAAGCTGGATTGGAAATAGAGTCAGCACTCAATCCCAGATACTCCAATATGGAATGTGAGTGTCCCAAGCAATGGCTCAACCCACTGTGCCACAATGTCCACCCCAAATCTTGCAACTTGTAGAACCAGAATCTATGCCTGAGGCTTTCCAGGACACCAACCTAGATTTTCTGCTGGTCACCTCAAGTTCGTCCCTCCAAAATCAATGCTTTCAAGGTGTCACAAGGGCTGGGGGTTAAGTGAGCTGAGCCTGGGATGAAGGGTGCAGGCTGTCTTGCAGGCAGCTTTTTCTCCCTTAGTATATCAAGAATACTTCAGACCAGGGATATAATTTTTATCAAGAAAAAACATATCGAGGCCAACGCTGTGGCACAGTAGGTTAATCCTTCACCTGTGGCGCTGGCATCCCATATGGGTGCCAGTTCTAGTCTTGGCTGTTCCTCTTCTGATCCAGCTCTCTGCTATGGCCTGGAAAAGCAGTAGAAGACGGCCCAAGTCCTTGGGCCCCTGCACCTGTGTGGGAGACCTAGAAGAAGCTCCTGGTCCTGACTTTGGATTGGCCCAGCTCTGGCTGGTATGGCCATTTGGGGAGTGAACCAGCGATGGAAGACCTTTCTCTCTGTCTCTCCCTCTCATTATCTGTAACTCTACCTCTCAATAAATAAAATCTTTAACAAAGAAAAGAAAAATATATCAATTCATTTGTACAAAAAAGAATTAGAATAACATACATGTAAACATTAAAAATACTAATTTTGCATCAAGATTTTTGATATTTTGTGTGTTCGTCTGCTTTTCCTGCTTCCCCATGGTTTTCTTCTTTATTACTTTTATATCAGAAGTATTTACAGAAGATGCCATCTTTCCTGGCGCTTTATAGTTCATCTTTACCATTCGTCCCATAACTGAAGAATTATCAACAGAGAAATATTAGATCTTAAAGGTTCTAGCCCCATTCTACCCTCAAGTCAATCAAAGATCAGTTACCCCTCTCTTTCTCCTCCAGTTCAATACCCATGGGTACAATACTCTCAATCTGCCTCTACAGCCTTCACTGTTGGTATTTTTCACCTGCTTATGAGTCCGCCTTGTCATTGCTCTCCTTTCCTCCCCCAAAAGCGTTAGTTCCTTGGTACAGTCCGGCTTGATTTTCCCTGCCCACTCTGCCCAGCTTCCTCTCACTCTGCCGTGAGAACCATTCTCTGATTCTCATTGATGCTGCATTCTACCCACTCACTCAACTCAGCAGTGAACTCTCTCTTCCAGGAACAACCATTTCATCTGAGTAAAGTAAGTGGCGAGGGCAAATGACAAATACAGGCTTTTCCTTAAATAACAGGATTTACACGGGCCTCACGCGGAGTACGGTTCGCTCCTGGAATGCAGGAGTGATTGTGGTAACTGCTAGAACAGGACTTCCCTTTGGCCCTCTGCCTCCTCGTTTTCTTGTACTGTAATCTTTGTAATCTATAATCTCATGTCTATCAAACCACCTGCAATCCTGTTCTTTCTTGGAATCGGAAAGGGACTTCTGTGCTTCAAAAGTTCCCACTGGGGGCCAGCACTGGAGCATAGCGGGTAAAGCCGTGGCCTGCAGTGCCGGCATCCCATATGGGCAGTGGTTCAAGTCCCGGCTGCTCCACTTCTGATCCAGCTCTCTGCTATGGCCTGCAAGAGCAGTAGAAGATGGCCCAAGTCCTTGGGAGACTCAGAAGAAGCTCCTGGCTCCTGGCTTCGGATCAGTGCAGCTTGTGACCAATTGTGGAGTGAACCAGTGGATGGAAGACCTCTCTCTCTTTCTCTCTCTCTCTCTCTCTCTCCTTCTCATTCTCTCTCTGTGTAACTCTTTCAAATAAATAAATAAATCAAAAAAAAAGTCTCCACTGGACATTGCACAGACTTGTGCCTTGCCAAGTTCTTTGAATCAGCTATACTGGCATTGACTTGAGGTACAAAGGAGCCTGGAGCTTGCCTTATTTTATTTCCAATGTACCTAGTCCCCAGTTACATAGCTACTCCAGACTGAGCTCACCACGTACAAGCCAGAATCAGTACTCTGAATTCCTTGAGGTTCTTTTCCTAATTCTTCAATAGAAACATAGGCTTCCTTTAGGCCAGAAATTCACAAATTTGGTTTCACGAAAGAATTGGTGGGGTCTTTTAAAAAAAATCCCTAACCCACAAGTTGTTTCCATGGCAGTTAAACTAGTTTAAAAATTGTTAATGCCCGGAGGTGTGCCCAGGCATGGTTTTTAAAGCTCAGTAGGTGATTCTAATGCTCCTATCTACCAAGGCTGGCCCGAGGCTGCAGCTCCTAATCAAGGCTGTACATTGGAATCACATGGAGATCTTTCAAAAATCCTGACTTGGAGACCAATGAAGTTGCAGTCCTATCAGATGATTCTAATAAGCAAACAAGTTTGAGAAGTACTTCCCTGGTCCCTTCATCAAACACAGGGACCCCTCCTGGGGTGCCCCTTCCGGCAACAGGAAACTTTGACTCCCCACCTCAGACCTTCTCTAAGGGCAAATGGCCACGCTTCCCATCAAGCCCATTAAACTGACTTCCTCCAGGATGTTATTCAACTCCACCTAGTCTCACCTTCTGGGAGTAGATACCCCTCATCCCATGTGGCTCTGCTCTATTTGAAAGGAAGGGTGATGGGGCCGGGCGTTGTGGCATAGTGGGTTAAGCCACTGCCTGCAACACTGGCATCCCATGTGGGCACCAGTTTGGGACTAGGCTGCTCCATTTTTGGTCTAGCTCCCTGCTAATGCACCTGGGAAAGCAGCAGAACATGGCCTGAGTGTTAGGGCCTCTGCATCCACGTGGGAAACACAGATGAATCTCCTAGTTCTTGGCTTTGCCCTGGTCTAACTCCAGCAGTTGCAGCCATATGGGGAGTGAACCAGTGGATGAAAGGTCTCTCTCTTCTTCCCTCCCTCCCTCTCTCTCTCTAACTCTGCCTTTCAAATAAATAACAGAATAAATAATTTTTTAACTTATTTAATGAATATAAATTTCCAGTGTACAGCTTATGGATTACAATGGCTTCCCCCTCCCATAACTTCCCTCCCACCCACAACCCTCCCCTCTCCCGCTCCCTCTCCCCTTCCATTCACATCAAGATTCATTTTCAATTCTCTTTATATACAGAAGATCAATTTAGTATAAAGATTTCAACAGTTTGCACCCACATAGAAACACCAAGTGAAACATACTGTTTGAGTACTAGTTATAGCATTAAATCAAAATGTACAGTACATTAAGGACAGAGATCCCACATGAGGAGCAAGTGCACAGTGGCTCCTGTTGTTGACCCAACAAATTGACACTCTAGTTTATGGTGCCAGTAACCACCCTAGGCTGTTGTCATGAGCTGCCAAGGCTATGGAAGCCTTCCAAGTTTGCCGACTCTGCTCATATTTAGACAAAGTCATAAAAGACAGAGTGAGGATAGTAATCAATGATCCTAAGAGTGGCATTTACCAGGTTTGAACAATTATACAGCATTAAGTGGGGAAGAGGACCATCAGTACACACAGGTTGGGAGTAGAGCCATTGGTGGTAGAGTAGAGGTTATGATTACAAAGGAATGAGGCCCAAGTGAGCTAGACAGGGTCCAGAACAAAGGACAGAGTCATTATTAGAGGAGCTAAGAAAGGTGCTGTCTAAGCTACAATTAAGTTTTCTGATTGAGAGGCAAATAGAACCTGATAGAAGGAGCTTGATAATAATCAAAATAAGAACTTAAATAATAATCTCATAGCTAGATTCACTTCGCCATCAGTGAAGTAAACAGTAAGTAGAAAAAACCTCCCTTTCAGACCAAAGGGAAAGAAAGTTTTAAAGTGAGAATATAATTTTCCTCATGGGCATTGTCTACCTTAGAAAAACTACTACAGAACATTCCTGTGACTATAGACTTGTAGTTCAGGCCACCGAAGATTAGAGATGGGACCTGGGCACTCCCTTGACTTGCATCCTCTGGTCTGCTTTAACACAAACCAGGAGGAAAAGAAAGCTAGGCATCAGAAGCAATGGGTGGCAGGCCTATTAATGGCTGATCTGTACAGTGATCTGCCCTCAAGGAGACCCAACAGGCCAGTCCACTGCAGTGGCTTTCAATGTGGTAAGCCTGGGCTTCAGCAGAAGTCAGCTTGTGAAGAGCCCTGGCAGCTCTGCCAAGAGTTGCGTCACTGGAAATGGACCTGCCCTGGAGTCGAAGGATGCCCAGGTCAGAGCCACAGATCTTATTGGCTCTAAGCTGAAAAGCCCTTCACTCAGCCCAGCTTCCAAAGTGACCACTGCAGCTGAGGGGATGGTCAAGTAGGGTCAGCAACATTGCAGGCAGAACTGTAAATTTCTTGTTAGAGATGCCACCTGCCTTTACCTGGCCAGCTCTCCTCCCAGGCCAGCCAAGTAATGAAAGTCAACAGAGTGCCTTCCCCTAGGAGGTTCACACCTCCCTTAGGATATACCCCATGTGAAGAGATAGATAGGTCTAGATGGGCCTCTTAACTTACAAGGCCTAAAGCCCACCAGATTATTAACAGAATAAATAATTTTTAAAAAAGAAAAAGAAAGAATGAGAGAGACCCATCTTCCATCCACTCGTTTACTCTTTCTGTGGTTCCGTAATTCCCCAATCTTCCAGGGAAAGTAGATGCGTTTTAGCACACACGCAGGTGCACCTACAACCTAGAGATAATTATATTCTCATGAGGACAATTAATACCTGACTATCTTTGAAAGCACGAAATAAAGGCAGAACACATGTCAAGGTCATGTATCATTATCTGGGCAGGGGTCAAGGAATAACAGGCATTTATTTTTAAAAATCGGGAATCATTCCTGCAGGAATTCAGGCCTTACGATACTCCGTGCAGCAGGTTCACACAGGCAGTCCCGAGAGGGCCGGAGGAACCTCTGAGAGGCATCTCTGCCTAAGTGTTGCCGTACAGAGACGTGGTCTGCTAGTGTGGTGTCACCGTGGCAGGCACAGCAGCGGGCTTCGCTCTCCAGGGACAGCGTCGCCATCTACAAGTCACCGCCGTCTTCCGGGACTCCCTGTGTGAGCTAGGCGACCCTCGCGGGGGATTCCTGTTTTGGCAACTTTCACTGCTGCTTAAGAAGAGCTGAGGCCAAAGTGCAGCTAACCTGGCCCTGGTCATTGGCCTCGCCGGTGCGCTGCCTCTCCCATGATCACCACAAGAATTCCTTATGCCAAGCGTGCAGGGAGCGGCAGCGGCGCACGTCAGAGGACGCGGATGAATGCTGCCCTGGCGCAGAGCCTACCGCCGCATGCTGGAGTCGGCGAGAGGCAGATTCCGCCGGCGTTCCAGGGGCTGACGCCGCTTCCCATCTCTTAGACTAAAAGCCCTTTGTGAAACAAAGCGTTCCCGACAGGAAGCCATCCGCCCTTATCCCCCTAGTCCCTAGACACGTGCAGACACACGGCCCCAGACTACGTCATGGCGGAGGAGGCGTCCCTCCCGGGCTACGAAGAGGAAGCCAGGAGAACAGGACAAGAAAACCCCCCGCGGAACCCTGACTCAGATCAGGGATGCCCACGCCACTTCCTCCCCAGCGACCTGCTGAGCCCCCCTCCCTGACACTGGAGTCAGGTGCCAGGTGTCCCTTAGGCTGGCAGAGGATGGAGTCTGACAGCTCAGCATCTGCAGCTCCCGCCTGAAGGCTGTCCTGATGTCCCGTTCACGGGAACCGGCGTAGGAGGATGTTGCAGGACCCCAGATCCACACATCCCATCCCCCCTCACGCTCTCCGCAGTCCCAGGATGAAAGGTGGAGACAGGCTTCTTTGAAAATACGTCCGAGGCCTCTGACAGGTGCCTTTCTAGATTATTTATGTTTCCAAGAGCAGCCAGAACTAGAAAGAGTAGCATGATAGCCGTTTGGTAATATTCTGGATTAAGTAAACGATATGAATTGTTTTTAAAAATATACAAGGATCCCCGGTTGCCCCTCTTCCAGGCCAGCTCTTTGCTGTGGCCAGGAAGTGCAGTGGAGGATGGCCCAAGTCCTTGGGCCCTGCACCCCATGGGAGACCAGGAGAAGCACCTGGCTCCTGCCATCGGATCAACGCGGTGCGCCGGCAGCAGCGCGCTACCGCTGCGGCCATTGGAGGGTGAACCAACGGCAAAAAGGAAGACCTTTCTCTCTGTCTCTCTCTCACTGTCCACTCTGCCTGTCCAAAAAAATAAAAAAAAATAAAAAAAATAAAAAATATACAAGGATCAGTTTCTTCCTAAGCTTTATAAACTAAATTATAGCTCACTTTCTACTGGGAATAATTCAAATCTACATCGAGGATTTTTTTTTTTTTTTTTTGACAGGCAGAGTGGATAGTGAGAGAGAGAGACAGAGAGAAAGGTCTTCCTTTTGCCGTTGGTTCACCCTCCAATGGCCGCAGCGGCGGACACACCGCGCTGATCCGAAGGCAGGAGCCAGGTGCTTCTCCTGGTCTCCCATGGGGTGCAGGGCCCAAGGACTTGGGCCATCCTCCACTGCACTCCTGGGCCATAGCAGAGGGCTGGCCTGGAAGAGGGGCAACCGGGACAGAATCCGGCGCCCGGACCGGGACTAGAACCCGGTGTGCTGGCGCCGCAAGGCGGAGGATTAGCCTATTGAGCCGCGGCGCTGGCTACATCGAGGATTTTTATTTAAACATCCTACTATTGAAGACCTTGAAGTGCTAATAGTATGAGAATACTAGATAAGTTGCTTAAAATGCCATTGTAATAATAATTTTTAAAAAATCCACACTTGGGGCCGGCATTGTCATGAAACAGGTAAAGCCGCTGCTTGCAGTGCCAGCATCCCATTTGCACACTGGCTTATGTCTCCACAGCTGCACTTCTGACCCAGCTCCCTGTTAAGGGCCTGGGGAAAGCAACAGAGGATGGCCCTAGTGCTTGGGCCACTGCCTCCCACGTGGGAGACCCAAATGAAGCCCCTGGCTTCCTCCTGGCCCTGTGGTGGCTATTGCGGCCATTTGGGGAGTGAACCATCAGATGGAGGATCTTTCTCTGCTTCTCCCTCTAACTCTGACTTTAAAAAAAAAATAGATAAATCTCGACACTCTAGTGTAGTGGGTAAAGCTAATGCCTGCAGTCCTGGCATTCCCTGTGGACGCTGGTTCGAGGCTCAGCTGCTCCACCTCTGTTCCAGCTCCCTGCTAATGTACCTGGGAAAATAGCAGAGGATGGCTCAAGGACTTGGGCCCCTGGACCCCCGTGGGAGACCTGGATGAAACTACTGGTTCCTGGCTTAGGAACACCGTACCTCCAGCCATTGAAGCCATTTGGGGAATGAATCAGCAGATGAAAGATATCTTTCTCTCTCTCTCTCTCTCTCTCTCTCTCTCTCTCTCTAACTCTGCCTTTCAAATAATAAATAAATCTTTAACAAATAGATAACTATTTTAAAAAATAAATTTAAAAAAGAAAAACAAGATAAAAACACTAAAAATAAAAATCCATACTCTTCCATATATGAGGATTAATGTCACATAGGATAGTATTCCTTAGGAAGAATTGGTGTCCAATTTTCATGAGTCTAGCAATCAATCATGTTCATTTTTTAATTTGCAAATAGATAATTTGAGCTGATTTTTAAAAATTTTTCTTCCTACAAACATATATCTGTAATGAAGAAAATTGGTGCTATTTTAAAGGTTAAAACATTTTGAAAAACCATTAGCACATAACAAAGGAGGCTTGCATTTGATTCATTTCACAGGCATTAGAGAGAAGGAATGTTTGGCTGTCTTTGTTGTTGTTCAGGAGCACAGACAACCAGTAGCTGAAGTAGCATCATTATTAACTTCAAATCATTGGAACCCATGGCCATGTCTATCTGACCCATCACAATGGGTCAATAAACTTATTAAAAATAACAGAAAATGCAAATGAATTTTCAGATCTCTCCCAGTCAATTTAAACACTCAAGGGCATTTCCATATCTATAAAATGAAAAGGATTATCTGCATTTAGGTCAATAATTAAGTAAAGGAAAATCTTTGCATTACAAGCTCTGAAACAAAGTCTAATAAAATGTTAGCACTTGTTAAATCTGAACAGTGGTTTCATGGATGTTTATCATTGTTGCACTGTTTTCTATGTTTGAAACATTTCACTAGAAAGAGTCATCATAATAATGTGTTTTAAAAAGCTGCCATCATTATACACAGCGGATGCAATCCTGCACACCAGTTACCAGACGAAGAAAATCAGCCATTGCAGTTTGCAACAGGGTTGGGTCTTGTTGGGTTTCAGTGAGGGGCGTGGACCCTGGACCAAGCAGTCAGTAGTCATTGCCCTCACATGGCTATTTAAATGAGAACTAGAACTAAATACAATTTAAAATTACGTTCCTCAGATGCACTAGGCACACCCCAAGAGCTCAGTAGCCCACGTGGCTACAACAGTAGCACAGGGCATTTCCTTCACTACACACTGTTGGACAGCTCTGGTCTAGATAATTACACATAATTATGTGACAAGAGGCAAATGACTTTTCTGCAATTACTTTCCATCCTTCTTCCTTTTATATCTGCATGAACCAAAGTAATCTGTGTCTTGCGGGTTATGAGTGATGCAAGTAATTAAGTGGCAATTCTATTGTTTTTAACCTCTCTGGAAAATAATTACTAAAACCAAAAGTTACTGAACTCAGATATGGAGATACATGAATTTATACCATTTTTACCTATTGGTAAATATCTAATGGCTAATATACAAAAAATTGAGCACTGAAAAATATTAAGAGTCTAACATTAACTGATAGAAGGGACCAACTAATGTTCAAAATGAGGGAATAAATCAGGAAAAACATATGTCCTGATTAGTACAATGTAATTTCAAGTTTTTCAAAAGCAGAACTGTGGTAACAGGCAAAATAACACTAAAATCCGAGGAAAGAGAACTTAATCACCACTCTCCCTCAGACATACACCTGTGACCCTCTAGAGCGGCACAAACCAACAACAGACATATAAGGGCATTTTGGTTTGGTTTCACTGAAAAGAAACATGTTACACACTTCACCACCTGCCCTTTTGCACTTAGCAATGTCATAGAAGGCATCCCTATGTAGCTATAGAGTGAGCTAGAACTCTTTCCAATCTCTGTAAGGGCATTGGGATGCACTTAAACTCCTATATTAATACATACACACACTGATATACACACAATTTTACAACACTGGCTGACATGCTGGGCAGGGGCAGGTGACCCTTAGAAGCGTTTTCTTCCTTTTCCCTGGTTACCCTGTTTCTATGCACCCTGGTCCCTAACAACCAGCTCTATCACAGATAATCTGTGTTAACAAAACCTGATATTCTCCCATATTTTTTCCACACTCATGAAATCATACACAGAAACTTTTATACACCCTGGCTTTATACATAGATGTATGACTGTTTTTTCTGTCACTTTCCAGTTTGGGACCAGACCAGAATCCACCAACACAAACATCCTTATACATTTATTTTCCCATATTTGTGTTTTTATTTCTATGATGGCTATATCAGAAGAGGAATTGCTGTGCCAATGGGTGTATGTATTTTTGTTTTTGGAAAGAAGTCTGGAGAAATAGATTAAAACCCTTCCTCACATTTATTCAACAGCAAATGCTTTTATTACCCTGAAATTTTTGCCCAACAAGGGACTTAAAGTGCTATCTCACTGCCATTGTGTTCACTGTAACAATTACAAGATTTCATACATTTTCATCTCCTAGACACTCAGATGTATTTTGCCTAGTGTGTGTTTGCACATTTGCTGCTTCTTGCCCTTTCAGCCAAGATCAAATGTAGTACATTTCTTTTCCCATTTTTTGTCTTTTTTCTTGTCAACTTATGAAATGTCTCTCTCCAAAATAGATATTAAGTGTTGTTTTGTTTGCATTAGTATTTTCTTTTACAAATGTATTCTCATTTGGTTTGGTTAACATCTTTGCAAAAACAAGTCTGTCTTTTCTGCTACCGAGTATAAATGTCTTCACAATTAAGGACTTCTCTATCTTTAAATTATATACACTGTTTGCAAGATTTTCTCAGATAGAAGTCCCCCTGTGAAACATTTCCATTTTTTTTAAAGATTTATTTTATTTATTTGAAAGACAGAGTACAGAGAGAGGTAGAGACAGAGAGAGAGGTCTTCCATCCGCTGATTCACGCCCCAGATGGCCACAACGGCTGGAGCTGTGCCGATCCGAAGTTAGGAACCAGGAGCTTCCTCTGGGTCTCCCACACAGGTGCAGAGGCCCAAGGACTTGGGCCATCTTCCACTGCTATCCTAGGCCACAGCAGAGAGCTGGATGGGAAGTGGAGCAGCCCGGACTATAACCAGAGCCCATATGGGATACCAGCGCTTCAGGTCAGGGCTTTAACCCGCTGCACCACAGCGCCGGCCCCCATTTTTTTTTTTTTTTTTTAAGATTTATTTATTTAAGAGCAGAGTGTGTGGCAGAGGGCAGGGAGGAGAGAGGGAGAGATAATCTTCTAACTCATGGATCACTCCCTGAATTGCCACAACAGCCAGATCTGGGCCAGGCTGAAGCTGGAAGCCTAGAACTTCATCTGGGTCTCCCACATAGGTGTGAGAGGAACCCAAGCACTTGGGCCATCTTCTGCTGCTTTCTCAGGCACATTAGCAAGGAGCTGGATCAGAAGCCAATCAGCTCGAACTCGTGACACTCTCATATGGAATGCAGGTATCACAGATGGCTTAGCCACTGTACCACAGTGTCAGCCCAGATTTTCTTTAAAAATATTTTCAAATGTACATTATTGTTAAGCATGCTGAGAGTTGGGGTCAAACACTTTTTCCTCAAGTGGTTAGCAGGTTTTGCCAGCACCATTTATTAAAGAATAGTTTACTAGTTTTTCCCCTCAGTTGAAACCTGTTTTTTCATGTAGTTGTATTCAATTTTCATATACACCAAGATTCAGTTCTTGATAATCTGTGTTATTCCACTGGCCCCATGATTTTCATATTAACGGTCATGTTAATTTGACTGTCTTATTAATTTGACTACAGTGATTTTATATAGGTTCTCAAATCTGAAGCAAATCTTCATTCTTCTTTCATATTTTTCTTGGCTAGTCCTGGATATTTATTCTTCTATATAAACTTGATGATCATTTTATCCTAATTACAATGAAGCAAAACAAAACATACTATGGAGATTCTTTTTTTAAAAAAAAGATTTGAAATAGTTTCAGAGAAAGAGGGAGAGAGAGAGAGAATCTTACATCCGCTGGTTCACTCCCCAGATGGCCACAACAGCCAAGACTGGACCAAGTCCAGACAAGAGCCAGAAGCTTCATCCAGGTGCCCCACTTTGGACTAGACTTTGCTACTTTTCCCAGGCCATTAGCAGGGAGCTGGATTGGAAGTGGGACAGCCAGGGCTTGAACCGGCACCCATATGGGATGCCGGCCTCACGGGCAGTGGCTTAACCCACTGTGCCATGATGCTGGCCCCACTACTGAGGTTCTAATTGGAAGTTCACTGAAGGTCTATGTTAATTTTGGGGGGCTTTTTAGTGAAATTAAGTAATCCCATTCAAAAGCATGCTATCCTTCCATTTGTTTAGCTCTTGGTTTGGATGTTTTTTACATAAACCCTGTACCTTATTTGTTAAATTTATATTTTTTTAGTCTCGATCACTCATTTGACAATTGTTTAGTACTTACTGTGTTCCAGACTCTTTCCTACAAGTAGGATATTGAATTTAAAGTATGGTCTTCATCCAAGAGTGACTTACCTATTGTCTTAGCCTGTTTTCTGTTGCTATAATTAATGCCACAGTCTGGGCAAATTGTATGCAGGAGTTAATTTGTTTCACAGCTCTGCAGGTTGGAAAGTTCAGGAGTCTGAGAGGATGGAGCTGGCATCTGGCAAGAGCCTTTCTGCTGCTTTTGGTAACATTTTCCCCCATTTTCGTTATTAGCAGCTTGCTTCTGACATAATGAAAAGCTTTGATTTTGAATACTTTTCTTAAAATGTCAGCACCTTACCAATCCTTAGCCCTAGCATTATTTTAAATAGTTTACAGGTTTTGTGGCTTTTCCAGGATTTTCTTGTCCCATTATTTTCTAGAACCCAAACTAGCATTAAATACTACTAGTGGTAGTGGGTATCACTGGCTACTCCTGATCTTGCAAGTTGTACTGTTTCACAACTCAGAGTATATGTTATTGGGTTTTAGTAAGTAGCCTTTTCATATTTAACATATTCCTTCCCTATTTTATTTAATTTATATTAGGAATGACTTGTCTACATTTATTAATATATTTATATGTGGTTTCTTCTTTGTTGGTTCAATAAACAGTGTCCACACCAAACCACCTTGCATTCATGGTATAATATCACTTGGTCAAAGATAGTATTTTTTTTAAGACTTAATTATTTATTTGAAAGGCAGAGTTAGAGAGAGGCAGAGGCAGAGGCACAGACAGAGAGAGCTATCTTCCATCCACGGGTTCACTCCCCAGTTGGCTGCAACAGCTGGAGCTGGGCCAATCCAAAGCCAGGAGCCAGGAGCTTCTTCCTGTTTTACCACTTGGATGCAAGGGGCACAAGGACTTGGACTACCTTTTGCTGCTTTCCCAGGTACATTAGCAGGGAGCTGGATTGGAAGTGGAGCAGCCAGGGGAGGAACTGGCACCCATATGGGATATCAGCACTGAAGGTGGTGGCTTTACCCACTACTACACAGCACTGGCCCCAAAATTTACCATTCTTTTGCTACATTGTTGCATTTCTTTTACTACTATTTTATTTTTAGAAATGATCATTTATTCAGTAAATGACTTTTTATTCTTATATTTAACATAAAGTTGTAATATTCAATTTACACTATTTTCATGAAATGAATTGTAGAGCTTCCATCTTCCACCTCCATCCCCATGATACAGAATATTACTAACTCAAAAGTATGATCTGGGGCTGGAGTTGTGGCATAGTAGGTAAAGCCGCTGCCTGCAGTGCCGGCATCCCTTATGGAAGCTGGTTTGAGACCTGTCTGTTCCACTTCTATTTTGGCTCTCTGCTATGGCCTGGGAAAGCAGTAGAAGATGGCCCAAGTCCTTGGGCCCCTGCACCCACACGGGAGATCCAGAAGAAGCTCCTGGCTCCTGGCTCCAGATTGGCACAGCTCCAGCCATTGCCAATTGGGGAGTGAACCAGCAGATGGAAGATCTCTTTCTCTCTCTGCCTCTCCTTCTCTCTCTGTGTAACTCTTTCAAATAAATAAATAAATCTTTAAAAAAAAAAAGCATGGTCTGTGGGCAAGCAGTATGGGCATCCCTGAGAGTTTGTGAAAAATGAAGAATCTCAGGCCCCAATCCAGATCTATAGAATTAGAATATGCATCATTCACAGTTTCCAGGTGACTGGACGCACAGTAAATCTGCAGAAGCTCTGACTAGGATAATTTAAACTGTAATCATCAATGGAATTATCCTATGTCATATAGAATTGAAGATATGAAGCCATTCAGCCTTAGTAACTTTGGTATATCCAAGGTTTCTGCTTCTTGGGCCAATTTTGACATTTTACACTTGGCTAAAGTCATCTACATTCCCTAATCTTTAAAACTGTGTTGCCATAGAATTGCATTCCTTTATTAGTATTTTAATCTCTTCCATCAAGTGATGATGGTCGACCCTTTCCTCATCTTACACATTTTTGCCCTGCCTCACTTTTCTGCTGATTAAGCTTACAAAAGCTTTACTTATTTCCCTGGTCTTTTCAAAGAACTAGCTTTTGGCATCAATTTGCTTAACCTTCCAAAGCTAAATGGAAGGGAAGGAGAACCTTACAATGGAAACTATTACCATGGGTGAATTCAGCGTTGCTCTCCATTAACATCAGAACTGTGTACTGTACCCCGACAAATCACAATGCACAGGGACCACAGCATTGTGAATGCGGGATGGATATCAACCTTTGGATCACAGTCTGAATAGGGGCCTATTTCCACCTAAACTGCCTTTCTGAATACCTAATCACATTCTAAATACCATCTGTTGCCCTCCTGGTTTACTTCCCTAAATAATGCTGCCAGCATTTGTATCTTGCTCTGTAAGTTTATATGCCTTTCATTCTTTCTCATTTTTTTTCCTATTTATATTTGAAAGGGTCTAACAGATAATCCTTCACTATGGAGAATGTGGTTCCTAACCTGATTTTCAGGTACTGGAATCAACGGGGACCCTCAGAATGCTCTGTCTCTCCAAGGGGCCACAAAGGAGGGCCCAGGAGAGTCTCTCTAAGGGGAGAGCTAAGACAGCACGTATTCCCTCACACAAAGGAAAAGGCATGAGTTGAAAATTCAGCCATGCACAGATGTTCAAAATAGCAGATTTTAAACAATTATGTAAAATATATTAGCCTTTTTCCCATTTAAGGAACCTGAGTTTTGTTTGCCCTCTTAAAAATGCATGAAAAATCTCTTACTTACTTATACACTTTCATTTCCTACCTTTGCAAATACTCTAATCAGATAAGCAATCCAAAAGCCAAATGACTGAATTTTTGCATTTGTTTAGGATAATAGCTACAAAAATATAAAGTACAGCCCACTGACAGAACAATCTTGCATCCATCAATATGGAGCTGCTACAGACACTGCCGAAGTCCTTCACAAAAGGAATCTTGTGCTGCAGACCTGGGATTTGTGATCTATAATAATCCATTTTACAAGCATTCACAGAAGTAAGCTCTTGAATAGAAAGTAAGCCTTTCTTTTGTGGTGTATTTAGGTCTCCTTTAAGTTATCTGGACTAGAAACCATCTTAACCTCATATTCCTGACTCTGCTGTGTTTAGAGCATTCTGCAGTTCCAAGAAATAGTGCAGAGTGTTAAAAAAGAGAAAATAATCCTCAAAACTTCCTACCTCAAAGGAAAACTGATCAATTCACCTGCTTGATAATATTTTCCCCTCTAATCAAAATGTTCTCCTCTTAAATCCCAGGGTGAAAAGTGAATGAGAGGGAAAGGGTGGAAGGAATGAATCTACATCCACTGCATTTACAAGCTGTGGCAATAAAACACTAAAGGACAAGCCTTTTGATACTGAAATCTTACACGGGTATAAGAATATTGATTGTGAGGCAAATGGAAGTAAAGTAATTTCAGTTTTTTAAGATTCTGAATCATCATTATTGCTTCCAATTTTTTTCTTCCAGGTACAAAGTCTAAATTTAAATCCAAAATATCTTGCAAAATCTCTCTCCTCTGATGTAAAGTCCCAGAAAGACAAGGTACACAGGTACTACATGATCTTTTTCCAACATCAGAATATTCCCTGGGAAGTCCTTTCAAATAATGCCATTCAGAAAGGCACCTTTTCTCCCCTCAGCATCCAACTCCATGCTTAGTACTTGCCGTGAACTTCAACCCCTCTAGGAAAGTGTCATAATAAAGAATATAAATCCCAAAATGGATAGCTCCTGATGATTGGGGCCAAACTTGCTAGAAAAGTGAGCATTATTTTGAAGACGTACTACAGGGCACTGTTCCAAAAGCACTCTTGAAAGGCAGGCAGAATACTTAGCTGAGGGAAGGGGAACCAGGTAGAAGGGACAGAATTGGAAAAGAGAAACAACAAGGAGAATGCAGGTACCAGCCAAGAACAAAAGGTTTACTGATGGGATGCAGGTAAGAAGCTTGAGGAGGTTCTCATATTAAGGAGTCTTGGTGTCACACCTTGACATACATCAAAGCATTAATTGCCAAAATAACCCTAAGTGGGTAGTATTTCTCAGATGAGGACAGAAAGACACAAAGACTAAGCAATAAATATCAAGTCACAAGGCAGGACTGGAACCTACAGCCATTCATATAGTTTTTAAATGTTTTAAATTTTTTAAAAAAAGATTTTATTTGAAAGACAGTGTTAAAATAGAGAGAGAAAGAGACCTCCATCCAATGGCTCATCCCCCAAATGACCACAACAGCCAGAGCTGAGCTGAGCTGGAAACAGAAGCTTCCTCCAGGTACCCCATGTGGGCACAGAAGCCCAAGGACTCAGGCCATCCTCTACTGCTTTCTCAGGCACACCAGCAAGGCAGGACTCAAACTGGGTGCCCATATGGGATGCCAGTGCTGCAGGCCAGGACTTTAACCTTCTGTGCCTCAGGGCCAGCCTTAAACATTTTAAATTTTAGCTTCTTCGAAAGGCACAGCAGTAGAGAGGAAGACAGAGGGGGAGGGAGGGCAAGAGAAATACCTTCTTTTGGTTCATTCCCCAAATGTCATAATGTCCAGGAATGGGCCAGGTTCGGTCTCACATGTGAGGAACAGGGACACAACTACTGGTCATCAGCTGCTGTCTCCCAGGGTGTGCATTAGCAGGGGGCTGGAAGGGAAACAGAGACTGGACACCATCTCAAGCACTACAGGATGCATGCACCCCAAGTCATGGCTAACCTGCTGCTTCACAACACCCACCGCCTATCCCATACTCTTAACCTCTATACTACCTGGCAGCTACGTGGAGGCTGGACCTTAAGGGGCCAGGGTTTAAGGAAAGATCAGCTTTGAATTTTACTGCCACTGACCTGGGAAGAAGTAACAAGAGCTCAGTGAAAACACAGCATGATGATCAGGACTGCAGACTTCAAACTCAATACTACCTGGGTTAAAAACAAACCTGCTCCAGCACCTACCAGTAATGGTTTTGCTTTTAAGAGATTTATCCTATTTATTTGAAAGGTAGGGTGACAGAGAACCTACCAGTGATGATTTTAGACAAGATTTCTACTTTAGTTTCTCCATCTATAAACTAGGAAGAGCAATATTACCTGTAGGATAAAAGACTAAATAAGATCATATAGATGAATAGCCTACTGGCTAGGAGTCAGTGCTCAAATTAGCTATTAACACACAACAGCAACAATAACGTACCCTGTACTAAAACTAGTGAGGTTTGAGGATTGTTTTGCATCATGGAAAAGAAGGCAGTGGAGAAGAGGGTTTCTGTTGTGGCACATAGGCTACTTGGTAGATAGGGAGGCCACAATGAATGCTCATACTTTTTATTCCAGTAAATGCTACATACGGGGCTCCAATCGTTAGCAGAACTAGTTAATCAGTTGCTGAAACTTCCAACTACAATTGGTATAAAGAAAATTATTACGAATGCCTAGGCACTGACAATTACTTTGTAGATCAAAGAACCTACAATGAAGATGCTAAGTGGTTTACGGGAGATACAACTTCCTTTCCTTTCGGACCCTTTAAGGGATTAATGGGGCATCCAGATATGGACAGATGCTCCCCAACCAACTGAACACGTATTTGAACCTCAAGGAAGTGGTTTGAGAAGCCATCAGCAAATAGGTGACAAGGAAACGAATGTGTTAGTACAGTGGGTCAAAGATACCTTCTTCAGTATATGGACATTTATTTTGGGTTAATACACAAAATGCAATGAAACTCAAATTACAGGAAAATACAGAAAATGAGATTTAGCGCTGTGAGAACGAAGAATGACTTCTGACATTCAGATAAACAGTATGCTCCACTATTTAGGAACATATGCTAAAAGCATAGTCCAACCCTGAGCCATAAATATCAAGGACAAATGCCCTTTTGTCTCATTCACATGGAGTTAAAGATTATACAAAGGTATGCTCAAAAAGATCAAAGCAAATTTGATACTACCCCTAATAAACAATACAAGATTCTCAAAAAAACCTATTTTCTACTCTCCAAAAGCATAATGAAAAGGCAGGGGCTTAAAATCATCTCAAGAATTACTTATTATAAAAAGCAGTGCAGTTAATGATCTGAAGTCAGGACATAACTGCTCAGATTTACCCTACGTCCATTTTCTCCTCATATCTAGTTCTGCCAACTAGTAAAAATCTAAAATAGGTCTGCTCTGGTCTTTTAGCCAGAGTATCTAGTAATTTGACGTGTCCCATCATAAAGCCTTCTTTTAAAAATTAAATGGGTTACTGAGACTTACTGATCTCATTATCAAACTCAAAAAAAATCCGATAATTCCAGTACTAACTGCCTGTGATGTGACATCCAGGGATCTACAGACTTCCCATGGTGTCTTCTTCCACTGCCACACAAGTGTTAATGCAGTAGTGTTTTGATAATTAAAAGTATGAGATACTTCAAGGTGTCACTTGGGGTGAGACTGGCAAGGTATAACTAGACCAGAATCCTGGATATCAGTTCTCTCTAGACAACCTTAACCTTAACCACTGAATCGAGTTTGCTATTTCAAAGTGCAGACATGAGCACAAGGAAGAGCCAGGACATTACCCACCCATCTCCAAACAATCCAACCTAGAAATAGCTGGGATTTTCAGCAAGGGGCAAAGCCCCTCCCAGTTTCTAGGGAAAATAGCAGATTCTGGTCTTGTTGCAGCTGTGTAACTGGAGGCAGGAGGCAGAGTGAAGCACAAGGACTGATACACATTCTCCCTGTGCTCACTCCTACCTCTTCACACTGGAAAGTGCTGAACGACTGTAAATCTGACTGGAAAACCGCCTCTCAAATGTAATCACCACATGAACAAAACCAGCAGGGTCATGTTCATGGAAAGACAGGTGTTCCCTTTCTCCCTCTTGATAAGGTAGATTCAGGAGCTGTGGGGATATGATTATCCACAACATCAGATGAAGAAAACAACTTCCATTCTGGAAATTCATCACTTAAAACTAAAGAATTTTAAGTACTAATTTATTCCCATAAAGGACAAGTAAAATGCCCTGGCCTGTCACATAGGCAAGAAATCGTTAGCCAGACCTGAAAGAAACCATCAGAGCTACTAACACCTCATTCCAGACTCCTTCCCATAGGTTACAGTCAACATTATCATACAGATTACACTGTAGGGGAGAAAATAGCAGGACTCTGAGTCCTGTGAAAGCAGGGAAAAGCAGATACTACTGTTTCTGACAGTGCCATAAACACCTCCTAGCACTGGGATATGACTAGCTAATTCTAATTCATCCTAATAATTAGCTTTGTAGAATCAGTGTCCCTGACACAAAGCAGAAAATAAACATTTAGG
Organism: Lepus europaeus; assembly: GCF_033115175.1. Classification (NCBI taxonomy): domain Eukaryota; kingdom Metazoa; phylum Chordata; class Mammalia; order Lagomorpha; family Leporidae; genus Lepus; species Lepus europaeus. The sequence goes on along the minus strand of NC_084845.1, from coordinate 21,101,957 downwards.
CAAGAAAATAAACGAGGAAGTCACAACAGAGATGTCACAAATATCTTGTACACCAGCCTGTAATTTTTAATTAGAATTAGCTATCAAAGCAGTGCACCTTTCCAGTCCACGACTGAGCTTAACAATATTTAACAGTGGCTTTATTAATAAGTGAATGCTTGAAAGAATTCACATTAAATTCAATTTACTTCACATGAATGTTTGCAAATACATCATTAACAATTCTTTAATATTTCAAATCAACCAACTTGAGGTACCGAAGACTTGCTCTCAAATAATTCTTCGCAGGTGACATGAAGACTGAAAGAAGCCTGCAACTTCAGTCCAAGTCTCTAACCGACAACCACTAAATCATCACTGGTGAACTCATACGAGGGGACTTCAAGGTTGAGGGGTGCAGGCCCCTTCCTGATTCTGCCAGACGCATCGTAGTGTGACCCATGGCAAGGGCAGTAGTAGCCACCAAAATCTCCTGCATTTGCAATGGGCACACAACCAAGATGCGTGCAAACACCTATCAGGATAACCCATTCAGGCTTCTTTACTCGGTCTAAATCATGCTGTGGGTCCCTTAACTGGGACACTTCAACCGCAGCTTCCTGGTCAATTTCCTTCTGGGTTCTATGGCGCACAAACAGGGGTTTGCCTCTCCATTTGAAAGCCATATTCTTGCCTTCTGGAATATCAGATAACTTGATTTCAATTTTCGACATGGCCAACACATCAGCTGAAGCACTCATGCTGGAAACAAACTGGGAGACAACATTCTTGGCAGCATACGCGACTCCCACAGTAGCTGTTGCTGTTACCAAATACGAGAAACCTTTTCTAGCTTCACTGCTGTCTCTTGAAGACTTTGTACTATCTAAAACTTCATTGCGTCGATAGTCAGAGAAGTCAGGCACTTTGACATCTGTATGGGAATAACGAACAGAAGCAGGGACTGCAAGACAAACAAAAGGTTAAAAAATTAGATAAATGTCCTAAAAGGAATAAATCAGAAAAACAGACCTTTATATAAATTCACAAGCAAAAACCCTGAAAATGTGAAATATGGCACCCGCTGATCTCAGAAATACTCAAACTGGTATATAAAATACTAAAAATGAAATGAAGTCACTATCATATTGGTGTGAAATCTCCCATATTCTCTGAATTTAAAAAAAAAAAAAAAAAAAAACCAAACTCATCTAGACTACCCAGTATGGGTAAAGTGTGAGTACCTTATTAAGGCAAAAAATGTCTAACCTTATACTCTTACCTAGGTACACTCTGAAAGAACTGTCAAAACTTGATAAAATACTGATTATAAGATAACAGACATTCTGTAATGTGCTGGTATAACTTAAGTAGCAGAAAATTTAAGGACCTTTTTTTTAGATTCTAGGGTATAATTAGTTCCACTTTAATTTCAAGTGAAACCACTAACAGGCAGAAAAGGACATGCCGAAAGAATAGGCATCTCTCAAAATAAAATGGGCTTTGAAAAACAACTAATTACTCCAATTTAGCAAGGTGGCAGGGGTGAGAACGAAACGTTTACACAGCCCTTTCCTCAGAGAAGGGTAATGGCTTCTGTAAGAAGAGGGGCATTTACAGTTCTTTCTCACTGGTATGGACCCCTCAACTAGGACACTTCTACTGCATGCCACAAAACAGGCCCAATGCTCTGTCAAATGAAGTCCACGCTGCCTCCACGGCATACTCCGGCAGTAAGTCATCTGTCTTGACACAACAAAAAGATGTCTTTTCCCACACCATTTTTAAATCCTGATCAAGAACATTAATTTACTGGTACTACTTTTGAGAATATTTCAGGAAGCAAATTTTTTTTGTAAACTGTGTATTCATTTTTGGATACTTGCTGTTTTTTTTCTTTTGGGACACTAAAAATTCCTCACTTTTAGAAAGTGTGTTGTTTCTAAAAGATTCACTTGTAAAATGCATTTTTATTATGGTCTACTAGGTAGTCTCATCCTAATATGCTTTCTTGAGTACTCAAACATTACAATATAGAATACTGCAACTGCTTTTCACAGAGTTCTCAAGGCCAATAACTTTATGGAAGCCCCAAGTATTCATACACAATAATGAAACCTAAAAAAAATCACTATACATTCTTTTCTGGCTAACCCAACCATGTTTTGGAAGAGGCAGGACATAAGAGGTGGCAATGTGAAATTCGTAACTGTGACTCCGTGAAATCAAAGTGACACTGCATCACGTACTACTCTACCTAATGACCATGAATCACTTTCCTTTCAGCATTGCTTGGGATTACATAAAAAAGATGAGGGAACCAAAATTCATTCTTCTACATTAAAAGCAATATCCATAACCTTAACCCTAATGTACACAAGGTACTAGAATACTAAATAAAATGGCTTTGCCATCTCATTCAGATTTGGCGGCAAACAAAACATAGCTGTCCCACTCTATCTTGCAGGTCATACTTTATTATGCCATACCAACAAGATTCCTTTAGGAAAAATTACCATGTGCAAAAACCATTATCTAAATAATTTATATGAGCCATATTAAGTCTGACTTTTAGTAGCAAAGATGCAAGATTTAGTTTAACCCAAACCAAATCAGCTAGAACTACCATCTAGAAATAGAGAAAATGTAAGGTACTTTAACAAAACAGGTTGTTTATTATTTTGAAAGGTGGAGTTACAGCAAGAGAAGGAGAGAGAAATTTCCACTCACTCCTCCAAACGGCCCCATTAGCTGGGGCAGACCAGGCGAAAGCCAGGAGCCCAGAATTCCATCCAGGTCTCTCACACCTGGGTGGCAGGGGCGCAAGCACTTGGGTCATCTTCCGCTGCTTTCCCAGGTAGGTATATTAGCAGGAAGCTGGATTGGAAGCAGAGCAGTGGTTTACCCTGCTTGCCCCTTCCCCCTTTTTGGTTTTATTTTAAGGCAAGTTCTGATGTGCCTTGGAAATCTTTCACATTAAAGAGATGCTACTAAAGTTCAACCATCCTCCCCAGATAAAATTATATTCTCCTGATCCAGCACCTCCTATACTCTCACTACCCATCTTCCCATAAACCGTCAAAACAGGAGATTTTATGTGAACTTAAGCTACAAGCTGAAGGCATGATCACAGGAAAAAAAGGGGTTTGCCTATGGTTCTAAATCATTTGCTTGTTTTAGGAAAAAGTTAGATAAAGCACATAAGCCTCCAATTTTTAGAAGAAAACCTTTGGCCAACTGATAAACTGCAAAGATGTTTTTCATTTTCACCGTTTGAATTTTCTCCTCTCTTCTTTCTCACCTCAAGGTCTCAAGAACAGGCTTGGAATGGGCCAGGGTAGTCCATCCCTGCCCTACACAGCTTCTCCATCAAAACACACTGGTGCTCCTTAACAAACATTCGATCACAAACATTTTGTGCCAACTGTGCCAAGGTTGTGAGGACAGACAACACTCTCATCGCCTTTTAGATCAAGGTCAGAGAAATCACCAATAAACAACAGAGTAGGAAGCGCTATATGCTATGAAGACAAAGAAATCAGCAAACCTAAAATGTGATTGATCTGATGCTGAACTGAGACTGCGAGGACAGGTAGGACTTGGGACATGTGAAAATCAGGAGAATCACTATAAGTGCAGAGAATCGGGTTCATGAAAGCAGAACAACAAGAGCGAGGCAACTTGGTAAGCTTGTAGGGAAAGGGTCACAAACTCAAGGAGCCAGGCAGAGGAAACAAGTGGGCCTGGTAAAGACTATGATGAACTGGGCACAGCCAGCTATGGGAGCAGCTAATACACAGCACACTACCGACTTTACCCATGGAGAAACCAGAGCCCGTACTGCCAACATACATATGGTCGACAGCGTGCCACTTCATGGTCTCCAATATGTAAAGCCAAACGGAAAACAAGGCACAGAATCCGCAACCTACTGACAGAGTGTGAAATACATCTCTGGGAAGAGCCCTGGGTTAAGACTATCAGTCTTGTCACACCCATGTTCTACCATGTCCACACCATGTATCCACACTGAGTATCCTCGGGTAAGCCACTTTGCCTCTTGTAGTCTGCTCTCTTATCTGTAAAATGGGAGCATCATTAATCTGACTCTTCTTGAGGTTTAAACGGATTATGTCGTGAGAACCTTGAAAACACTGCTGACACACCACACTGTAACGGATCTTTGGGCTGTGTTGTTTAGGGGGCGTTTTTCTTTTTCTTTTTGGGAGGGGGGTGATGGAAAAAATAAACCTTAGAAATCCATAGAGGTGAGGTGGACAACTTCCCAAATACAAATAATAGTTCCTTTTCTTTTAAAGCAAGTATTAAATGCCTAGACCATGCCAATGGCTTTACATAAAATGTTTCCATCTAAGCCTCACAAGATTCCTGCGAGATTGATATAACCATGAACCCATTTCACAGGTCGGAAAACTCTTGGAAACGTGCCCAAAGTCAAATGACCTGTAAGTAACATCGCTATCAGCCTCGGTGGAAGCAGCTGGTTCGGCCTAAACCTGAGAAACCCACCCCGCCCCGCCAAGAAAGGACTCCCAACGGCCAGGGACGCCGGAGCTGGAGCATCACTTGAGACGCCCAACGCAGCGGCATCCGACACAGGTGAGGGCGCTGGGCCGGGAGGTGCAGGGGCCGGCCCAAGGTCGCGCCGGGCCGGCCGCCCGATCCACCCGGACAAGGCTCCGCTCCACCTTCCCGCAGACACCCGCCCTCCTCGCCCGCTCCCTGGGTCCAGGACTGAAGGAAGCGAGAAGGGGGTGACTCCTCAGCCCGGCTCACCATTGAGGCCCACGGAGACGACCAAAGGCCGGCCCACGGCCTGGCCACTCAGCGACTCCCGGCACAGGAAGGGTCGCTTCACGTCCAGCACAGGCGGTTCCGGGGTGGCGGGCACCGCGGCCTGCACCAGGGGCCGCAGCGCGCCCGCCACCCCGCGGGACGTGGCCGACAGGACCGGCGCGAACGGGCCGGAGCGGGCGGCGACCGACAACATGGCGACAGCAGCTTCAACCGCCAAGCCGGTCACAGGGACGACCTTCCGCCCGCGGCGCAGGCGCGAGGACGCGCAGATGGCGCAGGACCTGTGACGTCATCGCGCCGTCCAGAAAGGACTCGGCGGGCGGTGTTGCGCCGGGGGCGGGGCTACGACCACACGCTGGGGGCGGGGCGGAGAAGGGGGTGGGGCTTGCTGTCCTTTCTGTCCCTGCTTGGCCCTGCTGTGCGTTATGCGCGTGTTTGATCCGGACAGCGGGGACGGAAGAATTTGCAGAGACTCCAGAGACCTGAGAGAATGTCCGGCGGGCTGATTTTGAAGACAAAACTTCATATAGGACGATTTCAGAATAAGAACAAGTTATAATAGCTGAAATATTGATAATAGTTCCCATTATCTATGTCTTTAATGTGTATCATCTGCTAACGAAAAAATAAAAATTTAGAAAGGACAGGGACCTGTGCACAAAACGTCATAATAGTGATGATACCGATAGTGGTTTATATGCATCTGCTATGTGTTGGGTTTTATGCTTCACCTGCATTCTTTCGTTTAGCTATAGTGACATAGTTTCCTTTTTGTTTATTTAGGCCAAAATAGTTAACTTACATAATGAGAAAGTAATGTTACCCACCCAGGCTGACAAGTTTCACTGGGGCCTTGCGTTCCAGTGCAAGGGAGGCAGCACTGGATCCCTGAAGGGAGGTGAACAGGTGCTTTCCTAGGGTTGGATGATTCTGCCCTCTGCACATGGCTCTTTGCTGTGCAGCCAGTTCCAAGTTCTGTGCTGGCACTATTGGCTTTTTTTTTTTTTTCACACAAACTCAAAATGGTGCTGTTGCTCACTGTCACCGTCCAGACAGGTTCCATTTGAGTTACAGTGGGCTTTCCTGGGCTTGCGTCGAGGCTGGGGAAGTCCCTAACAAGACAACAGGGAGTCTTTTGTTCCTTGCTCCTGGTTTGGAGCTGGAGCTGGATCCATGTGAGTTAGGGAGGGGTTGATGGCGTCCTGCTTCTGCCCTGTCTCGTCAACACAAGCCGTGCACAGATTTGGCAGAATTGTGGTCCAATGACCAGTGTTTCTCAGCGTTGTGCTATGCACAGGCTCGGAGGTGGGGCACGTTCTTGCTGACCTCTCCTAAGCGCCCGTTTCCTCCCTGTGAAGTATCTGGTGAGGGCTTGCTGGCATTGTTTGCAGGGAAAGGCTACCTACTCCAAAGACGCCTGGGGTCTCTGTTGACTCACTTCTGACCCTCGCCCCAGGTCCACAGCACGCTGGCCACTAACCCCTTTGAGCTTCATTAGCCCCTCTGCAAGGCCCAGCTCCCGAAGCTGCTTCCCCAGCAGCTCCCCCCCCCCCCAACTAGGCTTGCCACGTGACCAGCGCTGAGCTAACCCCACCAGCAGCACTGAGGGTAAAAACAAACCCTCCAGACAACTACCACACACCCTGTGTAGCTGGAGTGCTTCACACCCGACAGCTCTTATTCGCAGTAGCTCTCTGAGGTGGAGAGGAGTAAATGAAGAAAGAATGAGTGAGAGCCTTCACAGCCCCTCACAGCCTGGGCTGCACGGAGCAGAAGTTGCTAGCTCAGACTCTGTGGAATCAATCCCAGTCCTGCCACTCACTAGCTGTGTGCTAGGGCAAGTTGTGTAATCTCTGTGTGCCTCAGTCTTCTATAAAATGGGGATAATAGTGTCTACCTCGGGGCCGGCGCTGTGGCAGCAGGTTAAAGCCCTGGCCTGAAGCACCAGCATCCCATATGGATGCCAGTTCTAGACCCAGCTGCTCCACTTCCAATCCAGCTCTCTGCTATGGCCTGGGAAAGCAGTGGAAGATGGCCCAAGTCCTTGAGCCCCTGCCCCCACGTGGGAGATCCAGAAGAAGCTCCTGGCTCCTTGCTCCTGGCTTCGGATCAGTGCAGCTCTGGCCACTGCAGCTAACTGGGGGTTGAACCAGCAGGTGGAAGACCTCTCTCTCTGTCTCTACCTCTCTCTGTAACTCTTTCAAATAAATAAAATAAATCTTAAAAAAAATAGTATCTACCTGAAAGAGTGTTGAAGGGCTAAAGGGAGTTATACATGTAAAGTGCTACTTATGTTCAGCATCATGATGATAACACCATTTTCTGGAAGAAACTAAGAGAAGACAGATAGCCTGCTCGAAGGCACATCATCACTAGGAGTAAGAGCCCATTGGCTCTGGCCTCTAGTCCGATGCTGTAGCTGGGCAAAGGTGACTGTATGGACATTTGAATGTCCGTCCTTGCGTAGAGGAAGGTCGCTAGTATCCAGGCACACCAGGCATGTGGGCACCTGGACCCATCGAGGCTGACATGGATTCCGTTGGGCAGTCTCGTTTTTAACGGAGGGGCTTTTCTGCAGCGGCTTCTTTCCTTGAATGCTGTCCCCTGCAGGGTTCTGGAGAAAGCCTGGTGTGCACACAGCGCTGCCCCTCCCTATCTGTGTGATTGGGGCAACACTGGGCTTCAGCTTCCTCATCTGTAAATAAAGGGGGGGAATACAAGAATGCTGTGAGGATTCAAAGAACTAATGCCTGTGAAGTACTTAGTGCAGTGTTGGGTATACAACAAGGGCTTAATACATGCTTGTTATTTTTGTAAGGAGGAGGGAAATAGCCAGGGGGCTGGGAACATCCATGCGTGGTAAGCTTTTCAAGTCCCAGGAAGTCTGAAAAGCAAAGGGTAACAAGGCAGGAGGAGCATGACACAAAGCCTTCCTTTCAACAAACAGGTGATGTGTTTAAATCGGAGGTGAAAAGTCGTAGGCCAGAGACCCGAGTGAGTCTCCCTTTGTGTGGTTCCACAAAGAGACTTCCAGGACTGGCATATGCAAGAATTATTTGTGAACATTTACAAACTGTAAGTATTCTCACAAGCATGCTGCAGTAGGCAGAATAATGCACTCCTACACACACACACACACACACACACCCCAAAGATATCTGTATCCTAATCCCTGGGACCTGAGACCACACTGCCTTTTGTGGCAGAGGGGCTTCACAGATGGGGCTTAGGATCTTGTGCTAGGGAGATTATCCTGGGTTGTCCGTTTGGGCCCAGTGTAATCCCAGGGCCCTCATTCCGGGAAAGCAGGAGGTCAGGGAGGAGAGAAATGCTATGTGCTAGCTCGGAAGATGGAACGAAGCTGGGAAAGGCAAGGCAACAGCATTTGCCCCCGAACCTCCAGAAGCAGGCAGCCCTGCACACACATTTCAGTCTTCTGGCCTCCAGGACTGTGAAATAATTCTCTCTCCCTCTCCCTCTCCCTCTCCCTCTCCCTCTCCCTCTCCCTCTCCCTCTCCCTCTCCCTCTCTCTCTCTCTCTCTCTCTCTCACACACACACACACACACACACACACCTACCTTTTTCTTTCTAGAAGATGTGCCCATATTAGGCCCATATTCCCTCGTGAACAAAGATGGTGGGTGCTGTTGGCCAGGGTTAGCACTCACTGCTCCGCCTGGGGCCCACTTCATTCACTCACAGTGCCTGCCTGTCCACTGAAACCTCTGGCTGTGGGACTTCAGATCCACACAGTTCCACCAGCAAGCTCGATCTATTGCCAAAGTAGGACAACCACCAGCAGTGTCCCTCCTAGTCCCAAGTGTATGAGCTGTATTCAGAGATGCTTCCCATTCTCCACAGTCTTTTTTTCTTTAGATATTTATTTATTTGAAAATCGGAGTTACAGAGAGAGAGGGAGAGACAGAGAGAGATCTTCCATCTGTTGATTCACTCCCCATATGGCCGCATCAACCGGAGCTGGGCCAGGCTGAAGCCAGGAACCAGGAGCTTCTTCTGGGTCTCCTATATGGCTGGCAGGGGCCTGAGTACTTGGGCCATCCCCTGCTGCTTTCCCAGGCACATTAGTAGGGAGCAGCCTGGACACAAACCAGCACCCATATGGGATGCAGGTGACACAGGCTGCATTTTTACCTGCTACGCCACAACACTGGCCCCTCTCTACAGTCTCGAAGCTTCTGTCTGAGCAATGGGTTTGTGTATGGGGTGGGGGAGGGGTGTGTGCTCTAAGGACACGGCTAGGATTCCCCAATGATGATGCTCAGAGCTTACTCTGCCTGTGAGCCTAGATAGGCACAGCCAGGGAGACGGCTGTGGCCTCACCTCGGGGACCCTGGCTCCTCAGCCACTGCTCCTCACCTTGTGCCTACACAGCATGGCAAAGCCTGCTGTGTTGCGGGAGCCCACGCCTGTCTCCCATTTCCACACCATTATCCCGGGAAACGCCTGGCTTCCTGTTTGCAGCGCCCACCATCGTGACAGCTTCAGCGTCTCCCTCAGCCCACGTCCTTTGCTTGAGCAGCAAGACGTGAAGACTGACAGCCACTTGAGAGCTGCACAGACTGTCCTCAATTTAAGCCATTTAAAATGCATTTCTGTTCCATAAAATCCATTCCTGCAATTTTGTGCCCCTACCTCTTTGAAAGATGGTAACCCTAGGGAGGAGAAGAAATTAGCCAGGGAGGAGAAGTTCAGACGTGCTAATATTTTAATCGCTCGTTCCTTTAACACATTAGTCACATTCATTAAGTATGATTAATTTGCAGGCTTTGTTGAAAACCCTATCAGCTTCCCTATCAGCCACATATCCATCTCTTGCCAAGCAAGCTGCTGCACTGGCACCAAAAACTCCCCTGTTTTTCACACCTGGATTGTAGTAGGTGCCCCCTGAAAAAGTGTCAAGTTAATTGAAGTCGTTTGTAGAGAACAGTTGCTAACAGCCTGGAATTCCGAGAGCGCCTGCCTTGTTTGATCCTGACTCTTTCACTTGCCACCTGAGCCCCTTGGGCAAGCTCCTGAAGCAGAGGATGAAATGAGGCTTCGAAAGTGCTCAGTCAGCTGGTTATCAGTGCAGCCGAAGATCTTCGGTGTATCACTTATTCAAAGGATTGTGTCTGTTGTTGTGTGCTATGTAAGAGGCTCAGGGACAGACGAAACTCCCCAAGAATCGGGACTGGGCCAGGCCAAAGCAGGAAGCCGGGAGCTCGATCCAGGACTCCCACATGGATGGCCGGCACCCACCTACTGGAGCCATCACCGCTACTTTCCAGAGCATTAGCAGAAAGCTAAAATCAGAAGCAGAGCTAGGGCTTGACCCCCGCCACTTCAACATGGGGCACAGATATCCTAACTGGCATCTCAACTGTTAAGGAAACACCCACCTCCAAAAGATTAGTTTATAGTTATTACTGTGTGCAGTGTGCTGTGCTCACTGCTGGTGATACCCCAGTAAATGCAGTAGACAAGTGTGTCTGGTCTTGAGGATCCTACATCCTAGTAGGTGAGGAAGCATCACCAATAGAGATAGAGAAGAGAGAGATCTTCCATCTGCTGGTTTTCTCCCCAGATAGCTGCAACAGCTGGGGCTGGGCCAGACCAAAGCCAGGAGTCAGGTCTCCCAGATGGGTGGCGGGGCCCCAAGTGCTTGGGCCATCTTCTGCTGCTTTCTCAGGCACATTAGCAGAGAGCTGGATTGGAAGCAGAGTGGTCAGGACTGGAACCAGCACTCCTATATGGGATGTTGGCATCGCCAAGTGGTGGCTTCACCCACTATGCCACAACACTGACCCCTATATTTTATGGACAAAAATTTGTTGGGCTGGTAAGAGAGGGTGTTATCACTCAATGGGAACTCAGAGATCTACTAGTTCAACCATCTTCCCATTTCACAGGTGGAGGAGTTTGAACCTCAGGGAAGGTATGTCTCATGGGTCCATTCATTTAATGAATATTGATACTCTCCTGGGTGCCAGCCCCTGGGTAGAGGCCGGGGACTCAGCCCCTGACCTGGAGGGGCTCTTGGTTTGTGCATGGCACTGAGAAGCTTGGTCTTTCTTTCTTGGGGAATGGGAGCCATGGGAGCCATGGGAGCCAGGGAGCCAGGGAACCAGCACTGAGGAGGGTGTTGTCCTGATGCTCACCTGGTCACCTTGAGCTCCACAGTGACTGGTGGGGATACGAGGTGGAAGGTGAGCACACCCAGGAGCACGTGCCATCTGCTCCACTCAATCCTTGCAGCAGCCATCACTTCCTCATGCTAGGCATGTCCTCCCCACTCCCTGCAGTGAGGGGTACCCTGAGAGAGACAGGCTGAGGAGCAACTGTTTGGCCGGAGAATTAGACTTTCTCTGGAAGGAAGGAAGGAAGGAAGGAAGGAAGGAAGGAAGGAAGGAAGGAAGGAAGGAAGGAAGGAAGGAAGGACTTTGGGGTTGGGGAGTGTAAGAAGAAGAGGCTATGAGTTTGAAAAACCTTGGGCAAAGAAGGTATTAATGTAAGAGAGTCTCCCTCCTCTGCCAGCCTCCGTGATTTCTCAGCTCCATGCCTTCAGTTATCTGATCTCCATGCATAAAGTTCTGGATGCACTCAGCTTGGATGCGACTCAAACCCTCTGGCAGCTGTGCTCATCACTCGGGAGAAGCTGGGATACAGACACTCCGATGCCTGGATCTCATCTCCGTGGAGGGAAACCCCCACAGAGGTCCCTTCTTCATGGGGAGGAGCAGGCTCCCCGAGTCTCCAAGAAGTCCTCAGCCTTCCCTGGAGACCCTGAAGGAGGAACGGGCCCACCCAGGACCCCTGAAGAATCTGCACACAGGTCAAGATTTCTCTCTCATAATGATCCCCAGCAAAGACAAAGGGACGCCAAATGAAACCACCAGGTGTCCAGCATCACTGCTGTTCGGCAAATTCCTAGGTTAAATGTGAAACTGTATTTCTACTGACTTCAGAGTGGCTGGGTGCAGGGAATCTGATTGTGGAGTGCTTGGTGTGTAGTTTGTATTTCAAGGTAATGATGACGGCAGTACTCATTGTATGCCCCAAAACCCTTTCATCCCTGAATCTTGGGAGCTCTGTTTCAAGCACACGGGGAATAAATTAAGTGGCAAAGCCCCCATGAAAAAGATTAAAGTTAAAACGTAATTTTGAGGAACCACTTGAGTTCATCACCTGCTCTGTAAGCACACTCGCCTGTTCTTAGAATTCTATTTCACAAAAGAAGGAACATTTCTGTGGCATACAGAACCACACAATAGAATGTAACAGCGGACTCCTCGTGCCTTGGTTCAAGCTGAATTAAACTCACCTTCTGAATCGAGGTGATGATAATTAAAGCAGATATTCTCTAATGAGGTGTGCTGATTAATAAATTAATGGGTTTCCAAATATGGTAACTATATCTGTAATCAATACAGTTGCCTAAAAGCTCTGAATTAGAGATGGTGCAATAAAATAAAACTGAAAGGTATTAGGAATTGGTACTTTTAATTACAAGAAAAGATTAATTGATCATTCAGATAGTATTGATCTACAACTTATTTAATTCTTTGCAATTTAATTTGTCAAATTTCAGTCCAAGTAACTGATGATTTGTCCTATTAATGCTAGTGCTGGAAGGGATGTGGATGATGAAGTATGAAAGGCTAGAGCCACAGATCTGATGGCTCTGCACACAGGGCCTAGACTATTCTAATTCCCACCCCAGGCCTTTGCTGTGCTCACCTGGCACATCCTCTGTCCTGCACCATGTCCTCCCAGAAGCCTTGTGGACCCGGAAGTGTCCAACCTCTGCCTCTTACCTCCTGTCTGCTTGCTCTGTTTTTCCTGTGCAGAATGGGGGTTGCATGAGTGGGTACAGCATAGAGACAGTGGAGAGAGTGGGCACAGTTCTTGGCATTGCCCAATATGTGCTGATTGGTATCGAACTACCATTAATGTTCTCAGCGTCCCTCCTGGGACCATGGGCATGAAGAATGGCTGAGGCCCTCTTTTAGTTCCAGCATACCACCCTCTCTTCTCCTGGTGAACTCCACAGAACAAGGAGAGAGTCTTAACCCTTGGGTTTCCTCCACAAAAGCACTACTCTGTCTACAGCTGCATAAGAATGGCTGGGGATGGGAGGGCTTTATGCTTGCAGATGGAGCCCAGGACATTTGTGCCAGTAGAAGGAAAGGCAGCAAAGGCTCTTGCGTTCTGTTCTGCCCCCAAGGCAGAGGAGTTCTCTGATGAAACAGAGCCTGTCCCAGGGACTGGGGGAACATCCTAGGTACCCTCGAGGAGGTGGCACAGGGAGGTGGGGAGAGACAGAGCACAGCCAGCATGAGAGGGGAAGCGGAAGTGGTGGAGGAGATGTGCCTGGCACTGAGGCACTGGCCAGGTGCATCTGCAGAGGGAGACTTTTGTCCCCTTGTTAGCTCCTACAGTGAGGCAGTCCCCCCACTGACTCAGACAAGACAGGCACTCTTTGATAGTTCTCTTTCTGGAAACCAGGTGTAAGTACCTAAAGGTTCAGGCTCCAGGTGGCGCTCTCTGTTCCCAACCCTCTTCCCCTATAGCGTTGCCTCCTGGTGAGGCCAAGCATCCCACCCCAGGCACCAAGCTCTTCCCGGTACTTCTGTGGAAAGACAACCCAGACCCCAAGAGAACGTGGTCTGACTTGCTGAGGACAGGAGAAAGCAGAGGCCGCAGGAGTCCCCAGAGTTCAGCAGAAAGAGATGGCGCCTGGAGACCACAGATCTGGCCTGGGAGCCCTGCCCACCTAGGGAATGAGTACATTCTCTTGCTCACCTAGGGGTTCTGCCTGAGAACCCTCATAGCCCCTGAGGATAGTGCTCTGACATTTGCACTCAGAACACAGAGCCCTTGCCCCTGCCACCCTCAGGTGTCGGAGTGTGCCCCCAATAGTCCATCAGACAAGCACGTGAAAATAAATGTGCAAAGATGTTCAATGAAGCATTGTTTACAATAGCAGATAATTATTCCCAGACTGACCATCCGCTGTGCAGGATGAGAGTACATTCATAAATTGTCTTTGCCATCACTTAAAGTTGTATAATCAACCTCTGTTTAATGACAGGGTAAATGATACTCAGTGTGTTAAATGATACACATAGCTTATAAAGCTGGATTCTATGATGAAGTTTGTTGAATGTATTTGTGTATATACAACTGTGAATGTTTGTTTTTGCAAATAAAAAGAGCTAGCGAGATGCACATTAAATGTTAACCTTTATTATCTTTGGTCAGTAGTTTACTTTCTGTTTTTCTATATTAGCTAATTTTTTGCATTCTGTTTGCATTTTTATTTTTGTAATTAAGATATAAATAAGTAAATTTACCCCCATTTGGGAAGCGGTAAGAAGCAAATACCTGCTCTGCTTTGCCTACATAAGCAAGATGAGATAGGAGGGAATGCTATGGATGAGAGGAAGGAAGCAATAGCTGAGGGACTGGGATTCAAGCCAAACCCCTCTGCCTGTCCTCCAGGCCCTGCCAATCTCTCGGGTTCTCCTGCTCTCCCCTGCCCTCCACCCCTTGTTCATGGTACTCCCCGCATTCCTGGGCACCCCGCTGCCCTCTAGCATGTGAGGCTCACCCAGCCTCAGGGCCTTCGCACTGATTTTCCTCTGCCTGGCACACTCCACTCCCCAGGGTTTCACACAACTGAGTTCTTTTCACCACGTGGTTCTCACAGGTTAGATATTGCCCCTGCCTGGAACCAATTTAACTGCTCTCCTCAGCATACCCACCCTGGGTCACTCTTAATGGCTCCATCAATTCTATTTCTTTGTTTGCATTTGTCACCATCCAAATCAATGATGCTAATTTCTTTGTCTATTCACCGAGAGTCTGTGCTGTTTGCTGGTGTGTACAGCTAGCAGTGTCTGAGCACTGACCCCTGCCCACTCATCCACTACGAAACCCCAAGTGAAAACAGCACACTTTTTGAATACAAGGGACTGCATCGGAGTTTTCAGTTTTCCAGTATCTTCTCTGCTCACCGCTGTCCCGAGGACAGCACATGGTTTGTCACCCTGACTGTGCTCGGTGAAAAAGTACTGGGTGAGTGCCCAGGTAGATGGATGAACTTCTCCCAAGCCTTGGGGAAGGAAAGGGAAGGCAGGACAGAGCTCCTCCGGCTTGGATAGGCTCCCAGGCCACAGGGCAAGTCCGAACGCTGGCAGCCGCGTGGCAAGAAGAAACCCCAGTCCCAGTGGACGCCTGGGACAGCCATATCAGAGAGCAACTGACCTTGCATTGGAAGGCACTTGCCAACTCTGGGGAGATTGTAACTTGTTAACCTGTTACCCAAAGCTGTTTTTAAACATGGAGGAGGCAAAGAATCCATTGCCAGGTGACACCATACTACTAACTTAGAGCACAGTAGAATTTTAATTTTTGTGACGGAGTTACAAATTGTTGAAAATAAGAGTTTCCAATGGAATGCTAACATAATCATCTTACCCACAGCAGCGTGAAGAGCCAGCCGTCACTGTTATTATTTTGTCTTCCCCGAACATTTGCTTTTTTTGAAAGTTCAGCCTGTTCAATGTGTTTGTCTTTTAACGGGAGTTAAGAGGTAATTTGCATGAACACAAATAACACAGTATCAATTCTGTGGCATTATGAATTAATTAGCTATAGCCCACCATAATGAATTGGAAAAACCCAACTGTGCTTTCCATCTCTCTTATTTATAGCTCATTCTTGCTACATTACACCTTTTCAGATATTAAGTGCTCAACACGCTTGCTTCTTAAAAAGGTTAATTATCCCAGACAGGTTTATGGTGCCTTATCTGAAGGCCACATATCCTACTTCTTTGGCATCTTGGATTTATGCATTTACAAACAGTGCAAGGCGAATCAGCCTGAATCCTTCTCTTACACACGCTGGCTGGCATCTCTCTCCTCTTGGGTTCCGTCAGTAGCAGAAGTCTTTGTTAGCAGGTGTGTATTTCTGACTCTGGGATAGCAACGTCAACACCCAACTCTCATTGCTTTAAAGGTGTGTGAGCTCCACAGGCCAAAGCTAGCCTAGATCCTGCAACCTCTGGAGGAGGGCCTACCAGCAGAGGGCCTCGGGCCAAATCTGACCCCAAGCCATGGCTTCTTTGGCCCATAAAGTGGTGCACAAATGGAATTATCAACCAATATTTTAAAATGTGGGGTTTCCTCTTCCCTCCACACACACACCATCAGATTTCTGGTTTGTCTTAACCAGAAAGTTGAGCAGTGTCAGCTACATTCCCAGGTAGAGGCAAGGAGCTGTGCAGGGGCCTCAGACAGGGTCTGAGCTCCATAGCTTCCTTGTGGTTCCTCCCAGTCCCCTTTGTCCTCCAGAGCTTGAGGTTGAGTGTCAGCTGCCATTGAGCACCTGGTATTGGACCCAACTGGAACATCCGTGTTCCCTGTCTGTGTCTGTAACTAGGGCTGCTTCTGCGCTCCGGAGGTCCAGGGAGTGAATGCCAGCTCTATGAAGTGTGGGGAAGGCAGACCTCCGGCACTTCATCCCATCACCCACAGACAGTGCACAGGGTAAACAATAAGATGGAAGACCATTTTTGAGCATAGTAAATAAACAGGAAATACAGAGGGTGCAGGATGTTGGCAGGGAGGGCTGCTCACACTGGATGACCAGCAAGGGCTTCCCTGAGATGGCACACATGAGCAGAGACCAGAACGAGGTGGCCCGTGTTCAAGATACGTTTGAGATCCCTGAGATGAGGGTGACACGAACACATCATAGGCTCTGCAAAAAGGCTGGAGCTGCGGCACAAGATGAGAGTGAAGTGAGCAAGGATCCAGTCGGGCAGGTGTGTCTTAGCCTAAATGCCTCCAAGGGTACAGCCTAGACAGAGGCTTGTGTGCAGACACTTGATTTGGGAATACGATCCCAGGGATCTGGATCGAGGGAGAGGGAAGTACAAGAAGGGAAGCAAAATCAATACTGGGTGGCATTCTCAAGGGGGTCGCCATTGTGGGCCTGGTGCTCAGTGCTTCTGCGAGTGTCCGGGGAGCCTTTTCTAAAGTGTCCCAGACTCAGCAATGTGGAGAATGAAAGAGAGAAGTGTTTACTCACTGTCCGCATTCCCTGTAGGGCAAGTGTGGCCCTGCAGGCAGCGACATTTCCAGGGTGTGAGTCTGTGAACTGGGGAGCTTAATCCTAGGTGGCTAATGTCACTGGGGTAGAAGCATCCCGGGCAGGAGCAAGAGACAGCCTGGGTGAGGCCCTGTCGGATTGCATCCAGGCAATGCTGGTTGGAGCCAGTGTGCAACTGTGTTCCACAACAGACGCCGGCTTGGAGGATGTGAAACGGTGCAGAATGGAGTGCAGTAATGGTGTGACGTAAACCCCAGGTCATCCTGCCTCCAAGTCCAGAGGCTCCTTTCCCCCAGCTCACCTATCTGCCTTTGTTCCTGCCGACAGAGCGGATGGATCCCTGGGCTTGTCGCAGGATCCCCTTCTCTCTCACCCCCTCTCTCTTGCACCGCGTGAGTTTCTCGCTCTGCCTGGGGCCGAACCCACATAGCTCGTTCTC